>NC_071399.1:88789417-89454139 GCF_022682495.2 Desmodus rotundus | reverse complement strand
AATTAAAACAGGGACAAGCCCAGACCCAATGGCCTGGGACTGCTAGCCTCAGAGGAGAGAAGTCAGCCCTCCTCACATGCCCAGAGCTTCACTCTTGTGGAACAGGGTTATACTTTATTCTGTGTGGCTCCAGAGGCAGGAATCTGGATAAAGGACTCAAACATACAGAAAGGGAGGTTTAGCTCAGTGTAACCAGGAGATCTGGCAGCAAACGAGATAATCTGCTTATCTAGGCATTTCCCCCAATCGCAGTTACCATTCCTCACCTGTATCCATTGCATGGACCTATTGGGTTATGTGCCCCTCTGTCCCACTGTCCTTGAAGGGACTCCGGGACTCGGAATTCGTACACTCCCATCTCTGTCTCCTCCTCTCACACCACAGTACGTGGCACGTGGCAGGCACTCAGTACAATCTCAATGAAAGAATGAGGAGGTGAAGAAGACCAAGGGCTGCAAATGACATCAGCAGAGAAGGACTGGCACTCTTGGGTCACCCGAGACAACCCATTCAGGGCGTCAGCCCAGGGGGAACTGGCGCCTCACCATGGTTTCGCAGAAAGCGAGGCCAGCATGTAAACAAGAAAGAGAGCGAGGATCCCAAGGAAGCTCAAAGCCCAGTGGGAGCACAAGTTCCACGAAGAGGCTGGGGAGGGGCGAGGAAAGGTTAGACAAGTCTGGACTCAAAGGCTGTCCTGCTTTCTGGGAACCCATCAGAAGCTGCAGAAAAGGCTATTTGTGTTGGACAGGGGGTGGCGGCAGAAGAGCTCCTTCATATAGAGGGCTCTGTGCTCCCAGATGTTCTAACGTGCTCCGCACACAATCTCCCTCCTCCTACCTCTGCCCCGGAAGCAGCAGACGGACAAACGCTACAGAGGCACAGCGACCAGCCTGTGTGGACAGGCGTGTACCGAAGGGCCCCTCTCTGGCAAACACCCACCTTGACAGCCAGGAAAAGACTGTCTTTCAACCCCAGTGACCTCATGGTATGACTTGAAACTATATCAGCCCCTTCTTGATATGTGTGACTCACTGGTTAGTATTGAAATGTATATCACGAATCAGAAATTCGTGCCCTGTGACTCAGCATAGGACTGGATCAGGGAGGCCTGCGGAGTCCCTGCAACAATACTGTGTCTTCAATCCAGCACGAGGTGTTGAAACGAGCTCCGTCTCCTACAGCCTCCACCCCCACTCCACTCTCACCTGCGCCCAGAAGGCCCAAGACTATCATTCCAGTTTGACCGCCACCGAAGTGCATCCTCTGCTTGTCAGCACTTGTCTGTCACCTTATTGGTAACACCCCTGGAATGAAGCGGCCAGGCCCTGCCCTGGCTTCCACCCTCTGCCACTCACTCTGGCTCCCTTTGTCTGCCTCACTGTTTAGTGCCTGCCAGACTTGGTTCTTCAGTTCAACAGACAAAGTGGTCCCGCCTACCATTCCTGCCTGTTCAATTCCCCAGGGTCCAGCTTGCGCCCGCCCACGCCTGCTAGAGTGAGTCTAGTGGCCCGGCTGCTTATTCGTGGTGCAGATGAGAAAGGTCTCTGTTGATTAACAGGAAGAGAATTCATACATTTGTTTCCTGTTTTCAATGAACCAAGTAAAAGAAAAAGAAGTGGTTTTTTTCTCTTAGATCCAATTGGCCCCAACTAGTACATTATTAAAAAGCAAATGGAAGCTGTACATTGATTGCGGACCTGTGGCTGCGGCCCGTCCTCCAGTCCAAGTGCTGGGGACCACCCATGACACATGGCTGCTGCTGCAACAGCTGTGGTCCTTCAGACACGGGACGTGACCATTTTTAGGAGAGGAAGTGGAGAAGGGTGCCTTCAATGAAAGCTCCATGGACAAAATGTGTGCAGAGGGGCGGCCAGTGGACGAGGAGCAGCTGAAGAGCGCCAGCTCCCGCCCCAGCAGATGGGCATTCTCCCCCGGCACCAGACTGCCAACCTGACGGATTTGATCCAAAGGACCGGCAGAGGGGAGGACCCAGCTCACATTCAAAAGTGGGCAGAGAATGGACAGGGCGAATGCCGTCCCCAGGCACCATGGGCTGAAACGGCTGCCTTCTACATGGCACCGATGGCTTGTGAGAGGCGAAGAAATGGAAGCCAAGGGAGCCTGGGCCCAATTGAGCCCTAGGTGGGAAGCGCATGGGGGGAAATGGAGCGGGGAGCCAGAGCTGGAAGTAACAAGGCCCTGCCCAGCCACCAGGAAGACTAAGGGAGCCAACGTCCCAGCACACCTCCATCCATTCAAGCGCTGACCAAGAGATGTAGCGGTGGCAGCCAGACAAGTGGGCCTGGCCCGTTTGTGCTTGCGGAGTTTCTGCTTACAGTCAGCTCTGGCCGCCTGGGGACACGTCATGAACATTCAGTTGAGTGAACCCCACACATAGTATGCATTCCGCAAATAACAGGCCCCTTCTCTCTAGGAAGACTTTATACTATAGCTCTTAAGAACATGGCCTTTGGCAACTACAGTCTGCCTGTGCTGTTTATTAGCTGTGCACCTTGTGCAAACTCCTTTAACAGCCTCAGCCTCTCTCCTCACCAGCTCCATAGGGCTGTTGTGACGAAACACTTGACTGAAGTGAGACAAAGCCCAGTCCATAGTAAGTGCTCCATGAACGGCACCAAATACCTCCATTCCATGACTCTTGAGACTGGGTTTCATGCTACATACTGCACCACAGAAACTGGTTGGTTTACATCTCTCTGTTTGCCCATACACACGGGCTTACAAGTTTCATGGGGCCAGAGCTCTTTCTTACGCATCCCTCTATTCCCAGCACAGGGCACAGGGATAGGCATCTAGTAGGTGTTGAGGAAATGAACGTCACTTAGTGTGCTTGGCACCCAGAGCTGATGCCCGCAACGGCAAGGAGCACAGCTCTCATTGCTGCTTCTTGCCAACTCTGTGCTCCCAGCTGCAGGAGGGACTCCTTTTCTTCGTTGGACAACAGTCCCTGGTGCTGCCAGTGTGGGCTCAGTATTTCCCAATGCGTGGCACCCTGCCTCAGACATTCCAGATCAGAGCTATGGGGCCGTCCCCTGGGATCTGCCACTTAACATAGACTGCAGGTGATCCGGAAGCCTGTGGGAGGCTGCAGAAACAGCCCCTGGGTCGGCCTGTGAGCGGCTCGCAGAGACTGGCAGGCCCCAGGCAGCCTCTGAAACAGGGAGCCACAGAGTCCTTCCCGACTCCCATGAGAAGAAAGCAGTGATTCTCACACCTGCAAAATGAAGGGCAATGTCACCTGGTCTCTGCAGGTGGAACCTGTGTGAAGCAAGAATCACAAGGTCGAAAGTGTCTTCCAACCCACGATAGCATAGTGCTCCATTTCTCCAGTTCTGTTGGTTCTATGCAATCTGCTCCTCTCCAGGGCCCAGTCCAGAGGCAGGGCCTCCTCTCCAGTCGCATAGGAGAAAGAGGAACTCAGCATCCACTGTGTCCCCAACGGTGTGACAGGTGCTGCCCTGGGAAGTACCCAAGAGAAGGACAATTTAGCATCACTTGACTTTACTCAAAACTAAACTCCACATTCCCTCAGGGAAGAGTGTTTTTTTTTCCAGCAGAGCACAGGAGGTTAGAATGAAAACCTACCAATTCATAGCTGCGTTACAGGTTTTGTTTCCATTTGAGTTCCATTCAAGCAGGAGCGGTTTGTACCTGCCAGCCAGCCAGGGCTACATTTGTGTGAAATGCATCATTAAAGCTGCTGCAGCCTCACACTCCTCACAGATGAATCGCCGCAGCTACAGGGAGCACCACTGCTCAGGGGATGGGCAACGCCCATTGCCAAGGCGCTCATTAAGTTCTTAGTTGATTTTTATCTAAAGTGTCTTGGCCCACAGCATGGGAATGCAGAGAGGCACTGACTGCCGGATGGGTGGCCGGGGACTAATGATGCATGCCTTTGTGTGGGTCAGCCGCCAGAGAAAGATGGCATAAAGTGTCCCCCATAACCCCCCGTCAGATCAGCCAGATGTCCAGCAGAGGCACCTGAGATCTAGGAGGTGCCACGTGGACTGTGGACAAAACTCCTGCTTTCATTGGAACTTTTGCTCTTGACACCAATAGTGCTCAGCTCTCTGCTCCAGCTCAAGCAGCAGCAGAGAGGCTGGGGCCCGGGCGGCCCTGCGCTGGCCACTTGGCCTGCACACTGCCTGGACCTGCCTTTTCTAGGGGCGCTCACAGTCCCAGGTGCCATCCGCCCCACACAGGGGGGCTTGTCACAGCCAGAAGGTCCAAGCGCTGCCTGTTCTCCCAGTACGGGCCTGTAAGAAGGGGACATGAAATAAGAGGCACACCCCATTTCCCTCCCTTTCCTTCAATCCCACATCAAATCTGTTGCCAATCTTGTTGAATCTGCCCGTCAAATTTACACTTAAAGCCATCCATTTCTCTATACCTACTACCACCATTGCAATACAAACTACCGACCTCTCTCATGAGGACAACTGAAAGAGGTACTTGAATGGGCTCCCCCTTCCTCCACAAACCCCCTTTGCTGTCTCCTCTCCACACATCAGCCAGCATAAGCTTTAAAGAACGTAAAATTCATTCCTCTACCTAGCACCTTTCAGGGGCTTCCTATTGTACTCAGAAGACATACAAACCTGCTGCCATAGTCTTGAAAGACAGACAATTCAGGCCATGCCAAACTGTCCCACCTCCCCTCACCGCCGCCCCCCCTTCCTGTCCCTACAGGCACACACTCTGCTTCTGTCACACTGTGCTTCTGACAGTCCAGGCCACACAGGGCTGCTGCCCCACCAAAGACTTTGTGCTTGCTCTTGGCCCTCCCAGGCCCCTCTTCCAAGGTCCTTTACACATCTGGCTCCTTATCCCCTGGCTTTTTGCCATTCCTCAAAAAGGCCTTTCCTTGCCTCTTTAGTAAAGTTATTTTTATTCCAGGATACCTTGAGCCTGTAACCTTGATGACATACAACAACTGGAAATGGTTTAATGACTCCCATAAGAGGTGCTTGTATCTGACTCCTATAATGTAGTCTTGGAGGTTCCAGGTTGGAGAGAAAAGAGCTAGAAGTACGCAGTGTGTTTCTCAGCACAGACTTTCAAACACCCACACTGAAGGGGTTTCTGCTACCTTCTCCACATGATTTCCAAAGTCTCCTCAAACGTCTTCACCCCCGCCCATCAGAGGACGAAGTCTGGGGTGTGTGCATGGGAGTTCTAATAAGCAGCGCACACCATTTCCACTCACATGCCAACGGCTGGTACCTAATCACCTGACTGTACTGCATGGCCAAGGGACCAGGAATGTTGTCCAACTGTGTAAGAGGGAGAAAGGAAAACTGTTTGGTGACCAGCTGCCCGGACTTCAGCGTGCCACCCATTGCTTCTGCCCTCTTGCATGTTTCCTAGAAAAAGTCTCCTTTCTTGCTAGGGCTGAATCTTCTGTCTCTGCTTTGGATCCTCCTTCTCCTCACCTCAAGATTTTTATTCCTAAAGTTCCCTTTCTGTTTCTGTATTTTTAACTTCTTCTTCTAACTTGTCTCCCTTCCTCAAATTGCACCTTTTCCTTGCCAAATCCACTAACAAATTCCATATTCTCACCTCCCAAGTCCTTATCTTTCTTGACCTCCATGGGTGTTGACAGGTGGACCCCTGTCCTCTCCCTCTGTACTAGCTCTTCCCATCACCTTTCTAGGTGCCCTGCCTCCCTGGTTGCCCTTACCTCTGTGGTCACCCCTTCCCAGTCTACTTAGTGTTTCCTTTGCTTTCTCTCACTGCTCACACAGCGTTCCCAAGGTCCTGCCTTTTGCTTTTTCCATTATCCCATGTGGTCTTCATCTATCACCACAGCACCAGCTCTTATTTGTGCTCATATGATGTCCAAAGCCATACTTCTACATAAAAGTACCCTGCCGCACCTCCACCACTATACCCACATGCCTCCAGGCCACCTTCACTGAGCTATCTTCAAGACCTCCCTTTGTTCTGTGGAGCATTTGAGACAGGTCATAAAGTATGTATTTTGAGGAGTAATTTAAATATCAAAGAGAAGACATAAGTAGGAAAATCACAAACTCAGAGACAACCTATGTTATCTGTGTAGGGATTATTGTACAAGTTGGGTTATTGCTTTTTTCTTTTTATTGAATTTATGGGGGTGACATTGGTTAATAAAATTATATAGATTTCAGGTGGACAATTCTATATTACATCATCTGTACACTGTATTGGGTGTTCACCACCCCAAGTCACGTCTCCTTCCATCACCATTTACCCCCCCTCTATACCCTCCCCCATGTACCCCTACCCCCCCATCACTACATTGTTGTCCATGTCCATGAGTTTTTGTTCAACCCTTCACCCCCCAGCCCCCCAGCCCCACCCTGACAGCTGTCAGCCTGCTCTCTATCTAGAGTCTGTCTCTATTTTGTTTGTTAGTTCATTTTGTTCTTTAGATTCTACATATGAGTAAAGTCATGTGGTATTTTTTATGTTATCTTCTAACCAGAAATATGATAGTTGCCAGATTCATCGTATCCACTAGTTAAAAACAAACCAGATATCCAAGAGAAGCATATCCTTTCTTCTCTTTAGGTCCTAAAAGCACCTTCATAAAGGGATCCTGACTGTGTGATATTTTGGCTGTTTTGGAGGAAGTCCTTGCCACCATCCCTAACCTTGAATCAACCACAAGGAGTTTCATCTGGATGTGACTTACAGTTTTCTTCCACAAAGCTGAGACATAACATCAATGCACAATTCAGTAACATGAGTGTCTGAGAGTCCGAAGTACACGACCCGGGCATGCGACTAGCTGATGGTCCGGCTGGATGCAACTGAAGGCTTGCACATCAAAGGAGATAGATTTGCTGCAAATTATTCAGGAATATCTTCTTCTGTATTGTTTCTCACAGCAAAGCTCTTCATAGGATTGGATACGGCCTCCAGGTTTCAGTAACTGGCCACAGCCTAAAATGTAGACAGGGATGTAGGTGTTGACAACAGACAGGACATCACCTCCTTGAGAAAACAGAGACACTTAACCAAGACAGGCTCTGTGGTGTCTGCCCCTGAATATTCCGCAGGCGTTTTAAACTCAACCTGTCTACAGCTCCTTCACCACCGTCCCCCTTGAAACTTCACACAATCCTGGCATCGCGAGACACCAAAAGAGATACTTACAGTAACACATACTATGTTTGATAAGAGATTGATCTTCAAAGTGTATTTAAAAAAACTCCTGTGACTCAATAAAAAGAAGAAAACCAACCAAATCAAATGCACAGAAGGCTTGGAAAGACGTTTCTCTGAAAGAAGGCCTACAGACGGAGCCATCCTGAGCACCGTTCCCAGAGAAAGGCCTCGAGGTGCGAAGCAAGGAATGTGAACTTTGTCCAAAAGTCACTGCCTGATTTTAAACAAGGATTGATATGCTCTGATTTTAATTTTAGAAAAATCACTCTGGATGTCAGTAAATGTTCTGTGAAAAAAAAAAGAAATGGGCCTACAGTCAAAGCTGTTTAGAAAACCTAAACCAAGGCATCAGGAACCTTTGCTGCTGAATTCCTCATGAAGCTCTTTTGCAGAGAGACGCTAAGAGGGGCAACATAAGACAGCAGTAGGTCAAGGAGCTGGCTACTTAAGGAATGTGGGAGAGGCACTTCCTAGAAGACATAGTAAAGAAGGGTCCTTACACCTTCCCAGCCACATTTAATCAGTCACCCTCTCTCAAAAGGTCATTCACCAATACCCCTTCGACCTGATCCACGCCCTGGGTGCTTTCTGAATTCGCTCCCTGACATGGCTTTCTGCCTCCCGTCCAGCCCACCCCTCCCAGAGCGGGGTTCTCTGCTGCAGGTCTGATCACCCCGCTCCCCTAATTAAGACCTCCCAACAATTCCCTGTAGAAAGGAGGATTAAGTTCAAGGTCCTTAGCATAACTCCCGAGGCCCTCCATTACTGACCTTCTTTCTCTCCTGCCCTGTCTCTCCCACACATACTGACCCTGCAGATCCAGAAAGCTGCCTGCGCTTCCTCAAAGGGGTGTGCCCGCAATCTGAGCTCTCATGTGAGAGGCTCCCTCTCCATAAAACACCCTCCCCCTTCCGTACCATCCGTCCACTCATCCCTCTTGTGCTTCAGAGCAGTTCACTCTCCCTAGACAGTAGGTGCTGCTCCTGGAAACTGTTCAGGTGAGAGTTCCACCCCGCACCCTCCTCCATACCCACTTCTATGTACAGCAACTGCCTCTCTGCACCACCATAGCCAGTGTATTTGTTCGTCTTCCGGACCAGAGTGGAAGCCTCCTGAGGTCAGAGCTGCACCGTTTACTGCCTGGGCCCGTTGTATGTCAGTAACCCACACACCTAGCAGAGGAACCGGGCACTATACACCCCATCTGCTCATCTTTCAGCCTCGGCTCAAAATCACCTCCCCAGGGAGTCTTCCTGGACCTGCAGACTGGAGGGGAGTCTTCCTCACACTGCAGAGTCACGCTCTTCTGTCATATGCTTCCCCTCGTCCCTTTCCTTTTCCTCATCACTCTTGTCATCCCTTGTCACTGGTTATTTCACAATGAAATTGTTTGACAGTGAATCTCTCCACGGGGTAGAGCTCGTGTCTGTCATATCCCCAGTGTTAGAACAGCATCTAGCACGGAGTTAGTGTTCCACAAACACTTGATGAGCAAGCGAAAGGGTAACAAAACAGATGTGAACATACAGTAACACGTGGCTAGGGTAGAAGAGGTACAAGAGGCACATTGATTCAACAGAGCATGTGTGGCGGTTGTGCACAAGTTGACAGAGGCTGGTGAAATCCAGCAGCAGGAATCTCACACACGAAAATAGGGCCAAGACACTTCCCCCTGGAGAAAGGGGACCTTCTCTTCTTTTCATTCCCTGCCCGTGTCCATAGCCAAACGAAGCCGACCAGGGGAGAGAACGTGGCATGCCGAGTTCGCCATTGGAGAAGCCAGGCTGACTCAGAGATCGAGGCTTGGGGGCACATTTGCTGCCTGCTCTCCAGTGGTATTTAATTACCGCCATTATTAATTCGCAACAGTGGTTCTCTTTTAAAATAGTGTGGCGCTAAAAACAGCATTTCATAAATGTGTAAAAATGGAATCTAGAAACTACTTGCTAGGTTCTACTTCCTGCCCAGAGCTCTTCATCAATGCAAATCACTGTGAAGCTGAATGCTTGGCAATGACATTGCCCATTGCAAACCAGCCTCTCTACTCCCTCCCTCCAGCTCCTTTTATCTGAGAATCTCTATCTTAAACCACTTCACATGCAGTCATTAATTTTCACAGCACTCCCGCTAAGATGATTCTATTACTTCCATTCAACCAGAGAATCAACCGAGAAGCCAAATTGAGTGATTGGCTTGCTCAGGAAATTAGTGGCATGACGGGGGAAAACACTGCAGCCCTGATTTCCAAGGCCTCGTGCCCAAATATCACCCTGATATCTTTGGCCTTTGTGTGGTTGGTAAGGGCCTGAGCTCTCGCACCTGTCAAAGCAGGGCGCAAATCCTAGCTCTGCAATTTCCTTGACAAGGTATTCAACCTCATTAGGTGCCTGTAAATGGGGGATAATAAGACACTCGTTTCATAAAGTTGTTCTGAGGATTAAATATAATGTATATGGAGCCCTTAGCACAGCAACGGGAACAAATGAAGAATTATGTTGTTATTATTATACACACCTGGAAGGGAATATCCCTCATCCAGCCCCCTCCCATAATCTTTTCCTCATCGCATCAGAAAATGAGTACGCCACACCTGTAGCTGTGCCGTGCCATACAATACACGCATTTGCAGGTAAAGTCTGCTATGGGGCTATGAAGGTAACTGAGCACATTCTTGAAGAACTACTACATCAATAATTATCTAACTATTTATTCATGAATGCATCATCCACCCATCTACCCATGTACCCGCCCATGTATTCATCTGTCTACTCATCCCTTCACTCACCCATTTATTCATCCACCCACCCACCCATTCACATTCAGTGCAGGTAGAAAGCACCTACCCTGTGTAAGTCCTGTGTGTGCCAAGTGCCATGGGATATACTAAGATGATAAAGACATGGTCTCTGCTCTCAGAGCTACAAATCCAGACAATTATAAGAAATTATAAAGCAAAATGAACTATAAAAAGTGTCATAAAAGAAGTTATTGAAGGAGAATGAAAAGCAAGTTCACGCAGAAGGTAGGATGCGGCAGGAGTCAACCTGCTGCGTGGAGTTAATGTCTCCATTGAAAAGGGCCCTGGAGGAAGCTGGGTTGGGACGCGGGGTCTCCTCTGCATGCCCCAAAAGACCTCTGAGCACAGGAGTTGAATTCTTTCGGGGGCGTGCTCTCCTCTTGATGACTCCTGCGTGTGGTCACATCCCCCACCTTCAGCACACCACAATGGGGCAGCAGCCAGGTGTGCTGGGAAGAGCCTGGGTGGGGGGGCACCCAGGCCACGCTCCAGGTCTGTGCTGTCGGCCCCTCTATCACAGGTACTTGGTCAGGCCAGAGGGAAGGGGGCTCCCTCCTGCCTGGACGGTCTTTCCTGCCCATGTGCCTTGTGAACACCTACTCATTCCTCAAGTCTTAGCTGCAGATTATCTGACCTAGAAGCTGTTCCTCAGTATCCTCACCCCTATCCCAGGTGCAATGGGCCACCCACTCTACCCTATTCATAATTTTAATGGGACCCATGATTCTTCATTTTAATCGCATATATTCTGGTATCTTTCCACCCCCAACAACTGCAAACAACCTCTCAAGCAGGACTCTCACTCATGTTCAGACTCCAGTGCTTGGCCTTGTACTTGACCCCTAGTCGTTCTCAAGCACCCATCACTGAAAGAGTAGCGGAATGACAGAGACCTCACCCCGTGGCAGGTATTCTCCTGAGCACTTTACATGCATTGCAGCATTTAACCACCACTGATGCCTGGAGTGTGGGCTTCGTTACAGCTGAAGAAACTGAGGCCTCGACCAACTGAGCAACTTGCCCAAAATGAAAGTGCTCCTCTCCTTCCTTAGGTCCCCGCCTCACCTTAGGTAGATGGTAGGGGAAGCAGTTTGAAACTGAGAAAACTTCAAGCCTCATCACAGAGCCAGGGAGCGGCAGCTTCATCCAAGCAGACGCTGAAACAGTGGGGTGTTTGCCACGCAGATTCGAAGAGTTCTTGCTTACTCGTCCCTCAGTTCTGCTCACCAGTGATTTAAAGATAACGCGCAAGCCATGTTGTCCCATCATTACTACTAGTTCACGGTTAAGAAATGTCTAATAACATAGATTGTAAAGTACGAGCATCCCCTGTCTCTCCCACACTAACTCTGGGACTCACAGCGACATTTTCTCTCATTGATTTCTGATGATCTTTCCCCACATTCGACCCACAGAAACAGAAGGCAGGGCGATCAATACGAGTATGAAAGCTGGTTGGTTGGTGGTTGGATTTGGCAGTGGGATTTCCCGTCTAATTCTTTGCTCTCACGAAGTATGAAGAGACGTCATCACTTGCCTTTTGAGTATCTTTATTGTGTAAGCTAGTAGAAAAGCTGCTGCCTGATTGGCTAAGACAGTAGTAAGTAGAAGGCTGGCCTGAGTATCTGGCATAGATACTGATTATTTATCAAGAGAGCCACTTATCCTGTTGGTGAATGTGTTTCTTAACTTTCCAACAGGAATGATAACTATTATATTGATCAGATATTGGAGAATTTACCTTTGAGATTTCTGCTTCCAAAAATATGACTATCCAGAGATCCAGAGATAACTGAAACACTGGATAAATTTAAAATGTTTTGAAATGAACAGTAGAGCCGAAAGTAAGGACAGTTCTCAGAGGCGAGAAGTATTAAGAAAGTCAAAAGCAAAGCGGGACAAATGAACAAACAAAATAAAAACAGACTCAGAGAAACAGAGACCGAAGGGATAGTGACCAGGAGGGAGGCTGTGGGAATGGCTGAAAAGGGGGGAGGGGAACATGGGTAACAATATCGGGATAAGCTTGCGTGGTGACAAATGATTACTGGAATTAGTGTGGTAATCACACTGTAAGGTATAAAAATGTCAAATCACTATCTTGTACTCCTGAAACTAATATAATATTGTATATCAACTATACTTAAAATTTTTTCAAAATCCTAAAGAAGAAAGGAAAAAAATGAAAAGAAAGGAAAGAAAAAAGAAAGCATGAATTCAGGGAGGTAAGTTACGGCTGGAGCCGGCCTTGTCTTGTGTTGTCTGCTGACCACTGGGGACACAGAATCTCAGTTTTAACAGATTCCATGACTGCAGGACAAGAAACAATGTCTGGGCGAGAGTAGGATGAGAGGGCCAAAAAAAAAAAAGGAGAAGAAAAAGAAGAAGGAGGAGAAGGAGGAGGGGAGGGAGGGAGGTATAAATAAATCTTGGACATCAGAAGGGAAACGCTCTCAATGAGTGAACTTTTTAAAAAGTTACCACAGAGGGAAATAGATAATATAAGTCTGTCTCATCCTGAGCTCTTGATGGAGGGGGAAAAATTTTTTTTTAAGTAGGGGAAAATGTCTCCTCTGAGCAAATCTAAGTATAAATCCATATTTTAAATGATTTGGGGCTGGAATTCAATCTAAAAAATGTAAGCCAAACATTTACTTAAAGAGAAATGGACTTCAACTCGGTTTTCAATGAATTCCTTACACTAGAGTTCCAAGAAACAGGTACCGAGAGAGAGAGAGAGAGAGAGAGAGAGAGAGAGAGAGAGATCCCACAACACAAAGGAAAACAAGCTGCCACAGAGACAACTTGCAAAATCAGCGTAAGAATGCAGATAATAGGATTATTGGGTGAGAATATAAAATACTGATTTGACATGTTTAAAAAATAAAAAGTGTCAAGACGAGAAAAAATCTACAGGTGTGCTGTACAACCTGTGCTATAGTCAGCTTCTCTGTCCCACACGCTTATAAGTTTGTTGAGGTGGCTCATGTGTTACGTGTTTTTAGCACAATAAAGAAAATGAAACAGCGTATCAAAAAGGTGGCAGAGAAGTAAGAGGTGATCAAATATATGTAATCAGGCAACTTTTGATTTTAAAAGTAAGGTCAATTAGAAAGTTGAGAAACAAATGCTAAAAAGTAACTAGTCAGAACTGAACAGAAAATTAATGAATTTAAAGACCAAGCTGAATAAAATACCGAAAAAGCAGTATAAAATGACAAAAAGATGAAAGAGAAGGTGAGAGGCAAGGGTCAAAGACCTCATATAAATCTAAAGGGAGCAGCAAAGCAGATAATGGAGGGAATGGAGAAGGGGAAACGAAAAGATAATGAACAAGGCATTTCCAGAGTTCGTTAATGACAATGAGCCTCTGACTCCTGAAGCCGGGGACCAGCCACATTGTCAGAGGAAGCTGCGCCCAGACCCCGCAGAGCGAGACTGCGCAATCGCCGGAGAAACACCCAGAAAAGGGACGGAAAGCCTACGAAGGAAGTAGCCCAACCACGGACTCACAAACAGCAATGACAACTGAGACAAAATCATCGACACCTCTCTTTCCAGTACGAGGGTGAAATTAACATAGTTCCAAAGAAGAAAACTCCAAGACAAATTATTACAACAATGAGTAAAGGACTTCCAAAGGACTAATTTCAGAAAGAAGAGTCTCAGAAGAAAATAAAACGATTCTCAGGAAGAAATGAGGTAAATAGAGTGTCCAATCTGTGACATTTTTACAGAAGTAAAATATTAAATAAAAATGTCATGTGAGTCAGAAATAGGCAGTTTGGTAAGTGACCTCGCCCTGGGAGCACCAGATTCCGCCCCCTCTGGAAATGTTAAATAGTAGCCACTTTCAAAAAGTTTTCTGGAATCTAGGTGCTTCTACCTCAGGTCAGTGTTTGGCACCTCGCTCAAAGCTCAGTTGCGTTTTGGGTGAACGCAGCTTCCTAAGGGTGACGCCTTGCTGCAGACCCAGAGCGTTTAAGTAGCTGTGCCAAGGACAGGAGATCCAGAAACGCCCCCGGGGTTTGCTTTTTCCATTTTCATCTCCATTTGATGTCTAAGAGCGATGAGATGACTGCGATGGGAGCCGACTAAGTGGCTGTATATTTTGTCTCAAATGCCCTGAAATCATCCTGAGTTATTACGCAAATACCCAAATCTGCTCATTATGTAGTTGCGGGCTGGGTGGGTTGGTGGGGGGGAGTTGGCTCACCCGTCCTCCTGCCTGTGCTGTTGCTGAAGATGAGATCATTAGCAAAGGATTAGCAGCGTAATGTCTGAGGGACTGAAACAATAATTTGAGTCTTCCAGAGGAGCTCAAGGTAATTTTAAATAAATTCCAGGGTCTTCCTGATGATAGCCCTTGGTTCAGGCCTAGCTGCCTTGGAAGAGATGGTAATTGGATGAGGTCGTTTTTAATGGGAATCCTGATGCAGGGCAGGATCTCTGTAAACAGCAGCTGTCACCATTCTTAGGATAATTTCAGGTAGAAACAAAGTGAACGCAATAAGCTTGACCCCCGTGATGGACTGTGGGTCTTTGGAGATCTCGGTTCCCTCCCAGCAGAGATCTGCAACTTTCCAATGCCACCAAACTGAAGTGGCAGAGAGACACTTAGTCATCACTACGTCGGGTTTCTGGGGATCTCGAGTTCTTTGGGTCCATAAACAATCAGAGAACACCTAGTATATGATGGTCAGTGGTCACACAAAAATGTGTAAGGTGCGATCCTTCCTCTTAAGGGGTTCCCAGCTGGCCACTGTGACTAGTAAGAGTAATGTTTGGACCAAGGTTCATGGGCACCTACCTAGTGCTCAGCACCATGCTAGGTAGGGCCTGAGGGCGCAAAGACGGACAAGGTATGAGTCTTGAGGAGTTCACCCTGTAGTGGAGAACACAGACAATTGTAAACCAATCAATTTCAAAGCATCCCAGCTGTAAAAGAGCTGTGCACTAGGCCTGGGGAATTCAAGATTTGAAAGTTTGACTCCTCCTCACTGGAGGAGGTGTAGAAAAGCTTTACAGGAGCTGGCATCTGAAAGGGGCCTTGAAAGTTCAATAAGAAAAGAGGAAGGTGCCTCCCAGACCGAGGGGATGGTGTGGCAACAGCCCGGCACCGTGCAGAGGTGTGCCAGGCTTGAGGAGTGGATAGCAGTGCTTGCTGGGTGGCTTGACTGCCCAATAGGTGGGTGAAAACTGGGAAAAACTGAGGCTCAGGAACTAAACTGGGGGGCGGTGTGGGATAAATCCTCCCAGCTTTATAAAGAATTTAAGCCTTATCCTGGAACAATAGGAATCAACAGCGAATTTGAAACAGCAGATTGCTGTATTCAATTTTTCTTTAATGACTTCAGGAGGGCAGTGCTAAAGTTACTCCAGAAATGAGAGAGACTACAGATCAGGGGAGAAAATAGTTTACAGGCCATAGAGATAGTCCAGGCAAGACAAGATGGCATGGGAATGCCGCCAAATATATGAGAGGAACAGCGACCAAACAGGTAGCAAATTGAATGTGGCAGAAGAAGTCTGAGATCACGGAGGGTCATTGAACCTGAGAAACTGGGTGGGCCATTGAACCACTCCTGGAGAAAGAAAGGACAGGATATAGAGCAGGTTTGGGAGAAAAGATAAGTCCTCTTTAGCAAAATTTAAGTTTTATATGCTTATGACACCTCAGTAAGAAGGACGTGTCTAGTAGGCCATTCAAAATACGTGGGTGATATTTCAGGCAGATAAAAATTTGGGAAAAATTGAAGGAAGGTGGTCCAGAAGCACAAACTTCCAGTTAGAAGACAAATAAGTACTAGGGATATGTGTGCAATGTGCTGACTACAGTTAACACTCGTGTGTGTACATAAAAGTAGTTAAGAGAATAAACCCTAAGAGTTCTCAGTAGTAGGGAAAAACATTTTTTCTTTTGTTCTTTTCTTTTTATTATGCCCATACGAGAAGACGGATGTTAGCTGAATCTATTATGGTTATCATGCGACAATATACGTAAATCAAACCAGCATGCTGTACTCCTGAAACTTATACAGGGCTGTATGTCAGTTATTTCTCAATAAAGCTGGGGAAACTACACAAGGTTGTTCGCTAATTATTTCTCACAAAGCTGTAAAACAGTTTTGTAATTAAAGAAAAAGGGGAGGGACAGGGGAGATAGATTTCAATGTCAAATACGTTGTGTTACTATGTTCTCTGGGAGAGACTCTGAGGGCTTTTATCACCCACACTAAACACCTAGATGAAATGCTGAGGTGATTTCTGGGTCAACTAGATGTATTGACACTGGAAGCAAACCAGCTCCTGATTGCTTATCTGAGTGCAGAGTCTCGGGGCTCCCCAAAGCCGGCGTATGTCCGGCTGACAGCGATCAGTGGAAACGGGCCCAGTGTTTCAGAAGCGGTGCCCTTCTAAACCAGAAACAAGAAGAAATAATCACTAAAAGTAATAGCTAATATTTTTTCATCAGGGAGAGTGACTGCTGAAACTGTGGATGTCTTCTGGGAGATTCAAGGTTTTAAACAAACAAACAAACAAAAACAGAACGGGGGAAGGAGACCAAAGGAGCCTCAGGATCTGTCCGGAGCAGCCAAAGCCTGTTAGAAGACCAGTCGCATTCCTGAGAAGCCACAGTGCACTTCCCTCGGCTCTAGTTGCTGCAGGGAATGACAGTAAATACCCAAAGGGTCCCACTATTTCCTAATCTCTCGTCCAAGTGAAAAATGCCCGGGATACGCTTCTTCTGCTCGTCCACTACTAACTTCAGTAAGCCACGACTAGCCACAATCTTAGGATTTCGGAACTTTCACTTACATCCCCTAATTGGAATCCTTTGAGGTATGGAGGGGATGATGCGGAACAAAACCACAGAAAGCCTGTTGGTGCACCAAGAAGCCCAGGGAGGCGAAATGAGCCCAGGACGGAAAGCCTACGACTTCTCCTTGTGAGAGCTGCCCTTCTTGTAAATGCATTATCTCTTCAAATTGTACACGTATCCACAGCTGGCATACCCAGCACAACCTTCCCACACCAGCTCGCCTTGAGAAAATGTTATGGAAGGCTGAATTGAGGTCATTTTCACCGTCTCCCCCACGACATGGTTTTCTTCCTCGTAACTTCCGTGATTTCTCTTGTGTCCTTCCCCTTAAAGACAAGAGCAGCCTGGAAGACAATGGCGTTCAAATAGCCAGTGACCTGGGGCTGATGTCTCATTGTTCCTGGTTACATTTCCTGCTTTCCCGATCTCTGTATTTATGCCCCTGAAATATTTGAAACTCAAGGATAATGAACTCCCAAGTTCATGCCTCCCAAATACCTTCACATCTTCTTGGGAAAACTAGAAATCCTGACATTCCTCCACAAGAAGTCTCTTCTCTACCTGTTAAGTGATGGTTAGTTGGGACAGCAAAAAAATTTAAATAGACCATTAAAATTCTTTGCCACACATTAGCACTTTTCAAATTGGAGAATGTGGTACGCAATGACATAAGCTGTGGGCCAGATGATTTATCAAACCACAAGATAAAATTATTGCTTCTCTTTGAAACTTCAGTTTTCCTTGACAAGCGGAAGGAGGATTTTGTCTTAATACTAACTAGGCACAGCTATATTAAGGAATAGACTGCCAAGTTTGCATGGTTTCTTTTTTCCTTTTAAGATAAAAGATGAGACTTCAAAGAAATTTCAGAGTTCCAGGCAGACTGCTTTCTGCCTCCTAAATCTAGAGGCAAAAATGTCCTCTCTTTTGCCACCAGAGCATTTCACATGCTTGGGAAAGATTCTTGCTGCCTACAAGAATAAGGGGGGTTGGGGGGGAGCTCACAGGTCAGTCTGACAAAAAGAAAATGCGTGGAGAATGAAATGGGTACCGTCTAGAATGAGAACATCGAGAACCATCACACAATGATTAAGAGATGAGGGGGGAGACCTAGAGTAGAGACCCGGGAAGACTTCACCACCCACTTATACCTTCTTGGGTTGAGTATGTCATTTCCCTGAGTCTCAGTTTCCTCATCTGTAAAGTGAAGTGGTGGCACTACAAGAAAAGTCACAAGCTCTTTAAAAGTTTTGAATCGCTTCCAACGTTTAGAACTTAGATTTCAAATAAAATCCTAGATTGTTGTCCCTTTAAAAATGAGAGCATCTCACCGCAAAGCCTGCGGCATCCCCACGTGGCAGCTCTGTGGTGGAGTGGAGAGAGCCTTGTTTAGACATGGCTCCACCATGTCCTGGGGGCTTACCTGGGCCCAGGTCACTCCCCACGCTGACCTGAGGTGTCCAACCCAGTGGCCCCTCATCACTTGAGGTACTTAAATTTAAATTCAAACTAACTAAATAAACTTAAATGTTCAGTGCCTAGCTAATTCTGAGGGTTCAAGAGTTACTTGTGGCCCGTGGCCAGCACCCTGGATGTGGTGGGTGTAGGGCATCTCCATCATCACAGGACATTCCCCTGATGGGGCGGCCCCGGCTCAGTGACACCTGGATCCCTCATGGCCCTGATGTTCCAACTTCCATGTGGGAACCCCTTGCCACATGGAATCTGTTGCCACAGATGGAGACACGTTCTTGAATCAAGAGTATATGTGGACATACAGAGGGCCAACAGACACATGAAAAGATGCTCAACGTCACTAAACATCAGACAAATGCAAATTAAAACCATAGTGAGATATCACCTTACACCTGTCAGATGGCTGTCATCAGTAAGTCAACCAACAGCAAGTGCTGGTGAGGACGTGGAGAAAGGGGAACCCTGGTGCACTGTTGGTGGCAATGCAGACTGGTGCAGCCACTGTGGAAAGCAGTGTGGAGTTACCTCCAAAAATTAATAATGGAATTGCATTATGACCCAGCAATTCCACTTTGGGAACTTATCTGAAGACACCTGAAACACTAATTCGAAAGAACATAAGCACCCTATGTTCATTGCAGCGTTATTCACAATCACCAAGACATGGAAGCAGCCCAAGTGTCCATCAGTGGATGAGTGGATAAAACAACTATGGGACATTTACACAATGGAGTACTACAGAGCTGTAAAAAAAGAAGAAAATTTTACCCTTTGTGACAGCATGGATGGACCTGGAGAACACTATGCTAAGTGAAATAAGCCAGTCAGAGAAAGACAAATACCATCTGATTTCACTCATGTGTGGAATCTAATGAACAAACTGAACTAACAAGGAAAATAGGGACAGACTCAGAGATGGAGAACAGGATGACAGCTAGTAGTGGTGGGGGGAGGAAGTTAGGGGGTGGAGGGATTGAGCAAAAAGGAAAAAGAACTCATGGACATGGACAATAGGGTGGAGATTGTGGGGGGAGCAGGAGGTTGGAGGTGGAAGAGAGTATAACAGGAATGAATGGTAATGGAAAAAATACAATAAAAAATGAACTATTAAAAAAAGAGACCATGTGGCTTCCACTGTGCCAGGTGTGTTGATTGGTTTCCCCAGGGGCCAGTTTGGGGCACAGCTAGAAGCAAGCAGCCTTGTGGTTCTGCCATTCATTCTCTGCCACAGCCCACATCGCCCCGCTGCACCCCAGTGGGAGTGACAGTCCCCATTCTCCTCTTAAAGAGAGGGTAATTAAGACAGATATGCAAATGGACCTATTGCCCAGGCACTCCCCCCCCAAAAAAAATTAGGGCAAATCTAAAAGCGATTAGGCTGTGGATGCATCATCATTAAATCAGCAAAAGAGTCTGCCCCTGGCACAGAGGCTGCAAGGGGTGTGGCGGGCATGAGCTGGGCTGATATGTAATTACAAATGAGCTGGAGTCCACCGTGTTCTGTGCAGGCAGCCCTCCGGGAACACCGTCGGGCCACACCTGGTGAGCAGTTAACAAGCCGCTGTGTGCGTCAGACAGCAGCCAAATGGCCTTTTTCCTAACACCCTGCGTCCCATTGGCCTTCCCCACAGAATCAGCAAAAGTGACACAGCCCTCTTCACTTTTACACGGACTCCAGAATGCACATGTGATATGTACCAACACCACCCTCTTGGAAGTGAGGGTTTGGTGACTTGACACTATTTGAGACCCTCCCCAAGGCAGGAGGGACAGCAGTGGCTCTCAACACAGCCACCAGCCTGTAAAAGAAATACCACACCCGGGCATCGCCCTGCGCAGGTAGGTGAGGATTCTGGGAGTTGGTCCCAGGAATTGGTAGGTTTTGCAAATGTCCCAAAGGATTTTAACATGTAACAAGATTGAGAACCCCTGGCTTTTGTCATCTGGGGTCCCATTCAACCCCACTGTCCACCTCCTGCTGTGAGACCTACAGGGAGATAAGATGCTTCCCTGCCTAAATGGGTGGTCACAGCACTGACCCGTCGTGTGGTGACTGCAGGACAGCCTCTGATGAGGAGTCAGCAGCAAAGACACTGGCTGCTGGGAGCCCAGAAGCTTCTGTCTCCCGCCCAAGAACCAAGAGAAGTTCTACCCTGTTATTTCCAGGTTCCAGCTTCGGAGAGGAGAGTGGGAGGCCTACTAGCTGTGGGAATTGGGTTGTACCCTGAGTGTCCAGGCCAGAAAGAGGCAGGAAGGAAATAATGAGAGGAATCCGAGAAGCTGGGGGAGAAGAAAATAAAATAATTCCCCGTGCAGCTGCTAAGCCATGAAACAGAGAGGGGACGAGAGAGAAAAGGCAGTTAGCAATGAGGGATGTGACAAGCGCAGATCCGGCGGCCAGGGATGGCGACAGCTGCCCACTCCCTGTGTGCGGTGTCAGATTAAGCACATGTCCTCACATGTCCAGTGTGAGGCCCGACAAGCGCAGATGTCAGATGAAAATATGATCACCTGTGCTTGCGTTAACACGGGCCGGGCAGGGCTCCACCAGCGACTCCGTCAGTGCCGAGGTTGTTTTGGAAAAAGCCAGTCAATCAGCATGGGCCGCGCTGCCTGGCACCGTCCCCCCATATCTAAGAAGCAGTGAGATACGGGACGTCTAGTGTTACCAGCTCCTCACACGCAGGCTGGCTCGGCGGCCTGGGCTGCACAGCTGTTGTCCGCTGACCCAGGGGTAATCTCTCCCTGATGAGTTTTCCCTCCTGATATCTCAAGCAGATGGCTCAACATACTAAATCTTTCTACGTGACTCTGTACACACAGGCAAGCGTGGGTTTTGTTTTGGCATCTGCTTTTTTTTTTTTTTTTTTTTTTTTGGAAGAGGTGTAATGAACAAAATAATGTCTCGGTTGCTCTCAACGCCTTGCCAGAAATAGCCAGGCTTTTCCTGGGATCCAGGCCTTTCCTAGAACTTGTTCGCTGGCGCTATTGGCGGTGCTTGCAACATGCTGACTTTTCTGCCAGTCTTAAGACATTTAAGAGCTTTTCCTGAACAGTGAGCTCTGTGGGCCGTCCCTCCCTACCCAGGGGCCATAGCTCTGCCCCGAGCTCGGTGCTGGTCGCAGCTCCTCACCCACAAGCCGAGCTCTGTCCCACAGGTGGTTGCACCTGCCTTTACGCCTGGGCCACTTAGTGACGTTTGAACTCCTTTTCCCGAGTAGAAGAAGGTAGTCAACTGTGCGCCACCCCAGTACAGTGACCACATACCAGGGCTGACACCTCCAGAAGTACTTAGAAAGGAGGGTTCATGAAGGCAGAACCTCCGGCCAGACAGAAAAAGGTCAGGTTTGGTGAAAAATGTGCAATTCCTGAAACATGAATAAAGCCTCGGGGGGGGGGGGGGGGGGGGGACAAAGGCCCATTCTTCACTGGCAAGGCTCTCAGACCCCTCCGGGGGAGAAGGGGCCTCAGAGGTGGTCTGTTCCAACAGCTCTCAGACCTGCTGCTCCATCAACAGCCTGCAGAGGTTTTGTCCTGGTCTCACCCCAGAAGCAGAACTCAGCGGTGAGACCACCCCGGGGTGGGGATTTCTCCTTAGTGCCCCAGCTTATGCAGTCTGGTGCTCAGAGACTATTGAGTGGGGCCGAGCTGAGACCCAAATCCCAGTTGCTGCCTCTAGGGTGTCCCGAACTTGACTGTGCACATGAATCAGCAGGGGGGCACCCTGAGGAGAGGCAGACACTGACTCTGAAGGTTGGGGCGGACGTGACCGTCTCCCAGAAGCGGCGTGTGGTGCTGCTGGTCACACTCAGACCACACACCGAGACGCCAGGCCTATTTCTAGCCCTGTAAACACTAGATGAGTGCATGCCAGTTAACCTCTGCTCTTTCTAAGATCTAGATTAGAGAGCCAACATAGTGGACAGGTTGGATGGAAATGACGCCTGTTTTTTATCCTGATTCCAGACCCTAATTTCTGTGTATTCTTGAGCAAGTCCCTTAACCTCTCTGATCCTTTACTTCCTCGGGAGTTAAAATGGACACGAAACTAATCCCTACCTTACCAAGTTGTTGGATCCCTTAGATGAGACATGTAAAATTGTTCTGTAAATGCTACAGAACAACAGAATGAAAAGGTTTATGATAATAAAATTGTCCTTGTAAAGACACCAACATTAGCCTGAAAATGGTGGTCATTATGCATGCACATTTTTATCATCCTTCTTTCTCCCAGTGGGAGCCTGTGAGTGCTGTAGATGACTTTGGTTTTCTACAAGGTTTGCCTCTCCGTGTGTGTGTTTGCACGTGTATTATGTGTTATCTCTCTCTCTGTGTTTTGTGTGTGTATTGTGCCTGTATTCTTTATGTGTGTGTTCATGTGCATTGTGTGTGATCTCTATGTGTTTGCATGTGGGTATTGTGTGTGCTCTGTGTGTTTGCACACATGTTGTGCGTGCTCCGTGCATTTGTACGTGCTGTGTGTGTGCTTGCTTGTCCCATTGCCTGGGGGAAAGAATTACAAGGCACTTCTCCTTAACCAGAAGCATTCAAGAATGCAGAGCAAATGTTCAGAAGCAGCAGCCAAATTGGTAGCTTTTCTTGTTCCTTTCCACTGTGTTAACACACCCTTCACCAAAACAAAATGGAACCATGGCCTAGCCAACTGGAGCTCAATGTTCTCCGCAGCTGTGTGTCGTGTCCCCGCTGGGGAAGTCCTGCAGCCGTGGCTCATGTCTGGTTTGGCCAGGGAGGTCGCCCCTTCAGACCCTACCCCTGCGTGTGGTTTTCCCACTTCACATTGACATGTCTGGCCAACCCCAGTCATGCTGGGCATGTATGTTCATCCCCAAAGGAAATGAAGCCCTTGGCAGAGCCTCCCACCACATTCTGGAAGCCACTGCTGGGGTTGCGCAAACGCACTTGGCACACGCTGAAGGGACCAAGCCGTTCTCCGGGTTGAATCGCAGAAACAAAATGTACTTGTCCTACTTCCGAGATCATGTCTGAGGACTTGGCTCCCTCGGCCGCCGAGGAACTGCCTCTTTGCTGACGTCACCCTGCCGTGGAAGACAAACATCTTTGGGGTCAGCAGTTCAGAACCAGAAGGGAGAGAAGGTGGGGATCAAAGAGAATCAACGCAGGTGTGGCTTTGTTGGGACAACTTAGGAAAAAATACACCAATTTTTACAACTAAAGCATCTTCATGTGGAAAGGTATTGGCACCCTTTCTGGGGATGGGCTGGGTGGCTGAACCTCACTTGAGCGAGGGTGGCTGGCAGCGATGTCACTTCATTAAGTGGCGTTTCACAGAGCTCCCAGGGCTACCACTCTCGCCTCCAGAAACTCCAGCCCCCAGAGGCCCAGGAGGGCATTTGACACCCGAACCACATGGGCGAAGCCATTTCCAGGGACAGCCCGTGCTTGCTTTCATGTCATTCCACGTCATGCCTCAGACTTCCAGCCAAGTCCGGGGCCCCGCTGGTCCTGAGCACACTTCTCGGCCCCAGTTCTCCCCCAGCACAGACAGGGCCCGGGGGGCTGCGGACTCCTCGGAGACCCGTTCTAGAGAAGCTTCTCTCATTGAAACGAAAATAGGATCATCTTTTCCATGTTCATATTTTTCACCTCTAAAATCTGGAATTTGTAGGAAACCAGACCTCCCAAGCACCTAATGTTTCAGATTGCGTGGTCCCCCTTGGGCTTTGTGGCCAGAATAAAAGCCACCATGAAACGAGTCCCGATCGCCACAAACAAGGGTCGGGTGCCCATGACTTGTGGAGGTTTGCACCGGGAAGTTTCAGGAAGACAGTGACAGAGAGGGGCCAGGCCTACATCCTTCAGGAAGTGATCAGCTGGTCTGTGGGTTCACCCTGGGGTGCACTGGGAGCTCTTAGATGCTTTTTAAAGGTCCGATACCTGAGTCCTTCACCAAACTAAATGAATTGGAGTCTCTGAGGTGGGTCCATTCTCATCGCTAAAGACTCCAAGGTCTATCCTAATGGACAGCTGGGCCTGAGAAACCACAGTTCTCATCAAATTCTCTTTCTTTTTTCCCACATGAGATAATTTCTTTAAAGATTTTATTTATTTATTTTAGAGAGAGGGGAAAGGAGGAAGAGAGAGAGGGAGAGAAACATCAATGTGCCAGATACATCCTCTCACAGGCCCCCAACTGGGGACCTGACCCACAACCCAGGCATGTGCCCTGAATGGGAATGGAACCAGCGACCTTTCGGTTTGCAGGCCAGCACTCAGTCCACTGAGCCACACCAGCCAAGGCTGCACACACGAGACTACTTTGGCCCAGAGAATTTGAGTGTTTAGAGTAAGGCCACACAGAAAATCAGGGCAGAGTCGGGACCAGGGCCCAGTGGAACCAACTGCTGGGCCAGGTGCCCCGTGGTCACCCCACCTGAACATAAGGACAATGATTTTGTGGGGGTGCGGCCAGGGGAGCTATTCTCATGGCACAAAGTGGAGCTGATTGAACCTGGCTTCCTGCACCGGCTTCTTGGCCGAGGCTCTTAATTGATTAATCTGAATTCCAGTTCTGCCACCCTACTCTGGGCCCTTGGCAAGCCACTAAGCCTTGCAACACCTCACATCCTTTGGCTATAAAGTGGGGGCGGGTGGTATCCAGGGTGGGGAGAGGTAATACAATACCTTTCTGCTGAAATTATGAGAGTTTCGGAACTGTAAAACGCACAGCATTTGGCACATGGTACAATAAGTGCTCGGTAATGTGGACTGCTCTTAATGTTACTCATATCGCACCTACTTCCATAATCTGTGTTAATATCCTCGGGCTTTGTGGCATTAATATGTGAAGCCAGCAGCATGTCATGTGCAGGACACAGGGGTGGGGACTGGCCCTGAGGATGCACAGCAGTAAACAGCCAGGGACTGACACCATCATCCAAAGAAACGTGGCCTTTCTTGACTTCCAAGGTGATTTACAGGTTCAGATTCCAGCTGCATTACTTGGAATGGCGTCCCCAGTCCTCCTTTCCTTTAGGTCCCTTTAAATACATGGGGTCTCTCTGTTCTCATATTCGGCAGACATGAGAGTAGATAGAGTGAAATTTTGACTCATCATCACACTTTCAGAGGAGACTGGATCGCACCCAAGCACCCAAATCAGACCCCACACTGTAGCACAAGAAGAAATAACGAGGGTTTTTAAAAATCCGTCCTCTTCCCTTCCCCTAACTGCCTCCTGACTTCAGTATTGATATTATTGATGCCGCTGTTTCTTTGACACCTTGACTAAAAACTCCATTGTTTTCATGATTCCCCTTTGTTTTTCAATTTTTACCTCCACTGTAAAAAAAAGAACTCTCTTCTCTATATCTGTCCTCCTTCCCCCGTTCCTCCAACACTCGTTAACTCTCACTGGCATTATTCTCCCGAACGTTTTGCTTGCTAGAAGTATGACCTGCAGACCTGCAGCTTTGGCAGCACCCGAGAGAAAGCCGAATCTTGGGTCTTACGCCAGACGTACAGAACCAAGCCTGCACTTTAACAAGAAGCCCCGGGGTCCCGTGCACGGTGCAGTTGAGAAGCACTGGCTGGCACGGCCCCATTACCTCTACCTCACAGAAGCACTGCCTCACCCGCAGTGACGGCTCACCTACGTGACCACAGCAGCTTCCTGTCTGGTCTCCCCTCCCATTCTTGTCCTGCTGCAATTCTCTTCCCGCAGAAGAAACTGTGCCCTATCCCTGACTTCCCATTGTCCTTGGAACCAAAAATATACTCCTTTCCCTAGACCACATAGCCCTCTCTGATCTGTCCCGGTCGTCTTGAAGAACTTGTGCCCTCCATTCTCCCCCTGCCCTCCGTCCACACTAGCCTTTCTCTGACCCTCATACCCAGTCTTGCAGTTATCTCTGCCTGGAACTCTTTCCCCCAGGTCTTCCCATTTCTGGTTCATTTTTATCAGTTGTCCACTCTTCTGTAAGCCTTCCCTAACTGCCATATTTGAAGAACCAGAGTGAAGCTCTTTACCCTCTCGCTACTGTTTACCCAGTGCCTGCTCTCCTCCCTTCACTGCGATGATCACTATCTAGAATTACCTCCTTTGGGCTAGTGCATGCACGTGGTATCTGGGTCACCGCACCAACATGTCAGCTCTGAGAACAGAGGCCTGCGTGCCTGGCTTCCTCAATATCCCTAGGACTTAGGCACTGGATAAGTGTTTCTTGCAAGAATTACTGACCTACCACCATTACCTTTATTTTGATCCTCGCTATAATTTTATGATCACTAGTTCACACATTAATCCACCATTTCATTGGGGACCTCCAACTGTTTCATGATTTACTGAGAGACAGCCAGCTAATAAATTACAATGTTATAATCCAACTCAGCTCTCTCACTCCGAGTTTTATGATTTCCTCAGCATGTCTCCCTCCCTCCCTCTCTCTCTCTCTCTTTTTCTCTCTCTCTCATATCAACTATTAAGCCAAGTATTCAAGGACATCCATAATTTATACCTAATTTATCCTTTCCCATCCTTTTTTGGGGGGGATTCTTCCCTACATATTCTCCCACATTGCAGAAAAGCTCTGTGCTCACTTTTCCCTGAACACAGCTCATACTCTCTGGATTTTGCTAGCGCTCTCCCAGTTACCCAGAATGCTTTCCTTTCTCCCTCTCTCCCAGCTCATCCATGCCTGCTGACATTCTACCTTTCTTTAAAGTTCCATAGAACAGACTACAACCCCCTATAAAGAGTATGTAACCCAATGTATTTTTTACCCATCTTAGATTGTTATAGCCCCTCACCCCTTTTTAAAGTCTTCCTTACAATACATCATTGTATTTGGCTTTGTGCCGTGGCCATACGGCCCCCTTGTCCTTCTCCATCTGCCCCTAAATATCATATGCTCTCTGGAAGGCTCCACGTCTATCCCGGCTCCTCGTCATACTCTTTGTAGAGCTCCATGCACACTCACTGAATTCACTGGACCACCGTGAGAGCATATACAGATGTTTCTCTTAGAAAAGTGACGGAAAAGACGCACAGCATCTGCTGTGTGGCACGAATGGGGTCTTCAGATCGCTGAAGAAACTGAAGAAACTCAAGGAGAAGAGGAAGAAGAAAATGACTATCGTCTGCTCCTACAAATGAACTTGTTTCTAGTTTGAGAAGAGGAATAGAGAACAAAATACCATACATTGCTCTCCTCTCTCAGGAGGTAGAAAAGGAGATGAAGGAGAAAGATGAAGTTAAAACAATTGCCTTTATCCCCACTGATTGCTGACAAGTAGAGCATAGAGCGTGGGGATTCACTCAACACTCTGTATGCCTGAGGCCTGATCCAGCAGCAGCCAAAGACAGGGTGGTGGTGGCTGCCGAGCCCTGGTAACAAGAGGCAGGACGAGCCGGGAACCACTCAAGGTCGAAAAGAAGACTGTACAGAGTGCTATTATGTCAGTAGCACTTCTGGACTACAGTCTAGTTTAAGTCCCAAACTGTTTCTGGAGTTTTCTCAAAGGGTCAGTGGCCTACCTTGGTCAAGTTTTTTTCTCTTTCTGTCTATTCCCCACTACCCTCTTCTTCTTTCTCATGCCTTCGCAGGGTCTTGAGACCACAGTGAAATAATCAGAAATGTCGGTTTACTGTGGAAGAAATAAAGGTTAAGATTTGGGTCCTTCAGGTGCCTAAGCCCCATAGTGCTAGGACCTGCCGGGACTTTTACAGAGTTCTAAATGGAAAAGGAAAGCTAGTTCACCAGAGGGAAGCATTTCTATGAAAATGCTTCTGGCAAATGGACTAAAAAGAACCTGGAAAGAAGGGACATGGACCTCTAAGCTTCCAGTGGTTTGTTAGAATTTCTTTACTCATTCCAAATAAATACCTAACTTGTCATTTTGTATCCTTTTTCATGGAAGAGAACCCCCATATGTCAGAAACAAGAATGAATGACTTCACTCACTCAGCAACTCCGTGTCGCAGGGCGCAGTGAGTGCTAGGGAGGGAGCGACCGCCAGGCTCTGGGGTTACACGAGCAAACAGGTGGATGTGCTCCTTGCACATCTGAGGCTTGCAGAACTGTCAGGGCATTAGTGTGCTCTGGGTAGAGGCACATGCCCTAGAATTGCTATACGGTGGGTGAGCTCCCCAGGTCAGCTCTGGGAAGAGTCCGTGGGACATCCCTCCTTCCTGTTTGAATCTCTTGTTCTTTGTTACAGAAGATGTGGGCCTTGATCATCCCATGCTGATTCTCAACCAAGTCAAAACTCCAAGTCACTGCCCTCCCCAAACCCTAAGCCACGTGCGTGCCCACTCACCGCACCAATGCAACCCCAAACCAGACAGACTGGATCGGGCAGTATGCAAGGCAGGGCCACTCTCCAAGCCACTGGCCACTGTGGGTGATCCACCCATGTGTCATCCACCTCTTTAAAAAATAAATAAACACAGCACCTATTCTTGGCCTTCACTAGGAAACACAAATAAAGATTGAATGAATTGGGAAGGATAAAATATTGTGTCAAAAATCACAAAAATAATGAGGCTAAGGTAGTCAGTGTATTGCTTCATTCACTTATTCATTCATTCAGCAAAGATATATTGAGCACCTACCACATGCCAGAGGTTACATCCATGAACAAAACAGAACCACCGTGGTCTTGGAGCTGACACTGTAGCAGAAGGAGACAGAGAGTGAGTGAGGGTTTGAGATGAGAAAGTGAAGGGGAGAGAACATGGGGAGGATGAGGAAGGTCTGGAGGACCGAAGGCAGGAGGGGGTGTGTCCCCCAACAACAGGCACTTTGCTGGCATACTCAGAAGGGCCATGGCAAGGGCTGCAAGCGAGGCTTCAAACTGCCACGAGTGACCCCCAGCAGAAAAGGACAGATGCGTGTACACCACACGTTGACACTGTGGCTTGGCAGGTCCTAAAAGTGCCACCTCAACTACATGATAAATAAATAGTTTCTGAAATACAATTTTCCCAGCCAGGGGAAAGAGATCATTGAACATCGTTTAAAATAGATTTTCATTGTATGTCATTTAACTGACTTAAAAAGCACTGGCTATAAATTCCATATAATAGGTGGTTCTGGTGGGGAGGACTGGTAGGGCAACTGTCAATTAGGTGTTGCATAAAAGGATGCAAATATCTCATAAAAGTGATGGAAGACTGTGTTATTGCATTAACCATGTCATTCTTGCCACGCTGGTACACACCATAGAATAATAATCGACAGATTTAAAAGGTGAAAATCATTCTGAACGTGCATTGAAACTGTGTGCAAATACAAACTGTCTTGAACTAGTTCTTAACACCTTTGTCAGCCACTTTCAAATCCTCAAGCGCTGGGGAAGATAATTAATAGGTGAGATATATGATAGAATAGTTTATGGGCTCCACCAAGACATTTTCCAATATGTGATGTTTTACAGCCATGCCTTTGAAAAAGGGGTTGTCAAATCCATAAAAACACAAAACTGATTTATCCCCATCTATAAAGTCTTATAATGCTGCCATGCTTCAACCTCCAGGTTTTGCCTCGCTTCGAAGGTAAAGGGTTTCAAATGTCAGAAGAATGCTCTGACAGGTTGGCAAGAACACAAAGCCGCTGTGGGAGAGCAGGAAACGCAGGGAGGACAGACTTGTCACTGCACAGAGTGTCAATCCCAAAGGAAACGGGAAAAATGGGAAGGGTTGTACCCAATACCTCACTCAAGAAAAATAAACAGCCCGGGAGTCAGAAGCCCTATCAGCAGCCTCCGACTCGAGTGTACAGGGATGAGTCATGAATAGGGAATCGCCTGATAAATACGACTTCATGCGTGCCCCCAAAACTTTGTTGGCTAGAGCTCCTGGAGGTACAGTTGCAGAAGCTAGGCCTCATTTTTTTTTTTTTAAACAGCTTTGTTGAGAGGGGAAGTAGAGTTTCAGGACATTTCAAGAGGAAACATACCTCTGAGGATAGTCTAAAACCTGAGATAGAGGCATGCAATAATGTATATGTTTGTTTGTTTGTTTGTTTTAAAAAAGGAACATAGCAGTAAAAACCAGAAGAAACCCTTGCTTTGTGAGTGTAGACAAATAATGAACAATAAGCAAATCATAGTAAGACAGATAAGAGAAAAATAAAACAAAATAGAGAATGGGAATAGGGAATACCAGAATGGGGGTTGTTATTTTTTAAATTTTTTTAAGTTCTGAGAAAATGTGTATTGATTTTAGAGGGAGAGGAAGGGAGAGAGAAAAACAAAGAGTGAAATATTGATGGGTTGCCTCCAGTATGTGTCCTGATCAGGGATTGAACCCACAGCCTAAGTATGTGCCCTGACTGGGAACCGAACTCACAAATTTTGGGTATACAGGACAACACTCCAACCAACTGAGCCACTCAGCCTAGGTTGGGGGGCTGCTAATTTTGCAAAGCCTTGCTCAGAAGAGGCAGTATCTGAGCAGAAACAAGAAGGAATTGGGGAATGAGCCTTGGAAATACCTAAGGAAAGAGCTGAAGAAATAGCACATGCAAAACATGTGACTTAAGAACACATCTACCACATCTGAGATGCAGTGAAACAGCCGATGTGGCTGGGGCAGGATGGGAGCAGGTGAGATTGCAAGAGGGAAGGTCAGCAAGGCAATGGGGGACAGCCCATGAAAGGCCCCACCAGTGACTGGAAGGACTCTGGCCTATTAAGGTACAGCCATAGGTTTTGCTGATGGATGGGCAGTGGGAATTGAGGGAGGAAAAAAGCAAAGGGTAACTCCAAAATTGTTTACCTGGGCATTGGAAAGAATGGAATTGTTTCTTCAGAGGTGGGGAAGACCTCAGGCATAGCAAGTTTTGAGATGAAACTAGCAGGAGTTTGATCTTGATAATGCTAAATTTGACACACTTAATATACACCCAAACGGAGATTTCCTCTAGGTGGTTAGATATAAAATTCTGGAGCTCAGGGAAGAGCCCAGGTTGGAGAAGCAAACTTAGGAGTTGTGAGTATATAGATGATTGGTACAGCCAAGAGAATGGGTGGATAACCTAGGTTACCAGAGAGAAGAGAAGAAGTCCAAGGTTTCAGCCTAAGTGTTTCAACGCAATTACGGATGAGGATAAACAAGCGAAGGAAACTCAGAAGGAGTAAGCAAGGAGTTAGAAGGGAAACTAGAAGAATGTGGTGTTCTGGAACGCTAGTAAAAAAAAGTACATCAAGTTTAAAAACATGAGTCCAAAACATTGTTAAAGTCATGGAAATAGACGTGTGAACTACATATAGCGAGTGAGTAGTTTACCAACGCAACTCCTGAAGTTGGGAAGATGCAGGGCACAGCAGGCAGAATTCTAAGGAGACAACACATACGGGAATGGACTGTGTTAAACCTATTTATTGCCTTGTACCCCCTGAAGGTCTGGGTAGAATCCAAAAGGGTCTTGACCCAGATTAAAGGTCACTGATTGACATGAGCATCCAACAACTCCTCCCTCATACTTTTGATTCCTCTTTCACAAGAAAACAAGCAGTAAGGCTTTCCACGTGCCCACCACCGCACCTTCCTCCACATCATGCATCGTGCCCACGCACACTCCCTCCCCTGCGTTATTACGATTGGCTGCCTTCACTCCTCTTTCAATACTCTCAAGTGGTCCAGCAAGAAAACAAGATGGGAGGAGAGAGTGAGAGGAAGTAAATATGGCAAAACGTTAACAATTGTTGAATCCAGGTGAAGGGTGTATGCGTATTCATTATATCATTTTTGCAACTTTGTAAATTTAAATGTTTTCAAAACAAAAATGTTGGCAAATATAAACCAGCCCTATGCTTACTGTGAAATATGTTTTTAAAAGCTTACTCTTTCATGGGTGTGATTATTTACCAAAATTTGGAATATGCTTACATAATTATGGTCAGTTCTGTGTAATCATGATCATAATGCAATCTTAAATCAGAAGAAAATTAAATAGTTGAAGCCTTAAAGTCAGGACACTTAAACCATTTTGAATTTAACTGTATATGTGCTTTTTGCAGTAAAGTAATGATAGGATGAACCATAAAATAGTTTGAATTATGAAATATATTATAACACTCTGTTACAAGTGCAGTGAAAACATGAGTTCAAGGAGAAACTAGGATAATGTAAAATTTCTAAATGATAGAGAATATGTTTATGCATTATAAAATGGATAATGATGGATAGCAAATTGCTATGACATCAAGATTTCCTCAGAGTAATTTAAACGTTTTGCAACTTTTTAAAACTATAAATATTTACACTGTAATTAGGATTTTCAACTACCTAAATTTTGATGAAAATTGAAATATCCATTTAAAATATTCAAGGGAACACCTAATTTTTAAAAATTATTTTAAGGGATTTGCAAGCAGAAAGTTTGAACACCATTGTTCTAAGTCTAAAAGTTTGGGTCTATCAGCGCAGGAGTTTACATATTCAAATGGCACTCACATACTCCTGTGAGTGCCAGGCAGCTTTAGGAGCCTACTTAAACTAGTGCTCACGGGTTTAAGGGAAGACCAGTCAGCATAGGAGTATGCTTTTCTCTAGCCACTTTTATCTACGTGGCTGCAGGCATAGACAAAAAGAGAGTGGGATTTAACCAGGGTTAGGATTTTGCCTGGCAAATAAAACAAAGGGAGAGAGAAGAAAGAGAGTTAATGGTGTAGTTCAATGAGTGATTATAGTGATTGAACACAAGCTGAGAAAGGAGGGAAGTAAGGAAATGATAGGTATGTGGGACATAAAAATGTGGTGAGACGAAGAGACGATAGGTTCTCGTGCATTCAAAACATTGATGAAGTCATGGAAATAGAAGAAGTAAGCTGTAGATTGTAGGTGATGCTTTAAGAATTGGATTCAGAGTTGAGAATATTGAGGGTGTGGTGGGTAGAATTCTAAAATGATACCCCAGTGACTCATGCCCTAGGATAAGCTCCTGGGACTACAAGGGTATCACTCAGGCAATCAGGTTATGTTTATAAAACAGTTGATTTTCAGAAAGGGAAAGTAGCCTCAGTGGTCCAGGCCTAACCAGGTTAGTTCCCATCAGGGACAGGGCTCTTCCCATTGAAAACAACTGGAACCATGAGAAGGATTCTGCTCAAGGAAGATTCTCCATTGCTGACTAGGAAGATTTAGGGGGCCACGTGTCAAGGAATGTAAGTGACCTCTAGGTGTTGAGAGTATCCCTACCTGACAGCCAGCAAGGTAATGAGGACCTCAGTCCTACAACCACAAGTAACTGAAATCTGCCACAACCACATGGGCTCCAAGTGAGAACACAGCTTGGTCAGCAGTTCTGACCCAAAGAACTCTGAGCTAATATATGGGTGTTATTTTATGCCACTAAGTTTGTGGTAATTTGTTACACTGCAGTGTCAATTTCTAAGATATGACCAAAGGAGTGAGAGGGTTAGGCTGGGTGGAAAACAATACATTGGAAAAATGAAGATAATTAAGATAATTACATTCAGAAGTCCCTGAACTGGAGATATGTGTTATCCTTGATTTCTTGCTTTAAAATCTTATAAAATTCGTAATACAGGTATTTTATCTCCTTGGCTAAATTTATTCCTAGGTACCTTATTTTTTTGTTGTTGCAATAGTAAATGGGATTGTTTTCTTAATTGCTCTTCCTGAGAGTTCATTATTTGGTATATAAAAACGCTACCAATTTCTGAATATTAATTTTGCATCCTGCTACTTTGCTGAATTCATTTATCAGGTGTAGTAGTTTTTTGGTGGAGCCGTCAGGGTTTTCTATGTACAGTATCATGTCACCTGCAAACAAATAATAATAATAACTTTCACTTCCTCCTTTCCAATTTGGATGTCTTTTATTTCTTCCTCTTGTCTGATTGCTGTGGCTAGGACTTCCAGTACTTAAATAAGAGTGATGAAAGTAGACTTCCTTGTCTTATCCCCTTTAGTCACATACTGCAAACAAGATTGCAAGGGAGAAAATGACAAAGAGAAAACAAAACTCCTTCCCTGGGAGTTTGCATCCATTTTTCTGTCTGTGGTGAAGCCCAAAGTTATTTTCTTCTGCCAAATTCTTTTAGCATTATAAAAGTTTATTCTGGGTACACACCACCCTGGTGGAGTTTGCTTTCTTACAACATTAGCATTCTCAACAACAACTGTTTAACTCTATTAGCTTTAATCTATTTATATCTGGGGTACAAGACTATGGGGTATGCCTGCTTGTCTGTATGTGTGTGTTGGCCATAGAAATACAATATCTGTTTTTATAAATTACTTCTAAGATGAGAGAAACACCAACAAAAATTATTACCAGTAGATAAAATTATACTTTAAGGGAGTATAAGGAAGAAGCTAAAAAGGCAGGAACAGGTTACATTTTTTTCTGATACTTTGAGAGAAGTTCTGGTTTGGCTTTTATCTCCACCTGTTGTCTGCATGCAAAGCTGGCTGCTTGATATCATTGCTCTAATTTTGTTTTCTTTCAATTCCCCTGGGAGATTGAAAGGATCATAGGAAGGCCCATCGTAACTCAGCAATTAGTGTGTCTGCTGCTTTCCTCTTCTTCTAACCAAAAATACAAGGTCATTCTGTCCTGTGAGAGTCATTTTCTGCCAACATCTTACACATTAATTTGCTGGCATTAAATTAAATCCAGAGGCAAGGAAGAGCAAAATGTCAAAAGTTCCAGCAGATTTTGTGCATAGAACAGTAAGAAAAGGTGAGTAAAAGAGGCCTACCAGGCAGCTGCCCTTCTTTGATCCAAAAGTGTTCATTCAGTTCTTATGTATGAAAACACCAAAAAAGAATCGTTAACAAGCACAAGTTTCTAAAGACATTTCACTGGCAATTAATACTCTAAAATACCCCAGGCACCTTGCCACTCCCCTGATCCCAAGACTTCCAGACTTCCTCTTCCCCACAAGCCAATGTCTGCATCCTCAGTTTGCTTTCAAGGTTCTCTACCCTTAGTGCTCCACCTGCCTTATTAGCGTCTTTCTTATCTTCCCTTGAAAAACCATTCCATCCACTCAACTTGCTTTTTCAAAAAAAAAAAAATTGATCATTTCCACTTTCAACACTGTTTTTGTAGCTGAGCATAAGGGCCAGCTTCACAGGCCCTTGACCCATGCCGTCACACAGGGCCTGCTGTCAAAAGGGTCCACTCAGAGTGTTTCATGCTCTGAACCTGCAGCCTCAGTTCCCAACAGTCCAGCTCCTGCTGCCTTCTCCACCCCATGAGATGGGTTCTTCACCCATCACCATTTTTCTGTCCCCACCCCACAACCACTGCTGACTGCCTCCTCAGTGGGGGCCTGGGCAGCCTGGGCAGAGGTGCTGGGAAAGCTGGGGTTGGGCATGTGCCCACAGTGTCTTGGGGCAATGCAAAGTGGAGGCCGTCCTACCCTGGTTTGGGTCCAGAAAACATGCCGAAGTGGAGGTTGCAAATATTATAGGTCGCCTAGTGTTGTGGCCTGGGTCAGTGGACCTGGTGAGGGGGCTCGGGGGGCTGACTTCTCTGTCCTGCACCAAGGCCCCAGATTTTTACTTTGCGCTGGACCCTGCGAATTCTGCAGCTTCTCCTAGCTAGGATATTCGAGTCTCCATACTCCTCTTTCCATCACATTTCATCCTGATAAAGTTTAGCTCTTTGTTTGAGCTGTGGAGATTATTTGGAATCATAATCATGGCATCATAAATATTACTCACATGCCTTTTAAACAGTTCTCAAAACCGCTGATACATAGGGGAACAGAGCGAAAGATAGAGTCTTATTCCACCCACTAGAAGGCTCCAGTTGGGTTCACTCAACTTATGAACTCTCTTTGTCATCACTGATCGGACACTGACTGTATTATCACCAGGCTAACATCTGTCCATCTTGTCTTCAAAGAGGATCGCTGCCAACTCTCACCTCCTTCTTCCTCTCTCTGCCCTCCTCAGCCCTTTACAGCTGGATCCATTTACGCCGCTCATCTCCAAGTACCTAGAGCCAATGATGATCTGAATTCTTTGTTAAGAAATTCTTCACAAGATACTTGTTTAACAAAAGAGCCAGACAGTTTATTCAGACTACTACAGAGGGAGGGAGACGCCCCAGTATAAACTGAGCTCAACTCCACTGACACAAAAGGTGAGAGGCATTTTAAATGCTGGCTTGTGCCCAAAGTAGGGGAAGTAAGTGGGGGAAGTCGGTTGATGGGATTAGGTCAGGTGGTGTTTAGTTAATGGAAGGCATGAGAGGTAGTTTCCTCTCTTCTCAGAGAGACTGGGAGACAAGAGCCTATCCTGGGTGATACATTGCAAAGGGATAAATTCCAGGCCCTTGAGAAAAACATTTCTGGGTTATAGCAGGTACAGCACAGCGGGGCAGAGAAAAGATTGACAACCATACATTTTCTAAAGTAAATGCTCTAAGAAAAGGGAAGTCAGGCATAGGTAGATACACTGTGCCTCCTTGCACAACCAAAAGAAGGCCAACAACAAATTTAAACACAAAAAACAACCAGAACTGCCAGAAAATTGAACTGTATGGAAGTCCAACAACCAAGGAATTAAAGAAGAAACACTCACCGGTAGGAGGAGCCGAGATGAGCAGCTGGGCAGACAGGACTCACAGCAAGGTGGCGGCTGTAGGCCTGGGGCAGATGAGGCTGCAGCTGGTGGAGCAGTTGGTCCCACTTTTGTGTGAGGATATACTGGGAGGAACAACTGGGGAGCAAGACAGACCACACAACCCAGGGTTCCGGTACAGAGAAATAAAGCCTCAAAACCTCTGACTGAAAACACCTATGGGGATTGTGGCAGCAGCTGGAGAAACCCCTAGCCTCACAAGAGAGTCCGTTGGAGAGACCCACAGGGTCCTAGAACATACACAAACCACCCACCTGGGAACCAGCACCAGAAGGGCTCAGTTTGTTTGTGGGTAGCGGGGGAAGTGACTGAAAGCCGGCAGAGAGTGTAGCAAGTGGCACTGTTCCCTCTCGGACTCCTCCCCCACATACAGCCATGAGGCAGCCATCTGGGTTGCCCTGCCCTGGTGAACACCTAAGGCTCCGTCCCTTACTATATAACAGGTGCACCAAGACAAAACAAAAAATGGCCCAAATGAAAGAACAGATCAAAGCTCCAGAAAAAATACAACTAAGCAATGAAGAGATAGCCAATCTATCAGATGCACAGTTCAAAACACTGGTAATCAGGATGCTCACAGAAATGGGTGAATATGGTCACAAAATAGAGGAAGAATTGGAGGCTATGAAAAGTGAAATAAAGGAAAGTGTACAGGGAACCAACAGTGACGGGAAGGAAACTGGGACTCAAATCAATTGTTTGGACCAGAAGGAAGAAATAAACATTCAACCAGAACAGAATGAAGAAACAAGAATTCAGAAAAATGAGGAGAGGCTTAGGAACCTCCAGGACATCTTTAAACATTCCAACATCTGAATCATAGGGGTGGCAGAAGGAGAAGAGGAAGAACAAGAAATTGAAAACTTATTTGAAAACATAATGAAGGAGAATTTCCCCAATCTGACAAAGGAAATAAACTTCCAGGAAGTCCAGGAAACTCAGAGAGTCCCAAAGAAGTGGGACCCAAGGAGGAACACACCAAGGCCATCAGAATTACATTAGCCAAGATTGAAGATAAGGAGTGTGAATCTTAAAAGCAGCAAGAGAAAAGGAGATAGTTACCTACAAAAGAGTTCCCATAATAAGACTGTCAGCTGATTTCTGAAAACAAACCTTACAGGTGAGAAGGGGCTGGAAAGAAGTATCCAAAGTCATGAACGGCAAGGATCTATATCCAAGATTACTCTATCCAGCAAAGCTATCATTTAGAATGGAAGGGCAGACAAAGTGTTTCCCAGATATGGTCAAGGTAAAGGAGTTCATCATCACCAAGCCCTTATTATATGAAACATTAAAGGGACTTACCTAAGAAAAAGAATAAAATGACAACAAACTCACAACTATTGACAACCAAACCTAAAAAAACCAAAAACAGAAACAAACTAAGTGAACAACTAGAACATGAACAGAATCACAGAAATGGGGATCACATGAAGGGTTATCAGCAGGGAAGGATGGGGGGGAATGGGGGAAAAGATACACAGAATAAGTAGCATAAATTATAGCTAGAAAATAGACAGGGGGCTGGGGTAAGAATAGTACAGGAAATGTAGAAGCCAAAGAAAGCCAAAGAACTTATATGTATGATCCATGGACATGAACTAAGGGTTGGGGTGGGGGGGAGATGTGAGTGGGAGGGGTTGTGCAGGGCGGAGGGGAATAAAGGGGGGGAAATGGGACAATTGTAATAGCATAATCAATAAAATATATTTAAAAAAAGAAAAGGGAAGCCAGGGACCTGTTATCAGGTCATTTGGCTGAAACAAACAGTAAATTCTTTCAGCAGGACTGAGCCTTCTCAGGCAGGAATTTTAAGAGAGCTTGGTCATCATCCTAGGACAGGCCTTGACCTAATAGAATTCATGTTAGAATTTGATTAAGTCTTGGTGTGGGGGTTGGGCAAGGTCATTTGTGCTGAGAGTTTTGCAATTCTTGTCCTAGGTCATCCAGTACCCACCAATTTCCTGCCCCCTACCACGTTCATCTTACCAAGGGGCAATGCCCACTGCTGACTCCTGGTCTCCCTGACTCTCAGCTCCCTTGTCTCCCCACAGGGCACCCTCTTGGTGTACAGGAGCCCAGGCCTGGATCCTTCCCATGTAGCCTACAGGGACTACGGTTTGGCCTCAGTCTCTCTCTGGAGCAGAAGCCTTGCCCTTGGCCACTCACCCAGAGGCAACAATAGGCTGGACATAAGAACCTGTGCAGAAATGCCAATTTGTGTAAAAGGCAATTTACTCCTTGGCTGAACTTTCTTCATCAGTGGTATCCACCTCCTGGGGACAGCCAGCCCTGAAGGGCAAGTTTGGGGTCTTGCCCAGCTCGTCACTAACACTTTACTTTACACCAGGCACTTGGCTCTACATCGTCTCTTATGTCCCCTCAATAACCCCATGATGGAAAAAGTCAGTAATGTAGGAAGTTAAATAAACCCATTTTCATTTTGTTTCCACCTTCTGCACCAAGAATACTGAGATTCAAACTGGAAGAAACCAGAGAGATGAGGATATATTCAGAGAATAAAAAGTGGCCTTAAATGACTATAAGCCTTTGGGACCCCCCCCCCCCCAAATTATCACTCAAATCACTGAAGAATGGATCAGAGGGCCACATTAGTGGTCTTCACAATACCCTGGAGAATGGAGGAAATGACGAACGGCTAAAGATAGTCAACAGTTTCCTGGTGGTCATAAAGGGACGTTTGGCTGTTCACAGCAAAGCAGAGAGCTGTCAGTCCCTAAGCTTCCTGTTGACTTCCTGGGAACTGCTCCAGCTGATCATTGAACAGACTTCATGCACTCTCAGGAGGTAATATAAACACACATAAAAAAGGCACGGTTCTCCATTTTATTGTTTTTTTTTTAATTATTTTATTGTTGTTCAATTACAGTTGTCTGCATTTTCCCCCAACACTCCCCACCCCACCACAGCTGTTTTATTGTTTATTAAACTAATCAATGAAACACAACTTAGAAGAGTACTATAGAGGACAATAAGGATCGATGGGATTCTAAAACATTAGAAAGAGGAAAAATATCAGAATTAAACTAAACAGCAAACAATGCAAATTTGTTGTCCACTTATTCATCAGTTGATTGACATCTAGGTTGTTTCCATAGTGGCTGTTTCTAGTAAAGCTGTTATGAACAGTTGTGGGCTGAATCATGCCCCCAAAGAGATAAGTTGAAGTCCTAACCACTGGCACCTGTGAATATGACCTTGTTTGAAAATTGGGTCTTTGCAGATGTAATCAAGTTGAAATGAAGCCATTAGGATGAGCCCTGGTCCAATAGGATGGGTGTCTTCAGAAGTGAAGAAACAGAGACAGACACAGAAGGAGACGACCGGGTGATGGCAGAGACAGAGATTGGAGTGATGCTTTTACGAGCCAAGAATTGCCTAGGACCAGGAACTAAGGGAGAGTCACGGAACAGATTGTCCCTTAGAAATTTCAGAGACAGCCTGGCCCTGTGAACACCTTGATTATGGACCTCTGGCCTCTGAAACTGAAAAAGAATAAATGTCTGTTGTTTAAGGTCAGCTAGTTTGTGCTCATTTGTAGCAACGTTAGGGAGACAATTCAACTTTCAAGTACAAGTCTTCATACGAGCACATGTTTTCACTTCTCTTGCATGAATACTCATCACTTCACTCAACACTTCAGCAGTGGGCTTCCTTGGGTGTATGGAATGTTTAATTTTATAAGAAATTGCCAAGCTGTTTTCCAAAGTAGCAGTAAACTTTTCATTGCAACTAGCATTGTTACTCCGTATCCACATCAACACTTGGTATTATCTTAATTATCCGTTATGGTTTTAATTTGTATTTCTTGGATAACTATTGATATCAAGCATCTTCCATGTACTTATTGACCATTTGTATATCTTTTTTGTGAAATGTGTCTTTATATTTTGCTCATATTCTTGGGTTTAATTTATCAGATACATGTTTTGCGTATATTTTCTGTGTATGTTGTTTGCTTTTAACAATTTTAATGGTATTATTTTGAAAAAGTTTTCACTTTGATAAAGTCCTCCATTTCATAAAATTTTTATGATTTGTGTTTTTTGGGTCCTAAGAAATCTTTGCATACCCAAGTCACATTGTTCTTATCCTAGCTTTTCTTCCAATTTCACATTCCAGATTCCACATTTAGGTCTATTATTCATTTTCAATTAATTTTTGTGCATCATGCAAGAGTCAAAGTTCATTTTTTTTCCCTAATGGACATCTAGTTGCTGAAATGAGTTAGCTCAGTATTTTTGTCAAAAATTAATTGGCCACCCATGTGTGTGTCTGTGTGTTCCTGGAGTCTGCATCTGTTTCATCAACCTATTCATCTCTCCTTATACCAACACCACACTATCCTGAGGACTTCAGCATTAAGTAAATTTAGCATCAGCCCATACAAAGCTTCTAATTCTGTAATTTTTTCAAAAAGTGTGTTGAAATTTACTTGTTTATGTCTTTATTTATCTTCACTAGCTAATATACATGCCCAAAAGCTTTCAATGAGAAATGTCTTCCTCCCACCTCTAGCTCTTTGGCTACCAATTATCCTTCCCCAAAATGCCTCGTTTAGAAGTTCCTTCACCTGAAACCTATATAATTTTATTAACCAATGTCACCCAAATACATTCAATAAAAAAATAATTTGCCAAAAAAAGTTTTATTGTTTGCTTTTTTAGTGATTAAAAAATTGAGTCACACTTTAGATTTACTACTTAAAGGTATGATATTTACAAGCATTTAAAAGGAAGAAAATATTACCCCAATTTTATTTTTTCATATCAATCCAAATTTTCATTAAGTGTGCTTGCACAAATGAGTCTAGTTGATAGTAGAAAGATTCAACCTTTATTAATGATGCACTTAATTTTATCCACCAAGAAAGGTCCAAGGACATTTGTGTAAGTCACCCACTTGCCTTATTTTGTTAGAATAATTTAAATATGCCGCTTTTAGTTTAATTGCAGCATAATTATGTAACACCAAGTAATCAGAGCTTGGTATCATTAAAATAGTCTGAGAAGCCTAGCTAAGTATCTTCTGAGTTTGTGACTCAGAAATCAAGATATTGCAAAGCTACTACTGCATGGATAATATTCAATTCGACAAACATTTATCAGTTGTCGTGAATATAAATCTTACCCTAGGAAATGTAGGGGAGTACGGAGATAAACACCAGTGCATTTAGAACTCCATAATCTAGAAGGGAAGCAAGCACATGCATCCCCGATGCGATGAAAAATTCTAGAATTGAGATTCCAGAAGATGACTTTGAAAACATTGTTCAACTGAGAATAAAAAGTGTAATTCACAGTGAAAATTGTGAAGTTGTCTGATCTGTTTTCTGGTGTTCTTGTTTGGAAGTTATAAAGTTGCCTCTTTGGTGCACCTCACACATAAAGAAAGGCATGGTATCACTGATTGAGACAGAAGGAGGTGCTAAGAAATGCCTATTAGGAAAATGGTGAAATGTTCTTAAATTACTAACTATTAATAAAGTTACTTCAATTGCAATGCCAGACATTTGAAAATATATGAAAGGCAGTGAAAATGACCTCTTAAAAAGAAAGAAAGAAAACATAGAGGGAGGCACATTCTGGAAATTAGAGGGCAATGTCATTTAAACTCTTCCCTGTTTCAAAGCACTCAGATGGTCTCATTTGAGGGTAACGTCGAAGCAGTCTAGCTCTCCAGACCTGTATTTCCTTCTTCCTATATTTCATTCTCATTAAGAGGACTTATTTTATCTCTAAATTAGGTCAATGGTTCTTCCAAAAATAGGTGTGTAAAAAGAGAGGCAGGTGTTAGGACCTAAATTAATTCCTAAGCTTGCCTTGCTTATCACATTTAATTACTCTGCTGGGAACACAAAATAAGTCATAAATTTTTCCTCCCTCTGATAAAATAAAAAATGAATTTGGTGACTTGCTTGCCTTAGAGGAGGAGGGACAAGCAATTACGACTGCCCAGCCCAAGTAAACATGGAGGAGGAGAAAATTTCTTGCTTCCTCTAAAACTTGGCATTTCCTCTAGATTCTCAGGAAACCATGAAGGCTGGACACAGAAGAAAAAAAAAACTGTACTTTAGAACTCACATTCTTGATTCAGAAAACAAAATATATTTGTCGTGGGTCAAGTGGGCAGGTGTATGAAATTTAGTCACCCAAAAATTTCTTCTTGTCTTCTATGTGTTACTAACATGCAATGATTAATATGTGTTATAAAGTATTTTCCATAAAACTTCTTATAACTTAGGGCTTTTATAGCTCAGTGTTTTTACTACAGTAAAGGTAACTTGGGTAATCCTGAGAGAAAACATGTTTTATTTTTATTAAATAAGCTGCCCTGGGGAAACGCGTGGAAAAGCTCCCAATGAAGTTGCCGCATTTGCTTCTATGTGTCTTGGTGGCATCATTAATCACTGAATGACGCATTAACCACTCCACAAGGATCAAAAAGGTATGATTTCTAAAGCCAGATTCACTATTTCACAGAGAGGCTCATTGATTAAGCACATAGAGTACTAGTGACATGTGGCTAAAAGTGGGTCACATGGCTGATAGTGGAAGGCAGAATATACCCTACTGATGCTGCCATGGATTGGCTCTTATGTCTGTATTAGTTAAGGATGCCTTCAGCTGCAAGTAACAGAAAACCCAACCAATGATGGGTGAGATAAATAGGGATTTATTTTTCTCATATAATAAAGAAGTCCAAAGATTGGTTGCAGCTACTGTTGCCTCAAAAAAAAAAAAAAAAAACCCATCAAGCGCCTAAACTCATTCTACCTTTCCTTCCACCATCCTTAGCATCCTTGGCATGTTGACTTTTCATGTTTGTAATTATCACCAGTCACAAAATGGCTACAGAAGCTCCAGGTATCTTATTTGCATATAAGATATGAAAAAAAAAATAGAAGAAAAGGTTGACCTCAGCCTAAATGCGTCCTTTATCAGGGAAAGCAGAAAGGTTTCCCAAAAGCCAGCTGGACGAATATCTCATTGGCCAGAACTGGGTTAGCTGCCAGTGTAGCTAAGGAAGTGAGTATGTGGCTCACTTTCTGCTGTGGGAAACAGAAAGGAGGAAAAAGGCAGAGAACAGCTGTGACATGAGCCAATCAACGTTTTCCACCACAGCATAGAATCAAACCATCACACTTCATTAGCCTTTAATTTTCTTTTCTTTTTTTTAATTAAAGATTTTATTTATTTATTTTTAAAGAGAGGGGAAGGGAAGGAGAAAGAAAAGGAGAGAAACATCAATGTGTGGTTGCCTCTCACATGGCCCCCACTAGGGACCCAGCCCACAACCCAGGCATGTGCCCTGACTGGGAATCGAACCAGCAACCCTTTGGTTCGCAGCCCGCGCTCAACCACTGAGCTACACCAGCCAGGACAAGCCTTTAATTTTCACAACAATGTCAAAGAGCTTTGTGATTATAATAAAATCAAAATAAAGGAGGAGTTCGCAGATGCCTAAATATATAATAAACTGGACTAATCAGTTCTATATTTGGCTGATTGGAAATGTAGTCCTTTCTGTCCATAAAGATAACCTGGGGTAAGTCGGAGTCCTGGGGTGGGATGGGGGGTGAGGAGGGGAGGAGGAGATGCCTTGTTTGTTTTGCAGCTGGAAATCAAAAGCCTGCAATAATAAAGTAGCCGCACGGAGAGGTGAGCTTGCTGTCCTCACCGCACCCCTGCTCTACTTCAAAGCCTCATTGAGAGGGCTGCAAGCCTTTGAAGCCTTTTGGTCCAAAACTGCAGCATCTCCTGGCAAGTCCCTGGTTTTCGTGTGTTCAAAGTAGGACGCATTAATACGTGCGGAGCACTAGGAGAAGACGGTGATCTCCGGGGTGTGCGAGCACCTATGGCTGGTGGGAGTGGTGTGCTTTTCCAATGCTGCTGGTGGTGAATGCAGTATTTGTGGAAATCACTTTAAAAGGTATGAGTTCCATGGGATTCATTTCCTAATATTCTGCACCTCCTGCAATCTTCGATCTAACAATACATAATTTCTGTAATGGGGGTGTTAAGGCTTTTCAGCTATCTGGGTGAGTTATCCCCTTTAACTTACAAATATTTTGATTAAGCCCTTATTTCAAAATGAGAATTTTAAGAAAAAAGAGTAAACACAATTCAGGCTTACTGATCTGAAAACCAGATTTATTCATTATAAGCAGGTACAACTTCTGCCCACTTCGTTATGCCAATTGGTGTGGTTGTACATGCACATAAAAATTTTATTATCAATTACTTCACACTTATTTCTTACCATTACAAATTTATAGTATATCAATTTTTAGAAATAGTGTGTGACTGTTAACTTATCTATGAGTTTTCTTTTCTTACGAAAACCTTGAAACCCAGAGAGCTGATAGGCTCACTCAAGCTGACCAGCTAATTAGCAGCAAAACCGAGAGAAGATACTTTTACTGCACTCCCACAAGCCAGGCTCTGTACTAGTCACTTCTGATAACCTTTAATCACTCATGCTATACCTATGTACTTAATGTCTACCAATGCTTAGTGATGCTTAGGGTCTTCGGCTGCCAAGCTGAACATGTAATAGTCCCCGTCCTCAAGGGAAGGCAGGCCAGAAAAATCAACGAACATAAACACGCGTGTAGGTGAAGTGATAGAGGAAGGAGGGCTTTAACTCAGCCTGGTTTAAGAATCCCTCCTGAGAGGGGATGACACTTGAGTGACTAGTGGATAGGAATTAGCCAGATACACAGGAAATGCAGAGTCACGTCAGGCAGAGAAAGCAGGTAGTCCCGGAGGAATGTCAAAGAGAGCCTGGCACTCCTGCAGAGCATGAAGTACTTGCACTTGGCACCAGCTTGGGGTGAGAACGCAGAAGTGGTGAGCCTTGGAACCAGAGAGAATGGAGAGACACAGCTCCCAGGGAACATGTTTTCCCAGGTCAAGGTAATTGAACTTCCCCTTGGAGCTCGTGAAGGAAATGATGAGTCTTTTAAATAGATGTGTAGCACTAGGTAACACATTCTGGTGGTAGAATAGATTTTAAAATGGGGTGTATTGGAGTAATCCAGCCAAGAAATGATGAGGACCTGGACTGAGCGTGGCCGTGGGTGGAGGGGATGAAAGCGACTACGACAATGCAGGGAAGGTAGAGTTAGTGGGGTTGGGTGACTGGCAGAATTTTCCAGATAGAGGGAGAAGGAAGCCTGAAGGTGGCTCCAGGTGTCTGGCATGGACGATGGAGAATGACGAAGCCCTTCACGGAAGTGAAAATCTAGGAGGAAGGGAGTGGTTTGGTCTGCAGGGCAAGGGAGAGAAATGGCAAGTTCAGACCAGCACGTGCTGAGTGGAGAGTACAGGTGGGCATCAAGGTGGAGACATAGGTCTGCAATTCAGGAGACAGGTCTGGACCAGGGACACTGCAGACACCACTCTGGGAAGCATCCGCAGGTCCATCACCTCATTTAATCCCGTCACCCTGTCATGAGGCAGCTGTTTCTAGCCTCGTTTGATAGACAAGAAAAGCAGAGTTGGAGAGCTGACATTTCCATCATGCTCCGTCTGACTCCAAGGCCCATGCTCTTTCTACCACACCGGATGTCTTCACACCAGGGGCCTCCTCACGCCCAGCCAGCATGTTTTATTACTCTAACCTGTTCTCTCTGCAAATGATCTTCAGCTGAACCTATCAGAATGGTTGCATGAAGAAGTACATCTTTCCAGAAATCACTATCCAGATTTCAAGAAATCTGGTTTCAGAAACAAGGTGATATGTGTAGCGCCTTGATATATGTGGCACTGGGACAAGGGGACAGTGGCCTTCCCGAGCCCGCCCAGAGCCCACTGAGAAGGCCCTGCTACCGTATTCTCTGAGTTCCTGCATACTCAGCCACAGCTGCAGACGGAAAGTGACAGAAGGAGATCCCAGAGCTCCTACTTCAGGCCTCTGGGATTCAGGAAAGTACTCTCATTTGGGGGCGGAAAGGAAGGAAGGGAGGGAGGGAGGGAGGAAGGAAAAAAGGAAAGAAGGAAGAATTTGTCTAATGGGTCAAATTCTCTTCAGATAATAAACTGCTACATTCACTTCCTACCTGAGTAGATTTGTTTCAAAAATACCAAGTCAAAGAGTGACATAGCCACCCATCTTCTGAATTTCACATCAGGGAAATAGAGGGCAGGCAGGGACACGGGCAATTGTGAAGAGAGCCAACTTGAAGTCCCCGATGGCCTTGACAATCACAAGCAGATAACAGCCGACAGTCCCCCGCTCTCCCGGCGGCTGCGCACGGCTCTCTCCAGGCGCTGGGCAGCGAATAGGCTTGCTCTCGCGCAGCCGCACCCCATGTCCAAGCAAGATTGATGGCAATAGAAAATTCAAGTGCCTACCACGTGTTAAAGTGAAGGAGTTCACTCATAATTAAAAACAGCTCCCTGTCCCCATGCGACAGTGATCGGAAAGAACTGTGAGCTAACACCCTAGCCTGCCCCATCTGACCTCATTCATGCCAGCTCTGTAGTCGCACAGAGCTCACCTAAGAAGTCCCTTCACAGCTCCATCTTATCCAGCTTTAAACGGGCCACAAGCATCTGGGAAGCCACACAACCTGCCCCTTGAACTCTTAGCCAGAGCTGGTGGGAGGAGCCACCTCCACAGCCGGCCCTCTGAGGACAATGCCCTGCCAGCAAGCAAGGCCTGGCTCTGTCTGGACAGGCCAGTCATTTGATAAAAGTCACACAGCATGACGCTGTAGTCGTTATCTGGCGCCCCTGCCACGGTCCCTGCCATCGGCGTCCAGATTCTTTGGATCTGACTGTGCAAACAGACTGGGCAAAATGCCGCCACCCAAACTTGCCCTGTGGCCCAGGTTCTTCTAGAAGCTGAGGTATCTGGCTAAGCAAAAATTAAGTGTGCGTAGATGGTTTGCAGAGTCATCCCTCCCTCCCCAACTTAAGTTGCACTAGGTCTTACCACAGTCCCTTCCTGGGTCCTCCCTCACAAGAGCAATCCCTCATCCTGACAGGCCACCCTCCCAACCCGGAAGACGGAGGTATGGCCCACGGCCAGGGCGAAGCAACAAGGCCTGCGGTCTGGACAGTTTCAGTAGTGATTTGGTGGGAGGCAGACAGAGAGCCCTGTGTTTGGGCAGTCTGTGCTCTTGTTCCTGCTGAGCCCCGAACCCACCCCTTCATCGGGGTGCTGAATTTGAACATGAGTTCCTCAACTACAAAATCAGGACATTGCAAGTCAACAGCCCTGTCCTGCTCACCTCTCATGAATGATGGGCGGATGCAAAGAAAGTAGCGATGTCAGTGTGGGTTAACAAGGCCAAAAATATAGCACACGGAATTGTGGCCGAGTGCTGATAAGTGCCTCTGTGCCGTGTACCGCACCAAAAGAGGGTTAGATTTTTTAATACACCAAGTTTGGGCCACTCTGAGTATTAGAATCTTGGTTTTAATAGTCAGTGTCTGAAAAGAGCCTTTAGTTGAAGACCTTATAAAATTGACAATAAGATGTAATAAAGATGACTTACTACAATGAGAACTGTGTGTTATTAAATTAAATATTCTGAGACAATGGAACTTGATCTTAAATTTCTCCTCCATAAGAAACTAGTGAAAGCTGATACGGCATAGCCAAGATTCAGTTCTCTCCTGGACTTGTTTCTTAATTCTCTACAGCCTGAGAATCCTCTGCTCTAAGACATCTGCTTCTATGAGTAATTGCAGAGAGATTTAAATTTATGTCTGTGCAGTTGCCCAAAGTGAAATCCCTAAGAACCAAGATAAGGAGCTCCACGCCTTCTAATGTGCTTTGCAGGACGGTGAGCTACAATTCGACACAGGAATAGCCATATAGCTACCTGCTCTCTGCCCTTCCTTCCACGAATATTCATTGAGTGCCTACAGTATGCCGAGTGCTGCTTAGGAAAAAAATTGGTGCTTAAAAAATACATGAGGTCCTCCCTTTTGAGGAGTTTATCCTCCATACCTGGGTTTGCTCAGGAGGACGGGGTCTCCCCAGGAGAGCTAGGACCACAGGTTTGCTATAAACACCTTGGGCAGAAAGAGCCACTTCCTGCTGGTGTCGGAGCCAGAAGTCAGGATGCTGTAACAATGGCAACGTCTCCCGAGAAGTGGTGAGCAGAGGAGCATCTCCAGGTGTTCCTGTTCCATCCCTTCACGAGATGCCACTTCCAGAGGCTCCTTATGCTGCTAATGACATAACAGCTCCCTTCGAGCATGACGTGGCAGGCCATGCACTAAGAGTTTTGCATTTAGTCTGTTTCAAAACTATTATCATCCGCTCTGTACAGATGAGGAAGATTAAGTAACAAATCCAAGCTCGCTAGTAGCAAGTGGTGAAAACAGAACTCAACCCCAAACTGACTCCAAAGACTAGCCACAGATCGAAGGAGTCAAGGACAGCACAGCCGGGAGAATCTATCATGTTTTCAGCAATGGCAGATTTCTTTCTTTTTTTGGTTCCTCCATGGCTGGGAACAGAATTGATTCCCTCCCGAGAAAATTCAGTCTGGTCTCTGTGGCTTAGGAAAATCGTGAAGTGTTACACGAGCTGTTTGGGATCCAAGAGGGTAAAATTAGCAAGCCCGACAGCAGCATTCTCGGTGAAATGTCAGCCACACTGTAGGTGCTGAGGAAGACCCGCTGTCATCAGGACACATGCAGGCGCTCCTTGCTTCCCGCCTCGTGGCTCTCCAAGGGGTCTGCGGGCACCAGGGAACCCCTCCTGCCGCTTCCGTGGGTGGAGAAGGCGGGCTTCCAAACATGGGGGCGTCCACTCGATAGCTGTCTCCCAGACACTGGCAGAAATAACTACCCCATTCAGCTCCCTCTGTCCTGCATACCCTGAGGTCCAAGCCAGGGAAAGGGCATGTGCCTCACGCCACTTCTAAGGAGAGGCCTTGTGATTTGAACATGTTAAAAGATAAGCCAAGCATATGGAAAATTTTAGTTCACTTGAGCAAAAACGAATTCAAAACTGGAAGTGGTTAGGAGCCCTCCACCAACCAGCGCTCGAAAGAGACTTCTACAGAGAGAGGGCAGAAGCCAGGAACAGAATTATTGACCGGCTCTCGCTTAGGGCCTAGCTGGCCATTTGTGATTGGTTATCCTTGGGGTTTGGACTTCGTAATCTTGTTCCAGACTTGGATTTCGGGTTGCTTAGGAAGACCTCGCAAAGGTCCAGCTGCCTCGGCCTAATGGCCTCCTGGTTTTATTAGTTTAACAAACAAAAGGCGATCCCAATCCGCCCTGCAGTTTTCTCAGCAACTTTCTGGGAACGAGCCCGTTCAGGGCAGGGTTCTCGGGTTTCTTGCTTCCTTCAAACCAAGCCTAGGAGGGAGGATCTCAGATTCCCTCACTGGTGGGGAAGAGGTTGGAGAGGAAAACAGCCTCTTTGTAAAAGGCTCGTTTGAAAAGGCATGAACAGATGAAGTGGAATCTGGGACTGAGCCCAGGTGGAGGTCTTGCCTGGAATTCCAAACACATTCTTTCTGTCATTACAATAATACAGGGAACTGGGGTGGCTTGTTGCTTCTCTGCATGGAGTCAGTGTGGCTCACGCTGTGTGACCATTTAGAATCTGACCTCAAGTGGTACCCATTTCAAAGCCTTTCAATCTGGGTATGTTTTCTTTCCACACAACAAGCCCATGGCTGTTCCCTGAGCTCTTTCTCCAAGCAAAGAGTAACCCAGTGGACTGAGCCTCTTGCCAGAAGCGATGCCATGGGTCGAGCTACCCAGTGTCTTGTTCCCCTGGTGCTACCCTGCTGCCCAGCCCGGGGCCACCTCCCTGGTCCACTTCCCAGGTCTACCTTCTTACCTGCCAGAGTCACAGAGCTCCCTTTGTGGTTGGGAGAAGGTGTTCCCAGGCGACGGGATGCACATCGTCTTTTCTCCTTCCAGCAGGAGAGAAGCCCTTCCCCTCCCACTAGGTCGTGAGTCATCCACAGGGATAGCAAAGATGAACGGGGCAGGGAGAGAACCAAGAGGCGCATAGATTTGCCTCCCGAGGGCTCCTTGGCAACCTCTCCTGACCTCCAAATTCTCCCAAAGAAACATGGGGCAAAATACAGAAAAGCCACCCTGTTTCCCCTGAGGCATCTGGTTTCCCAAGATGTAGGCAAGAGAAAATACATGTATTTGATTCCCTTCATAGTTCTGATTAGCCCATCTGTGTTTGCAAAGGACCCGTTCAGGCTTGGAGGCATGTGCAGCGGTGAGAACTGCCCCTGCATGCTCCTGGAGACCGGGGACAGCCCTGTACCATATCCGCCATCCCGGTGACCCACCCGGACACATGGGAGCTGACAAGCACAGCACCGCTGCCGTCTGCTCCCAATTCCAGTCCCTTCCTTGCCTGTCCTCCAGCTCACCGAGGACATCCTGGTTTATCTGAGGCCCCGAGCAGATGAAAAGGCAATTGTGAAACTCCCACTGAGGAGCAGCTCATTGTCATGATCTCCGAGAGGAAGGAAATAAGATGGTGTTTTATTTTTTAAGTAGCCCATGAGATTTCAATGATTGCATTAAAATTTTAATCACAAACTCCTTGAGTTAGGAAGAAGAAGAAGAAAAAAAAAACCCCACAAAGGACTCATTGTAGAAGAGAGTTTCACCATTTGGAGCTCTTTTATAAATTTGTGTCAGATCACCATTTGCTGTCTGGGAAATGTAAATTAGTTATTAATGAGCCAAAATGCGAACATCAAAGCCTGTGCATCCACGAGCCAGAGAGAAACAAAGAGCTTTCACAGCGCTGTCTGACTGCCCTGGGCTCCGATCCGGCCCAAAGGCGGCTTTCCGTCTGACGCTCTCTGCCGCCTTAGGAAGGAGGTCGGTTTTTGCAAATGTAACTGCCTAAGGCACCTGGGTCCTTAGCATAAGCTCCACCTGAGCACTGGGGATTTCAGGCAACCTGCCGGGAAAGGTGGCTTTGCAAAGGGTGGGGCTGATGTCTCCTTTCTTCCCTCAGCTGAGCATTTCCACAGCTCATTTACCATTGCAGGGTGGCCTTACCCAGGTGGAATGGGGGACGCAGGTCAGTGTCTGAAGTGCTCACATTCAGTGTGCTTCATACCTTCAACTCTCATTTTGAGGGAGACTGAGCTCCCTGCTGGGGAGAGAGGACAGGCTTGTTCAAATCACCTACAGATGTGCCGAGGGTTAGGGGGTGACCCCCCCAACACAGAGACACACACCAAGGCATGAAGTACAGAGTCTGATGACCAAACAATAGTTTTCCCTCGTTGACTCGATTTTGTGTTAGACCGGTTCAGGATTTCTCAGTCCCCTCGAGCTGGCTGTTACAGCGATGGTCCTATGGTGACTGACGACTCCTTAGAGAGGAGACCATTTTAAACACGTTGAAAGTCCCAGATGCCAAATAGACCTATTCCAAAAGGCAAGCACAATGCTAAACAATGTTGAATGATTTCTTTTGTTATTCCAGAAATACTTTTTGAATGCATTCACCATATGTTTACATTTTCAATGCATCTTTCAATGGCTATGCTTAGCTGAAATTTTTCAAGTCCGTTTCCATCTGCTTCTTAATGTTTTCTTCCCACGTTTGTAAATTTTGTTTAATCCTTTGAAGGCTTTTTGGTAACTATGTCTTTGTTCATCAATAGAGTAGAAAACCCTGTTCCTTGGTATAAAGTCATATGGATATGAACATACATATATGACTTTACTTAGCCAAATATTTTTAACTTCACAAACCACATTTGCTTACTCTCACAACTCTGTGGTCAGGTGTGGCGGCTGAACATCATTGTGTAGTTCCTTCTTAACTTTCAAACTATTACGTAGTCTCTTATGGGTGAACATTTTGCAGAGAATAATTCACTAATGTTTTTTTATCAGCCCTCACAACTTTCCTCTTTTCCAAATAAATTCTGGATGTGTCTGGAAGTCCAGAAACTGTGGTGTGTCAGAACTTGGGATTCTGCAAGGTGCTCACAGTGAACCCTGCAGCACTAGTCACTGAAGCAGAAAGGACCTCAGTTTCCTCCCTGAGAAAGCAGGAGAAGCCAGGCTTACAGGAAGACAGAGATTTACTTGAATTCTATAAGTAAAATGGTTTTCCACGATCACCTGATCCCACTGCAACCCGGCGTTTCAAAGACGCCTAGGCCAGGGTGACCTGAAGTTTAAAACGTGTAAACGAGATGACACACCTATCCAGTGTGCTGGTGACCAAACCAAATCAGATCTGTGTGTGTGTCACATGGTTCTCATGTGTAGCCAAGCTCATATTTGTTGTTATAAGTGCTTCTAATTTATTGAAAAAATCAAAAATCAAAAAAAAAAGTTACTTAAATGCAATGTATTCTACTTGGCAAAGTATTTCCAACCCTGAACGGAGAATTGGAGAAGAATGGATAACAAAAAACTGTTCTTTATGGGATGGTAATCTTGTCAAGACTGTTTCATTACTAATAGGAACACAGAAAGTCAAGGAAACTCAGTGACCTAAGTTCAGCCAGCAAGGGGTGAGCTAGAAATAAACCCAGTGTTGACTTGTGTATACAGTAATGTAAAAGATGTGGACACGTTTGGAGACATTGGTTTAAGCTTTTCTTTTTTAACTAACAAATGGCTGTGCATTGGGTTCGAACCCTGCACTTTGCTCTTTCTCAGATTGTTCTGCTGTGAAGGACAGCTTGTCCAGCGTGCCTCACAGCTGCTCCTGCTGATGAAGTCATCACCAGTCCTTTAAAAGTCAGACACTCCAACGGGATGGCCCATCACGTCTCAGCAAAAGCAGAGCAGACCTACACAGCTCCTATGTCAGCATAGCAGCAGCATCCCTTATGTAAAAAACAAGGGAGCAAATGCATTCTTTCAAGAAATTATTTGGTGCTGTTGGCTGTATACAATAGAGGCTGGGAGCACAGGTGCATGGATCCTGCAACAAACCCCTTTCAAACCCCAGCTCTACCGCCAAACTTGGGCAAGTTGCCCCCGGATGGGCAGCTCAGTGGGTTAGAACACTGTCCTGCTACGCCAAGGGTGTGGGTTTGATCCCCAGTCGGGGCACATACAAGAATCAGCCAGTGGATGCACAAATAAGTGAATACACTTGGGCGAGTAGCTTTCCACCCCACAGACTTCTTACCTGTTGGTAGCTCCCTTTAAAACCTGGGCTAATCGGCACCTAGCTACAAAGTAGCCCCTGTTCTTGGCTAGCCAGAAGTTTGTCCTGCCATTTTCTTTTAGGATAACGTTTCAGATCCCTAGAAAATAAAGCCATCATCTCAGATGCTGATGGTGACCTAATTCCAGGGACTGCATCTTGAACCTGGTCTAGGGTAAGCCCTGTCAGATATCTCGAATAGTAGCAACACTGTGCAGTAATCCCTCAGCTGGGGCCCCAGGGCACTGAAGACTCAACTTAAGTCTCTCACCCTATGAACCTTTGTTTGGTGCTGGTCACGTACCAGCCCACACCCCAGTCTGTGGCAGAACTTAACCATGATCTTTATTCCTGTCATATCAGCCTCAGGGACAGTGAGGGCTTTACATTGAAGTCAGAGTTCCTTGGCTTGAAGCCCTCACCCGGTTCAGTCTCTCCATACTGAGTTCTCCGCCCCTCCCTTGTAACCAGCCCTATTGCTTAACCCCTCCTGGGACCACTTGATTATTCATTTATAACCTGTGCTGCTGTTGTTGAACGCAGGTGGTTACCACTGGCTTCATTCCCCCTGCAGGTAATGAGCTGATTCTCCCCACCCACTGCTCCCCCAACGGCACCACCACCGTGTTTAGACAGCCACCACCTGCCATAGGTGCTGCTCCATGGCACTGCACGCTGAGCAGCAAGGCAGACAGGTGCCAGGGCCCCTTCCATGGACCTGAGCCGGTCAAGTACAAATATGAGTGTGCCTAACAACCCAGGGGGACCACCACGCTCCCAATTCACTGAGACAAGAAAATCAGATCGGCGGTTTGTCCATTAACCACGGGTGGTTGTTACATGGTCTGTAATTTGCTTTAATGTACTTACAGCAAAGATGGTGTGATGTCACGAATGCACCATTAGTTCAAGCTTCACTCTACCATCGCCCTACAAAACAAGACACACTCCAAGGGTCGTGGGCTCGCTCCACCAGAAAGACCACCCTCCAGAGAGCCAGCTGCCACAAAGAGCAACCACGATCCCCATCTTGGTCAATACCTGAGGCTTTGCTAATTAGCGCAGCAAGTATTATAAACAGAGTTTTAATGGTTAAATTAAAGACTTTTCAAATAGCGTCACGAATGTTCGGAATTGGGAAAATGCAGAGAAATGTGGAACAGGGTACAAAACTCCAGTGAGGCCTATACCCTTCCCCACAAAGCTGGTGCCCAAGGCCAGTCCCTACATAGTTTTGTGTCAACAGCCATGAACGTGGAGGAGGACTCTCCCCGTGTAATGCAAGCAACCAGAGCCACCGAATCCTGCCTCCGGGATCCGGCAGGATTGCCCCTGGGAGACAGGGCTTCCCCACAGCGGAGGCCAGAGAGCTGGAACTGCACCAAGCCCCCGGCACAGCCTGCGCACGCCACTCCGTGCTCGTTTGTTAATAAATGCTTAGCGGCTAAATGGCTGCATGTGTGTGGCTGCCGGCGGGACTAGAGTGAGACAGACCAGCCAGGCAGTCACCTCAGGTGCAAGATTTAAAGGGGTGCCAAAACAAATATTTTAATGCAATAACATTTTAATCTATGATGCACAAAACATCAAATTTTAAATGAGGACAGGCTGTTGGTGTTTGTTTTACCACCCGGCATTGCTGCGCGTCGGGAACAGTTGTTCCCAACCAGCCCACGGATTCGGGGCCGCGCCCAGGGCCTCTCACCGTGCGGGTTTATGAGGGTGTTCGTGGCGTGCGGATTGGGCAGGGGGGCCGATGTGATGCGCAGTCGTCATGCCTGAGTGTGGAGCTTTCATCAACTTTTGATACCAATCTCTGTAAAATGTTAGAATTATATAATATGTAGCACGTGTTTACATATGTGATAATTAGTCATGGAATCTATAACATTAAAACGCTACCTATTTATCTAGTGCACAGTGTGTAATATGGTTCCATAACAAAAGAATAATATAAACATGAACTTTCCGCAAAGGCATACAGGAGCGCCCATGTTTCCTTTTGCGCGGTCCCCCGTTGGTCCCCCACACGGCGGGTCCCGGCACAGAACTTCGTCTGAGACTTGCTCTTCTCAGATCCTCGGTAGTGAGGCTGTCGCCCAAGAGTTGGGTGTGTTTGGAGAGTTTGCCACAGTGGCACATTTTCCTGGTGACTTGTATGTCCCTTCTTCAAGGTACTGTCAGTCCCAATATCAAGGTCAAGGGGCAGGCAAGTTAATAGATATCTAAGTAACATGAAATTACAGCAAAAAAAAAAGAAAAGAAAGAAAGAAAAAGAAAATATGTGTATGGTGGTGTGTGTATATGTTTAACTTAGCATCTTTTTGTTTAAATATAATTTTGAGGTAATAGTCAAAATTCTAGACATTATAGAAAGGTAAAAAATAAAAGTATACGATATTTAAAAGTCACCCATAATTCTATTACACACACGTATGATGTAGAAAGCCCCTTAATAGATTCCAAGGAGCACCGATAGAGAGAGCACTTCCGGAACAGCAGAATCCTGGAAGGTTGGGGGGATTCTGGTGGCATTTAAGACGCATCCTGCCGGACAGATTGCCAGGACATATTGCTGGGGGAGAAAAGCAAGTTGCAGATGATAAGTAGAGTTGGATACTATTTATGTCTTCGATACACCCACACACAAAAGAGCAAGCACCACCAGAAACTCTCTGCTAATGCATGTAGAGGAGGTAAATGCACAGGCAAAGAGGGGGAGGAGGAGCCTCTGTCCCAAGGTGCTGGCGGTCTCCCAGGGAGCCGTTGAAACGTTTGGGAGTGGGTTGGGGGCTGGTCAAAAAGGACTTCTGTGTAAGGCACTCCTGTGAATTCCAGGAAGAGCCTCCCAGGGAGGTGAGGCAGCAAGAATTTTAAGTGGGAGAGCAGAGGGTGCAGTTTGGCCGAATACAGCGTACAAGGGACAGGTGCGGAGCCGGTTCCAAAGGGCAGGTTAAGACCAGAAAGAAAAGGATCTTTGATGCCAGGCTGAGGAATCGGCACTTAACGAGAACAAAGCCACAGAAGGATACTTTGGGCTGCAGCCTGAAAAATGGATGGGAGATGACCGGTTAGAAATATGACAATGTCCAGTGAGCCTGGTGAGAGTGGGGAGAAGAAATTGCGAGCGAACCCATTGGAGAAATTTTAAATCCAGCAGATCTGGTGAGGAGCAATTGGGCTAAAGGAGAGCAGGACATGAGAGGGAGGACCCAAAGACTGCTGTCCCCGTGGCTGGTGTGATGTTGACATCAGTTAAGCAGAGACGAGAACACACACACAAAATTTTTTTTAAGGCTGGGAAAGAGAAATACCAATGATCGCTGAATTCTATCGCTCAGACATATAAGAGAATACATTTTTTTCCTGGCAATTAAATGAGCTAACACATGGAGAACACTTAGCCTAGTACCTGGCACATAGGTGATGCTTAACAATAATAATAGTGGCAAATATATATTGATGACTTTTCGGTGTCAAGCATTTTGTAAGGACTTTTGTCTGTCAAAACTTTCAATCTTCACAATAATTTTCTGCAACAGGCGTTATTTCTATCCCCAGTTCACAAAGTTATAGTGTTTACAATTCTGGGGGGTGGAAGAGAAGAGCCAGTTTATTAAACCAGGCGAGAAAGAAACTAGGGGGTCACAGCTGCTGTGCAAACTGCTCAGCATCGTCTGTAAAATGCTCAAGAGCTCTCAGAGGGAAAGCCAATGGGGGACCTCCCTGGGCATTTGAAGAGAAGTGGTTACAGCTGGAGACCATTAGCGAGGAAGAACCAAAGGCACCCCCGGGGGAATTGTGAGTTTTAGAGATGACCACACCTGGGCTCGGGATCCCTCAGGTCAGGCAGGGCCAGGCTAGGATGCTCGGTCCACGCTCCCAGGGGGCGACATCCTGGTCTAAGATACGGGTCATAAAGAGTCTGGTTACTCATGCACTGAGTACAGTGTCTGGTACAGTGGCTTACATTTATTCAACAAAATGAAAGAATATTTCAATACTTTCACGAACCTACTCTATTTGCTGCCTCTTTTTCCTCCTTTCCCAGCAAGGCTGCTGGACTGGGTTGGTAGGGCCCTTTCTCTTCATCTTTATGCCTGGGGTAGGGGGTAGGGTGGCACTCTGGCTTGAAGCTTCTTTATTAGAGTAAGCATGTAGTTACAGTGTGAGCACCTTAGCTCCTTCTTCAGAAGACCCACTTTCCATTCCTCTTCTAGCAAACGTTGCAACATCACCTCCTTATGAGACAACTTGTTATTGGAAAAGAAAGCAGAATGCTTTCAGTTAATCATACAGTGTAAATAGTACACTTTGATAAGTGGAACCTAAGGAACAAAACAGAACCAGAGGAAACAAGGAGCAGACTGACAGGGACCAGAGGGGAGGAAGGAGGGGATAAGGGAGAAAAGAAGGGGAAGGGCTAGTTAAAGGACAACGATCAATGACCCACAAACATGGACAATGGGGCGGGGGGTGGGGATTGAGTGTGGGAGTGGGGGTAGGGCAGGGGAGAGCAACCAGGGGAAATTGGGACAATTATAATAGAACAACAGTAAATTTTTTTTTAATTAAAAAGTAGGTGGGAAGCTCTATGATCTTTTCACAGTACAGGTTAACAAGATCCGTGGACCCAGAAGAATGAGTTTGAAGCCTGTAAATTTGCTCAGTGAATTCCCATGTCTTCCATATAAAAGCCACCTTTCATCTCCTATTCACTTGGCTTTTTCGTAAAAGAATTTAAATTATGCAACGGCAGTTTAACAATCTCTGGGGACCCGAAGTACCAAGTTTTAGGTGCCATTGGTGGGGCTCTCCCCATGTGCCAGGCACTGCTCTGGGTGCTTTCTATCGGTGACATTACTTAACCTGCACGTGAACTCCTTCGGGTAAATCTTACTAATCGCTGCTTCACAGAGGCAGACACCGCGATCCAAAAAGGCCCAGTTACTTGCCTAACATCACACGCCCTCTTACACTAGGACCAGAATTCAAATCTAGGCTCCCAGCTCCAGAACCCTAGGCTACGATACATAAATTTTAAAATACCCATAATGACTAGCCTTTTTGACTGTTATAAAATACAGGTATCTATACACTGAATTTCCTTGTAAGCAAGTGATTTTTCTAAGCGTTAATGAGACCAAATGTCTACACAAAAGGCATTGACCCTGAGGAAGCTGCCCTGCCCCTTGCAGGAGTGGAAGGTGGCCACGTACCCCCTCTCGCACCCACCCTGCGCTTCACCTCCAGGCACGACGGGTCACAGCGCGATGCTCTAGAGCTCAGGTGTCTCACGGGCTTGGAGACGTCTCAGCACCGCTGTGTTTACATGTTTCTTTGCGCCCCACTGCCACAGCCAGGATTTTGAGAACAAATCTCATCGGATTTATATTTATCGCTGTGTAATGCTTACAACAATAGTTACAACAACAACAGCAGCAGCTAATTAGGGCTCACCGTGCGCCAGGCCCCGTGCGAAGCGCGCACTGAGTATGGTCTCGGGGAGGCCTCCCAGTGACCATCTGGCACACGAACCGTTACTCCCTCTCTGCTCCGTGAACGTGGGGGGCACGCCAGGTGCCCAGTAAAGTCTGGCGGATGGATATTCCATAGTTTCTAAGCCTAGTGTCCTGAAATAAATTAAAATACAGATCCCTGAGGGAGAAACAAACACGCCAGGGGCTCCCAGGGGTTGAGGGGCCTGAGCACCTCCACTTGGGGGACGAGAGTGGGGACAGAGGTGTTCCTGATGTTAAAGAATGGAAGGCAAGTTGCAAAAGCCACAAACTTTGTCAGTTCACCTCTACCCAAAGGGACACCAAAGGGAATAACCATATGACTCAGTTTGCCTGGGAGAGTGCCAATCTCTCTCTCTCGCTAACGGAATATTTTAAAAGCCTCCTTTCCCTCTTACAAGCCTTCTGTTCGGACGCGGTATTACTGATCACCCCAGCCACAAAGTCTCGGCGTGAATGCGACATGCCGGCCAATGGTCCATCTGCTGCTCACCTGCCCTGCCCACCTGTCCTCCCCACCCACCTAGGCCAAGGGGAAAGTGACACTCTGAACTGAGACAGCCTTGCATTTGTATTAAACAAGGAGTGAGGGGGAGGCACAGTGGTCTCCGGGCAAAGGCCCACGCTGCCACACTAAGGTCAGCAGCACAATTGGCAAAAAAATCTTTGGGCCAAGAGAATCCTGATGGAAATATCTTGATACTGCCCTTGATTTATCCTTGAGTTTATTTGACTGAATGTGTCTCTGTGATGATTATAAAATAAAAAGTGACCACATAGTTCTACAGCGGCAAGAACTCTGGTCTCTTTACCTCGCACAGTAAATGTCCGTGCATGGTTATATAACCATAAAGAAAAAACAGAACGATACAGAGTAGTGTGTTGTTGTGGGGGTGGGGTGGGGGTTGGGCGAGGAGATAGGAAAATGTAATGCAACACACAGCAGGGGAGGAAGGGAGCCAAACAACAAAGGAAAAAATAACTTTGGAGTCACTATGGTCTAAATGTTTAACGCCTGCCCCCCAAATTCACATGTTGAAATAACTCCCAAAGATTTCGGTATTCGGAGGTGGGGACTTTGGGAAGTGTTTAGATTGTGAGGGTGGAGCCTCCACGAATGAGATCGGTGCCCTTAGAAAAGCCCCCAGAGAGCTGCTTAGCCCCTTCCCACCACCCTGTGGGGACACAGCCTAATGACAACGATGGACCCGGAAGGAAGCCCTTCCCAAGCACAATGGCCTCCCATCCCCGACGTCCAGCCTCCAGAGCTATGAGAAATACATTTCTGCTACTTCTATGCCACCCAGTCCATGGTATTTTGTTACAGCCTGAACAGCCTAGGATGGCACTGAGGGGGGGGAAAGCAAATTATAAAGTTACACTTATGCACTCACGTGGAGTTGTGTGTGTGTGTGTGTGTGTATAAATAATGGGTAAAGTACTAGTCTAGGGTTCGATGCTGCCAGCACCCTGTGAGCGTATCTTGTTCACTACAGCTTCCGAAGCACTTCGAGCATTCCCACAGTACAAGGAGTTCTGAGGGGAGGCGGCAGTGAAGCGAACTAGCAAGCCAACTGGGCACTAGGTTCCCTTGGCTACACAGCTGGGCAATGCCCCCTTGATCCTGCAGTAGCTGAGCGCATGGCTGGCTGCTTTCCATGGCCCCTCACACTCGGGCAATGATGAAGGACCCATATGAACAACAGGCTCACCCAGATGCCCCCAGACAGAGTGGCCGCCACAGCGTTGCAGGGACGGCCTGCTTTGAAGCCGTTGTGTTTGATCTTTAAGCTTTTTAATTCATGAATTCCACCGACTCACCCCCACACACAGAGGCAAAAGGAAAAAAAAAAAAAAGAAGAAAAACCTACCAGTTTTCTAAAAATGTGTATACTTTTCAAATTCATACTGTGGAGCAGAAAAAAATAATGTTGCCTTATCCTTCTAGGTTATTTCAGCTGCTCTAGTATTTAAATCGATGACATGAAACAAATTAACTAGAGAAGATAACCTAATTTAACTACATATGAATGTACAGGCACCCCACATTCATGACAGGTGCAGAGTTGGAAAGGTAAAATGAGGTGCATACGACATTCGGAGCCAAGGGGCAGGGTAAGAGGCTTTGAGGCTTCACAGGGCAAGAGGGGTATTTGCAAGACGATAAAAACAGCAGGTGCCCAGTAATTTGAAGTTTGCCCTGCTCTAAAGATAGGTCATCAAAAGTCATTTCTGGTGATAACTCTCACTTAGACAAGGCCCCAATTTAATTTTTTAAATTCTCAATTGCCTTCCGCTCCACATAATCCACATGCCTCAGGGAGGCCTGCTGTGAACCCCCTAAATTTTTTAAAAGAGTTGAGTGCCATCCCTCATGCTTTTTAATATTTATATATATAAGCATACTCTTTTTAACAAAATATCAGACATTTATATTATTCTTCAAAACATTCATCCTCACGATATACCAGAAATATCTCTCCGGATTTGGTCACAGAAGTGCACTGTATCGTAACAGCGAACTTGTCATAGCAGCGATGCAGAACAAATCACTCCAAAGTGCAATGACCTCCAACAACTGTATTTTTTATCGTTTCTGTTTTTCACTCACACTGAGGGTCCCAGTCAGCTGGGTTCGTCAGGACTCTGGACTTCAGGCTGGTCCAGTCTCTCTACGTACCTGTTACCATCCTCCTGTGATGGCTGGGGGAGGCTATCACCCACGTGCCTCTCATGGAGATGGCAGTAGCTCTAGATGATCAGGTGGAATACTACCACTTACGTCTAAGACCACTACATGGCCCCTACTGTCCATGCATTATTGGCCAAACCAAGTCACATGGCCAAACTCAATATTGATGCGTTATTGGCCAAACCAAGTCACATGGCCAAACTTAATATTGGTGCGTGGTGAAACATACTCTACCTCCCCCAGGAGAAACTGCAAATCATCAGCGAACAGCGTGGTTACCAGGAGAGATGGAGCCCAGGAAGGATGCAGTAGGCTATATTTAACCAGCCCCTGTTGATAACAGTTAGGTTGACTACAACCCAGGAACTGTGAAGAGCATGAATTTGTCCTGTTTCCCTTTTGCCTGGGTTTCCATGAAGCCTGGAGCCCAACTGAAGTCTCAATTAAAGAAAATTGCTTACAATTAGCATACCCACAGACTCATTTTCCATTCCTGCTTTATTCAACTTTATTGTAATGTCCCCTTTCTGAAGGCTTCCTTAACGTTCAAAATAAAGCATCAAGGTGTGATTAATTTGAATTTTATGAGTGTCAGAATCTCCTCACTGACTGTTTAAAGCACTAAAGAGCCTCCCAGGTTCCAATGCCATGTGGTCAATGCCCGAGACTCTTCTCCCGCTCTCCAGAGCTTTCTGGAGCCTGGCGTCTCTGCGTTCATTAGTCACACTCGCTGCCACCAGAGGACCGGAAAGGGAAAAACGGTGCAGGCTCAAAGGAGTCCACTTAACTAGTTCATAGCGACTCATTCTGGTAACAATTTAACGGAGGCAGCGATTTATCAGATGGTGTTCCTCCCTGTTTCCCATGCCAGAGAAAATCTGGGGGTAATCTTAGTGTCTCACTCAGCATCTGGCCCTGGTCAGGTATACAAATGCACAACGTTATGCAGTTATGTATTTATCAGAAAAAAGTAAATATCATCAATAGCCAAAAGGCAGCTTTAGTAAAAACTGACCACCCTACGTTTTGGACTTTTCTATTTTCCAAAGTAGTAGCAATTTAAAGACAACCTTACGCCCCCAATCTCAGGGCAGCACCCCCTTCTTACTCACAATCCCTATTCAGTCTCAGCTCGCTCCTCACTGTCAGCCCGTGGCAGACACCCAGACTGCCAGCTCCCAGTCTGGCTGACCTGGTAGCTCCGCAGCAGTCCCAACCCACAGCCCAAGCTTTCCAAGGTGGCTGTATCAGCAGCTCCCACTGCTGTGCCATATCGTCCGTTAAAAGAGGACTCTTTGGAAGGTTTTCTACAGTCTCATCGAGCAGACAGGGAAAGGACTGAGGTCAGCGGGCAGTGCGGGCAGATGCATGGTTTGAATTTACATCCGTCAGACATGGAACACACTTTCAGCAAGGTACATCAAGCGACTTCTTCTCCAAAGTGGCTGACTCAATGGTCCAAGGTGGTCCAGGGGTGGATTCTGTCGCTCCACTGTCCTTAACAGCAAACCCAAGTGTTTGCCTCGTGCAAGGGGGTAGGAAGGGGTGATACGGAGCTGAGTCAGAGGTAAAGGGAGGATAAATGGTGAAGGAAAAAAGTAAATCAATCAATACGTAGCTATTTTAAAATAAATATTAATTAATTGGTAAAAAGGGCAAGTCGACCTAAATACCTGGAGGCTTCCTATACCCCAGCTGGACTCAGCTCCTTTCTTCAGCCTCTCTGTCTCCCTATCCATTGTCTCATAGGTAGGGTTTTGACAGCGATGAACAAGCAGCATGAGAAGACCAGCAAGGGGCCCCCATGATTCATGACTGCGGAGCCCATTGCTGAGTCCGCCTTCTGGGTGCAGCTCTTCCCGAGTCAGTCACAGTGGTCAGGGGTGTGATTTTCCAGATTCTCGCTGCTCTCTGAGACTGTCAACGGCTTTGCCAAATAGCGTGTTAAGACAAGTGTAGGACCCTGAAACACCAATCCAAAAGAACCTATGCACCCCAATGTTCATAGCAGCACAATTTACAATAGCCAAGTACTGGAAGCAACCTAAGTGCCCATCAGCAAATGAGTGGATCAAAAAACTGGTACATTTACACAATGGAATTCTATGCAGCAGAGAGAAAGAAGGAGCTTATACCCTTTGCGACAGCACAGATGGAACTGGAGAGCATTATGCTAAGTGAAATAAGCCAGGCCGTGAGGGACAAAAAGCATATGATCTCACCTTTAACTGGAACATAATCAACAAAAGAAAAAAGCAAACAAAATATAACCAGAGACATTGAAATTAAGAACAATGTAACAATAGCCAGAGGGGAGTGGGGAGGGGATAGTGGGGAGAGGGGATTACAGGAGCTACTATAAAGGACACATGGACAAAATCAAGGGGGAGGGTAGAGGTGGGAGAGGGAGGTGGGATTGGCTGGGGTGGGGTGGAGGGATGGGGAGAAAATGCAGACAACTGTAATTGAATAACAATAAAAGTTAGAAATAAAAAAAAAGACAAACGTAGGTCCCTTTAAGGTCCACCTGTTCCTCCACGCGACGTTGATGTTTTCTGACATTCTGAGCAGTGTGAAAGGGAGACAAGCTATGGACAGGAAGAAGGGAAGGTTAAAGGGTCTCCCCAGTTCATCACAGTGCCTGCATGTCGAACGATGCTGTAAAAGTGTCACTGCTTTGTCCTGAAACAAGGCTCGTCTGGCTACCAGGTAAGAAGGAAGTACAGGTGCCAAGGCCTGCCGGAGAAAAGGTATTCTGCCCAGTTCTCCCCCTCCCCTCTGGACCCGGCCAAGCTCTCTTGACCCGAGGCCGAACCCAAGCTCTTTGTGGTGCAGAACCACTTACTGAGCGAGGGCCCAGCAGCTGCCCAAGGGCGGCTTGAGGGGATGTGGGGGAAGCAAAGCCCTAACATGTGCACTTCATGCCCTGATGCCAGGAAGCCTACCCCTCCACCACAGCCCCCGCCCCCCGCCGAAGTCCAGGTTCATAAGCCATTCCTCCCTGTAGGTGCCTGCACCGGGGCAAGGCGGAGCTGGGGCTCACGGTGCAAACTAAATTTCATGGTTTTAAAGCTAGCAATTCCACGAAGTACAAGGAATCCACACATAAAGACAATGAGAAAATGGCGCAGAAATATCTTTCACCAAAAGACACATGCTTCTTAGTGGGAAGACCTGAATCCCAAGTCATGGGTCTAACCCTGACCCGCCGAAGAAGTGTGACTTTGGGTCAGCCCCTTCATTTCCCCGAATCCATTTCCCCGAGTGAAAAATGCAGTTATGTAAATAACAGGTATGTTTAAGCATCAGGCAAAGTCAAGAGATTCATGTAAAGAAACCTCAGTGAAAGAACCAGGGCACCCAGCTTCTGTCTCCCTGACCACATTGCTGCCAGGCTTCCTCCCCCGTGACCCTGCAGGGGACACACATGAAGGAGCGAAGGAGCGTCTCTGTGTTTGCGTCTAACGGCTCCCGCAAGCCAGGGGCAGTGCTTCGCACCAAGCCACGGGAGCCTTTTGATACCTCCTGGGTACACAGCTCATGGGACCTCAGAAGAGGAAGAAAGAGAATAATTACTTTTCTGAGAAAAAACCGTTGAGAATATGCAAAGTTATGATAAGCCAGCAGCCCGATACCCTTAAGAGCTACGCCCGTGAGCTCAGGGAATCTGTTTTCAAGCTCAGGCCCCTGCACGATGCATTAGTAAGAGTGAGATTCCTCACGGGCACGTTTTCTGTGAGAAAACAAGTGTCCTGTCCCTGGATGTGGCTGCAAATTCCTGCCACTTCTGCTTCTCTAATTAAAGACACTTTCAGAGAGAAAGGACAATTCTTACAGAGGCACTAACCCATATGTATGGGCTTGGGCTACCCGGGCCTGAATGGGATAAAAAAGTACTCAGCCCTTCGTCCTGGAAGGCAGGTGAGCACAGGGGACAGAAGGGGGGCCTCCATGCACAGGGGCCCCTGGCTGCCTGGGGCCTCGGGAAGCACCCCCAGCAGTGCCCAGGAGCTTTGCCTGTCCACGGACAACCAACACCAAGGGCAGGACACTGGCTCACACCTGCGCTGGGCAGGCAGCCCGGAGAGTATGGAGTGAAACACCCTGCTGCTTGGGCTGAACACTTGGTCATACTTTAATCTCCTGCTCTTAATATTGATAAAAGAAATTGTTCCAAAGGTTTTCGGATATCTGAGCTAACCTAAGACGAGTGTGCAGGTGGATTTGGAAGAGGGAAACTGCAGGAGGTGAGAAACCAGGTAGGACGCTGAGGGAAGGTCTCAGAAAGAGGCCAGTGAGTGGCAGAAGTGGCATATTATCAGCCCTGACTCCTAAACGAGTCCGCTCAGAGCCAGAGGCCCCTGGCCCTGGTGCCCACCCCGGGATCTTGGGAAAGAAGGGTGACAGGGAGGCCTCCTGAGAGCTTGTCGGAGAACAGGCCATTTTCTGCACGTTTTACTCATATGCCATCAGTTATCCTCTAAAAAGATTACAACACAATTTGCAGTGGTCTTAATGCTGAATTCGTACAATTTTAACGAAACCCAGGTTCATGTTAATGAAGAGTATAGAACTTATACCTGCTCCCGATGACGGGCTCCATTAACAGCTCAGCGCCTGGGAAGAGCAGCTGTGGATTATCAATAAACCTTCGGAACAAATAGGAATGTATACTGACTCAGCCTCAGCAGTAGCAATGGGAGTTCATTTTAACAACTTATTAATTAAAATCTCTCTCACGTGCATGTAGGCCACGCTGCAAAGGTGTCCACGGCAGCCTTATTTCTAACTTCAAAATTTGGAAAGCACTGACTTGTCCAAAACGAAAATTAGCTGAGTCCATTTTAATATGTCCATATGGTGGAATACATTTTAAGAATTAAAAGTGTATTTATTTAAATAAAAAGATACTCGATGGATGTACACCCGAATGTTAACAAGGGTCACAGGAGGCGGAGGAGTGTGAATAATTTTTCCTTTCTTCTGTTTGCTCCTCGGCATTTCCTATTGCTGCTTTTTCTTCTAAAATGAACACACGTTGCATGTATAACAACAAAGGTATCTGTTTGAAGACACGCGTGTGATGTGGTACATACACATGTGAGAGCCGGTGCAGGCACGGTGTGGCAAGGGGGCTGCGGTGTGGAGATCGGGCCCTAAGAGGAGCGAGTGGCGTGATATACACAGCAACACACCAGAGCCGGGCTTTGCATATCAGCTCAGCCACCCAAGTTACCTGATTTCTTTTCTTAGTTTCCTCATCTGTACAATGGGTGGAAGATAGTACTGCCTACCCCCCTGCTGCTGGAGAGCCAGAGCTGAAAGAGTGTGTGTGAAGTCTCTCAGCTTCAGTGAAGTGTGTCATACACTGCTTTACCTGTGCTTGCTTATTGAAAAGCTATTTCCTTTTAATGTTTCCTGAGATGAATAGGTGAAAAAAATTACTTTATTATTCCGCCCCCTTAGGGCTGAGTCAGCTGGGTAGAGAGAAGGCTGGTGCTGTGTTCTTTTGAAACACAGTTCTTCATCTTAACTTTCTTTTTTTTTTTAAAAAAAATAAACCCAATTCACTTCCTTTCCTTTTCCCCATAAAAGCTCTTTGGGAAGTTTTGCTTCATTGCTAATGGTTTTCTTTATAACTGGATGATCAATTCAACCGAGATTAATTGAGCATGAAGCTGACAGCGTCTGGGAAGCCATTTATCAGGGACAAGGAGCCAGATCCCACTGGAGCACGCCAGCTGTCAGTGTCCGTGCGCTTGTTCCAGCAGCCCTGGACACACCTGAGCCTCAGGTGGCCGGCGACCTGTTCACGGAATGTGTGAGAAGCAAGAGGAGAGACCTCCTGTGCTCCCCTCTCCCCCGCAGAAATGCCACGTGGCTGCAGATGATCTTTGCAAACCCAAAATGCTGAATGTACTCCAATGCTATGCAGCATCTTGCTATAACACTGCTTACCAACAAATAATAATAATAGTAATTTAATTTAAAACAGATATGATCTGGATCCTGTCCAATGAAGTACCAAAAGCGTGCATCTTCTTATTTAGCATCGTCTCTGCAATAGGAAGTGTGTGAATAGAGTTTTGATATAAGACCCCACTGTGCATTTATTGGCCCCAAGTGTATGCTGCCTTTGCTGACAGATGACCGTGGGCAGTATGTGTATGTGACATGCATTGCATATAGGATGATGACAGACATTTCTAGTACTTGTGTGCCGGGTTATCTTGTAAGCACTTCACAGCTGCTACCTCATTTCATCTTCTCAGCCTCTGAAGTATGGGTCCTGTTAGTTCTCTATTTTACAGGTGAGAGAACCAAGCAGAGAGGTTAATTAACTTGCCCACAGCCACACAGCAAGTCGGTAGCAAAGCTGGGATTCCAACTCAACCACGTGGCTCCACAGTCCTTACCTTTCTGGTACGTTGCCTCACACGAGCGTATGTGTGCACACTTTCTACACACACTCGTCAGCTAACTGCCTTCTTCAATCCCTACACAAATCCAGGGATGCGGGAAGTTCTGCAGCAGCCAAGGCCGCTCATCAGCTATCCAAGCCCCACTGTAACATCCTTTGCCCACCCCTTTCCTGAGCAAAAAGGAGCAGACACATCCTCCCCACCCAAGACTTGCTCTTCCCTCCCACACTGGGAGAGTTCACTTCATGTGTGTGTTGGGGTGGGAGGAATGTGTATTTTAAATGCCAAACATTCAAAAGTGCATATAATATTCCAGTTGTTATATCCCACTGAGATGGTTAATTTTTTGTGTCAGCTTGGCTGGCCACAGAGCCCAGATATTTAATCAAACATCATTCTGGATGTTTCTCTGAGGGTATTTTTGAATGAGGGGTGACTTTTAATCATCTTTAAGTAAAGCAGATTGCCCTCCCTGGTGGGGTGGGCCACACCCAATCAGTTGAAGGCCAGAATGGAACAAAGACTGACCTCCTCCGAGCAAGAGGGAGTGCTGCCAGCAGACAGCCTTCAGATCTGAATTGCACCACCAGCTATTCTGGGTGCCTCGGGCCAGTCAGGCTGCTATGACAAAATACCACAGGCTGGGTGGCTTGTAAAACACAGACATTTATTTCTCACAGATCTGGAGGCTAGAAGTCTGAGCTCAGGGTGCCAGGAGGGTCAGAGGAGGACCCTCTTCAGGGCTGCAGACTGCTCTTTGCGTGCTCACAGGTGGCCAGGGAGCATGCTCAGGCATCTTCTAGAAGAGCTCTCATCTAATTCATGCATAAGGACCCTGCCCTCGGGCAACCTAATTGCCTCCTAACACCATCCAGCTGGGCATTGAATTTAGGCAGAAGCCCACACTCAGACCACTGCACTGGAAGTTCAGTCTGCCGTCTCACCCTGCAGCCTTTGGACTTACCAGCCTCGGTGCTCATGGGAGCCAATTCCTTAAAGGAAATCTCCATATGCTTCTGTCTCTCTGGAGAATTCTCACCAGCCAGATTGCTCGGAGGGCACAGGGCCTCACCCAGCTCCCTCCACTACCCCAGGGAGGGGACGGGGCAGGGGGGATCTGCTTTGAGAGGGAGGTGAAACTCAGGGCCCTTGCAACTCTTTCCAAAGCTAAAATGTAAGGTTTGATTATTCCTGTACATGGCACTTCCCTTAGGACCGATTCTAACCTCAAGGAAAACACTTTTCACCCATGGGACCAAGTATAAAAATAGGACAGAATAAGGAGCACCAGTCCCAGCCGTTCGTGGGACCAGCATGCGAGGCCCCAGGCCCCACACCAGAAGGAAACCGACTCTATGACCCAGATCCTGTGGCTGGCCTTTTAAACTCTGAATCACAAAACTCCCCAAGGGAGGGAGATTCTTGTCCCTCCTCCACCACATTTTTTTGATAAGCGAAAAAACAACAATGACCAAAGGAAATCCTTTGTGGGAGACTTCCTGCCATTCCATAGCTACCATTCAAAAAAAAAAAACAACAGCCCGTGGGCTTGGGCCACCTCTCCTGGCAAAAGCAGCGGGATCACTTTGCCCTTCCTTTGGAAGTTATTTTGCAAGTAGCCCCGATCCTCATCACAGAGCCAAGCTTCCTAAAGGAGGACACGTTCGTCACCAGGGAGCCCACCTGGATGTCTTCTCTGCTAGCAGCCCCATGGAAGGGGCCCTTCACCCACGGCAGCACTGAGCTCCCAGCAGACACCGCTCTGAGAGCGTGCGCTGAGGCAGGCCTCTTACCTCACAATGCCTCCTCCTCGCAACCACGGACTTAGCATCAGGAATAGAGTCATGAACATCAGCCTTCGGCCCAATGGGGCAAACCAGGAGCCCATTTCCTGTGACTTTATTTGGGAAAAGTTAACAAGGCATCGATGCAAAACTTCCAACCAATTCCCTAAAATGTAACTAATATACAGTAAAACACGTGTTTGTTGCACATAAGTCACAAACCAGCACGCTAGGGTGTGAAATGCCTCAGGCATTGCTTCGAGATCACTATAAAATTAATAGGTTTGCAACAGACTTGCTTACAGCCTGTGGCTCCTCCCTCGTCTCTAACACCATGGAGGCAAGCACCCAGGCTGACACTGAGCGTGCCTTCCAAAGCATTCCCTATGAATTGTGTATAGAAGGTAGATCTCTGCAAATCACTTTGCTTAAATGCTGTATGGAGTTTGGGGGGCATAAATATAAGTGTTTTTCTAAATAGTCATTGGCCAAAAACATTGTATTAAGAGATACATAAATTCTGTGAAGTTGGGTTGTAATAATTCAGGGCGTTCTACTGAGAAAATGTCCCCTGGGGAGACATCGTGGAGGATACGGCCCCCATTTATTTCTTTATTGTATATATTGCTCATTTCCCCCTCGCTGGACCCCAAGCCCTGTGAGAGCAGGGATTTATTGCTGCTGAGTTGATAAGTCCCCAGTGCTTAGAAAGACTCCAAGTGTGAGTCCTTTGAAGTCCTGTGAAGGAGGTGCCTGATGAATTTTGGAAGAATCAGTCAGCAACAGTTAGGGGGACTGAAGAGAGATGGAGGGATTACTAAAATCCTCATCGTTCATGGGGATAAGCTTCGAGAAAAGCGCGTGGGACCAGGAGGCCTGAGTTCTGAGTCCTGGACGAGTCACTCAGTTATGCACTCACTGTATGACCTTGAGCCTCACTGGTCTCTCTGGACTCTGGGTTATCTGCTGGAGCCCAGCTCCATCCCTGGGTCCCCACCCGACTCCAGTGTGAATAAGCCTACGTGGTTTCCTAGAGGGAGAGGAAAAGGCAGCAGGTCCCTACGGTGGGGAAATTGGGAGCAGACAGCCAAAGCAAGGAAAGCCTGGAATTTGGTTTTAAAAAGGACTCATGCTACCCCTCCCTTAGGGCACTCGCTTCTTTCCCTTCTTGTTACATCACATCACACACCGCAAGGACAGGGACGTTCAAAGGCAAAGACACCACTTCGGAAGTCCCAGGCAGTTCCAGGAGCTCAGTCCGCGCATTCCCTGGAAAAACCTTCCTGCCTGCGGAAAAAACAAAGAAGCTGGCTGGGCTTTCCCTGAGATGCCACCCAGTCTGCAGCGCTGAGCTCCCAGTAGGTGTGTCCGCAGCCATTGTCCCTCTCAGAGGCCCCACACAGTAATGACACTCTGGTGATCCCTGAGAACAAACAGAACTGGGGGAAGAGCCTACAGAGCAAAGAGAATGCGTCCTCACCCCATTCAAGACAGAGGTGGAGCCCTGGCCGGGTGGCTCTGTTGGCTGGAGCATCGACCTGTACACCAAAAGGCTGCAGGTTTGATTCCTGGTCAGGGTGGTTGGTGGCACCTATGGGAGGCAACTGATCGATGTTTCTCTTTCTTTCTCTTTCTCTCTGCCTCTGTCACATCGATGTTTCTCTTTCTCTCCCCGCTCTTTCTCTCTCTCTAAAAATCAATACATATATTACTGGGTGAGGATTGAGGGAAATAAAAGAAGATAGAGGTAGACACAGAACGAGGCTCCCACCACCTTCCCCCTACGTACAGACTACTGACAACAACCAGCCTCCTGAGGCATTAATGCAGAGAAAGCCCGTCGCTGATGAGTGCTCCCGAGGCCCTGTGCTGACCACTTCACAAGCGTAGCCAAAACGGATTTCTCAGATAGCCTTCTGAGGTAGGTTCTATTGCTGCAGATAAAGAAATCATTGTTGCAGATAAAAGCTTAGAGAGCGTAAGTGACTTACTGAAGGCCACATAGGACTAAATCCACACGGGCCACTCCCCGAGCTCCGGTCCCTCGCCGCCACCCCGCACTTAAACGAGCCTGGGCTTGCCCAAACACCTGTCGCCCCTTACACACCGGAAGCCACCCCCGGCCTTGCTCCAGTGTCTCAGCCCTCCAAGGCACTCAGTAATATTCAACCACGACCTCCTCTTCTCCGTCCGAAATTGCACCCCCACCAAAGTCCTCTGTTCACAGTCCCGTCTCTTTCCTGCCATCACGGCCAGAACTCGTAAGAAAGTTTGCGGCGCTATGTTCTTACCTTCTGCCATTGCTCCCTCCCACACTGGGATTATTAGAACGCTTCCGATCTCAGGGAGGCCACCACCCACCAGGCATTGCGAAGGAGGCATGTTTCCAGTTATGATTGTATGTGACTCCTCGGCCCCTTTTACCCTGCGAACCGGGACCTCGTCTTCCGAGCCCACTCTTCCTTTGGGCGCCTCACCGCCACCTCTCCTGGTTTCTGCCCAGACCTCCGGCTGCTCATCCAGGCAGCCTTGAGTGCCCCTGAAACTCCACCTGGACATCCACAACATCCCTGAAATGTTATGGCCTTCCAGAACTCTGTCCCCTTCTCACTCTGGACACCCTCTAGGAAGGAGTTTGCTGACTTGCAGGCCTCCAATATCTCCATGCAGGTAATTCCCAAGCGGCCACCTCCAGCCCTCCCCTAGGTTCTGTGCCATGGCTTCATGGAGTCGGCCTGCCAGGGATCCTTCCGCCCACCAAATAGTCCAGCCTTTCTGAACTATGACCTGTCCTCCTCTGAGCTGCTGCACAGCCAGCACCCCCTCTTCCAGGAAACTCCTTACCTTCCTTCTCATTGGCTCAGTTCTACTCATCCTTCAGATCTTAATGTGGCTGTCACTTCCCAGGAAGTAAGGAAGCATCAGGCCAAGGTGAGTTCCCTTGCCCAGCACCCCTCCCCCATCAGAGCACCGATCACATTGTCTTGCAAGGGCCTGACTGTTCTATCCTCGTTCCTCCACTAGGCCAGAAGTTTACTGCTTCATCCCCGCGCACTGGTGCAGTTTTTAACAGGCATTCAATAAATATTGGTCGAGTGAATGACCAATGAATGGATGGATGAATAAGAATGATGGCATTACTCTGGCCAGGGGGCTCAGTTGGTTGGGGCATCGTCCTGTGCACCGAAAGGCCACAGGTATGATTCCCTGTCAGGGCACGTACCTAGGTTGTGGATTCCATCCCTGGTCAGGGCGTGCGCAAGAGGCAACCACTGAACGTTTGATGTGTCTCTCTCACATCGATGTTTCTTTCTGTCTCTCTCTTCCTGCCATCCCCTCTCTCTAAAATTTAAACATGTCCTCAGGTGAGGATTTCAAAAAAAAATGGTGGCATTACTTCATCTGGTCTCAGGACCATAAAATTAATAGGTTTTTAGCAAAGCCTTGCTTATAGCGCTGTGGCTCTGTAAGCAAGCTGAGCCTCCCTGGGCTCTAACAGCACCCAGGCTGACACTGGGCGTGCCTTCCCAAAACTCCTGACTCTCCATGAACTGTATTTAGAACTCAAGGCTATCTCTGCAAAGCACTTTGCTTAAATGTTGTGCGGAGTTTGGGGGTCATAAACATACACGTTTTTCCACATCCCCATTGGCCAAACAACATTGCATTAAGAGATACACACTTTCTATAAAGTTGGATTATAATAATTAAAGAGGCATTCTATGGAGAACGTGGCCCCCGGGGAGACATGGTGGAGGATCATTTCTCAAGTCCGATGAGCTCACAGCTCCAGGATTGCACAGAGAGATCTATGCGGGCTGCCGTCCGCAAACCCTGTTTCGTAGGGAGTCCTCTTCATTCACTGCAGGAGACAGCTGCTCCTAAAAGTGGAAACTTAGCCCTGTCTTCAGGCTCCCAGGTCAGCCACCTTGGTCTCCTAGATGTCCAGCCCTGGCCCAATCCGACGCTCACTGTTCTCTGAGCTCAGTGCCCTACCGTGTTCTCTGGCTGCTGCCACAGCTACTGGCGAACACTGCTCACCCACGGAGCACGGGCGTGGGCTGCCTGGCGTTCTTCAGTCCCAAGAGGACCCTCCCTGTCTCTGGAAGTCCCAGCCTGCAACGTCTCCAGATCCACACAGCCCCGCACTCCGTGTGTGTGCATTTGCGTGCGCGTATGTTAAACCCACACCCCAGCCAAATCCAGCCTCTTGCAATCCAGGGCGACCCCGCAGAGGATGTGGCAACAGTTCCTCTGCTCCCTTCTGACCACGCTTGTTCCTGGCTGTAGTTTGCCCAAATGGGCCGCGCCTGTGGAAAAACACACGCCTTTGCCCTCGCTGTCCAGAGGTTTGCAGATATTGTTGTGTTTGCGGACAGAAAACATCTGGGGGTCTGATGGGCCCCACCGTCGCTTTTTGCCCAAGTACTTGCTGTCCTATAAAACTCTGACAGAAGAGTCTTTTTTCCCCTCCCGTACTGTAGTTTCTTTCTGTCCACTGCCGATCAAGAAGGCGCATTCCAGCTGCGATTGTCGGTTAGGAGCAAGTGAGGCTGAGTCATCGGGTCAGAGCTTCCAGGGGATCATCCCCGAGGACTGGTGGCAGAGGATAGCACTCTGCCAGCTCACAGCACGTCCTGGCCTCCCCCTCTGCACTGGCCAGCCCAGTGGCTCCCTGGTCCTAGGCAAGCTGCCTGTCCCCGCACTGCACAGGTTCCTCCCCTAGGAGATCCCAATGACAAGGGCCTCTCACTGCTGCCCCCAGAGAGGTGCATTAATAGAAGCCAGAGCTATTTCATTTCATGAAGAAAAACTATCAATACTAAACACTGTTATGACACGATTTTATTATTCACCTAACTACCAATATTTTCTGCACATTTGTCGTTTGCAAGCCCTTTCATAATAGGGCTCCTTGTTATAAATTAGTTCAATTCAAATGTGCCATTTCAAAATAAATCTCAAAGCTGATTTTGTTCATCAATATCAAATTTGCTCAGCCATGAAACAGGTATGATATGCCAAATCTTGCTCATCCTTGGGTTTGGATAAGGAGTATCAGTAGCCAGAGGTGTCCGACCTGCAGCCTGTGGGCCAGGTGGCTGAGAATGCACCCAACACAAAATTGTAAATTTACTTAAAACATGATGGGATTTTTTTTGTGATCACATGTCACAATGTATTTAATGTGTGGCCCAAGACAGCTCTTCTTCTTCTAGTGTGGCCCAGAGACGCCGAAAGATTGGACACCCCTGGCTACCCTTTAGTGTAGTTTTGAACATCTTAATGACAGAAGTGTTTTTTAAAAGATAGTAAGGAGCCTTAAAAAGTGTTCCACTGTACAAACTAAAAATAAAGCCAGTAAGAAAGAAAAAAGTGATTACCTACTCATGCCTGAGCTTGTACTGTGAAAGCAAACGATGGATCGTGCCCTCTTGGAAAGCTCGAGGACATCTCAGTCAAAGGCGTTACTTTCTGGGAGTCTCTATTATCACTACAGGAAAAGCTTACCCCTCTGCTTAAAATCACAGGGTGTTGACTGACGGCTCCTTCTCCGAATGTGCCAGAATGAACTCTGAAGCCGTGTCAGGCTTCCCTCCGCGTTGTAAATCTCTTTGATACACAGGCTGCGATCAGAAACGAATTCAGTGACCGAGTCAAAAGGCATCTGATCTGCTGTCCATCACTTCTTCCCCGCCTGCGCTGCCTGGTCCTATTGGAATCCCAACACCTTGTCTGTCTGGAAATCTCTCCTGTCTCAAGTCCAGAGATGGATCCCCCGACATCTTTTTGTGAAGGAACACTCACAGAGATCACGTTTCCAGTATTCCCACATTGGCAGGTGCATGGTCTCCCTTCCACACGTTGAGAACCCTCAGGATTTGCTAAGAATTTTGCACAACTGCCCATTCACAAAGGTATAACATTTTTCTGGCCTCACACCTTCCAAGTCCTGCAGGGATACCCATGTTATGCTCTGCAACCTAGAAAAATCCCTCTTTGATTATGGAGACAGATGGTATTACATGGACCCCCCAAAATGGTGATCTGATGAATAGGAGTACCAGCAGAATTTAACAGCTGTTGACCTTGGGCCAACCACACAACTTCTCTGGGGCCATGAAGTGAGAACAGTATCTATTACCAACACCATCTATATGAATGAAAGAAGTGAACACATATTAGCTGCCTCGCATAGCATGGTGTCAATGAATGTACGTTCCTCCCGCATACTCCCCTTCCCCGCATAGACTGAGTCCCGATATGACCTTCCCCTGGGTAGCAGGGCCCTGCTGCTACAGCAGGTGCAGCACCTCCTGTGTGTCCTACTCTGCACATCACGTTCCACAGCAGGTCCACCGGTGAGGACTGGTCCCCTTGAACTTCACCTATGCAGACAGGCCTCGAAGGTATCGTGGGTTCAGGTCAAGACCACTGCAATAAGGCAAGTACACAAGAAAGCATGTCATAATCTTTTTGCCTTCAGTTTGTAAAAGAACATACCATATTTTGCCATGTACAATGGGAACTTTTTGCCCAAATTTTTGAGGGAAAAATATGGATGCACATTATACATGGCTATAATGAGTAAGGGCCATGGTATAATAGTCCCATGTATAATACACAAAAAATATGGGTATGCATTATACACAGCAAAATATGGTAATATTTGGGAAGTGCAATAAAGCAAAGTGCAAGAATACAAGATAAGTGGTTGGCACGTCTCCATGGGGATGCACTTGTTGCTTCCAAGGTCTGGTAAGCATGGAGCAGAGAGAAGAGCTCCTGAGCTCCCGAGGGACCCTGTGGAGGGAAGCAGAAGAAGTTTTGCTTGTTCGAACTGCCCTTGCTGCCTCCGGTCTTTACTTTTCCGAAGATGGTGGAATCCTTCCAGTTGGGCAATTCTCATGCCTCTTCTCCCCATTCAGAGGGTGTTGGCAAAGGTGTTTGCCTGTGTTTTCTTCTAGGTGTTTTGTAGTTTCAGGCTTTGCATTTTGATATGCGATCTACTTCAAGTTAATTTGGTATAATGCTAAATACAGGTTTTCAGAGGTGCCTTTTATCAGGTACAGAAAATTCCATTCTAGCCCTAGTTCACTGAGAGTCTTTTTTTTTTCAAGAACAGATTTTGGGATTGTATTTAGTGTTTTTTCTGACATCTATTAAGATGATATTACAGGGTTTTTTTTTTAGTTTGTTAATATGGTAAATTATATTGACTGATTTTCGAATGTCAACCTGTGATTCTTGGGATAGATCCCACCTGGTTGTGATGTTTTGGCATTTTTATGCGTTGTCAGATTGGTTCAACATTTCCGCATCTATATTTATGAGGGACATCGGTCTGTAGCCTTCTTTTCTTGCAATGCCTCCTCTGGTTTTGCATCTGGGTACTGCCTGTCTCATTGAATGAGTTGGTAAGCAGTTCCTTCACATCAATATTCTAGAAGTGTTTGTATTGATTTGGTATTATTGCTTTTTTAAATGTTTGAAAGAATTCTTCCACAAAACCATTGGCATCTGAACTTTTATTTATAGGAAGATTTTTAAACTATAAATTCAATATTTTTAATAGATATATGGCTCTTTGGGTTGTTTATTTCTTCTTAAGCAAGTTTGGGTAGCTTTTGCCATCCAAAGAGCTTTCCCATTTCAATTATTGTTCATACTATGCCTTTGTTACCCTTTTACCATCTGTAGAATCTCTACGATGCCACAGTTCCCCTTTTTAAAAAAATTTTATTGTTATTCAATTACAGTTGTCTGCCTTTTCTCCCCATCCCTCCACCCCACCCTAGCCGAACCCCCTCCCTCCCCCACCTCCACCCTCCCCCTTGATTTTGTCCATGTGTCCTTTATAGTAGTTCCTGTACACAGTTCTCATTTTTGACTTTGGTAATTTGGGTCTTCTTCTTTTTTTCCTGATCAGCCTGAATATTGGTTTGTCAATTTTCCTCATTGTCTCAGAGAACCAGCCTCTGGCTTCATTGTCTTTCTCTATCATTTTTTTTCTACTTTATTGATTTCCATTCTGATCTTTATTATCCTCTTTCTCTTGCTTATGTTGTGTTTAATTTGCTGTCATGCATTTTAATTTTATGTATGTAATAAACTTCATACCACATTGTTATTATTTTTGTCTAACATAAAGTTATCTTTTAAAGAGATTTCAGTAAAAAAAATACAGTCTTACATGCTTTCTGTTGTAATCTGCTGGCGTCTTCATTTCTCTCTGTAGAGGCAGAGTGCATCCGATGTCGGTTTTGTCTGCCTGAAGAGCTCCTGAAAATTTCTGTTAGGTGGGTGTGCTGCTAATGAGTTGTTTCAACTCTTGAATGTCTGAAAGGGTCTTTATTTTGCCTTCATTTTGAAAAGATGATTCTGTGGAGTGTAGAATGCTAAGTGGATAGGGGTTTTTTTTCCTTTCAGTAAAGATATTGCTTTCCTGTCCCCTTCCTCTGAGTAATGTCCAAGAATAAATCCGCTACCATTTTTAACTTTCTCCTGTAGGTAATGTGTCCTTTTCTCTGGCTACTTTTAAGATTTACTCTTATCATTGACTTTGAGCAATTTGACTACGATGTGAATTGATGTAGTTTTCTTCATGTGTCTTGTTCTTGTGGTTTATAGAACTTCATCCATCTCTGAGTTCATAGTTTTCATCACACTTAGAAAACTTTAGGCAATTATTTCTTCGAGTGGTTTTCTTCTCCCTTCGGCCTTAGAGGATTCTGAATATAGTCTAAATAGACTACTTGCAATGATTCCACGGTTTCATTTTTCCATCTACTTCATCCGTGTGTTTCACTTTGGATAAGTTTCTGTGTTTATGCCTTCGAGTTTCAAATCTTTATTTACTTTTGCAACATGTGATCCACCACAAATCCTATCCAGTGCATTTTCCATCTCAGACATCGCTGTTTTCATCTTTAGAATTTATGTTATATCTCCAAATATAAGGAGATATATATACATATCTCCAAATATATCCATACGTTTTTGAGAGAAGGGAGTCTCTCTGACATTCTGTCTGTGATGTGATATCCAACAAAGAGTAGGTTCTCAACTAACATTTGCTGAACTAAAGTGGGGTGAAGGAAGACCCCAAGGGATGGGTGACTTCCCGAACTCATATTCGAAATCTCTCTCACATCCCTGAATTCTACTTACTTACCAGCAAAAATTCCAGACTGTGCTCACATTAACATACATTTCATTTTGTTGTGTTCAAAATTAAAATTCAGATAAGTGGGGTTTTTTTTCCTCTCTCTTCTCTCTGACAGTTAGAAACAGATGTTTTAACATCCTGAGGAAGCCCTCATGTAATAAGCCCTTAAAATATGAACATTAGAATTTCACTGAGGACAGATACACACAAAAACAAAATATTTTGGCTCCCAGAGGCCAAGTCTGAGGGGATAGAAGTAACAAGAGGAGCAGGAAATAGCATTACGATCACTCACGGTCATTTCCCAGGAGACTGAAATGACTTCCAACGATCAGTAATAATTAATCACTAACATCGCTGCCCACTGAAAAGATTGATAGATGATAGATGATAGATGGATAGATGGATAGATGGATGGATAGATGGATAGATGGGTAGATAGATAGACAGATAGATAGATAATACAATCCCAGGGGAACAAAGGAGCTCTCTTGCTCGTGACCGCATTCACACTGTACACTCACCTGATCTCTCTGTTCAGGAGGGAGCCTCTCTCTTGCTCCCCCATGGTGATGCTCTTGCCTGTGCGTTCATGCACTCTGTCACCCAAGAACATGTGACCATGTGGCTCTGGCAGCTGCGTGGCCCATGACTGCACAGGCTCCACATGCAGGCCCCAGGAGGGAGCCTGAAATGCACAGCAGCTGAGAACAGGCTCAGCTACCTGCATGGGGACTGAGAGCCCTTAGCAGCCGCCTACAGGCTCCAAAGGACCGTACTTTAAATTGCAGCAGGAACTCTGGACACTGGCTTTTGTCTCGGTCTTGCTGAAGACAGACTTTTTCCTTGGCAGAAAGAGGAGATGGCTTTAAGACAGGAGCGTGTCGTTCTCCCAGGTCACACAGCACCTGAATAGACCTCTTTCTTTTTGCACCAGCACCTGCCCCACAAGTTTGGCTTTTATGGAGACAGGCAGCCAAACCTCCGTTTTTGTTTGGTTCCACTGCCCATGATGTGGGCCTGTGACAGAGACAAGGTCTCAGAGGTGTCCCAGAGACACGAGCAGATCTTCGTGTCCGGACAGGACAGAGCTGTGCACCAGTGGGCACATCAGTGGGGGCAGAGGTGAGTGAGAAGGAATGAGCTCTGTAGGACCACCAAACTCACTCCCGGGCACAGGTGAGCCCCACGCGGAGGATGTGGGACCCATCGATGCAGGCTACTCCAGGGAGGTGACATGTAGTTGCTCTTGGAGACGGAGACATAAAAAGTCAGTGGTAGAAACCGAGGGCCAAATGTGATTCATTTTGGCTTCTTTAATTCAGTTCTTGACTTCTGTTTTAATTGTACCTTGATTACACGGTCTCAAAATGAATAACTAAACTTTTTTTAATATTACTCATCTACATGCCTTCAGTCGTATCACTGATCTTACTAATCAGCAGTCTCGACCCTGTGCCTGACGATGTTCTCCGACAGGCACGGTGGTAACTCTGCGGCCACCAGAGAGGCCCCGGAACCTGAAATCACTCTTCGCTGTTCTTCTGAAAGAAGGTGGGCATTACCCATCAAAAAAAAAAAAAAAAAGCCGGAGGCAGGCAGAACACGCAGAGGAGATACTTTTAATGCCGTATCCCAGTTCAGACACTAGGTGCTGTGCTTCTGTTCAGCTTGCGACCATTCCAATTGCCTTTCATGTGCAATTAACCGGTCGCACGACTTGGTTTCCAAATTCTATACTATTTACTATTAAATACGGATAGCCTTTGAATTGGGATATATTGTTTCTCTCAACAATTTACTGTATCTTCCATCGATTTTATTTTTAAAAATTTATTTTAACATTTTGAATTTTGAATTTTACGCTGAAACTCAGGCATTTGATCCAATGGATTTAAGGCCAAAGATAACGTGAAAGTACAAGAGCTCCTTAAGAGACAGTTACTTTCCACTGGGTGTCAGAATGTGTCATCCAAGTCCCCCCAAGCCCAGCCACTCCGGTCCACACACTCAAGCTACCTTTGGCTGTCCTGGCCGAGCCATGGCACGTGAGGCTGAGTCACAGGCAAAAGCACATCACAAGCCGGAGACAGAGTGACAAAGGTCTCCAATGATGCTCCAGTGTTGTCAGAGTCCAGGCCAGAGCACCCCGAACAATCATTTTGCACAAATTCAAAACAGTCTTCCGCAAGCGTTTCCAGCAAAGAGCCTCAGGCTTGTGGACCTTGGACCCACAGCCGGCAGTGAGCGAGAACACACAGCCCTGTGCCGGCACTTCCTCCTCGTCAGCACCCATATCTGACCTCATCCCCTTTGTGATCCTTTCAGAGCCACTGGGAGAGCCATCTTCCTCAGGCAGCGCGTTTCGAAGAGGTCAGCAGCTCCAGCTGTGTGGGCACCAGCAGGAGACGTCACAAAATACCGCCCTAGCTCCGCCAGCCACTCAGAACCACGCAAGTGCAACTGCAGAACAGGAGCGCACACCTCATCGAGAGGCTTCATTACGTCAGTAAATGCATCGTAACCCGAAAATAACATTTGCCATTATCTTAGCCTTGGAGCTTCCTTGTGAACTTTGGCCTCATTCCCCAAAACTCCAGTGAACCAGACATCCTGGAGGTCGTCCGCTGCAGCGTTTTCCACAGTCATAAAGTTACAGCTGTTTAGAGGTAGACTGGCCCTTAAAGATCATCTGTGCATCGTCCTTGTGGTCATCGATCGCAGATACGGAACGACGATAACAGACATTTGTTGACCAAGTGCTAGGCCCCAGAGCCATGTCAAGCATTTCCACAGTTCAGTGCCTCCTTTCATCTCCCAATGGCCCTCACAGCTGGTACTTTTCTTGACCACATTGGACAAATGGGGCTTTAAGAAGCATGTCCAATGTCACATGCTGGGGAGGCAGTAGCACCTGGCTCTTTGCCTTGGCCCGTTTAGCTCTGAACCACCTCAGTGTACTGGCTACTTCTCCGTTTGACAAAACTATAGAACCTTCCAGACTTGCAAATCTGGTGACTCCTTCTTTCGACTGGAGTGTGCCAGTCTCACATAGGGCAAGTCCTGTACAACCACAGAAAAGGTTGCTCCTACCTGTACTACAAGCCCAACACAACTGTTATTTCCTGATCTCGGAGTGAGTCCAGAGCACAGGGATGAGACTCAGGTCACCAGGCTGGGGCTGGACCAATAGCGAGGCTCCTGAGAGGCTAATCTGCAGGCCATTGGCTCAGAATGTCCTAGATCCCTCTCATCCATGACCACAACTGGTTCTAGAGACCCTCCCAAGGCTATGTGGGCAGGACAAGGGTAGGGATGAAACGGGTATGAGAAGATGTAGGAGAATACAGGGGTGAGTGGCCTGAGACAGCAGGATGGAGATGGGTGTTACTTGGGGCCAAGGCCGAGGACCCCCAAACCAATCTTGTTGTAAAGGTCATTCAGAACGGGAGAATCACAAGTGTATCAGGGCAAAACTCTGGGAAAACCAGGAAATGGTTAAGAAATCAGGAAAAGGGTCAACAAAGGGTACTTTTCACTATTTCTTCAAGAGAACAAGAATAGAGAGGCTTGTGGAATCTGGCTAGAGACCCATCACTAGCTGATATTCTAGAGGATAAGACCGGGGGTGATATTCAAAATGTTTAACAACAGGCACAACAAAAGCAGCACCCAGTCAGGAAGAAGGGGCCCATAGGCAGCCAGGGCCCCCGCCCTCCTGCAGGCAGCTCCCTGCGGTCCTGGGCAGCACTGGCCACGCTGCTGTGAGTGTCTCTACCTAGAGAAAGGCCCCGATGCCCTAGATACTGACCAGTTCTTTATTCTTTTCTTTATTGTATCTTGTTCCATGACCATTTATTCCCCTTAAACTCCCTCCCACCTCCACCCACCCCCTCCCCACCTCAGCTCTGTATTCTGCACAGGACAAGACCAGGCCCCTAGGCAGGGCTTCATCTCCTAAATGCACCCACTGCAGACCTGGCTGTACACCCACTGCCTCCTGCAACAACCATCTCTTGAGTCAGCTAAACTCTCGGGCTGCTGTCTTCCCCTCCCCCTTCCCACGTAATGCTTCCTTAATACCCAGAATGTGTTCCAAACAGCCCAGTGTCTGCCTTTATTGCTCGGGGCTTCCTTTGCCTGCCTCCTAGCTGACTAAGGAATTCTAAGCATGTGGCTATGAGGTCTATATCCTGAGATAGATACCAGAGGAAAACCTCAGCTGAGATGTCTGGAAAAAAAAAAAAAAGGAAAGGGAGAAGAAATCTGAGCCACTGATATCGCTCCAGCCCGTTTCTTTGTAGACTTTACAAGAGTTTGAAACAGCAACAAGCCTACCTGAGACACGTCAAAAGTAAGTCGGAGTATTAAACAAGGAGAAACCCATCCCAAGTTTTCAGCAACTTTATAGAAGTGAAGAATATGTTCTTGGTTCATAGCGAAGCTCCCTTCTGGGGGTAGAGTCTTGTGCACTCTCCCAGGAGGGAAGGAATGCCTTACATAACTTTGCCTTTGTTCCCTTTCCATCTGCTCCTACAAGGAATGTTTATTAGGACTGCCCACTCCACTTAGTATACTTCTTCATCTCAGAGAGTAAACTTGCAGCCTCTTCATTTTGAAGGATCGTGAATCAACGTGTATTACGGGGAAAATGATGAGTTACCTCTAGCACTATTTGTACATTTTGAGAGTTCTACTGGTTTATGACTTCCTCTTTCCTAGGGTAACTCTCACCATTTTATTGCCAGAGGGGCTTTTACCCAGCTCTTCCAGGATGTTTGTGGCCAATCTAAGATTAAATATGAGGAGGGAACCCAAGAACTCAGAATTTATTTATTACAAAATTGTGTATTTATTCTTACATGTTTAAACTTCAGTCACCTTCAAAGTCCTCTTCATTTGATGCAGTATGTCTATCGAGATTTTTTTCCACTGCTCAGAACAGTTATTGAACTCATCAATTTTGATGCCAGTTAGTGTTTCTGCTGATTTTTTGTTTTACCTCTTCCACATCAGCAAAACATTTCCCTTCGAGGATGTTTTTCACCCAGGGGAAAAAAACAAAAGTTGCTCGAGGTGAGATCGGATGAATAGGGAGGGTGGGGCACAGGGGTCATGCCATCTTTGGTCAAAAACTGCTGGACACTCAGCATGGTGTGGGAAGGTATGTTTGTAAATCACCCATCATGAAATGGGCAAATGCATTATAAAAAATCTTCAAAAAAATTCACTGAAGCCAAACACAGCCTCTCACAATAATGCCAGCTGGCACACTGATATAGATGGGTCCTAGAACACTCACCTAGTGGAGGAAGCCTGCTCTCTGGAAGATAATTCCAGATTTGGGGGGCTCCCTCTCATAGCATTCTTCCTAGACCTCCCTCCTGAGACTGACCCCACAGTGCTTGTGAGCCAACACATGTGCAGAACTGAGGACCACAGCCCCCCCAAGAGCAGCAGGCCAAATCCCACCCCTTCCACCTTCTCAGAGGCCCTTCTGGTTGCATGGGGCCCAGAGAAGATTCTGGCTGCTTCCAGGCCCAGGCTATTTTGGGGTGTGCTTAGAGTCAGCTCTACAAGATGACTTCTGAACATACACAGTGATGTCTCTCCAGCCCTTCGCTTTGGCTCCATGGTCTCAGGCAAGACCCTTGCACTTTGTGATAATAGCAGCCAGGCCAGAGGGCTCTGGGGAGGATTAAATGAGTTTGCCCTACGTGCACCTGACCCTCCTTCCTCACTCCTCACCATCCTCCGAAGACTGGACAGTGACGGGACAGGGGGAAAGGCGTGAAGTGACAAACGCCCCATCTGCCCAGCTTCATGATCCAGGAAAACTCATGCCAAGCACTATCCGTCACTGCCCCCGGCCAAACCGAGAGTGCTGAGCCCTCAGTCTCTGCCAAACTTCGCTTTCCAAATAGGAGAACAAGGCCACCAAAATGGAATCACGATCCTCCCAACGGCTCACTGGCCCAGTGTGGCACATGGAGAGCCTCAACAGATACAGCAGGTAGGAGGAGAATTCTTCTAATATCACACCTTTCCCTTCGCCCTCTTTCCCCTTCCACCTTCAGCATGTCCATAGAACTCTGAACGCCACTTGGAAGCCTCTAGCCTGGACCACCACCTCCTCCCCAGAAAACCCTGCACCGAGGGCCCCGCTGTGGGCTCAGGGTTCCGCTGCTGAATCACACTACAGTCTGAGCCCGGCCGGCGCCCGAGAGGAAATATAATCAACACCTGCCCAACCCTTCAGACACAAGAATATTCCAGAGACACAGCTCATGCCAGTTTTTTCCTATAACATACAACTCCTTTTTTTTTTTCTTCCTGCTTCATATCTGGGCAAAGCTGGGGGGTGGGGGGCAGGAGGGCCCAGCTGTTGCTGCCAGTCAGCTCACCCACATTTCCTTTTTGGGAATGTGTTTTTCCTGAGGCAGCATTTCAGCCCCAGATTAGCACCTGATGCATTAGTGCTTTTTATCACCTAGCAATATCTGTCATCTAAAGGGCTGAGTGACACAGTTACCATCTCTCAGGTTATATTTGCTTACTGCTTTCAGCCCACTGCCTCACTATAACCTGCACTTTAACCCCACGGAACAGCTCTGAACGGGAAGCCGGAGCGCTATTAGAGTTCAGAAATACTTAGTCACTGAGCTCCGTCTATCCTCCTCGCTTATTTGCACCCCTCCCTCTGGACGCTTTGTCACCACAGATCTGATTTTTTCAAAGAATTTCAGTTCCCAGACACATTGCGAGTGTTCAATAAGTCTTTAATAATCTGATGGAAATCGCTGGACCTTGAAGGCTATTCCAGAGAGCAGAGATTCTCATTGCGGAACTTAGACTCAGCAGGGAACTCAGGGCTCACACAGAGCAAGCCCTTCGTTCTGTAGCTGAGGAAAGTGAGGTGCAGAAAAGTGAAGTGGTTCACCCCCATTCCCATGTGAGTGCTTCGTGTTATTACTAGACCTCCTGCTTTCAGTCTGCAGGGGACCGTGCCCATAAAAATGCCTGACGATTCTCTTCCAGGTCCATGTGTTCTGGAGCTTCAATCGCAACATAGTGTTGTCTTGCTATCGCCGTAACCCTAGGAGTGTGGTTGAGATAAATGTTTTATTTCAAAGATGGAAAGTGTTCAAAGCTGGCCCTATAAAACTAGAATTTATTTGTTTGCCCAAAACGGTTCCTTTAAGATTTCACAGACCTGGCTATGTGCCAGAATTATTAGCTAGGCAGCTTTCAAAATATACTTTCTGGACAAGAACACTCATTCAAAAAGATACATGCACCCCTATGTTCATTGCAGTGTCACTTACAATAGCCAAGATATGGAAGCAACCCAGGTGTCCGTCAACAGAGGAATGGATATTGAACGTGTGAGGTACACAGATAGATAGATAGATACACAGATACACACACACACACAACGGAATAACACACAGCAGTAAAAGAGTGGAATCTTGACAACCTAGAGGGCATTACACTGAGTGAAATAAGTCACACAGAGAAAGACAAATACCATATGGTTTCCCTTTTATATGGAATCTAAGAACAAAACAAACAAACACAACAAAAACTAACTGGTAGCAACAGAGACCAAAGGGCGGTGAACAGAAGGAAGGGGGGGAAGGGAGGGGGGAGGGGGAGGGAAATACTCGTAGTCGACAATGTTGTGATGAGTTTGCACAGTGACAGACGATTACTAGAATGTGTCGGGACCACAGTGTAAGGTATAAAAATGTTGAACCACTATATTATACAACTGAAACTAATTACAAATAACACAACATTGTATGCCAGCTAGACTTAAATAAAACTTTTAATACGTATGTATATATCATATAATTTCTCAACCAAATCTATCTTGGGCTTGGCCACAGCTTGAGCATCTGTCTGTTTGCTGCTTCTTGTTGGTTTGTTTATTTCCACCTGTTTGTTCTCTCAGTGACTCTGCTGCACATCAGGTTCGGAGACTGCAGATCCAACCCATGCCAGCTCCTTAGTCCCACCCAGCCCAGGGCAGCACAGAATCTGTGCTCGGAGATACCTGAGGAGGAAGACGCTGCTGGTGTTCTCCTGGGACGGCAGCTGAAGTCACCCAGCAAAATGCAAGCCAAACATCGCGACCTGTTGTAATAATACCAGGAAGAGGAATGTGGGCCATCAACCCCATTTGCTGGGTCATCACAGGCAGATGTGTCCTGGTACAGTGCTACCTCCATCCGACAGACACGGAGACCAAGGCCTGCAGAGGTTCAGTCACTGGGCCACGATCACACAGCGCATGTGATGCCAAGGTCACATTCCAGTCCCTGTCTCTGAGATTGCAGGGTTCTCCCTTCGGCCAGCCCCAGCGGCCCTCATTCTTCCTTTCCTCAAGCAGGCCCGGGTAGTCGTGCCTGTGCACCCCTGCGCAGGTCTGACCCTGGGCCTCGCCTGCCTCACGGCATCCCGGTCCTGTGCAAAAATGTGAAATTCAAATGCCTTGTTTGACCCCAAACTCCTGTGGGTCCCACTAAGTGGGGTTAGCTTCCTCCTCCTTTGTGCGCTGACAGTCCTTGGTTCGTAGCTCTGCTTCAGCACTTGCCGTGATTATTTGTGTTCCAGCCTCCTTTACTAAGCCTTAAAAATTCCTGAGACGCAGATTGTCTAAGGCAGTGAAATTATTCTGCATGATACCACAATGGTGGGTCCATGACACAATACATTGTCCAAACCCACAGAATGTACGACACTAAGAGTGAACCCTAATGTAAACTATGGACTTTGGGCAATAATGACATGTCCAACTAGCATCATCAGTTACAGCAAATGTCCCATTCTGGTGGGGATGTCAATAATGGGGGGGGGGGGGGGACTGTGCACATGTGAGGACAGGGGTATATGGGAAATCTCTGCACTTTCCACTCCATTTTCCTGCGAACTTAAAATTATTGCAAAAAAAATGCCTATTCAAGTCCTAAAATTTCCTAAGACTATGTCACAGCACATGTGAGAGGCTAAGTGAAGTGCAAGTGCCACCAAAGCGTGAATGATGGGATAGCCACTTCCCAATGGGACCGAGAAAAAATGACCCGAGGAAGGCCTGAGCCATACCAAGAGGCAAGGAGGCGGCTATGAGAAGGGACGGAGTCCTGAAAACGAGGGAGGGAGCCTCGGGGGAAGGAGAGACCAGTGCAGTGCAGCCAGGCCCAACAGGAAGCTGAGGAATGGGGACGAGGCCCCCAGCCGGGGCTACGAGGGAACACGGGGAGGCCAGAGTGGGGAGCGGAGAAGCCGCAGGGAGGACGAAGGACAACCAGGAAGGGCCACGAGATGGAGGCAAGCTGGAATGTTCCAAGGGGCTTGGCCTACGAGTGCTTTTGAGCCCCAACTGTTCCAGAAGGCCAGCCAGGCCATTAGACCCCCTGAAGTCAACTTCTGAGGGCAGAAGGGCAGATTCCAGGGGCACCCGGGGACCATTCCTCACCCTAAAGCGATGCAAAGGAAGAAGTCAGCAAGTGGGATCATGCTGCAGGAGCCAGACGGTAATGTCACGGAGAATGATTCCAAGAGATGTTTTAATGACACTCGAGAGGCCAGGGATCAGAGTGTGACGTACTCTCTAGACGTGGGGCTATTAATGACTTGTTTGGGAAGGAAAATCTGGAAGAGGAAGAGGAAAATGAGTACTACCAGCTGTGCGATAATGCCATTGAGTAGATAACAGGGGGAAGTCACATATATTTAGGGGAAAAATGGCTGCAAAAGAGACTTTCTACTCTCACATGTTGGCTAAATAAGAGGTGAAAAAGATTACTCCACCATCCTGCACATGTGTGCCCACTGCTGGCACTGGACTTGGCATTAGACACTGTTGGGTGGGCATCCCAGCCCCTGTACTTACTCGCTCTGTGAACTTGAGCAAGTGTCTCAGCCTCTCTGAGGCTCAGTTTTCTTCTGTGTAAAAAGGAGATAATAGTACTTATCTCCCTGGGCTGTGGTTAGGACGAAATGAGACAAGGTGTGGCAGAAAGGGCCTGTAAACGGGGGCGGTGGTGGTGATGTCACTGTTGCTACTATGCATTTCATGACATCCTTTTCAGGTACCCAAGTCCTATGCCCCCGAGTAGATTTCACTTCCCAACCTGCAAAGTTGCCAGGTTTGAGTCCAGTCGAGGAAACTTCAGATCTGTCCCTTCTTCTAAGCTGTCCTGGTACGGGGTGGTGTGGTAAGCCTAATTAACATGCCCAGGTAGGCCCTGGCTAGTGTGGCTCAGTGGGTTGGGCGTCATCCCACAAAGTGAAAGGTCGCGGGGTTGACTCCCAGTCAGGACACGTGCCTGGGTTGCAGGTTCAGTCCCTGGTCAGGACACGTGCAAGAGGCAACTGATTGATGTTTCTCTCTCACATCGATGTTCCTCTCCCTCTCTTTCCCCCTCCCTTCACCTCTCTCTAGAAATAAATAAATAAAGTCTTAAAATCTTTTTTCAGGAAAAAATAAAAATAAAATGCCCAGATAGGATCTCTATCCTGCTTGTAGCTTTCAATCGAGTGACAGGGAGGAAGTGGCAGGCCTCTCTATGGCCCAAGGCAGAGTGACGGAAGTGCCTCTGAGCTCCACAACCGGTGGGTTCAGAGGTCAGAAGCGGGCGCTGTCACTCACTGTCCCCATCATGGGAAAGCGTGCAGTTTACCAGACTTAATCCTACTCAGTGACCGAATGGATACCAGAGATGCTGAGCCCCTGCGCGTCCCTTATCCGATTTGAAAGACAACTGCAGGTGGCCATGTTTTCTACAGAAAACCCTGGAACAACTGGTTCAGAGGAGACACTTCCAGCCACAGAGGAAGAGATGGACTGAGACAAAGGATTGTCTCAGTGTGGGAGACTCCAGTCAGGGTCTGCGGCCAGAAGAGCCGGAAGCTTGGAAGCAGACTCTGAAAGGAAGTCAGGATGGAGTGGGGCTGCAGGCTGGGGCTGGGGCTGGGGCTGGCTTTTCTTATAAGAGCTGAAATGGAAAATTAAGCTAGAGAAGTAAAAATGTGATGACAGAAAAAGTGCAGGCCTTCAGAGGGAGAGAGAAGGACTGACAAAGGATGACAGACAGGAACGCAAAGGGAAGGAGAGACTGACCACCAGATGGAGGAGAACTAACAGACAGACTGGCCAACAGAGACAGAGCGAATCTGATTGGCCGACTTTCCCCTCTTGCGTCACATGCCCTGGTGGCCCCTTGGCTACTGAGCTGGAGAACAGATCTCTGAGAAGGTGGGGCATGGGCCATCCACACCTGAGAGGTGAGACAGAAGGTGGGAGAGAGGGCCAAGGCAGTCAGATCTTTCCTTCAAACTTCTCAACATTTTTTTTTTACATAATTATAAAAGCAACACATACTCTAGCCAGGGGTGTCCAACCTTTGGTGTCTCTGGCCCACACTGAAAGAAGAAGAGTTGTCTTGGGCCAGACATTAAATACGCAAACACTAACAAAAACTGATGAGTGAAAAAAAGGTTTTAAGTAAATTTAGGATTTTGTATTGGGCTGCATTCATAGCCATCCTCGGCCGCATGTAGCCCATGGGCCATGGGTTGGACACCCCTGCTAGCCCATAATCTTGGCTTTCCTTGCTCTGTGCTGTTCCCAGGCCACCAGACCGCTCGGTAAAGAAGGGGCGAACACACACCACACTGTAAGGAGACAGCAGGCTATGATAGTACTCGTACTCTGGGAAGAAAGGTGGGGTAGGGCTATAAATCTACCACATGAGACCTTTTTGAGGACAGATGTTTGGCAGGGGCAGAATAGCAGATGATGTCACCGCTCCAGCATGAACAGCGAGTGAGCAGCCCTGGCCACCTGCCCCTGCCTTGGCCACCAACTAGGTCTGTGATCTTGGGCAACTGACTTAACCTATATGGACATTTGAGAATTTGCAAAATGAGACGCTGAACTGGATGCCTCCCAAGCTGACTTGCAGCGCTGCTAATATTCTAGGTTCTTTGGTTCTACGAACCTGTGGCTATTTATGCATCAGAGATTTTTGCAACGTCAAAACAGTATTAGCCGTCTTGCCAGGCATGTCAATACTATTTTATTTATTATTGTACTACGGAGTGAATAGGTTATTTATCTTCTCCCGGTACAGCTTGTACTTGAGTACAATTCCAGCATGCACAGTAAATCTCCCCTCCTTTGACCTTCCAAACCATGTGAATCTAGACACCTCTTAGTATACTTATGACATTCTGCCCTAGGCCATGGTTATCCAGGAAAATGCCTTCTTGTGCATTACTGGATGTTAAGCTCCCAGATGCTTCCTGGAAGCCCAGCTGCAGAGAGAAAGAAGAACAGAGTTGCTCAGGGTGCTGCCCCCTTCACAAAACTGATCCTTAATGTGTGTTTGTGGAACAAACCTAGAGTTGGGGAGAATGCAAAACATGCCAGCAATTTATCAAATGCCCCTGAGAACCCCATCCTCTGCTACTCCCCCAACCTATAGGACGGTTGCTGTAAACCCTTTGCCTAAAACTAATAAACTTTGATCCAACTCCATTGCAAATGGCCCCCCAGTCTCAGTGATGCTCAAAGGTTCAAGGAGATGCACCGAATACAGACAAGAGGAATATTTGCTGAGTGTGTCAGGGGGGAAGGGGCAGCAGAACACCCAAAATGGCCAGTCGTCAAACGTGTTACCAAGATGCCTATGGTTACACTAAAGGCCACAGTCTCTGCACCTGAAGGAAACATGAATAAGAAAAAATGAGAGAGAAATCACCAAGGGCCCTCTCGGGGCAAAGGTTCCACAAGCCCTATTTTCTCATCATCCTGCCAGAAAATTTCGATGTGGGCCCTATGGTTTTATCTCAACAAGATCCCCACAGTCCTCCAAGTCCCTGGAGGCTCTCCAAGCCCACAGTCCTTGGGCCCTTTCCCAATTTCCAAGGAAAATGCAGCTCTCCCCATGCCCCAGCACATCCTCCAGATCCCTGTAGATACTCCACTTCCAAATGGTGCCTCTGTGTTTCAGTCTCCAGTCGCAGTTCCCTGCCCAGCCTGACCACAGGACACTGGCCTCCTTTGTCACCTGGTGGTCCCCACACCTGATCCGGCCAAGGCCCCTCTCCTCTGCACCTCCTGCCATTGGAGCATGGGTCCTATTTCTCCCCTTCCACCTCAGCATCCCTGCCCTGGCCCTCCACAGCACTGTCTCAGGTTTCAGGCGCCTTTCCCCTCCATCAGTCCTGTCTTCCTCCACTACTAACGCCTGTTTTAGAAACCTGCTCAGTTAGGGCTGTACAAGCGAGTGCTTTGGGGCATCTCACATCACCCCAGTGTCTGCTAGTCTTGAATTGTGTTGGCTAAATTTTTGTTTGTGCTAACTTGCTAGCCCTTTTTCACTCCTCTCCCATTTTATCCATATTAAAACAGTTACCGAGTTCACACACTGGGAGGAAGAAAGGAAGTTTACTCTACTGAGATTGCATATAGCCACAGGGGCGGCCTTCGAAAGGGTCTGGAACCTGCCATTGCCGAGAGAATGCACCTTATTTCCAGGCCGCTGTGGGCACCAGGCCCTGGGGGACAGCTTGCTTTTTTTCTCAGCAGCTGCCACAGATGTCAAGGCCACTCACTCCCGACTGAAAAACTCCCATGGTTAGCTCTTGGAATAGCAGGACGTGAGAGGCGGTTTAACAAGTGGGACTTTCTGTGAATCGTGCCAAGAGTTCTACACCGAACGTTGACAGGATGCTAAAAGAGGCAAAAAAGACCAGTCTTACAAACGAGTTAAACCGGGGCCCCATCAACAGGCTGGTAACGCCTTCTGCGTAGACCTCCCAGGAACAGGATGTTCTAGAATAGCCGCGCACTTGAGCTCCCGATTCATCAGTCACAGCTCAGAACATCACTTTGTGTCTGGCCGGTTCCTGCGAACTCCCTCTCTCACCCCTCTGCCAGGATCCTGTTTTGTTACCAGGCTCCTAATTAGCTCTACGGAAACGAGAACCACTTTGGGTCTCATCACTTGCGTCTGTCTCTCGTGTCCCCCACACTGCCACGCACGCACAGAGAGCCCGCAGCTCATAAATACGGATGCGATGGCCCTGTAGGCTGTTGCTTATTCCTCCCTCTTGATAAGTGGCGTATGTTCAGGTTGCCACACAGGTTGTCTCCAAAACATCTGGCCAGTTGTTTACCTCCCCAGCTGCGAAACAGTTGGCAGGTCTCTGTCCTCGGCCCCCTTCAGCCTCCACGGGAAAGAAGCCCAGCGTCTCACCCAGCATTTCATCCTGACACGCTTGGAAATCTATTTGAAACAGCAGCGCTGTGGCCGCTCTGGTCCATCCCCTCCCTACTGCCTGCTCCACTCCTGCATGTCTCTCCCCATATGTACAGCTGCATCAGATTCTGTCCTTACTTTTCCCATTAACCCGGCCTGCCACCTCTTCTCTGCACCTCAGGTGCCTCCCAGCAGCTCCTCCTGGATCCCCCTCTTTGCACAAAAGTCCCACTGTCTCCTTTAGCTTTTAAACCCATTCGTTTGGCCACAGATGTGTTCATCTCCCCAATTTGTGCCCACGTGCAGTCACCTGGGGTTTTGCTCCTGTGATGGCCTTCTCTGCATCTGGCTTTCCTGTTGAGCATTTCTCCCCTAGGACTACCACCCGTGGTTTCTCTGATAGGTCCAGGGCACACACTCTCATCAGACGGGCCATAATTCAGCCCGATGAGCCCCAATTTCAAATTGCCTTTCTGGCTGACAGTGAGAGTTCATCCAGTGGTTCTTTCCGGCTGGTCCATTGTCCTTACAGATACGCACTCCTTTCTTATACTCCCCCACCAGTCCCCCAACTTATCTTATTCAGTCAAGTCATAGTTGCCTTCTAAATCAGAACCTAGAATTTTTAGGAGGTTTTAGTGACTAAAGTAATCCGCTCTTTGCAAGATGCCTGTCCCTCATTGATTGTGCCCACTGCTGCTGGTGCTCACCTACTGCCCCGCTCCCTCTCCGTGCGGGCGGGCTGGCACACAGCGACGGTGGACATGAACACGATGGTGGTAACTCGCCTGGCCCTGCTCTGAGCACCTGACGTGTAAGATTCACCAGGTCTGCTCTCTGCATCTTATTTCATGTTTTGAACTCTCCCATACCGGAGGAGAGCCACCAAAGTGAGCAGAGCAGTTCTAAAATAACCAACTAGATTAATATAAATATTTCTAGATATCTTGATTTGGCATGTTTCATGTTCTTTGTCTCCTTATCTGTAATTCCCACTTGCTCGTGCCTGTACCTTCTTGGTCCTGACATATAACCTTGTTTTTAAATTAAGAAGTAATATTTCATTTTAAGAAATGCACATTGCATAAACATCTCTGAGTTCCCGGTGGTAAATCAAGAGGACACAGGTTTGGAATGAGAATAATATATATTTTTAAGTCCTGACTCTGCCCATTACTAGTTTTGTGATTCTGGGTACATTCTTAATGCTGCTGATCCTTATTTTCCTCATCTGTAAAATAAAAATAGTAGACCTTGCAGATTTTTTATAAATCACAGGAAGTAATGTGTGTGAAGTACTTACCACAGTGCCTAGCACCTAACAGACGTTAAAATATAGCCCTTGCTTTTAAAAAAATGCTTATATTTTGTCTCAGTGCAATGGATGGGTACGAAAGGCACAGATTTCTCCACCATCACCAATTCTTTTCTTAACACAAGGTATCTCTCAGAAACCAGGGGAAATCCCTTCACATGAAGGACAACAAAGAAATCACCTGTCACAGCATATGAGAGGGATGTTCTAATAAGACAAACTAGTAAGTATAATAAGCGTTATATATTCTGTCCCAGGCCAATTGCAGGCCCAAAATCTTACCCCATCCCCCACTTCCCCGGCATCCCTCAGTAAATATACCCTGGGACCCTTATTAGGATTTGTCTCCTAGTTTGCTCACCAGGTTCAATGACTTCTGGACCCCAGGTCACCTCCGAAACTTCCTGGGTCTGTAGCAGGGATACTCAAGATGCAGTCGATGGACCAGCAGCATCAGCATCATCTGGGGTCTTGTTAAAAATGTAAATTCCCCCAAACAATGCAAATTCTCAGGCCCTACCCTAGACACACTAACTCAGACAGCCTGGAGGTGAGGCCCAGCAATCTGTGTAACCATGACCTCCAGGTGATTTTGATGAAGGCTCGAGTTTGGGAAGCACTGGCTGAGATAGTAATAGGGAAATTTCCTGAGAGAATCAATGGTGGCCATTCCAGCAATATGGCAGCAGAGTAAAGGCTCTAGCGCCTTGAGGCTCACTGCCAGCTGCCTCAGCATACAGGGCCACTCACCAAGGAAGGAAGGAAGTCACCTGGGCCTCGGCACAGAGAAGCATCCGTCCCCATCCCCCCCACACTCCAGCCTCACGAGCATCTCTCCCCACTGCTAGGGTCTTGACGAGACAAGCACAACTGCAGAGACCGGAAGGCCCAACCCAGGTGCTCTTGCTGTTGCCCAAACCCAAGGTTGCTATCTGTCCCCCCACACACCACCTACTCATCGTGAGCCTGGCAAAGCCCCTCCCACTCACACCTGGCTTATTCTCCTTCAGCACTGAGTGGAACAGACAAATCAAAGGTGCTGTCAGTAATCACTAGTCACCCACTCTCCCACGTGACACTGTGTCTCCCACGGCCCAATGAGCGTGGTTGACCAGATGGCTGCACTAAAACTCTCCCAGGTCAGCAGGAAAGACACCAGTGTTCAGAACCCTGGCCGCAATTAATAACCCAAAGGATGCGCCCCCAGCACCCTCATCTCCCCCTAGAAAATGATCCTTATCAAGACTGCAGACCTTTGCCCAAATCCAACGGACTCAACTGTCAGTAGCCCCACATCACATAAATTCCTGCCTCAAATCCAGACTCCTAAGGGCCTCCTCCTTGTCCCACTGGCTTCTGCCCATCCCAGCCACCCCTCCCTACCACTTCACCTTAGACTCCACGTGGGAGAAACTCATAGTCTGCACTGGAAATCAGCCAGCAGGTCACTCAGGAGACCACACGTGTGACTGGGCTAAGACACGAGAGGACGTTGGAATGGTTCTGTAACCAGAGCTTTTACCAGGAGACTTGAGACCTAAGCATCTCGAATTGGCACTACCGTCGACAGCGAACGTAGGCGCAGTCCAGTCCCTACCTCCTTTACTTCTCGCTAAGACTCTCCGCCTCACCCCTCTTTCTCCTCAGGTTTTGCTTTAGCTCCATAAGCCACCCGTATCCTTCCAATTAATTAATTAAGGGAACACAAGTAGGCTTCTCTTGCTCCTAGAGAGCCTGATGGATGTCTCATTATCAGAACCCACTCAGCTCCCAACTCCACCTCAAAGCCCCTCTAAGATCCCCTCATTGGGACACCACTTATCATCTGTCACCCAATTCATATGAGGTTATACACACATGGTATATGTATAGAAGATATGTGTGTAACCATGAGGCTCCTTGAAAAATCCACGGCATGAGAAGGACCTCCCCTTGAACACTGCTTCCACCGCTATTTAACTCTATAACTGGGAGAAGTTATTTAACTTAATCTCTGAACTTCAGTTCCCTGGGGGTAGTGTATGTAATTATGAAGAATAAACATACACTAAATGTAAGGAGCCCAGTACACTCTCTGCTAATTACTAGGAACAGAATCACTGCTCCGTTCTTCCCGATCTACTTGATATCCCTTCTCCAGTTTGATTGTTCTTCCTGGCTTATCCATCTGTATCTAAGCACATAGTAGGTGCACTTTGTCTTTAATGTCAGCTGATGATGCTAAAATCTGACTCCAGCAATTCACTTTAGAATCTTTAGCATCTGGTGCGAGCTGCAGGAGCACTTTTAAATTCAGTGTATCATCGACTATAATTTTATTTGCTATGAGTTGTATTTGGAGCACATGTCTGTAACTATATTTTTAAAAGCTTTGTTTTGGTTGCGATTCTATTAATATGCAGGTCCAGAAATGCTCAGAACTAGAAGGAGAAAACGATAGAAAAGCAGAAGCATGATACCATTCTACCCAAGTCTTTCATCGCCCTCAGAGTAGAGTTATTCCTAATGATGATCTTTCTTGCTATAATTTAGTCTTATTTTCTCACATTCTACTCTTTACATAATAGGCTTGAAAATAGTCTTAGAGCCACTTTTAAGCTTTTATCTCCAGACATTTTACACTTTCTCATAGCAGCTCAAGTTTCTCAGAAGACAGCTATATATAAGAAGCACTTCACACACATTTTATGTGATTCTTATAACCATTTTATGAGTACCCATATACTATATAAACATTATTACGATGTCCATTTTGTGAATGAGGAAGCCTTAAAGCGGTTGTGTAACTTACACAGGGTCACCCAGCAAGTAACTGATGACGATCCCAACCTGGGCAGCCTGACGGCAGTGCCCCTATGGCCTCAGAGATTTCGGTGCCTTCATTTTTAAAGTTTAATGTTCCCATTGGCCTTGCTCCCATTTCCCTTCACCCACCTTAGTAACTGTTCACCGATAAAGAGAACTATCCTGATGCTAAGATTGGGAGAAAGACCTTAGTGTCCAAGTAGACCGTGTCCACAGCACAGGACAGCCAACGAAGAGGCATTGGAAGGAGTTCAGCCTTACGACCCAGCAATTCCACGTCTGGGTACACAAGTGTAACTGCAGAAACCCAAAACACTCATTGGAAAGAGTATATGCACCCCGATGTTCAGTGCAGCGTTACTAACAATCGCCAAGAAACAGAAGCAACCCAAGTGCTCGTCGGTGGACAAGTGGATGAAAAAGCAGTGGTACATTTACACAATGGAATACCACTCGGCCATATGAAAGAATAAAATCTTACATTTACGACAGTGTGGGTGAACCTAGAGGGTATCGTGCTAAGTGACATAAGTCAGGCAGAGAAAGACAAATATCATGTGATTTCACTTAAATGTGGAAGCTAAAGAGTAAAATAAATGAACAAACCAAACAGAAACAGACTCATAGATACAGAGAACAGACTGGTGGCTGCCAGAGGAGAGGAGGGCTGGAGGGTTAGACGGAAAAGGTGCAGGAAGGGATTGCGAAGTGCAGGCTGGCAGTTATAAAATGCTCGTGGGGATGTAAAGTACAACAGTTCCTAACGCAGTGGATGGCCTAGGACATACAGTCAATTACATTGTATTGGGTTGGCCAACAAGTCCATATGGGTTTTTTCCGTAAAATAAAAGACACATTTTTCATTTTCGCCAATAACTCTATTGGTTTGGATATTTTGAGCACGTTGGCTATCTCCCGTGGGGTATAACATTGATTGTTCTCAATTCACATCTTGATTTGATCCTTATCAACTTCAACTGGTCTACCTGACCTTGGAGTATTGTCCAGGGAGAAATCTGTTTCCCTACACTTCCCGTACAAAACAGGACTGGTTTTCACATAAGTTCATGACTTTAATTCATTATCCTTAGTAAGCTTTATGTTAGGACAGAAAAACTGCTTCGACATAAGCTCATCACTAGTCAGGTGCATAATAAAGTTGTAAGTGCTATGGGGAATTAATGAGCCCAACCAGAGCACAGGGATCAAATTCAACCTGAACTTTTCTCCAAGTAATAAGTTAGAATGTTCCTGGCTGCCTGGACAAATTCCTGCTGTAATCTGTACGTTGTAAAGTGCTATGTCAGGATAAAAGGACTAAAAGGAGGAAAAGTTCACTTAGGAGAAATTAGTTATTAAGAGCAGGGGCCAAAGTTCATCCTGTAATCTGGGCTCGAGGTCCAAACCTGCTCTTTCTCAATCCAGAACTGCTGACCCTGAGCTTCCTGCCGCCAAGTGTAAAATGACCCACCCCCACCCCGTCCAGACCGTCTCACATTCCTTTGATTCCCTCCACCTTGAGAGCAGGTAAAATGCTTTTTCTTTGGTTTATAATACTCTCTGACATTACCAAAAAAAAAAAAACCCAAAACTCATTTGAGAACTGCCAAATCGTTTCCATAGTGAAAGTTTAAGTAGTTCCTTAGACATTTTTTAGTCTTTAATAAGCTTTCATAAGCAGGGGTGTGGGACATAAAAATGAAGAAAACTTCAGGACCCTCCTTGATGCTGTACAGTTTTTAAAATGCTTCTTCTGTTGATGTAAATGCTGGTATATTTTTAATGCCTCCTAAATCGGTGTGCCACAGCAGGGAAGAGACTATTCCACTGGAAATGAAAGTACTCGGTGATCAAAGGGAAGTTAGATAAGGAGGAGGTAGGGAGGACGTTGAACTTGGAATCGGAAGACCCGGCCTACATCTCCACCCAGCTGCTCACGGGCTGTGGGGCACTAGGCAAGTCAATTTCCTCTTTGGCCTCTGTTTCCTCGTCTGTACAATACATGTTTCCTGAGGGCTGTTTGCAGTCTGAAATTTGGGGGTTCTCAGTCTAGTCACTTGAATTCAGATCTCTCATCTTTCACTGACTGTCATAGGTTAAGAAACTTTCCCTGTTCCCTGTATATGTAATACCACCCACACCCCAACACACACACATACCTCCCTCGGCCCATTCTGAGACACCATTTTGAAAATAACTGTCGTGAAGTCGGAGAGACTACTACAACCCAAACACAGAGAGAAAATAGCTCTAAATGACCACCACTGCCAAGGAAGAAGCAATAATACCTGGTGGGAAGGCGCCCATCACGTAAGCTGTTGCTAAAACTCAGCCGGGCCATTGAACAGCTGCTGAAGGCTGGGCGCCCTGAGTTGGCAAACAGGTGGAGGAAGGGTCAGAACACCATGGCCTGTGAGGACTTGGAGGGGACAAGACGCCTTCACAGTTTATGGGACCTGCTGCAGGTCAGCCACCACCCTACCCTGCCCTCCCAGCTCAGAAAGGAAGCCGGCCACCTGTGAGACCACCTCTAGGTGTCCCAACTCCAGGTGAATGAAAGGTGAGGGCTGACACTCAGCTCTGGACAACCTCCCCCACTCCACTCCTGACACCTCCCTCCTTGGTAATAATCTGACGGACCAAAGACAGTTCAAGACATAAAGCAAAAGTGTTTTATTTCTCTCACATTCCTCAACAGAATTATTTTTGGATGTGAGCCCTCATAAACCATGTGTCTTTTAAGTTATTTCTTCAAGAATGGTTATGGTCCTGGCTGGTGTGCCTCAGTGGATTGAGTGCTGGCCTGTGGACCGAAGGGTTGCTGGTTCGGCTCCAAGCCATGGCACATGCTTGGGTGGCGGGCATGGTCCCTGGTCGGGGGCACGTGAGAGGCAGCTACACGTTGATGTTTCTCTCCCTCTCTTTCTCCCTCCCTTCCTCTCTCTCTAAAAATAAATAAATAAAATCTTTTAAAAACAAGAATGGTTATGAATTGGCTGGCTCACATTGTCGCAGGTAACAAATCATCAAATGAGTTGGCGGATAACCTCTACCTCTGATATTACCATCCCATCTCCACTTCCACGTGTCCTCCCAAATCCTTCTCAAAGCACCTGGGAGGGGAGGGAAGGTGCTCCTCTTGTTAGGAGAACTTGACATTGGTAGACTAGGTGTCCGCCCACATGCGTTCACACACACACACACACACACACACACACACACACAGGACTTTTTAGGATAGGGAGGTAACCCCGGAAGGTATCTCTGTTCAGCGGTCCCCCCATCCGCCGCGAGTTCACTTTCTGCAGTTTTTGTTACCTTCCGTCAACCGGAGGCTGCAAATAGTGAATGCAAAATTACAGAAATTAGGAATGCATACGTTTAAAATTGCATGCCACACCAAGTAGTGTGATGATGTCTCATGCTGCCCACGGGTTCCAAGGTGGCTCGAAAAGACAGATCTGTGCTCACGGGCTTTTCTCAGTGTGACGTCTGTATTGTGTATAAACCACGCCCAAATGTTGCATGCCATTCTCTCAGCCTGCGAAGTTAAAAAAAAAAAAAAAAAATCCACTCTCTGAGTCTCCCCAGCTGACACATTCTGGGCCAGCAGATTCCCAGCTGTCTGGCAGCTGTCATTCAGCAGCTTTTAAGCGGGTCGCACGGTGCCAGAGTAAGGCTGCCCCACAGCCCCCTGAGAGCAAAGGCTGTCCATCCCTCCCAGCCATGCTGACAGGTAGGGGGCCGTTAGAACGTGGCAGCCACCGGGAAGGCTGCCATGGCCCGACTGTTTCAGAACTGTGTCCCTAGTCACTCTGCACAAGGATTCAAGCCGACTGTGGCCTGGCCTTGGGAGCTCCCCGCCTGGCAGAAATCCGACCTGGAGCCCCAGCTCGGCCACGCGTTGATTTGCCGTCGCGGACTGTTACTACTTCCGTAGCGCTGAGTCTCACTGGCTCGTCGCTGTCATGAAAATAAACCATCGGTAGGCTACACGGGAACCAGGTCTTTCACGGGTTTGGGACTGCGTTTGGCGGGGGGTTGGCTTGTCTTAGAACAAAGTTTCCAGGGCGGGTAAGTGTGATAGAAAGATAGCATGTCCACAGGGAAGAGAGCAGCCTGGGGACTGAGCTTGGCTGGGCCTGGCCTCTCGCAATGGGTGCTCCTCTGGCGGAGAATCCATTGCCCTGAGGATGCGAGATGCACACACAGAGGCCCGACAGGCACATTCCCACCTGCCCCAGACTCTCACATCAGAAACTCCAGGGGTGGGGCCCCGCAACGTTCAAGAGCTAGCTCTCCAGGTGACTGGGCTGCCATGTGAGACCTGCCCAGTTAAGGCCTGGAGCACAGGGCTTGGCCCACAAGCAGTGAGCGCTTATCATTGCAGAAACTCCGAATTTCTGAGGGAGTGTTGATCTGGAGTCCAAAATACATCAACGCAGCCTATTGCTGGGGCCCGCAGGCATCTCCCCTGTCTGGAGCAGGGCTTCCCTGCCAGCCTGTCCCCATGTCAGTGTGCACTTGGGGTAAGCTGAGGCACAGGTCTGAAGCGTGTACTGGTATGGATGGCCATGACCTAAAGGAGCAGCATGGCAGGCTCCCCCCATTCTCCCTCCCGCTGGTCCCACCCCTGTACCAAGTGCAAGAAGGTCTTCTGACCCTGGGGAGGCCCTGGGCCCACAGCCAGACCCTCTGATGCAGCAAATGTGACAATTCCAAGGTCCTGGGGGAAGCTGAAAGGCCCCCAGGGGACACTTCCCGCTGTTTTCCTTTTTGGCTGCAAGTTGTGGAAGAATTTGTTATCCCTCGAGGGAGACAAATACCCATGTTGTCGTCGTGGGTGCCTGAGTTGCAGAGAGTGTTACACAGCAAGTCTGTGACAGCTGCCACCAGGAAGTCATCCTCTGGGCTATGGGCTCAGCCTGTCACCCCTGGGAGATGGGGTGGGCTGGCCCCTGGGCGCGGGATGTGAGCAGAAGGCTTCGTGAGTGCATGAAACGTGTCTATGCAGAAAAAAGGACTCAAGTTCTCCAGACGAGGGGTGTCCAAGGTTTTTTTTAGTCTGCTTTGAGGCAACAGAGGTGAAACATCTCACGTGACAAATATGAAATAGTTGAGTACCAGGCAGGAAGATGTGGTCACTCTCAGGCTTTGGGCCACTGACCACAGATACTGAGCCCAGAGGTGGCCAGGCACCATGATTCAGAAATCATCACCAAGTCCTAAGAGTAGCCACCAATGCATTTCATATGCATTGAATAAATAAGTATCAGTCACCCATTCATTAAACAAATATATATCAAGCACACGTAGGCCTGGGAACACACATGAAATCGGAGAGATGCAATAAAGGGCAGTGACAAGGAAAGTGAGCTGAGCCTCCTGGAAGAAGCCAGGCCGAAGCCAGGCGAATCGACAGGAGCAGGGGCAGAGTGTCCTCACGCAGGGCTGGCAGCAAGGGGAGCAAGGGAGCTTGGTTGGGGAGCCAAGAGCAGTGAACCCGTGTAAACTTGCAGGTCGTCTGAGAGGGGGCAAAGCTGGTGACAGAAGCAGGGGATGGTGGTGGCACAGGGCCTCCTGGGGAATGCTCGGGGCTGCGAATGTGCACAAAAGCCCGAGACACGCCGGAGGTTTGCAAATAGTGAGCTGACGGCACGGGCCCAGGATGGCATGGGGCAACACACGCAGAACTGCTTCCGAACCTCCGCTCTGTCACTTTCCAGCTTTTGTCCTTGGGCAGGTTTCTCAGCTGCTCTCTGCTGTCATTCTCTTGTCCATCCAGCAAGGGTTTTGTTATCTTTCCAGGTGGTAATAAGGAATCGATGAGATAAATGTCTATAAAACACTGGGCACAGTTTGTGTCTGCTTTGGTGGGGAGGAAGGGAAGGAAGAGGAAAGAGGAGAGAAACGCAATGGGGTGCTCAGGGTGGGAGAAGAGGTCAGGGGGAACCTGGGACCTGCTGGGGAGCAGCTGTGGGAGAAAGGGGGAATGAGTGGGAGAGGAGAAGGAATTTAATTAAGAATTTCACTTGGACCCCCCTTTTAAGTTTTTTTCTGAAGATGCAAGAATGAAGTTCCCTTTTAATTAGATTGGCTTTTGTCCTGTGTTTCTTTCGAGTTGGCTCTTCGTGGAGACGGAGCGGGACAGCCTCCCGTGCCAGGATTTAGTGGGGTTATAGTATTAGTGTTGAAAAGGGGTGCATAAATACCTACCTCCGGGGCTATTCTTGGGATTAATGGCAGTAATGCATGTTGTATCCACCAGCTTTCACTAGATCATGCTGCAAACCACCCCCAAATCTCAGTGGCTTACAACAACAAAGGTTTGTTTCTCGCTCCTGTTACATGTTCTTTGTGGTTTGGCTGCGTGTCTTTATTCTGGGAACCAGACAGCCAGATCCACCCTCTCCGCGCCTGGTGTGGCTGGCACAGAGGAAGGAAGGGCACGCCTGGCAAGGGCTCTCAGAGCTTCTACCGAGGAGCTTGTCCCTTCCAATCCTGTTCCAATAGCCAAGCGAGTCCCACGTGGCATTCGCAAGGTGGGCAGTGTGTTTGTCCCACAGGGAAGGACACAAGCACTCAGGAACCAGAACGGGATCTGCCACAACTGCAAAGTGCTTGGGACATTGCCTGGCATGCAGAAATCCCCCAGTCAATGATGAAAATCATTGAAGTCCGTCTGTAAAATGGGTGAGTAACAGCACCGGCCTCACAGGGAGCGTGAGGGTTAGGAGAGGTAATAATCTCACAGAGCCTGAGATTATTACCTCTCACATGGCTCAACAAACAGCAGCTACTGGTGGTTTTCCGAGGGAATAGGATGCCTGGGGCCAGGAAGGGGGGACAATGAGGCCGTTCAAGAAAGCCATGGCAAGGGAGCAGGTGGTGACCTGGGGCCCAGTGGGAAAGGATGCTCCCCTCTCAGGGGGTCAGTAACCAGAACAGAGCCCTGGAGAGCCAAGGGCTGCATGGGAGCAGGAAATGCCAATGACAGTCCCTCCAGAAGGGACAACCTGCAGAGCAACAGAGAGCTCACTGTTCACCCGGTCTCTCTGGGCCTCGGGGCCGGCTGTGGGCTCCGACAGGAAGCCAGGGGCTGCCCGTGTCAGAGCGGGGCTGGCGCCGCGCCTCCTGCTCTGGGGCATCTCAGCTCAAACCAGCCACCGGAGAGGGAGCTCAGGGCCTCCCAAACATCCGGCCCCGCTCCACCCAGGCCAGCAGGGCAGCCTGCCCGGCCGGCAAGGCCAGGCCAGGCTGGGACAAAGGTTGAGGAGCACAGGGCTTTGATAAAAATATATTTAGAACAAATTGGTGGTGAGGATGCCTCGCAATCCCTTCTGTGACTGTTTCTATCATCCCCACTATGTGACTCTCCATGGGATGCTCTTACCCTTCCCCAAGCCGGCTTCCCTCCTGCCTTCCCACTCATTCGGTCAGCTGGCATGGACTGGGGGCCCTGCATGGGGCAGGCTGTCCTGGTGCCATGCGCTGCCTCCGTGCCAGTGCTTGTGCGCCAGTTTGTGCTCAGCACTCACATTCCAGTGCTCACACTCCAGTGCTCGTGCACCAGCGCTCACACTCCAGTGCTCACACTCCAGTGCTCGTGCACCAGCGCTCACACTCCAGTGCTCACACTCCAGCACTCATCCACCAGTGCTCACACCCCAGTGCTCACGCACCAGCGCTCACACTCCATGCTCACACTCCAGTGCTCACACTCCAGTGCTCATGCTCCAGTGCCTGCTTCAGCATTCACACTCCAGCACAGGAGAAAGACAAGAGCCCAGAGGCGAGTGAAAGCGTCTCCTCTGTCGGTGCACAGTGAGTGCTCGGGAGCATGGAGACGGGTGCAATCTCAGAGTGTGGCACAGAAGGCCTCTCTTGAGTAAGGTAGCACAGACCTGAAAAGCTGAGGGTGAGACAGCCGTCAGAGGAACCAGTAAGTCCTTTTAGAAAAAGGACCGGGGCCAGCGTGGCTGCAGTGAAGGGCGTAGGGGGAGTAGGGCACAGGAATTCATTCAAGGCTCTCTTCTTGCCCCGTGGACTCCCTTTTTCTCGGGGCTCCAGGGCAGAGGAGCAGCCAGCAAGCTCCCACAGTGATTCCATGGGGGTTGTGCTGAAGCTCTGTCTCTGGGAGCCACGCAGCTGAGCTCCTCTGACACGCCTGTGGGTGGCCTTGCATGAGGCTTGGCAGGAACCTGCCCTTCGGGCTATGGGCCTAGAAGTCTGGGGCCCTCACATCAGACAGGCTTGAGTTCCAACCCCAGCTCTCTGCTCCACTCACCCACTTCAGTGGAATGGGAATGGCTGGGCCACAGCTGCCCGGCCGACCTGGAGGTCACCCACAGGCAGCCCCGGGGCAAGCTCACAGCTTCCTGGCCCTTGGCCTGGAGAGAGATTTGAGCCCAGGAAAGGTGTGAGTCCTCTCAGGGCAGACAGGGAGTGCTGGGGAGCGATGGCCCTCAGGCGGTCATGGAGCCTGTTCCGCACAGTGACAGAGGCCCCTCGGTAGGATGAAGCCCAGGTCCCTGCACCACAAGGGTCATTGACACACCTGCCTCACTTCCCCAGTCCCCTAGCTTGTGTCCCCATCCCTCCCAAATAAGCCACCTGCAACCAAGTCCTCATCGAGGGATTGGCTTTGGAAGAACCCAAATTAAGCCGCCCGCCGTGTAAATCTGGGGACATGATGTGACCCTGTTACCGTGAGCCTGTTTCTCCATCTGCACAATGAAGACCGTGAAGAGTAAGAAGAGCTCGTGCACAGAGAGGAGTAATGAGTTACAAAGCGTGGACAAGTAAAACCGTAAGGCCACCCGCCTTGCGCCTGGCCCAGAACGGGCAGGCAGTAAATCGCACAGGACTCTGAGGAAGCAATGAGCTCGTGTCTGCGAAACTGCCCTGCGGACTACAGGCAACACGGCAAAGGCACACAGCCACGTTACATGAGGTTAAGAGTGTGACCTCCATGGTCAGTCAGCACAAGTGGCTTCGATTCCTCCGGCTGCCGCTCACCATCCACGTGACCTGGGACCACCGACTTCCTGTCCCTGTGCCTTGGTTTCCTAGTCTGTTACAGAAAAAGCGTAACGGCACCAATCCCACAGGGCTGTTTGGAAGATTAAAGAAGTTAGTATATGTAGCGTGCCTACAACCGCCCTGCCCCACGATGAGAACTGTATGTGCTCTCTACATTGTTTTCGTTTACGTTCTCGTAGGTTTATCATGTTATCACGTCCTTTTTATACTGCAGTGACAATGCAACACTCTTTTTTACCCGCCATTCCTGATGCATCTGCCTACCCGCCCACTCCAAAGACTCCAGGATTAGCGTGTCATCCTGAGGGTTTTTTTCCTACTTGCAGAAGCAATTCAAAAATATGCTCCAATTGCAAGATAAACAGTATACCGAACAAAATGTAAAAGTTCCTTCAACACTCGCCTCCCACCCCCCCTGCAGCGTCAACAGTGTAGGGCTGTCCCCCAGCTCCCTTTTGTACGGACGGTTCGCATGCACACTGCTTCCTTAGAAGCAGTAGCACATTGTACTGAACTCGCATTCAAATTGTTAGACAGCACCCTGGCTGGTGCGGCTCAGTGGGTTGAGCACCAGCCTGCAAACCAAATTGTTAGACAGCATGCGCCCTTCTCTTCAAATGCATTTCGGAGATTTTTCTATGATATATGATGTCTACTTCGTTTTTGCAACTCTTCAGAACGGATATACACTAATTTGGTTTAACAAGTCCCACACGGACAGCCGTCCGTGTTTCCAGTCTGCCCCTCCCCCAGAAGGCTGCACCACAACCGGCGTCTCCGTGCCTAGGCCCTCACACACGCGGGTGAAAGTTGCTCAGGAGAGATTCCAGCAAGGGGGTTCGCTGGGTCAAATACTGTGTGAACTTTTCGTTTTGCTAAACACTGCCAAACTGCCTCCTGATTAACACTCCTACCAGCTTTGAAGGGAGGTTTGTTTTTGTTTTCTTTATTTGTTTTTTGTTTGCAAAAGCTGTAGGAGGGGGTTTCTTAGGCAGTTGCTCTCGACAGAGGGGACCATCCGGTTTTTCCCTGAGGAGTAGACCCAGCTACAAACACAGCGCCTTTTCTTTCTGGAGATCAACCTCCCAACTGCATAACTCTTCCTATTCTAGCCTTCCACTCCCCCCTCCTCACATCACCCCACACATCCCTAAACAGCAAATATAACGGAGGAGAACTATCTCCCCCAGCCTTGACTTGGGATGGCATGCACACTGCGGGATGAAAAACTGAGCCTCCTCCACTGCAGTCCCCACAGACCTTGCTTTTCTGAGTAGGATTGCCTGCCCAGCACCCCTGCTTCCTTAGAAGAGATCTTGATATTGTTGGAAGGATGACATCTTAAAGGCTACAGAACTACATTTCCCAGCCTGCACTTCAGATGGAGTGGCCAATGAGCTGTAAGAAGAAGGGAATGGGTGGTGCTTGTGAGAAAGACTCTGTAAAGGAGGCCTGCTTACCTGGAAAATCAGCCCTTTTAGTTGTCCCTCTCTTCTTTATACCTGGAATTGGGGGGTGTCACAAGCGTAGGTTCGTGGTATAGTCTTTCCCATAAGTCAGCTGGGGCCAAGGCTCGACCCGCTGCCTGCCGAGGAGCCCGGCACCAAGGAATAGACAAGAGACACACACAGTAACTATACTATTCACTCAGCTTTTAGCGAATGCAGGTTCACATTAAAGTCCTCCTCACACTCTAACAACCTAGGAGAAACATAACACACACACAGCAGTCAATGGGGGATAACGAACCCGAGTCCCAGAGTCTCAGTCTGCAGGTCTGGGAGACAGCACAGGGGGCAAGGGAGTCATCAGCATCTTGCAAGGGTCGGTCTCTGGAGCCAGGTGGGCAGCAGTACAGGCGAAGTCCTCAGTCCAGCAGGGCAGAGCCTCCGGCGGCCGATGCCAAGGGAGATCGGCATGGCGTGGAGCAGCCCTCTGGGGTGTGGGGCTCGGCTGTCTCAGCAGTGGCCTGGAGCCTGCCTCAGTTACGCCTTGAGAGTGGTGGACTCCACCCTTCTAGGCCTTTTGACAAGTGTCTTGGCCCCCCCAATGGAAAGTGGGGAATTTCCCCAGGAGCCCATCTGTGGGTGGTCCTGCTCCGTAGTCACAGCTGTTCTGACCCCATGTGCAAATATCTTAGGTGTGTCTCTTTGCCAGACATGTCCGTTCTGACCACGTGGGCAGATATGTCTCCTTGCCAGATGTGTCTGCTCTGACTTAGGTAGTTTCCCTCTTGAACCAAAGTATCAGGGCTGACTGGCAGCCATCTTGGTTGACAGGAGTGACTCCACCCTGTTTTATATGCTCTGTGCCATTATATTGGCCCTGCTCTCCACAGGGGGCAACTTTGAACTTGTTCAACCAATCCGCCTCAGTGCTAAGCAAAGTCCTGAAGAGTCCTGCTGGGACCTGTGTTAACTCTTTACTTGCTGGATCTGGGAGATGATCTGGGGAGGCCAGGAGACAATAGCTACTTGCCCACTCATTCAGAAATACATTGATATTGTAACTGCTAAGTGGCCCTACCTATGCATCTGAGCAAATATCAGGCCTGCCTGAAGTGAGGGTGTGATGACTGGGGCTCCAACTCTCATGTGAGACCATGAGGTAATCTTCAGTATGAAAGCCAGGCACGAAGGATGATGGACAATAAACTTAGAGCCACTGTACCTGCCATCTAGACTTCTTTCATAGAAAAGCATTGGGCTTCAACCCTATCAGTTGCTGGCATTCCTTCTCCCATATTTGGGCCCATTATGAATGAAAAAAACTCAAGTCCACACTTTCTGTAGCCAAAAGAGCAACCTTCATTCTATAAACTTAAAACTGCTCTGAGGGGTCCCCTGAAGACCCCCTCACCCTGTGGCCTTCTCTAAGCAAACTCCCATGCTCCATTTCCCCTGTTACCCCTAACCTGAGACCTTTGCACAGTTCTCCAGGCACAGCCTGATGCGTTCTTCTGGACACAGCTCCTATTCATCCAGATGGACGCTGGGCTCATTTGGGACATAGCCTTAGCATCTTTGGGCTCTGAGATCCCCCTCCTGATTCCTACTGGGCAGCTGAGCTCTCAAATGTATTTGGTAATTCCTTCCCAGCTGTGGTTAGAAAGCCAAAGGCATCCAAGGCTGAAGCTCACACCTGTTATAAAACAGGACATGGAGAGATTTGTATAGGAACGTTCAGCTAAGTCTTGTTTATAATAGTGGAAAAAATGCCCCATGATAGAGAATTAAAGAAACGGTGGTAAATCCATCCAATGGACTACTAAACAGTTACTTAAAAATCATCAAATAGAAACGTGTCAGCAATGTTCAAAATACATTAAGTGGAAAGTATGTATTGAATGATCCCTGTTATAAGATTAATTTTGTATAAATATGTTTATACATTTATATGTATCTGTATAACTACAAAAGGATAATCTTAGAGAGCTAAATGCCAAAACTCTTCGTGGCGATTCTCTCTAAATCCACAGATGGTCTTACATTTTCTCCTCTGTGGTTTTGCGGGTGTGTACACAGAGTGGGGCCAAAGGAGGTTTACAGCTGTGAGTACACAGTTTACTCCTGTACTATTTATTTATTCATTATGGTATTATTTTCCATATGAACTGTAAGCTACTTTTGCCTCACCCTGTGTGTGTGTGTGTGTATATATATATATATATATATATATATATATATATATATATCTCAAATTTTCTATAATACTGTGTATTTTATAATCAGAGAGAGAAAACAGTCCAAGTATCTACCCACTGCTAGCATTCCCCGCACCTACCCATCTGTACGCGTGTTCTCAGTAATTGGAATCAGGTAAAGGACGCGCTAAGAAGAAGACTCCAGCTGGAGCTTTCAGTTCACGGGTGATTCTTAAACCCACTGTTCAAACCAAAGCTGTCTCCAGTTTGGAAACCACACCTTGTCGAACCTGCCTGGTGTTTTCCAGGTTGTTTCCTGTGCCCCCAGGATGTGCCCCACGCGACCGTCAGTCCAGGCCTGTCCAGAACAAAGGCTAGAAAATCCCGGCCGCTGGGTGGCCAGGGCTGGAATGGCTCCCCCACCTCCCACTCTCTCCTTCATCCCTTCAGCCCAGGCTTCCCTCCCACTGACTTGGCACCTCTCCCCACCTCTCCTCCAGATCCCTCCGCTCCCCTCCCCCGGGAGGGGTGTCCTGCCAGCTCTTGCCCCATCAAATGAGGAGAGGGGACTCGCCCTGCGGCTGCCCGTCCTGGGAGGTTTGCTCACGAAACCACCAATCCCCTCGGGCCTCAGACAAAGGGCGCTTTGTGGGAGCCCTGAAGCAGCCTCAGACAAGACTGATGCAACCTCCACTGTCTCAGCAGCTGCCTGCGAGTCCGGCCCCCGGCTCTCAGGGCCAGCCCCGTCTCCTCTGTCCGTTTGGTTCTGCTGGCGGATGAAGGCAGGCAGTATCTTGTGGTGCCCGCCCAAGGAGCCAAGAACGATTAGGACCTTCCTGTCAGTTCTGAAGCCTAAGCCGAGCCCCCCACCCCCCCTGCCCCATCTCCAGGGAGCCTGTTAGCCCAGATCCACCCACCTGTCGGTCAGCCACACCGACTGCCTGTCACTGCCTCCCACCTCACCTCCATGAGGACTTGGACAACCCACAACTGCTGCTCGCCACAGAAGGCTGCTGCTCTGATCTTGCCATGTGATGACCTGTGTTCACCACCCCCCGAATCTCACATGTGGCAGTGCTAGTCCCCGTACCTCACCGTGCCATTGGCTCTGGACATAGGGCCTTTGAAGAGGTGACTAAGAAAAATTCTCCTTTTAAAAGAAGATACTACATTACACAACATTTGGAGAACAGAGGGGACATTGTACCCAAAATACTAACACCATGACACGATAAAATGTCATTTTGTTTTATAAAAAACAGAAATTCAGATAAAATGAGGTCTGAAAGGCAGGCCCTAATCCAATCACGCTGGTGGGCTCATCAGTGAGGATGTTTAGACCCAGACCTGCAGACGACAGGAAGAGAGAAGACGGCCATCTGTACATCCAAGAGAGGCCTCAGCAGGAGCCAGCCCTGCTGAGTCTGTGATCCTGGACTGCTAGCCTATAGAAGGAAAAGAAAATGAATTTCTGCTGGGTAAGCCCCCCCGTCTGGGGCACTCTGCTATGGTGACTCAAGCAAACTCACCCTCCACACGAAGGTCTGATAACGTAAAACAATTCACTTGCTCTTTTAGCTTCAGATAAATAAACCCTCTGCATCTCCCTTTTACCCCAAACCTTCTGAGGAATGTCCATCTTTGAGTGACCACAACCAGAAAACTGCTCCAATTGTGGAGTCATAAGTAAACCAAGTCACTCACTTGGAGACAGGACAGTCCATCTCCCATTTGACCCTGCCCTCCCTCGTCACCCTCCCGGCCAGCATGGCCGCCTCCCTGGCAGCAACACTCTGGAGATGCGACAGAACCACCCCTGCCAAACAGTTGTTCTTCCACTTAAAAGCGCTTAAAGTCAACTTCAGTTGTAATTCTGCTTTCATCAAGGGTGTGCGCTAACTCAGCGTCTTCAGTTCCTCTTCTTAACCAAACTCATTCCAAAGGGTTGTCCATTTCAATGGCTTTGGGTCTACAACCTGCCAAAAAAAAAAAAAAAAAAAAAAAAAGAAAGAAAGAAAGAAAGGAGGACCAGTGGTTCAGGATACTTTTGGTTCCATGGATGAGTCAGAAACCATCGACATGGATTAGTCACATCCCAGCTGGGCCCCCCCAAGCCCTGGAATGAAGCAAATCCGCTCGTGGGCTCTACCAGAGCACATTCATACCCATAAGATGCAGTTGCTTTTCCAGTAATTCATCTCAAGAAAGCGTTCCTGGAAAGTTCTGTGTTCCCCACGAGAAAGCATTGCTCGATGGAGGTGCCGGAGGTGACAGAGACTTTCAAGGTGCGGGCGCTGTGACTGTGTCACTGACTTGCCACCTGCCCGGGGTCAATGTTCCCTGGGAGGCCATCCACTCCCAGATCTCGCCCTCATCCCTTTTCCTACTTCTGCTCTGACCAGGCATCAAAGAAGAAGTAGAAAACAAAGACAGAGTAAAGGACTCAAATAACGGTGTGTGCCTCCTGCATGCCGGGTATCATGCTGGGTGCCTGAATAAATTGCCCCATTCCATCCTTATAGCATCCCGTGAGAAAGCCGTTATCATCACCTCATCCCTGCAGGCCCAGGCTCAGGAAGGCGAAGGAACATGCGGAACCAAGATGCCAACCCAGGTTATCCCGGGCTTCTAATAGTTGCTCCTCCTACTAGACAGTGTCATTGTCCCTCAAGCCCTCGAAACGATCCCCCAGACAGTCCCAGCAGATCTAAGAGCTGCTGGCAAGGGCCTGGTTAATACACTGGAGTCCTAAGTACAGGTTTGTCTGCTATTACAAAGGATGAAATTGCTAATCAGATTAAAATCTCATTGCAAAGAAGTCCTGAACACATTCCCCCCCCACCCCCCCCAGAGTTCGGTCTAGTTGAGTTAACGACTTGTCTGCCTGCTGCTGTCATCGAGGTCGGACCTCCATTCTGACCTGCTTCCGACCGACCTGGACAGGCCAATGGAGCAACACAGTGGGGCGAGGATGGCGGGGGAAGGAAAATCGTTCTGAAACACCACGTCTCTTCCCCCTCACCCCACACATGATTTCTTTGGTTTCCTGCCGACTTCTGATCTCTTCCTTCCTTACCCAACACAGCCTACAAACGTCAAAAATTGCCATGAAATCTCAGACAGTTCTACATGGAAATCCAAGACCCTTGCACTTGGACTTGTTCCTTAACTTCCTTAGGCCCTGCTTCCTTCATCTGTAAAACACAGGGGAGAGGGCTGTCAGGAGGACTCAGTGAGATATGTAGGAACAAAAAGTGCTTACCACAGTGCCTACGCACAGTAGCTATGTATCGTTATTGCTTTTTTCAGAAGCCCACAATGCTTGCTGTCCCTTAGAGGAAAGCTCCTAACGGCGGCTTTTAGGCTCCTCAACAGTTCAACGTCTTCCTCACATTCCTTCATTCTTTCACACATCAAGTATTTATGGAGTGTCCCCCACACACCTGGCCACAACAGATGAAAACAACTGCCCTTGTGGGAGTCACACCGTGATGGACAAGAACCAGGCAAAGGATAATAAATAAGTGAACAAAGACTTAGAGGAGGTGAGAGAGAGGGGCATTCAGGTATGTGGAGAGAGCCAGGACCAAGGGAATGGCCCTAGCAAAGGCCCTGAGGCCGTAAGGTGCCTGCAAGTTCAGAGCACAGGAGGGGGAGGTGGAGAGCCCAGCAGCAGGGTCAGAGGGCAGAGAGGGAGGCCTTGGAGAGCAAGCAGGATGGGGACTAGGGGGACAGAAGGCAGGCGCTGGCCTCAGGTGCAACAGAGAGGGCTTCGCTGAAGCTCAGTGATCAAGATGAATTACATTTCAATCAGCATTTTAACAAATCACAATGCATTCAAAACCCATGATAAACGAAATATAAACATTTTAAACAAGTACAGGATCAGCAGGAGTAAGGCTCCCTTCTGCTCCAGGCTCTCCTGTGGGCACAGAACACGGGTGCTATCAGCCTGCCTTTATTTAAAATGCTGCTTGTTTGCTCACCATGGGTTATTTTGATTATTCAATTTGTCGATTAAATAATCAATCAATTAACTTGGTTAATCAACTGAACCAAAATTTATTTGAGTGTTTTCATTAATTCATTATAATGTTATTCACCTCGATAACTGAGCTGTTTGGCACCCCCTGAAACCACGTGCCTGGCACCAGTGCCTCCCTTGCCCCACCCCAGTCCCAGCTCTGTGCTGGCGGGGAGCAGAGGCTGGGCAGAGTAGAGGCTTTTAGGTCACTGGGTTTGTGAAAGAGGGCCGCACCCCTCCCTGTCCCCTATACGTTATCACCCATCCTCTGAGCTCTAGTCGTCAATCCCTGAGTGCTGGGGCCCCCATTCTCCTGTCGAACACTCCACCCAGCCCCCACCAGATCTAGAAGGTGCTTCGCCCGCGAGGCAGCTGAGCTGCAGAATTTATAGTGAAATGTGATTACCAGTACTGCACAGACGTACAGGAAGGAAAGCATAGACTTCTCACTGCATTTGACAGGAGTTGCCAAGCATCTCCAACATGCCAGGTACAAGACCAGACCAGAGGACATGACGATGAGCAAGAAACCCACGGAGTCTGGACTGCCAAACCCCTCTCACCCCGGCAGATAAATGGCAGCCTCGGGCTTCTAGGGCCACGGTGGTCAATGCCTCTGATGAGGCCGTTTCACGTGGGCAGGTGTGCTGAGGGGGCTGGTTGCACTGCTTAGAAGCCCTGACATCCCGGATGGTCTCTATTCCCCTTCCAAGCTTCAGTTTGCTCATCAGTAAAGTAGAAATACCCAGCGCCGCCTCCGGAGCTCTCGTGAGGAGCCCAGCTGGTTGTAAGGTGTATCCATCCTGAGAATCCCTAAGGACAAGGGATATCCGTTAGGATTCCACGGAAGCACTGGCTGGCTTGCTTGTTCCACCCTGACCTATACTAATGCCCCTTTCTGTCACCAAGTGTAAATAAGAATTGAGAAAAGAATGCCAGGCCTCTTCATCAGCTCTCAGCTCCAGCGGGGAGGCAGTAGGCAGCAGATGTAAGGAAGCCCCGCCGGCCAGGACAATCAGCCAAGGGCTGAGATGCTGCCAGCACCGCTCTCGGGTTTACAAGTAAACTGTTACATCTCAAGCCTCACCAGCTCAAGGCTGCGACAGACAGGTTCGCATGCGTGTTCAACACCTCTTCCCTGCCACCTGCAACGTTAACACTTTTGGTCAAAAACACCTCACGTTGCACGGAAAAGCAGCTTTGAAGTCGATGGAGGAATTTGTGGGTACCAGGTCTTCTCAGCGGGGTAGTGAGGAAAGCTAGTTCCCCTGTCTTCAACCTCCCTGGTCATCAGCTGAAGCACAGAATATACAGCAAGATTCCTGTTTGTAAGGCAGGCAGAACCTAAGGATCTGTAACCCGAGAGCTTCAGATGGGCAAGGTCCCAAACCCTGAGCACAGAGCCCAAGCCACCTGCGCATTACAGGACACTCAGTTTTCTATGGGTCCGGTGGGAGAGGGCCAGAGCCCCTTCCTGGGGTGCTTTGGAGAAAGCCAGAGAAAAGTGAGAGTTTAGAGCTAACCCAGTCACTTTCAAAGGTTCCTTTTAGCAGGGGAAACCTCTTTATCTCAAATAGAATCACATGTAATACACACTCAACATGTATTTTTTTTTTAAGAGAAAGTTCCTCTTCTGTGTTTCTTGATGGGGGTGCACTTGAAAATTTGGGCAGAAGACTTCATCTGGCGGGACAGGACTGCAGGTGGTAGGGCAGTGACAACCCCCGGCCCTCATCTCTGGATATTAATCTCCCCCCTGAATGACTGAAACCAAAACCTCCCACACATCTCCAAATGCCCTCTGCAGGTCCCGCTCCCTCTTGAGAATTCATCGAACTGTGGTTGCAGAATTGGGTTTGCTGGGCGGGCGCATCCGCCGAAGCCCGGCTGTGCAGAGCACCCTTGGAAACCACAGCCACCCTCCAACAACACCTACCTTCTCACTGTGTTGTAGGGAGTCAGCCGCTTCGCCTCCCGGGGCCTCAATTTCCTCTTCTGCAAAATGGAAATAGTAATCCTTACCGATTTCACAGGGCTTTTGTGGAAAATGAGGCCTCGTAACCCAGCTGGCTCTGTCAACTCTCAAGCCCGCTGCTGATGCGGGGTGGTCCTCAACACGCCTCTCTCCCGAATAGGTGAAGACACTGCTCTCCTCCTCTTTTCAAAAGACTTGCCATGGAAACCAAATCTAAAAGCAAGAAAGCTCCATCATCAGGCTAGCACGGCGGCCCGCTTCTGTTCACACCCCTCGCGTGCACAGCCCTCGGAGATGACGGCTATACTTCACTCCCACGGAGACACCCACTTTCTCTTCTGTGAGCCAGCAAGGCTACCAGGCAGCCCCGGCCTGCAGCAAAGGCTCAGCCGGCTCATCCAGAAAGCCCAGGACCTCAGGACACAGCCTAGCTGGCTCCGAGAGCTTTCTCTATTCCCCCGGACTGGTGGGCATGACTAGATAATAGGCTGGGAGGAAAGAAGTTACGAACAGACCGCTTCCCCAGATTTATACCTGTGACCAGGGTGAGATGTCACCATGCTGTTTTCCCAAGTTTTGACAGCTTGGATGCTAGTTCATTTTTTTTTTTTTAATTGAGAAGGCATCATGTTATTGAAGCTTTCCCCCACCCCGCCCCCACCCGCAAATTATCTGAAAGGTGCTCTGTGAAAGAGAAGGTTATGCAGGTAGGTTTTCTGGGATGAATGGGGCGAAAACAATCCATTCTGATTTCATTCCAAAGTGGCATCACAAGTTTTTCAGAGGCCCATGTTTATGAGGTGATGAAGTTGGGTTTGTTTGTTTCTCTTTTCCTCCATTCCTCCATTCCTCATTCCTCTATTCAGGGCGTGCCCCGAAAGGAGCATCCTTCAGACATTCCCAAGGAAGCTCTGGGAGCCAGGAGGAGCTGCCATAGGAGGCTCCGGACCAGCGTCGCAGAGTAAAACCTCTCAATCCCTGCACTCGCTCTTTCGGCCCCATTCCACCCCTGCCCCAAACTTTTATGTCATTTGGGCTCCGTACAACTTCCTGGGTGAAAGAGAAAAGCACAGAAAGGATTCGCTGGATTCCTGCAGACACCCCGGGGAGTGCACCTGGGTGAGTCTAACGTAAATAAGCAGCACATGATCCCGTTTCTCTGTAAACACACACGGGCTCAAGAGAAACGGAAAATGTGCTGCACTCGAAACATTCCACCCCCTCCGCTTCAGAAAGCCGATCCAGAACTCCAGGCCGGGATCGTTAGACCTGAGTGAGGAAAATTCCAAATGTCAAAAGGGCAAAAGGAAAGCCAAGTGGAACTATCCCCTCCACTCACCCTGGGGGGTTCCGAGAAGTTCAATCTGCCCCTGAATCTCTGAAGGTCACCTGCAGCTTTGTGCGTCCCCACCCCCGGGGCAGTCGAGGTCGGACCCTTGCCCACTGACCTGGGGCAGCTGCTCCTTGGCACTGTCTGTCCCCGCTGATGTACGCCAGCTCCTTGCCAAGGGAAAGTGGAAGAGGCCCAGGAGCAGGGCGCCAATCATGGCAGCAGAAGAAAGGAACCGGTGTCCCTGCCTCTCCATTACCTTTGCTGGTTTTTTTTTTTTTTTTTTTTTTTTAACACTAAATCCTGTAGAACCAGATGCTCAGGCAAATAAAGGCCTATGTACAGAATAAGCAATGCCGGAGTCAGTGGGGCAGCCCCAGGGAAACCCTGTCCAGAGCTCCTGGACCAACTCCTCGCTGCTTGATGGTGATTAAACCTTCTTCCTTCCCATGGTCCGGCTGCTGAGCAGGGCGCTTTGCCTCGGCCCACCCTGGACGTTTTCCCCGCTGGCGAGCACAGAACCTTGCATTTTCTGCTCTTTCCCCTGGGGTTTGTGCTTTACTTTTGAGAAACTTGAGCGAGGCCATTTCTTACACAGAAATCTGTTGAGCGAGGGCTTGGAGGCTCGGAATGAGAGCACGTTGTGGAAGTTTTTACAGATTCTGGGTAGTCTCTGTGCAAGATGCAGACAGATTCAAATACGAGGGACCACAGAGACTATGGGGCGCGGGTGGACAATGCTGGAGACGCCACCGGAGTGGGGGAGGGGATGCCACCATGGGGACCTGCGGACGAGGAAGATGTGCACCCACAGATGTGCCTTTACGACTTTTATGGTGCGTTTTCAATGTTACAACGTTCAGGTGGTGGAGAAAAGTATCAAAAAACTGAAAACTGGGACTATTGAAACAGCAGTTTATTAAACTTCACATTAAAATATTTTTAATATTAAATGCCAATATGAAACATAAAATTTTAGCATTACAGCTATTAAAATACAGCATTTTATTTAACTTTCTTTAAATTATACTGTATGTATACCAAAACAAATATTTAATGTAATTGTCCTTGGCTAGCTTTAATGGACACAAACTCGTTCATATTTTCCAGATTACTTCTTTACTTGTTTGTAATTGGGACAATTGAGGGTTGACAACTTTTCGTGACTCCTTGCATCTTAAGTAACTTTAAACTTGACTCTACTCAAACATCTATCACAGGGCCCCACCCTGACTACATGGTTAAACAGAAAAGGGAGTGCAGTGCACAGGGAGTTGAAGATATTTAGCAGGTCAGATCCTTTCACTCTCTTTGGTAAGAGCTGCATAGACTGCATGGAATTGGCCAGCATTTCATTTGTCCTGTGCTCCGCTCCTTTGTGAGACTCTCGGGGACTTGAAAGTACAGGGTCGTTTTTTTGTTTGTTTGTTTGTTTTTTTATCATAGATGTTTTGGCATTAATTCCAATGTTTTAATATTGCATTAAAATATTATTTATCTTGCAAAAGAAAATCTACACAATTCAGAAAAAGTACAAGAGCAGGCCACCTCGTAGGGAATCCTTAAAGTCTACCTTTAAAAGGGCCCGAGTTCTGAGCGGCAATATGGCCAGGAGTTAAGCCCAAGACCCTCACCTCAGTCGGACAAGCTTGGCCACTTACTTTCTGTGTGACACAGGACAAGCCAGTCTCTCTAATTCTTAGACGTAGCATCTGTCTAATGGAATTAATAACTATGACTGTCTCATGATTTTTTTGCACCTTAAAGAGATAAACACTAAGCACGTTGCCTGGTACAAACAATTGAATAAGTTCTTATAAATGCTGGTTGTCGCTGCTGTTAGAGTTCTGAAAACACGCCATATGAGAGACAGGTGAACTATTTTCTCTAAACTATTGCACTCTCAATTCTATGTGTAACTTGTAGTTCTGATCGCCAGCTACAGCACTGAATTAGAATATTTTAATGTCTGCTCCCATTTCTTACGCACTGTTAAATCTGGCAGAGTTGGATCCCTCTGGGCAGCTCACCAGCCTCCTGCCTGCACCTGGACCAAGACGTGGTGTGGATATGAGCCGCACGGTCTGAAATCCTCGTCTGCACAGAAACAGCCTCGCTCAGGCCAGCACCGCCTACACCGAGAGCTTGCCAGTCTCTAAGAGGAATCTCGGTCTCAGGGAGCGGATCTAGGGATTTTCCACGGGGTCCCTTCCCAGGCGGAGGCTCCTGATGTCTAACTCTTCAGTGGGCTCGTATTGGACACATTAGGCACGCATGATGCCAAATACAAAGGCAGCTGCTGGCATCAGGGCGTCACCAAGTAAGTGGGTGGTAGCAGCATCCCAGTGCATCGCCCTCAGTGAACTGAGAGCGGTTGTCACGACGGGAGAGAAGCACTTTGCCACCCTGCCCACTGATGTCGGGCACCAGAGACATCGACAGAGTGGCCCTAGAACAAGATGTCCTGCCTCCCTTTCGTCCTCCACCATCTCATCACCCCGCATCCTACTAACTCTAACAGGACTGTTGGGGGTCATCCATGCTCCTCAGCTTTTTACTTTATTTTTATTTGTGCGACTGAGTTGGTAGTATTATTTTCCCACTCAGTTTAAGGAAATACCAAATTCCCACTCACAACCAAGGTTCATTGGCCTGCTGTGAAGCAGGACATTTGTACGTCCATCAGACATTCAGTCCATCAATCAGTCAAAGCAGGATAGTGGTTGAAAGACCACCAATGAGATGGTGAACTAACACAGGTGCTGCTTCTTCCCCTAAACCACATTCCGAAATACTATGTGAGCAGGAAGGAATTTGTGGAGCCCCCCAACCTAACACCACAACTGTGGGCTCACTGGAGAACATGAAGCATGGCTCGGCTGCCGTGTGGAAGGAAAATGGCATCCTAGACTGGAGGAGAGCCAGGGCCACAGGTGAACATGGGTGCCCAGGAAAGCCTTCTGCTTTCTGCCCTGTCTCTTCCCGATGTTGCTTGAGACAGTGTGTATATGCCCCATCATCTAAACGGAAGAGAAAAATAGCAATGCCAGCCCAGCCCAGGGCCCACTGAAAGTGAAGGTAACATCAGAGTGGCCCCAGGTAGAGGGAAGAGAGTCCTGTGAGGAGCCACATCACTGGTAAGGAAAGAGGGACAAATGGAAAAGGGGACTGATCTCTCTCCAAAGGGATGTGATTCACAGGGGGAAATATATCAGTCCCTCTAAACAAGAATAACAGCTCATTGAACCGCCTATACCAACGGAAGCAGATTTAATAAACTCAGGAAAGCGATCTAGGAGAAGCATAGCAAATACCCTCAAACAGATAAGGGGAGATGTTGAAAAGTGAGGGAGCAAGCAATTATAATTTTAAAGAGTGAAGCCGAGCTGATAGGCAGTGTTCTCCAGATAAACAGAAGCAATAGGAGAGAGAGATGGAGATGACAGAGAGAGAAAGAGAGAGAGAGAGAGAATTTGTTTTGAAGATTGAAGATGTGTTTGTGGAGACTGGCAAATCCGAACTCTGCGGGCGAGGCCAGCAGGCTGGGAACTCTGGCAAAAGTGAAAGTCACAGCCTTGAGTTTGGAGTCTGTAAGGCACCGTAGCAGTCCAGCAACACAGGCAGGCTTTCTATGTTACACACTTTAGGCAGAATTACCTCTTTGTGTTTGCTCTGAAAGTCCTCATGGGATGGGGTATCAACATTATTGGGGGTAACCTTCTTTACTTCAAGTCAACTGACTGTAAACATTATGCAGATTTACAAAATACCTTCACGGTGGCACCTAGACTAGTGTTTGACCAAATTGCTGGGCACCATAGCCAGCCAAGCTGACACATAATCGATCATCACACTGGGGAGGAAAGTATTTTAGTTCAAGTAAATGGATGGAATAGCAGCCAAAGAGCAAATTACTGGGCCAGACTATTAAGTCCAAGGGTATTCCAACTGGATAAAGAAGATGTAGGAGATGTGGAGGGTAGAAGTAGAATAGCCAACGCTCACATAGTAGGAGTCCCAGAAAGAGTGAGAGAAAAACAAAATGAAGGGGGGAAATATTCGAGGAAATTATTACTAAACTTTTTCCAAATTGGAAAAAAGTTATAACACCTCAGCTGGAAAGGTCCCATGCAGTGCCAAATGGGATGAATAAGAAAAGAAAGTCATACATGGATATGAAATTTAAGGACATCAAAGGCTCAGAAAGAATTCCAACAGATTCTAAGACTAAAGGTGTATTGTAGCCAAAGAAAGAAAAATCAGATTCACAGAAGTATTTCTCAGCAGTAACCCAAGAAGACATTGAAGAAATATTTTGAAGAAGTGTTAAAGAAATGAAACTTCAAATCTAGAATTTTGTATGTATAATCTATCATTTGAGGATAAAATAAGTATATTCTCATTAATACCAGGATTTAAAAGTTTAACCACACAAAGATCCTCTTTGAAAATACTCTTAGAAGGCATTCTCTAGCAAAAAAAGAAGTATATCCAGAAGATGCTATGAGATATTGAAAGTAAAAGTGAAAAAATAACTCAGTAAAGTTGTCTAGATGAATAACTATCAAATTTTTGAAAAGAAGACAATCAGAAGTATATTGTTAACAACTGAAAATTAAAACTCTTGATAATGTTAAGATGGCATTGGGGATTAATAAAAGCAATCACCAAAGGGAATCAGAAGTGTATGAAGATGATTATCCTGTTTAAGGAAAAAAAAAAGATGTAATTAAATTAGTTTATGAAATTATAGGAAAAAATGAACATAAGTATAAATCTGAAAAATAACTTACAGGTACCCATAAGAAAAACATAAATAAAATTAATAACTTTAAGCCAGCCCAAGAAAATTCAATGGAAGAAAGAAAAAAGAGAAAATAAACTAAAAATAAAGTAGCAGAGATAAATACTAACACAGCAGGAATTGTACAAATGTAACTGAGTTGAACTCACCAATCACACTGGATGTTTTTCAAACATAGCATTATGCTATTTGGAGGACACACTTTTACAAAATCATAAAGAAATAAAAAAGATAACCAGGAAAATTTAAACCAAAACTAAGGCAGCATAATTATCACACAAAATGGAATTCAACATGAAAACCATAATAATAGATAAAGAGGGATATTATACATTGATAAAATGCTCAAGAAAAACAAAAAAATAAAATGAATATGAATGTATGTGCAGTTAACAATGTAGCTTCAATATTAAACAAGTCTAAAGAGAATGCAGTAGAACGACAACTCTGGTTTGGAAATTTTAATAAACACCTTTCAGAAACTGATAGAGTAAATAGACCAAAAAAAACCAACAAGTAGAAAAATATCAAGGGTTTAATAATGCAATTGGTAAGCTCAACTTCAGATCTATAGTGTAAGTCTACTTGAAAGACAGAAAAGTCTTTTCAAACAATTGTGAAATATTTTCCAAAATCTGCTAACTGCAGTTTCACAAAGGAAGTCCTAATAAATTTCCAAAGGTCACACATACTGGGTTCTCTGAACACTACGAATAATTAATTGTATGCCAACAAATTAGATAACACAGAAGAAATGGACAAATTCCTGTAAACATGCAAATTACCTAAACTGACTCAGGAAGAAATAGAAAATCTCCACAGACCCATAACAAGACATTGAATTACTAACCAAAAACCTCCCAACCAAGAAAAGGCCTGGACCAGATGCTTTCTGATAAATTCAGCCAGACACTTAAAGAATTAACACTAATTCTCAAACTCTTACAAAAATTGAAGAGGGAGAACATTCCCCAACTCATTTTATGAGGCCAGCATTACCCAATGGAATACAGAAAATATTGCAGTAATATCTTTGAAGTATGGAAAGAAAATAACTGCCAATCTAGAACTCTGTATTTTTTTTAAAACCCTCAGAAATAAAGCCTACATAAAAATATCTCAAACAAAAACTGACAATATCAGCAGCACATCCACTCCAATGGGATACACTAAGGCTTTTCTTTAGACAAGAAGGAAGTGATCCCGGACAAAAGCTCCAAAGTGCAGGGAAGAATGAAGAGCGCTGCAAACGGTCAATCTAACTAAACAAAATTCACCTAAATCAAAAACATAATTGTCTGAACAAACACTGGCAGTATCAAACAGCAATGTTCTTGTGGGGGCTAAAACGCATGTAAAATTAACATACAAGGCAATCATAGTAAATACATTGACAGTGGGGTGAATGGGAGTTAAAATGTTCTCAAGTGTATTGTGTCTGGGAAATGGTAACATATGAATTTAAGTTAGACTTTAAACTGTCACGATGCAAGGTATCTCTAGAGTAAGCAGTGAACAACACTAAAAGAATGTGTGAGTTATAAACGGTAGTAAAAGAAAGTATAACCTAATAAAGGAATGTATAAGCTAATAAAGGAACTTCTTAAAAAAATAAAAAACAGGGCAAGCAAGGAAAAAAGAAATACAGAAAATGAAAAATATATTGAAAGCAAATAAAAAGATATTTCCTTTTTTCTTATAGTTAAAAATTTGTAGGTTTGTGTGTGTACTGGATTGTGAAATAAATGTATTTTTACTGTAGGTCAGGGGAAGAAAGATATTTCTTCTCCCAAACATAGTATAGTGACATGAAATGCAAGGTAACTAAATACACCAACTGAATGTCAGGCCCCCAGGTCGTCCCGACGCCAGCACTTGCTGAGGATCCTGTACCCAGAGCACTGGGGCATTCCGTCATCTAGAGGTCGGCTGCGAATGAGCACAGGCGTGCTCACCTGTCAAACGGTCAGGATTATAACCCATCCCTCGGAAAGGCTCTTGAAAGAATTATAGGAGATATGAAGGCCTGGCACTCACAGGCACTCAATAAACATGTTAAACAGATAAAAACGTAGTGGCCATTCTGTAAGTGGGATTTCTCCTTTTCCTTCTTTCCTCCCATCTTTTCACCTTCCCAAAAGAGGCAGTGTCGCCAGGAAGTAGAGACGTCTCTCAGGCACTTTCATACACAACTCCGGGTGTCCTGAACTGCAGCACCACTTTGCCACCGTTGTAGCACGTAGAGACCAACGTAGAACTGCCAGAGACACGGCAATTGATCGCCACAGGCAAAGGCTAGTAGGACAGAGCCGTGGAAGAAGCGAGAGAAGACCGACTCCTGCAGCGCCAGCTACAGATCAAAATTCCGCAGCCCCTCCAGAGCACATAGGCTCATCTCCTTCATCAGCAGATGACAAGGCAACCTCGGGGCCAACATACATGCCCTAGGCCCCAAACGATCCTCACTACACCAATAATCACTTTCCTCTCATGGTGAGTTAGAGAGCTCCAGCCTCCCTGAAGTTTGAAAGATTAGTAAATGACCTGGTTTCTTCAGATACAATCAAGTAATCTCCAAGGTACTTGATGCCTTTATACAAGGCATCTACGTGCATTTATTTATAGCCTGTAATGCAGTGGAAGTTTGGCTGGATGCTGTACAAATTAGCTACCTATTCTTGGACCCAGGCTTTGAGGAATCTGGTGCCTGCAACCATCCTCTGTCAGCATTGCCCTCTGATGGCTTTTCAATCCCCAAATCCGGCAGCCTTCGCGCTACCTCTTTCAGTTTCTCTCTCTCTACCTTCTTCATTTTCATGGCACAAAACTTTCTTATTTCTCCCCACAATCTCTCCAACTGTTTTTTCTGTTTCCAGTGGTCCTTTTTCCTCCTTCCAAGTCCTAAGTGGAGATAAGCCAGAGGGCTTTATTCTCTGCCCTTTGCTTGTTGGCCCTCTCTCTGCCTCGATGATTCATTATACCTCCAGCTTCAGCATTCCTGTCCCTGGGTGCTTGCCTCTAGACTAGCTTCCACTCATTCTGTGGTTAGCCCACACCTCACATTCTCACAGTTAAAGTGAAGCTCGTTATGTCTCCCAGACCAGCTCCTCCTCCTGACTTGAATGTTTGGGGCAGTTGAATTTTGTAATATGCTGGTAACCTGAGTCTCTGAGGGAAGGAAGGGTCCTGAACTGTGGCAAGGGTTGACCTCATAGTGTTTCCTTATTCCCACTGTGGCCAGTTGTAAGCTACCTACGTGAAGTCACTGACCACAGAGTTTGGAAGAGGCCAATATGAGACAGTTCACGCGAACCACTGGATCATCCTCCAAATTTCTCAGACTCAAAGCCTTCTCATCATCTTTTCCCTTTCCCACGCCTTCACCAGGACGTCTGATCATCTGCGAAGTGCAGCTGGGTCTCTCTTAACACAGCTCTGCCACCAGCCTCTTCTTTCCATTTTTACCACCAGCATCTTCCTGAGACCATCACTGTCTCCTGTCCTGCCTACTCTCTCTGTCTCCTAATTGCTCTCCCCTCCTCCGAGTTCTTTATCACCATTGTATGATATGGGAAAATTAATCTTCCCAAAGCGCATTTCACATTGTGTTACCCCAAATCTCCAACAGTTCTGCTAATGTTCACCAAATAGAACATAATTTGGCATTCGATGCCTAATTTATGGACACTCCCTGGTGTCAGTGTTCTGCATCAGTTAAGATTAGGTTGGCTGCAAGTCAACTTGTAGATCCAAAATAGTAGTGGCTTTAAAAAGACAGGCGTTTGTTCCCCTGCCACGTAAAAGTGCAGAGGTAGGTAGTCCAGTGGTGTCACGAGAGCATGCTCCACAAAGTCCATGAGACGTGATGTGCCTCCAGCTCAACCTCCTCCCGAGTTTGATAGACGGGCCCCGTGCTCATGTTTAAAGATGGCAGCCATTACCTTAAGTTCCAGGCTTCAGAATGGCAGGAAGAAAAAAGATAAAGAGCGCAAACTAGCTGGTGTGGAGGGAAGCTTCCAGATACTGCCGCAAAACCATTCTACTTAACTCTCATTCACCAGAACCTACCTACACGGCCATACCTAGTTGCAAGGAATGCTGCATGACCATGTGAGGATTCTGGAAGAAGGGGTGACTAGATCTTGGGGAACAACTATCTCTGTAAAAGGCCTCAATGTTCTTTGAAAATTTATTTCCTGTTAGGCCTCTCCTTTACTTAACAATAGACACTTACCACTGTTCTAAGTGCCTTACATCTATGGACCCTCCTAACCCTAGCAATAGACCAAGTACCATTATTACCCCCATTTTGTGGATGGGGAAGCTAAGAACCAGATGGAGTAAGAAGTCCAGAGACTCTCAAAACTACTTGGGAATCAGCACACCTGGAAAGCCTGTTAAAATGTATAATCACAGGCTCTGGGATCAGATGAAATTGCTGAAAAAAAAATTGAGGAGAAGAACAAAAGTGGAACTCTGAGAACCAGTGGCTACATTTGTGGGACAGATGTAGGAAGCCATTGACCTCAAGGTGTAGTGTGAAAGGTGGCCGGGGAGCCAAGGCAGAGCGCTATGCTGAAGGTTCAAGGGAAGATGTTCAAGTACAAGGTCATGTCAACCACGTCAGGGAATGTGTTGGGGAGTTTTTCTTGGATTGGCAATGAGGAGGTTACTTATGACCGGGTGAGGAGAGTTTTAGTGGGAAGAATTTATGTATTCTCAGATCTTTTGTAAGAACTTCTAAGAAAGATCTTCCCACCCCTCCCCTCAGAAATGTGGGAGCAGGAGGCTCACCTTTCAGTTTATTAGGTAGGAAAAGTTTTGTTACTGTAGACAGTCATTCAGAGTGGCACAAAGACTCCCCCACTGGCCAAGACAGAGCCAGGGGAGGTTCTTACACTGAGCACCACAAAAGCTAGAAAGATGGATTGACAGGACCCCAGTGCACCAAAAGCTAGCAAGATAACTCGATAGGAAATAAAAAAGCCTTCTCCTCCCTATCCCTGTAAGAACTGCAGGCTTGAGCAGGAAGGGGGGATGGTACTTGAGATGGGAGTCCACCGGTCTCCCAAGTCGGGCGGTGCCTGAATAAACCTCTCCTTTCGCACCAACACCTGCCTCACAAGTCGAGCTTTCGTGGTGGTGGGTAGCCGAACCTGCGTTCTTTGGTCACAGTTTCAGAGAGGAGTGGCAGGTGGACAAGAGCCTCTCCCACTGATAAAGAGAGTTCACACTGGGACGGCCCCTGGACTGTGACCCAACCCAACTCAGACACAGAAGGAGATCCCAGTTCTCGGCTAATAAACCCAGCGGGCTCCCTCTTCTGGAAGAGCTGCTGCCCCAAACTAAAGGGATGGTTCAAGGTCATTAAGAACCCAGAGCCCACCATAAAATGCTGTCCATTCATCTGCCTCTAGTCCTTCTTTTCAGCCCCTGGAGCCAACGGCTCTTCGTAGTTAGCATTACTCTCCTACCAAGTGGAGAGAAAACACACAGTTCTCCCCAGTTTGTCCACAGTGGATGGAGGAGTGAAAAAGCTGACTGTCGCTCCCATGGCTACAGGAACATTAGTCTTCAAAAGAGGAACTACTCATGTTGCCATCACCACTGGGCCGCTTTGCAGGACTTCTCTGATACAGAGTTGGGCAGATGGCCTTGGGTCACGCCTACGTGGAAAGGAGGGTGTGGCAAAGGCACTGACTCATTCTGCCTCCCTCCCACCCTTCACAGCTGCCCCTCACTGCACTTCCTCCTCCCCTGAAGCTGAAGGTCAGCCTGACACATTCACGCCAGTTTTTAAACACAGACACACACACACACATTGACTTCCGAGAGGGCATATTTTTTTAACATAAAAAGAAATAAGGAAAGTCACTCTCAAAAATACATTTTAAGAAATTAATCATTCCTTTAAACTGCTTAATAATTCCACAGTGATAGCATTTCCCAATTATAAATGTGTAAGGAATAAATAAAAGGAATGAGTGTCTCACCGTGTCAATACAGGCCTCTTAAAAAGGACCCTAATTTCTCCCAGAAGTCTCTGTTGGGTAAATTGTAAGGTTGCCCTTAATATAGAAATACTCCAGCAGTAATATACTTGCTTCGCTTCACATGTCTCTAGTACTAGTGTGAACACCGCATCATCTGACAGCTGGCGTCCTGTGCGCTGCTGCTCAAAACCGCAGTATTCCGAATGGGCTGCAGTCTCCACCTGCACATTTACGATGCCTACCACTAACAGCAAACTTCCACCCCGGGACGGCCTCACCCGGCTGACCCTGCCTGCTGTCTCGGGAGGCCACCGCACACAGCTTCCTGCTTATTGCCTGAGAGCCCAGCTTCTGCTCAGACATGACAGCCCTTTCAACCCTTGGACCCAGGCAGATGCCCTGAGCAGAGGTGTCAGGGAAAACTTGACTCATGATGTCTCCACCTTTGGGATAACCTCCTCCTCCCACTTCTTATTTGTCCCAACTTGGGAATTCCCTCAGCCCTTTCATAGGCCAGGAGGCCTTTATTGCCAGGAGGCCTGTGAAGTGGTTTGGGCAGAAGTTATTGAGTATGATTCCTGTTTTACTGATAGAGAGACTGAGTCTCGGAATTTAATGGCACATGCATGAGTGGCAGTTGTCAATGTAAGAAACATCCAAACCTGTAAGAATTTTTGAGTTTATTTGAGCCAAACTGAAGACAATCAGTGGGAAGCAAAATCTCAAAAGATTGAGAAAATGTCAGTTTTACCACTTATTTTAGACATTAGAACCAATATAGTGGCAAGATGTAAGAGGGTTACATGAAATCCACTGGTGATTGACTGGGGAGGCAGGAGAAAGCCAAGGAGGCAACTGGAGGCTCTGGGACTGGATAAAAAGTAAAAGGTATAGACACACACTTCTTTTGCATTCCTGGGTCTAGGACAGTAAACAACAATTAACTCGATAATAATAATGATGAAGGGATTTATGGTGTCTGCCCACCCAGGAAGGGTCCAGAAAAAGGGAAGTTACCTTGACATTCCAAAGGCATGCTATCATAGACGCAAAAAGACAACAGACAGGCTCGGTAAAGGTAAAGATTGACCTTCATCAAGGAAGAGCTTGACGTGTGGAAATCAGCAGCCGTGTATTTAGATGGAGTTTTCTGACAGTTCAAAGGAAGGAATCAAAGGGAGCCTGTCCAGCCTAGGACAGGACTACTGGCCTTGACCTGCTTTCAGTTTAGAAGCTTTCATTCAGACCAACCTATATGGTTACTTTGGGTTTCTGAGTTTGTGAGGCCACCACGCAGGCCTCCCTCAATGGTCAAGTTTAGTATGTGGCCCTTTAGTACATGGACTGAAAGTCTCAGCTTCTTTTTTTTTTTTTTATTGTTGTTCAAGTACAGTTGTCTCCATTTTCCCCCCATCGCTGCTCCCCAGCCCACCCATCCCCACTTCCCACCCTCCATCCTACCCCCCTTTGGCTTTGTCCATGTGTCCATTATACATGTTCCTTGACGACCCTTCCCCTGTTTTCCCCCATTATCCTCCTCCTCCCTCCCCTCTGGTTACTGTCAGCTTGTTCCTTATTTCAATGTCTCTGGTTATATTTTGCTTGTTTGTTTTGTTGATTAGGTTCCACTTACAGGTGAGATCCTATGGTATTTGTCTTTCATTGCCTGGCTTATTTCACTTAGCATAATATTCTCCAGCTCCATCCATGCTATTGGGAAGGGTAGGAATTGCTTCTTTCTGCTGCATAGAATTCCATTCTGTAAATGTCCCAGTTTTCTGATCCGCTCATTTGCTGATGGGCACTTAGGTTGCTTCCAGCACTTGGCTATGGTAAATTGTGCTGCTGTGAACATTGGGGTGCACAGGTTCTTTTGTCTTGGCGTGAAAGCCTCAGCTTCTGCACCTCACCACTGCCTGAACTCACCTCCAGCCCTGTTGGACCAGAGGCCACCCTGTGCTGAAGGCGGGGATGGCCCGGTTACCCCAGGAGTCTGGGCTACTCCTCTCCCTGCCGAGTGTCCCCACACTGTGCTTGAAGGGCCCGGACTTGTACTCACTGTGTTTTTATTGATGACTCCCTTTGAACGCTCAGAAATCTCCATCTAAATACACAGCTGCCTATCTCCACACCTATGGCTCTCCCACATGCCAGCGATAACCTGTTTCTGATTCATTTTAACAATTTTCATTGGAGATTTTCCCAAACCTCTTCAGCCAAACAACCAGGGATAGGGTGGGCCTGGTGCCCACCCAGCACACAGCAGAAGAGACAGTAAGCGCCATGCCACGCCACCCTGGGGACAGCTCCCGGGGCCTGGGCGCCTTTTCCTGGGGAACTGAGAGAAGCTGCTCTCAGTGTTCGATTACAGGAGAGGAGAAATGTTTTGGAATCCAGCACTGTGCTTTTCCTGTTTGCATTTCTGTGTAAATGACCTTCTTCCTAGTGGACAGGGGGAGTGTGGAAGGGAAGACTACTAGTCTGTTAATGTAGGAATGCCAAAAAAAAAAAGAAAGACTGAGCTTTCCACCTCTAATCTCCATAATAAGATTATCAAATCCACAGAAAAGTTTTGTCAAGAGTAAAAAGGACGACTTCCAGCCAAGTTGGAGGCATAGATAGCCACTGTACCTCCTCACACAACCAAAAGAAGCACAACCACAAATTTAAAAACAAAAGACAACCAGAACTTCCAGAAAATTGAACTGTATGGAAGTCCAACAACCAAGGAGTTAAAGAAGAAACACTCACCCAGACCGGCAGGAGGGGCGGAGATGGGCAGCCGGGCAGAGAGAACTCATGGAGAGGCAGTGGGTGGAGGACTAGGGGTCCCACATTCACATGCGGATAAACTGGGAGGAACAACTGGGGAGCAAGCAGACCCACAACCCAGAATTCCAGCCCAAGGAAATAAAGCCTCAAACCTCTGACTGAAAACACCTGTGGAGGTTGAGGCAGCGGGAGAAACTCCCAGCCTCACAGGAAAGTCCATTGGAGAGACCCACAGGGTCCTAGACAGACACAAACCACCTACACAGGAACCAGCACCAGAAGGGCCCACTTTGCTTGTGGGTATTGGGGGAAGTGACTGAAAGCTGGCAGAGAGTGGAGCAAGCGGCACTGTTCCCTCTTGGACCCCTCCCCCACATACAGCATCACAGCGCAGCCACGTGGGTTGCCCTGCCCTGGTGAACACCTAAGTCTCCACTCTTTACTACATAACAGGTACTCCAAGACAAAAAAAAAAGGCCCAAATGAAAGAACAGATCAAAGCTCCAGGAAAATACAACTAAGCAACAAAGAGATAGCCAACCTATCAGATGCACAGTTCAAAACACTGGTAATCCGGATGCTCACAGAAATGGGTGAATATGGTTGCAAATTAGAGGAAAAAATGAAGACTATGAAAAGTGAAATAAAGGAAAATGTACAGGGAACCAACAGTGATGGGAAGGAAACCAGGACTCAGATCAATAGTTTGGAGCAGCAGGAAGAAAGAAACATTCAACCAGAACAGAATGAAGAAACGAGAATTCCAAAAAATGAGGAGAGGCTTAGGAACCTCCAGGACAACTTTAAATATTCCAACATCCGAATCATAGGGGTACCAGAAGGAGAAGAGGAAGAGCAAGAAATTGAAAATTTATTTGAAAACATAATGAAGGAGAAGTTCCCCAAACTGTCAAAGAAATAGACTTCCAGGGAGTCCAGGAAGCTCAGAAAGTCCCAAAGAAGTTGGACCCAAGGAGGAACACACCAAGGCACATCATAATTACATTACCCAAGATTAAAGATAAGGAGAGGATCTTAAAAGCAGCAAGAGAAAAGGAGACAGCTACCTACAAAGGAGTGCCCATAAGACTGTCAGCTGATTTCTCAAAAGAAACCTTGCAGGCAAGAAGGGGCTGGAAAGAAGTATTCCAAGTCATGAAAGACAAGGACCTACATCCAAGATGACTCTATCCAGCAAAGTGATCATTCAGAATGGAAAGGCAGATAAAGTGCTTCCCAGATAAGGTCAACTTAAAGGAGTTCATCATCACCCAGCCCTTATTATATGAAATGTTAAAGGGCCTTATCTAAGAAAAAGAAGATCAAAAGTATGAACAGTAAAATGACAACAAACTCACAGTTATTAACAACCAAACCTAAAAAAAAAACCCAGAAACTAAGCGAACAACTAGAACAGGAACAGAATCACAGAAATGGAGATCACATGGAGGGTTATCAGTAGGAGAATGCGTGGGGGGGTGGGGAAGAGAGGGGGAAAAGGTACAGGGAATAAGAAGCATAAATGGTAGGTAGAAAATAGACAGGGGGAGGGTAAGAATAGCATAGGAAAAGGAGAAGCCAAAGAACTTATAGGTACGACCCATGAACATGAACTAAAGGGGGGGAATGTGGGTGGGAGGGGGTGTGCAGGGCAGAGGGGAATAAAGGGGGGAAAATGGGACAACTGTAATAGCATAATCAATAAAGTATATATATATTTTAAAAGTAAAAAGGATTTTCTAAATCCCTTTATCTGGTCTTTAACATTTGCAGCCAGTTCATGAACTTCACCTGAGGGAGGTGTCCTCCCGGAAAGAGGGCATGTTATCTGGAGAGGATTTCAGAGAGGCAGAAATTAGGCGTCAAAAGCTATAGTTCCCAAACCCGCGAAGGCCCACAGCTCTCAAAGGGAGTGGAACTTCACATGCATCAGGGGAGGTATGGGGAGTCCAGAAACATCGGGCTGAGCGGCACACTCTGGGGGCTTCCAGAGCAGCCTGCCATTTCCAACCTGGAGCAGGAGCCACGGCGGGGGTGGGAGGGGTGGAGGTGGGGTGGGCACGAGGAGATGCAGAGTTGGGGGCAGCACCCTGGATTTCCACAGCTGGTACATTGCATGTCCAGGACCCAGAGGCTCCCTGTGCCTCAGTGAAGACAAGCAGAGGTGGCAAGAGGCAGCTGGGTTGGCAGAGACTGTGAATGGGAGTAGAGGTCATGGTGGGGGGTGCTGCCAGGCCAGATGGCCATCCCTGTGCTACAGGAAAGTGGCATTATTAGCCACAGTCCTATGTGTCAAAGCAGAATCCAACCACGTCTCAGTGCCTCCACCAGTGCCACACTAGTCCAAGCCACGTTGCTCCCGACTGCCTTGAGAGGGGCTAGGAAACCTGGACAAGCGGAATAGGGAGACTGAGACAGATTAGTCAGGTAAGTGGCCAAGCAGTAAATACAAAATCCTGTCTTCCCTAAACCAAGGACATTTAAGAGTACAAAGCTTAAATCGCCCTGCTCAGGGAGATAGACAGCAGAAATCCAGTTGGTGCCTCGTGGGCCAACCACACCCAAGGACAGATGAAGTTAGGAGAATAAATCTCATTTTGACACATCAGCATAAAGCTGATGAATAAGCTATTGAGATCCTCCCCTGAGGCCTCCCATAAACCCCCAGCCTTTAAAACCCTCAAAGTGAAGGACCAAGGATGTGCTCTCCCTCGTGGGAGCACGCCCACGCCTTCCCTCTCAGGTGGGCAGGGTCCCCACAAGGCTGGCAACCAGGGGAGCAGTGGGCAGCGGCAGCTCAAAAGCTAATCCTCTGAACCTGTCTCCTAGGCCCCTTTTCTCTGACTTTTTCTAGAGCCAAAGCAGCCCCACCTAGGCTCTGTCCTGTTGCTTTTTCTACTTAAGCCCTTCCTCGTTTCACTGATTCCAGCTTTAACAATCCTCCAAATCACCTGGACTGGAGTTGTGAAATCTTTCCCGCACACAGTCAAGAGCCCATACACTACAGGCTGGCCCCAAGGCAGACCTGCTCTGGGCCCAGTTCCTGTCTGGGAACAGCCTCAACTTCCTTTCTGGCCAGCCTGCCTCCGCTGTGGCCCCGACGTCTATTCTCCACCCAGGAGTCAAGGTGGTTCCTTTAAAAACATCACTAAGGCAGAGTCACTCCTTAGTCAGAGCCGCCGACGATTTCCCAGTTGACCTGGGGAGCAGTAGCCCCTGCATCTGCAGTTTCGCTTTCCACGGTTTCAGTTACCCATGCTCACCTGCAGTCTAAAAATATTAAATGGAAAATTCCAGAAATAAACAATTCAGAAATTTTAAAGTGCACGCCGTTCTGAGCCACGTGATGAAGCCTCACGCCGTCCAGCTCGATCCCGCCCAGGCCGTGAATCCACCCACCCTTCGTTCGGCGTCTCTGCACTGTGTGTGCGCCCTGCCCGTCAGTCACTCAGGGGCGGTCTTGGTTTGCTGATCAACCGTCTCAGGGTGGCAGTGCGTGTGTGGAAGTCACCTTATTTTACTTCATCATGACCCAAAGCGCAAGAGTAAGAGTGCCAGCGATTCGATATGCCAAGGAGAAGCTGTAAAGTCCTTCTTTTAAGTGACAAGATATGTGTGCACAGGAAAACAGGGTCTCTCATCGGGTTCGGTACTATCTACGGTTTCAGGCACCCACCGGGGTCTTAGAACCTACCCCCTGCACATAAAGGGGGCACTACTGCACAATAGGAAATCCTCACCGTGACCACGGGGTGCTGCCTGACCTGGCTTCGGTCTCCCTCTCCAACCCCATTTCACATCTGCTCCCCCGGGCCCACCCCACCCCAGCTGGGGGCCTCCTGGCTGATCCTCAGACACGCCAGGCGTGCTCTCAGCTCGGACCCCACGCTCTTGGCCTTCCCTCGGCCTGGACTGTTCTCTCAAACATCATTATGTCTGGCACCCTCACTTCATTCAGGTGTCTTCTGTCCCCTCCTAGGAAAGACTGTGCCTGAGTCACCCTTCCCAAAATAGCAACCACTCCAGGACTCTATTCCCTGTACTCTGCTTTTATTCTTCTTCATAGTACTTATTACCCCTTTTATGTTTTATTTTTTAGATTTATTTATTTACTTTTAGACAGAGGGGGAGGGAGGGATAAAGAGGACAGAAACATCAGTGTGTGACTGTTGCCTCTCACATGACCCCAACCTAGGGCCTGGCCTGCAATCCAGGCCTGGGAATTAATTGAACTGGCAACCTTCCAGTTCACAGGCCAGAGCTCAGTCCACTGAACCACACCAGCCAGGGCTCCCCTTTTAGACTCATATCATTTTTAATAGCAGTACAATACACACGACATAAGAGTGGCCGTCCTACCACTGTCACATACATGCTCAGTAGTAGAAGTGTGTTTATGTCACCGTGTGACCGGGACCTCCACCCTCCCCAGAGCCCTTTCATCTCGCAAAACCGAGGCGCTCTGCCCACCAAACAGCACCTCCCCTCTTCCCCTCTTCTCCCAGCCCCTGGCGACCACCTGTCCACTTTCTGTCTCTCCGAATTTGTGTGTACCTTGTGAGGTACTCAAAGTACCTCATATAAGTGAAGTTTGTCTTCCTGTGACTGGCTAATGTCACTTAGCATAATATCCTCCAGGCCGATCCACATTGTAGTACGTGTCAGAATGTCCTTCCTTTTTAAAGCTGAAGAGTAGTTCGTTGTAGGTTGATACCACCTTCTTGCTTATCCATTCACCCAGAGTGGACACCTGAGTCACTTCCACCGTTTGGTTATGATGGATGATGCTGCTGTGAATACAGGTGACAAACACACACGTTGCCTCTCACAGTCACATGTTCCCTGTCCATCAGCTGGGCTTCAGTTGTGACACAAGGACTTGGCGTGGCTCACCCTGGTGCTCAGCACCAGCACAGTGCCTGGCACATAACGAGTGTTCGATGCACACTGGTTGAACGAATAAAAGTGCCGCCACCCGGATGTGCATCCCGGTCCCCGTTCCAGTGGCAGAGCTCACGCTCTTAGTCGATGCCCCATGTTGCTCCCCAGTACCAGGCGCGCAGCAGCAATGAGCGCCCTCAGGCAGCCTGGCAAAGGCCCCATTAAAGTGCTGTCAGGTGGAGGCATGGCCTGGTCCAAGGCCTTAGCTGTTCTGCCTCTGGAGTCAGGAATTCACCGAGTGTAGAAAAACCAGTCAGCTAAGAATGTGCGAACAAAGGAAATGTCTGATTCACTGCCACAGTGCCCTGCTTTATACTCTTCATACCACGTAATACGATTTGAATGACCTTGCTTATTCACTGTTTCCTATTTATCTGCAGTTCCTTTTATTGCCACGTAGGCCATGGGAGATCAGACACCTTGTCTGCAAGGTAGAATGATCAGGATAATAAATGAATAGGGAATGTATGCGACTGATTCTTTTAGTTCTGGTTCCACATGTGGATGAAAAAAAGGGATTCTAGGGAAGGGACCCTCACAGGGTGATCTGATCACAGATTCCTAAGTGGATAGGTCATGCTGGGCGGTCACACCCACAGCCACTCAACCTCTTTAGTGAAAGCCTTACGTTGCCTAAAGCCAGCCCATTGTTTTTGTGCATCTAGGCTGGCACATCTTTGAACTGCTCCCTTTCAGGCCCCTCCTTCTAAATCTTGACGCAATCTGAACTATCCTGAAATCTGACCTCCCGATTGCTTTCTGCCACCTTCCTGTCATTTTCTTTCCATTACCTCCTTAATCTCAACTGCGAGAAAGAAACTACTCGCTGTTATCCTCCAAAGCATTTTTCGATCATGCTTCCGGGAAATTGTTGTCAGTTTTGACTCAAATGAGCTCTTACAAAAATTCTCTGCAGATTTGGGTGTTCTTACGTCAACACAACCTTCTCAAGAAAGTTTCTAATTATGATTCAACTTCACAGGAAGATGAGGCCCACTTTGAACTCCTGAAAGAATAGTCCTCCCTGAGCCCTGATAAAGCGGCATTTCTGTTTGTACATCTGCAAAGGAAGCCGCTTTTTCCCCTCTAACACGCGATCCTCTGACGCCAGATTTGCAAGAGGTTTTCCCACTCCAAGCCATTCTCCAGTTCTCAGGTGACTCCCACCGAAGGGGTGTACCAATTCAACTCAGTTCTGGCACTATCTACCTGGAGATAGCATTAGGCCCCCAGGTTAAGGGCTCAGTCTCACGGGAATGCCCCCCCTCCCGCCCCCAGCCGCTTTCAGAGGCCAATTGCAAGTCCAGGTTATCAGGGGCACGTCTGACCAACCAGCTATAGATCAGGTTCCATGGCTTCTTCCTTGGATTCCATAATTTGCTGGAATGGCTAATGGAGCTCAGGGGAGCACTTACTTATGTTTACTGATGTACTATGGAAAGATACAACTCAGAAACAGCCAGAGGGAAGACAGGCAAGGGGTGAGGCCTGGGGGCCGTTAACTTCCCCGTCCTCTTCAGGCACAGTATGCTCCCTAGAAGCTCGTCAGACCTCACTGTTCAAGAGTTTGTATGGAACTACGGGAATCTATGGGGGAAAAATTCAATAAAGATTAAGTCAAAAGAGAAAAAGAAACAAATTATGCTACCCTTATATACTAGAATACTACAATTAGAAAATGTGTCAGCGTATAATGGGTTTTATTGTTCTGATATGAATTTTAAAATATTTTAACATTTTTTAAAACTTGAATCTCTAGCTACCCTCACGCTCCACTTCCTGGGCGAGGCTGAGAGTCTCAAACCTCCAATCACTTGGCTTTTCTAGTTACCTGTTCCATTGCAGGTTATCCAGGGGCCCTGCCTTAAATCACCTCATTAGCACAAACACAGGTGTGCTCCGTAGGGGCTTTGACAAATGACAAAAGGCATTCCTTCCCTCAGGAAACCAAGAGTGTTAGGAGCCCTGCGCCAAGAACTAGGGGAACCAAGACCAAATATATTTCTTATTACATCACAACATCAGTTTCCTAAAGCTTGGTTAGCAGGAGTCTATCCTGGAAAAATTAACCTTAATCTCAATATGCAAAAAAAAAAAAAAAAGTAATCACTCCAGTTTCTGAGTCAGAATGAAGTCACCAAGATCAACGTTATTTAAGAGACTTCGTGACTACTCCCGTCAACTGGAATAAAAGGAGAGGGACACCTTTTGACTGACACTAGTCTCTTCTCTTAGGATTTCTAATTTATTTCAACCAAAAGGCCAAAGTGAGGTCTCTCAGCAGGACAACGGGCCCCGATGAAGCGGTGACGTTTGTCATGCTATGGGAAGGACAGAGTGGCATTTACACCATGCACCTGTGACCCTTCGTCTGGACAGCCTTCAGTCATCCAGTTTTGTTTTTGTTTTTGAATCTGCGGACAGACACCTCTTCAGGGTCCCCAACTATAGAGCACCCAAAGATGCCCTCTAGGGAGTCAGCCCCTGGGGATTTTCTTCTTCCTGTTCCTAGTTGCTTCCTGGGTGGCTCCTGTAGGAAAAGTTACTCTGCACCCTTCTGTTCCTACCAAGCCCATCTCCTTGTTCACGGACAGCCAGCCAGACAAGCTCAAACCCTCTAGTAGAAAACTAGGATCTATCAGCAACTACGCAAACCCCTGTGCACTCTGGCTCCACGGCCCGTCCATCACAGTCAGAGCAAGACCCTCCTCCTCACCTCTTTGCTGGAGCTGTTCGTGTGGGCTCCAACTCATCTCCTCACACTCTGCTTCTAGAATGAGGCATCGGAACACCTGCCATTCCTGCCTCCAAGGGCTCTGTTGGTTTTCTTATCTCACAGGTCAGAGGCATAGCCTGCACTCTTGCGTCCTGACTCCCATGGGCTATTACCTGTGAAGAAACCTCAAGCTTCTTCCTATCACTAGCTGAGTTTCCTCACTGGGGACCGTGACCCTCATGGGACCACGAAGACCAACGTGTGCTGCACTTTGGGGAACAGAAGGCTTTCCGGAAACCCGTCACTAAACACAACTCAAGACCCAAAGCTCGAATCTTAGAGCAGAATCCAGTTTCACTTCTCATTCTTCTCCTAATGGACCTTCAGAGCCTATTTGAAATTTCTGGTGGAGGGGGCAGGCCACGTGTATACCTATAACAAAGAGTGATTTTGCTTCATCTGGACAGGTTGGCTTCTCGTGGATGAAAAAAGCGGTTCTATGGAAAGTAACCCCACAGGGTGATCTGACCATCAATTCCTATCCGGGCAGGTCGTGGTGGGTAGTCCGTCACACCCCAGGCCTATAACCTCTTTACTAAAAGGCTTACCTTTGCCTTAAGCAAGCCCTGTCCATTGTTTCTGAGCATCTAGGTTAACACACCTTTGAAATGTCCTCTTTCAGGCCCCTCAAAAGAGCATATCTTAACTACCCGGTAATCCAATCTTCACATGGCCTCCTCCAAGAGAGCACATGACTTTAACTATTTTGTAATCCCATACCCAAGTGGCTTCCTCTTGCTTTCATGTAATCTTCCTTATTTCCTTCCTTAATTTATCTTTTTTTAGAATGTATTTATTTACTTTTAGAGAGAGGGGAAGGGAGGGAGAAAGAGAGGGAGAGAAACATCAATGTGCAAGAGAAACATCAATCAGTCGCCTCTCACACGCCCCCACCCTGGGACCTGGCCCACAACCCAGTCATGCACCCTGACTGGGAATCGAACCAGCGACATTTCAGTTCACAGGCCAGCACTCAACCAACTGCGCTCCACCAGCCAGGACCTTCCTTAATTCCAAATGCATAAAAGGAGCTGCAAACTGTTATTTTGGGGAGCATTTGAGATTTTGCTCCACAGCATACGTTTGCCTCAAATAAATTCTTATAAAAGTTCTCTGCAGGTTTGAGTATTTCTTGTGTCAACATTCCCAAACCAAATGTGCAGCTTCGAGAGCTCTGGGCTGTGAGGAAGACAGAGCGGACCATCCGGTGGCCCCATGTGCGACCAGCTCCGTGGCAGAATAGCAACTGCATCGCCTGGCATCAGTAGCTAATTCTCGAAACAAAAAAACAGTTTTTTCAGTATGTTTTCTTCACTTCGGTCTCCAAGGCTAGACAGTCAATTCTATGAAGGTAGAGGCCATATCTTACACATTTTCTATCTCTTGCTAAAATAAATCCTCAGCAAGTATTTATGCTTTGATAGTTATGACACAGCTGTAAGGTAGGCACAATTATCATTTTATAAATGGGGACTGGAGCCCTGGCTGGTGTAGCTCAGTGGATTGAGCATGGGCCTGTGAAGCAAAGGGTCACCGGTTCGATTCCCAGACAGGGCACATGCCTGGGTTGCAGGCCAGATCCCCAGTAGGGGACAACATGAGAGGCAGCCACACATTGATGTTTCTCTCCCTCTCTTTCTCTCTCCCTTCCCTTCTCTCTAAAAATAAATAAATAAAATCTTTAATTAATAAATAAATAAATAAAAATGGGGACTAGAGACAAATAAGGTTGTCTGACTACTACTTAGAAGTTTTAAATGAATTAACAAAGTACCAAGTGAATAGCAAAGGGAAGGCGAAGAGAAGATCTGACTCCCAACCTCAAAGCAAACAGAGCTAAAACACGCCTTGTCACTGGTGGACGGTAATACCTTCTTTCCTTTGGGTACCAAGAACATTTACTTTCACTCGATCTTCTCAGCCTCACATAACTCCTACCCGCCATGAGGTTACATCATGTCTAGGTCACATTATGATATGGTCTCAATATCCAATGGATTGCAAGAGAGGAAATGTAAGAACTCCTTGCAGAACTACAATTTCCGAACACAGCATGAGCTGGGATCATCAAACTAAGGCACTAGGTTACTAGTGAATGTTCGAAAGGAACTGGATTGACTGACTGTTAACTACGAGTCAGGCGTGGCGTGAGCACTCTGAATGAAACACCCCACTGAAATACGTCCATTTCAAATTCCAGTAGCACGGATTTTCGCATATATTCAAGGTCACAGAGTTTCAGACGCAGGGACTCTGTGAGATGATCTACAGGTAGAAATGGGGATCTACACACTACTGATTGTTCCCTCCCCTCCTTTAGAAAATGGACAATTTAAAGCTCACAACTCTGTGTAAATTATTTTTAAATTCAATACAAACATTGATGAAAATGGGTGGGACAAAATAAAATTTCTGTAACATCTCTAAATCTGATGGCACCTGAGCTACTCAGAATAATGTTTACAAATATTTAACACTCAGCAAAGGCAAATCAGGAATTGTTTCAATATGACTAATCGGGCTTTTCTTAAGAGGAAACCCTCTTTGTCTGCGGATTATTTGGAGCATGCATCCAGGGCTGGGCCAGACTGTGAGCAGACACCTCAGAACACAGTCACCAAGCTCAAACAAACTTTGTTATTATTTTGCTTTGTTTGTACACCAGACAGTAAGTGGTTCAGAATATACCATCCCCTCACTAAGTCAAAAAAACGATACTTCATTTGTGAGGAAATGGAAGATACTGCGTGAGTTTGGAAGGGAGTTTCTAAATGGAAAATTTATCCTGACCAATTAAAAAAACACACTTTGATACTCTCCAGTTTCTCATCAGCTTCACTCAATGAAGTGATGTATTGACCCCATTTAGGGCAGGGCTGGCAAACTTTTTTCACCGGGGCCACATCAGCCTCGAGGTTGCCTTCAAAGGGCCGAATGTAACTTTAGGACTGAGTAAATGTAACTACTCCTTAAGAATAAGCGAGAGCCCAGTGCTGCCCAAGCATAGAAACAAGGTGCTGGGCCGGATAAAACAAGGTGGAGGGCCGAATTCGGCCCGCGGTCCTTTGCCACCTGTGATTTAGAGTGTATGTAGCTAATATAATGGAGAGCATGTATGTAGCACCTGCCATGTTTTAGATAACTGACCCAATTAGCCACAGTCTAACCTTGTGAAGTTTAGAGATGAGGCAAACAGAGGCTCAAATAGGTTAAAGAATTACAGGAGAATTGCACAGACAACAAGTGGCAGATCTGGAATCCTAAACCGTGCATCTGGGTTCCCAGGCCCATGCTCGAACTGGGGTGGACCACTTTGCATGCTGGCTCCTTGGAGTTGGCACAGTTACGGAACAGAACTGGGGAGGTCTGAGTTTGTAAAAGGAGGGTGTGTTACTTACTCCCAGGGAAAGACAGACATCCAGGCTCCAGCCAAGGCTTGCAGCCTGGCTGAGCTGTCTGGGGTTTGTGGGGCCTGAAAGGAGCATCCTCCTTCACACCAGAGGGAGGTTCAGTGCAGGAAGAAAAGCGTGAGCAGGAATGACCAGCCAGGGAGCAGCGGTGCAACAGCTCTTTGAGTGGCTTTTAATCGGCTTCCTTCCTTCTAAGCACCAGCAGCAGACAAACCGTCACCACCGGCACCCTGACTAGCACCTCGAAAGTGCCAGTGCCACCCGGCTCTGCTGCCGCAGCAGCAGCACCCCCAGCTTGCTCCCGCTGCCCTTTGTCTCTATTGTTCAACTCGTATTTTATGGGGTTTTTTCCCATGCCCCCTCCCTTGGCCGGCTCCTGCCAACCAACAGAAAGGCAGGAAGATTGTTATCACCAGCACAGGAGAAAAGAAATCATGCTGTTTCCTGTGTAACTCCCCCTCAAGCCTTGGCAGGAAGACAGAACTAAAAACTATGATGCTTACGCTATGCCTACCCCAGTGTGTTTTCCAAGGTTCACTCAATAGTCAGACGAAATTGAGATCCAGCCCTGAATCTGCCCTTAATCACCGATATTGGACAAGTTATTTAATGTCTCTGTGCTTCAGGCACCTTGTCTTTGAGGAGAGATAAAAAAATCTACATGTTAGAATTATTGTGATAATAGATGTGGGGGGAAGAGAGGTTGGCACGGTTCCAAGACAGCTGAATCTGCAACTGAACCTGGAGGTAATTGAGCGTGGGCACCCTGCCGTCTCTTTTCCAGCTGGCGACCCTCGAGTCTAGGTCCCTCTCTGACTGCTGATACCTGACAGTGTGGGGTCTACTGGCAAGAAACAGTGAAGGAACAAGAGAACGGACCATGGGGATGACGGGGAGAGATGTGGGAGGTTTGGAAATTGTATGCGGGCAAAGGAAGGTGAATTTTGGCAGGCGTAACATTCACTTGTGAAACCCTAAAAACTTAAACACTGCTTGCTTCCACTAGATACAAAGCAGGAAACAATATCATTTTAAGTATCTTAAGCACAAAGTTTTCATACAGGGAACTGGGTGCTTACAAACTCTTTGGGAGGGCTGACAGACAAATTCTGGGATGAGCCTACAACAGGGACTTCCAGAAAGAACAATGCAAACGAAATCACCAGGCCAGCTGCTAGCCTAAGGCTCCTACTGAAGCTATGGGTTCAAGATCCACTCCCACAGCTCCAGGTGCCAGGAGGCCAGAATCCAGAAGCCTCCACAGATGCTCTGGCTTTGCAACTGCTTCTCAAACCCCAGGAGCTTGAAGAAAGCACACTGTAGCGCTGCTGCAGGACCACCTCACCGAGAAGGAAATTAAGATGTCTTCACCTCACGTCAGCCTTCACATGTAGCTCATAAGATAAATAATTAGCAGAAGCAAATTATTCAGAATCCTAGCTGCAAGGGAATCAGGCATACATCACTGTTAAAGATGTTATTTATTTACTCTTAGAGAGAAGGGGAGGGAGGGGGAGGTGGGGGAGAGAAATATCAATGTGCGAGAGATACATTTAATCCGTGTGATGCCTCTCACACACCCCCAACGGGGGACCTGGCCTGCAACCCAGGCATGTGCCCTGACTGGGAATTGAACTGGTGATCTTTCAGGTCACAGGCTGGCACTCAATCCACTGTCCATTGAGCCACATCAGCCATGGCAGGCACACACCGCTTTTAGATTACCAACATCTCCATCGAGAAGGGCAGTCAAATGGAGACAGAGCAAGCCATCACAACACCCGTTGCTTCAGACACATTCGGACGCCACAGGTTTTGACCCTGACTTTACCCAATTTCTCCTTCTCACTACCCTCTCAAGCTATTTTTCAGTGGCCAGACCTTGAGATCTTATATAATCTTTTTTTTTGGAGCTCCTACAATTTTGATAAAAAACACATCCTATCTCCTTTTAAAACTTAAGCAAATGGGTACTTATCTTTTCTCTTTTGTAATATGTGATTTGACCTATTTTTCACATATGAATTTCAAGGTCTAACTCTGATAAACTTCAAGTTTAACTTAAAAAATTAGGATAATGTGCAGTTCAGTTTATACAAATTACGCTAGACAATCTTTTCTTCGGCTACCCACACACAATAGTATTAGCGACCTTCAAATGACATAGGGGGAGGGAACAGGGCTGAGAAATTCCTTGTTTTATTATAGGATGGCCACAAAGAAGGATTCTTTAATGTCAACAGATTTCTATTTTTATTCATCTTCCCCTAAGTGAATTTGTGTTCAGCCTTTGTTTTTGATGACCCAAAACTTTAACAAGAAAAATATTAATAATAAAAGTGAACGTTTGACTCTCCTTCAATTTAGTCATGGACACAAGGCATTTTCACAGTAATTATTCTATGCTGTAATCCTTTTTGTTTCGATTACAGTCTTGTCTATCTTTTGTATGTTACCTTTAATTTAGGAAATGTTCAAACCTATACAATAATGGCCACTTTAATTTCATTTCCCCATGAACACCAATTATTTTGAAGCAAACCCAAAAAACTTTTTCTTTTTTTTGAATACATAAATCCCAAATATCGCTAACATACTTAAAAAATAACATTAACTCCTCAACATAAACATTGAGGCAGTGTTTGCATTTCTCTATTTAAAAACAAACATTTTATTACTCAGAATTTTGAGTATACCTCAAAAAGACAAAATAGTACAATAACCTCCTCGGTGTATATTGCCTGGCCCCGACAACCATCAGCCCACAGTCTGCCTGGCTTCACCACCGTCCTGATAGCTTGCTCCCCCTAACCCTGTGCTTCTGAAGAAAATTCCAGACCTCGTGTCATTTCTGTAAATATTTCAATACATACCTATGAATAAGATTCTCACATAACCACAGTACCAGTATCACATGTAACAAAATAATACTTCTTTAGACAATGTTCACATTTCCCAATCTCATAAATGTCATAAACATTTTCACAGTTTTTTAAAAATTAGGATACTTTTTTACAAATAGCATCTAAAGACGTTCTACCCATTGAAATTGATTGATGCCTCTGAATCTCCTTTGATCTTCTAGGTTCCTTTTGCATGTTTTTTTTTTCTTGCGACGTATTTGGTAAAGACAGTGGATTGTTTTTCCTGTGGAAGTTACCACAATTTGGACTTTAGTGATTGTAGTCCCCAGAGGTAAATTAACATGTTTCCCTGTCCTTTGTATTTCCAATAAATCGGTAGCTGGATCTAGAAGCTTACTCATATTCAGATACTTTTTATCAAGACTGTATCAGAGGGCTACAATGCTTGTCCCCTGGTGGTGAGTATATATTATAGTATATGGTTGTCTCCAGTTTTGTGATATTAGTATTCATTCCTGTGTAATACCTAATCCAACAATTCATTAGTGGTTACAAAATGGTGATATTCCTTCCTTCTTCAATTATTAGTTGGAATGTTTCCATAGTGAGAAACTTCCCTCTCTCCTGCTCAGCTGTTTCACGGCACGATTCGTATTTGGAAAGGAGAATTAATGCTTGATTCTTCCCCCGTGTTTATCAGTTCTCAAATAATGAGTTTGCTTCTTGGCATCCTCTGATGAGGACCAATTTATTTTTACTTTTTAAAATTTCCTTATAAACTCACCAACTTAAACATATTTGAACTATTTCCATCCATCGTAGTAATTATTCTTAGTGGTGCTAATTATTTCTCATCTTTGGCCAAGTAAGCTCTTGAGTTCTTTAATACGATGCCAGTAGTCTTCTATGCCTTTCTTGCTATCTGATATGACAGATTTTCCACATTCACACTACGCACCATGCATGGAATCAGCCACTTCTCCGGGGAACCCCGGCTCCCTTTAGTGAAAAGTGGTGTTAGAGCCCACACTCAAATGTTGGGCATGTTTCATTGCTACTGGCTGTCCCCAAATTTATAACCACAAGATTATAAATCTTTTATGTAGTTTTCTTGCTTGAACTGGAATCCAAGTAAGGTCCATACAACACTTTTAGCTGGTGTACATGCTAAGTCTCTTGGGCTCCCCCATTCATTTTTTCCATGTCCGGTCACTGTTGCTGAAGAAGAAATTAGATTATTTGTTCTGTGGAGTTTTCTGTGTCTGAGTTTTGCTGATTGCCTCCTTTGGTGTCTTTTAATGTATCCCTCTTTCTTGTTTTCCTATAAATTGGTAGTTGGATCTCAATGATTGATTAAACCAAAACTTGGTTGACTTTATTTTTTCCCTTAGCTTTCAACTCCCTCAAGTTTTATATAACAAAGGAAATATATTTGATTCACTTATCCAAAAACATCAGTACGTTTCAGAAAGAAAGTGGTGTTAGAAGCACCCCACCCATATTGATTGCTATATATTTAGTATAAACAATCTTCCTTTAAGTCCTGTGAAATAAAGACAAGGGCCCGGGGACAAACAAGACTGGAAACGGCACCGCATCACATGCAGAGATGCCGCTTGTCTTTCAACGCAGCACTTTCTCTGCTTCTCTCTAAATCCCTGCAGGAACTGGACATCGTAACTGAACAACAGCCCTCCATGGCCTCTCTCCCACTCCATCACCCTCAGTATCTTCTAACGGAAAACAATGAAAACATTCATTTTTTAGAGAAAGAATTTAAGCAGCCAGACCTGTGCCTTCTATGGGTTTTCCTTGCCACAACTGAAAATAAACTTGGTTAACCAAAGCTCAGCTGAAAAGAAAAAAAAAGCAAAGAAAACCTTTGCTCTTTACAAAAATATTTTATTATCAGCCTTCATGAAAGCTGTTAGGTGTTAATCTGGGGCTGGTGGACTGAGGTGGGAGGCATGTCGGGGGGAGGGAGAGGGAGAGAGCAACTCCCAATCAGCTGGTTAGGATAGTGGTCAGAGATTAAGGACCTGCAGAAAGAGGCTCAGTGTAAGTGGACTCTTAGAGAATATAATGGAGAAAAGGTGTTTTTAGCGACAAGTGATTTTGCAGTGTAAACAGAGCAACAAACGGGTGTTAAATTAGAAGGGGACCAAGGTCGTGCAGCAGTCCAAACGTAGCTTAGACTTTCATCGGAAGCAGAAGTCCGCCAGTTGAGCAGCACATTTCAACGTTAAGCTGACTGAGTCCAACCCGGCCAGAGAGAACCTGGTCCCGTGGGCTCAGAGCACGTCCCCAGAACCAGCACGGTCCGGCATCATTGGTGCTGCCCCCTGCTCTCAGTGGGCAGTGCAGAGGTGAAGCGAGGAAGGCAGGGGAGCATCCTGAGTAGGGTAGTCCTGTGGGTGAAGCTGTGAAGCCTGCCCACCAGCTCTGCTTGCACGCGGCCCCTGCACCCTGGAGTTATGAGGCTGCCTTTCCCGCAAGCTTCTGCCATGAACAGGGCCTAAGGAACCCTGAAGAACCCGAGCGTGGGAGCAGCCTCCGCTTCTTGCAGGTGGGGCTCAGAGTGGCTGAAGTAACTGGCATCTGGCAGGTGAGCCCTGGCCGCCTTGATGTCCTCAGTCCTTCCATCTCTGGCTTCCAGAGAGCCGGGTCTCTGCCTCAGGTTCACTCCAGTTTCTTACTCAATCGTACCCCCACCGGGTTTCCCAAGGCTGGACCCTGACACTACACTGTGGATGCTGAATCCGGGCCTCCTGCACGCAGCCCGGGGACAGTCTCCTGGGAGCTGCTGCCACCCTGGTCCCTCCCTCAGTGGAGAGAGCACTAACGAGACTACAAGTCTTGGATTCAAGCTTGAGTTCCACACACTTCATTAAATTTTGTAATTACACCTACGCATTCTCATTTCCTCACCTGAAGATTAAGGAGATAATTAACCACCCTCTACACCTTCGAGCATGGTTAACCGAAAGGAAAGTAGAATGAATTCAACGGGGCTGGCTCCCTCCTGCCAAGGGCTTGTCTTCCCACCAGCTTTCTAAGTGCTACGTGCTTCTCTAAGAATGTCCGGTGAGAAACCCAACGCCTTGCTCTCCATATGGTTAGCTTCATGGGATTTACGGGCACGACGACATTGAGGGAGGAGCCTCCCTCTGCAGCTGCTCCCACATGGCCAGCAGGCCCCGTGTGAGTCACTGAGTTAGTCAGCCGTGTGGCTGAGAACACCCTGGAGTAGGTCGAATGGCCAGCAGCTTAGCAAGAGTCTGGGTTAACCCCCACACGGCTATCAAAGGGAGGGAGGGACCATGGGTACCTGACTCTTCAAATCTCAGACACAACAGCTCACCCAAGGAACAATTTCACATGTGCACAGGGTGAAAAGCCTCACAGACCAAACACGGGTGTCATTTGGCTCAAGTCACTCCCCCTGGAACATTGTCAACAAAGCCACTTTCAAAAACCATGAGCAGATTTGAACGTAACTGACTACACCTGCGTAACGTGGCCAAACAGCAACGTGACCTACCTCACAACGCACTCGGCGAAACCACGGGGATACAGTTAAAACAGTTAGAGAAAGTTGTCTGAAAAACAAAGAGAGAAGCATACTGTTCAAAAATGTAATTTAATGTCCAATATATTGCAAACAAATCGAGAGAAATAGAGGGTCCCAACAGCTAATATAGATCCTTATCTACAAAGTAGTTTAAAAGTACAAACCTTTTGGCCAAATCTATTAAAATGTAAAATGAGGAAATCTTCTGACCAAGTAGTCTCTTCTCTAGAACTTTAACCATAGTAATATCATGTACTACCCAAAGATATACAGGGTGGGGCAAAAGTAGGTTTAAAGTTGTTTGTGTAGAAAAGAATACAATAATTAATAAATAATAATACAAGAACAAACTCTGTGTTTCTCATACTCACAACACTAAACTTACTTTTGCCCACCCCTGCATGTAAAAGAACATTCATTTCTGGATTGTTTATAAATGTGAGCATTTAAAAACAGCCCACGTAACCACCAAGAGGAATTGGCTAAATAAATTATTATACACACATAAAATGAAATATTCTGCAGCCACTAAAAATACAAGTGTGCATGGAAATGAAAAAGGTGCCTAGGTGTGTCGCTAAGGGGGGGGAAGCGTATGGTAAGACAGTATGCATAAAATTATCCCATTTTCGCAAAAATAGAATGTGTGGCTGTGTATGTTTAAGGAGGAGATCTGGAATGATACTTACCAAACAGTGGCTTTTCCTGGATGTTAGAAATGGAAAGATTCCTACTTGCTACTTTTTGTATTTCCATACTTTTAGAAATTCTTATTTACATGAATATTTATTATTTTTATGATTAAAAATTAATAGTTTTTTCTCTTTGTAGTTTTGGGCTTGGTGTCTGCGATATGAAAACCTAAGCAATATTTTGAATCTGGAAGACTAGAAACGAGAACAGACAGAACTGCAAATCTCCAGAGAAGGGTTCTCTTGTTAGCTGCACTTGGCAATGACTACTGACATGCGTGTGGACTTGCTGGGAGCTTTCAAACCAACAGCTGCAGATACACCTACTATAGATAATCCAATTTTTTTTTCTTTGAGGTTTCTGAAAGAAATGGCAGGGTTATAGTATGTTTACATGACTCCTATTCTTGAAGTTTGCCAGAAAAAATGTATGTTCTCTTTATAGTTGGGTCTATGAGTTTTTCAATTAAATAGTCAACTTATTTCAAGGAGAAAATTCTCTGATGGTGTGTTTGGGGACTTCAACCTTAATGCCATGACTCATTATCTCACCTATACAAAGCTCGTTAGGTTCCCCAACCAGTTCTGTTGCTATAAGCATCCCTCGCTGTTCCATGCACAGCGTCCCACAGCGGTGCTGTGAGGCGGAGCTGGGGAATGCCTGAGATCGGGCTCTCTGGCTGCCCACTGGCTACCCGAAGACTCCCTGGAGGACTCAGGATTGGGTCAGATTTCCACAGCACACTGAGAGTGGCTCCATCTGTCATGTGTCAACTCACTGCCTTACAAAGGATGCTATAAGTCGCTTGTATGGCCAGAGAATTAATTTGCAATGAGAATGATCTGTCAGTAAAATCAGCTAATAGGTAGGATAGCATATGAGGGCCTTCCTGCCTTTTGAATAAACTCATGGCAAGCGAAGCATTATCAGAAAGTCACACGGAAGCAGGGTTTCACAGCAGGAGCAGGAAGTACACAAACCGAATGTGGAAAGGCACCGGCCCCTGTAGCCTGGCGTATGCACAGTGTGGTTCCATCTTCCCAAGGGCCCACAGGCTGCTCTGCCATTCAGCCAGGACATCCTCTCTCGAGGTCATCACTGACTTCTGGTGCCTCATCTCCCTGTTATATCCCCCTTCTAAAACATCACAACAGATTAGATTTCTGTCGTTTGTTTGTTGTTTCCAATCATACTCTATTTCTGCCTTCTTGAACTCATCCTCTGGATCACCTAGAACATAATGTCCAACGCCTGCAAAGCCTACAGGTAGACCACTTCCAACCGTGCTCTCTCAGAGAGCTGATCGCAGCCCTCCCACGCAGATTCCACCAGCTTTCTTCAAGATGTTGTAGTCAGGATAGGAGAGGCTATGCTGAGGCAACAAATAAGTCAAAGTCTCATTGGTATAGCACAATGACAATTTACCTCATGATCGTGCAAAGTCTAATGTGAGGTGGTAGGGTCCCCCTCCACCTGGTCAGCCGGATCCGGGTTCCATCCACCCCAGGATCTACTCATCAACAGGCGGCTTCACTCCGGAGAGTCTCCGCCAGCCACAGTGAGGGCTGGCTTCCCACGCATTTTCATCAACCAGAGCTAGTTGCACGACCACGCTAACTGCAAAGGAGGCTGGGAAATGGAGTAGGCCACAGGATTATTTGCAGAGTGCTGGCTTCATCTGAAACAGAAGCTACCCTATTTCCATGCTTTTAAAAGCACTTTACTGTTCCCCCCTTATACCAGCAATGGCTGTGATCAGTGGCATTTGATGCTTCAGAACTGTTCTCTTAACCCCCTTCTGCCTTTATTCATCAGTATGATTCAAATCACTTACTGCAGGTCTGAAACTCTGGGTTAGACTAGGGTACAGTGCATAATCTAGTAATGGAGGCCTTCCATTAATAAAAGCCATAGTATAGTGCCATATGGCTGTTATAAATAAAACAACATGTACAATATGTAAATAGCATCATATCCATTTAAAGACAAAGAGAAAAATTAAACAGGGACTAGACTAAATGTACAGATCAAGCTCTAGTGGAGAAATAATTCCATTGTTGAAAATATGGAAGTGAACTTGGAGTAGGCAGAATTTTAACTGCTTCCAAAGGCTCTTGAGAGGCAGAGAAGTGGGGGGGCATGAAGCCAGGCAGGGGTATAAGATTGTGCTGTCCTGGGGTGGCGGGGTGGGGGACAGGTGATTGATGGCAGGAGATGGGCTGACAAGGTGAACAAGGGTCTTGAATGCCACTAGGCTGGCCTGGACTTTGGTCTAAAAGCAATGGGACATGCTGCTGGTCTAGGGGAAAGGACAGTAACTAAACCCCCTTTAGAAAGGTAACTGAGGGATGACCTGCAGCCACTGTGCAGAAGGTGCTACTCCCGATAACCTGTCTGCTGCCAGAAGCCTCCCAAATTTGAACCTCTGGAAGTGTCCGTGGCCACAGAACTTGCCCAGGTGCGCCCACCCTACACCTGGCGTCATTCCCCCAAATAACTCGTTTCTTCACTACCTCATGTCAATGCATCTGCAGATGCTGTTGGCTCTGCCTTCAGACCCAGTTCTGAATCCCACCACCCCACCGCAGGGCCAGGGTCAGGGCCTACCCCTGCTCCCCACCTGCAATCACCTGCTGACTCAGACGCCGTCAGTGTTCTCCTAAGTTAAAGGGTTGGGCTGGAACACCTACCACCAGTGTCCTTATAACTGTGGGACCGAGTGAGGTGGGCAAGCAACTTGTACATGGCTGTGGGTCCACTCAGCAAGGGGGGCTGGAGACACAGTCCCTCCCCTGGTCGACTCGTGCGTCCTTGGAGTAGCTCAGGGAGAGGCAGAGTTGATGCTCATCTTCAGAGCCAAAGAATGGTGTCACATGCTCAGAAAGACTTGAAGAGTTACAACATCTGTGCCACCTCATGTTGCTTTGATAGAATTCTTTCTGGAAGCTTAAAAAGGGGAGCAGCTTCCAGAGGGATGCAACTTGGCTGTGGGAGCAGCCAGTTCGCCCCAGTGGCTTCTGAAGGCCCCGTTTCACAAGAAGCCCTTCCCCAGTGGGCCACGGGCCTCTGTGTCTGCTGCCAGTTCTGTGAGGCCACGCGCCACCCACCGCCTCCAGGAAGGACTGAGTGCCGGGGGTGCCTTTCCCCATGTCAGGCTGTTTCTCCATCTGTCTCTTGAGATTCAGGTAGGAAGGTCTCCACAAAGACAACAAGAAAGGGAGAGAGCGGGGATGGATGAGAGTAAAAGGAAGCAAGAAAACGTCCATGTTTTTGCAAGAAAAAATAAAATCCTTCTCTTTGCCCTTCAAAACCTGACCTATTTTCTCGACCTGAAAGGTAGATACATCAGGAACTCCCCCAGACATTCTGATTCGGGGTATGTTTCAGTTTGTACATAGGTGTAGAGGCAGGGGAGGGGGCAGTATCTGCATTTTAAATGCCCAGAGGTGGTTCTGACTCACTCGAAGGATATGTTACGAATGACTGTACCAGAGAAGAGGGCCTGTCCCAGAAGATTCTGCCCACCAATCAAGATTCCTTCGAGGAAAGTCACCTAGCAGCTGTGCCAAGCTCCAGGGTCTGCAGGGGTTCACAAGTCCTCGGAATACTGGCCCAAACACATTAGCCGCAGTCTTTATCAGTTGCAGCTGTGGCCTGGAATACCGACTTGAATTTCAATAACCCACTCCTTCCCACTCTCAGCCTCTCCTGACTTCCACTCTCTCATCAAGTATGTACTGAGCTCCTGCAACGCGCCAGGCCCCAGAGCAGCAGAGACTGGGGACAGAGCAGAGCGCAGAGCGGGCGGGGCACCTTCCCCCACGGAGCACGTAGTTTGAGGGGGAGACAGAGAGTAACAGGGACCCCCAGAGAGCCACCTAAGGGTGGTTGTTGACACACGGTATGTGGCAGAGCCTGCTTCCGCTCGGGGCACCAGTGAAGGAAAGCCAACCCCTGGAAGGAGTGTTTCAGCTGAGAGATGAAGGGCAGTAAGAGTTGGCTAGGCACAGGGCTTTGGGAAGGAAGGTTGGGGGACTGGGAGAAAAGGGGGAAGTGCAAAGTGCCAGCTACAAACTAGTCACAGGGACATAAAGTACGGCATGGGGAATACAGTCAGTAATGTAATAGTGACTATGTATGGGGCCAGGTGAGTGCTAGACTTCTGGGGGCGGGGGTTACCTCTTCAGTTATGTAAGTGTCACTATGCTGTACACCTGAAGCTAATACAATGTGGGATCTCAACTGCATTCAAAAAATAAACATCATTTTTAAAAAGATACAAGCAAAAAATAAAATAAAATAGCCATGTTCAACCGCCCCAGTGAGACTTGAGTTTCTGATAATGTACTTGACTCGTGTGTGCCCAGCGAGTTGGGAGAACAACATTCCGATGAAGCCATTTGCCACGCGGACGAGTTCAGGACTACCACGGAAGCTGGGTAGCTACAGGAGGCCACGCTGACTCCTCTAAAACACAGATGAAGACGTGAACCCTTTCGGTATTTTCAGCTCTAACCCCAGCTCCACCCCAGAGATCCGCCACTGATTTTCAGTGGGACAAATGGCCAGGGGGTGGGTCCCACTATGTGTCGGGAGCAGGGGGGCCTGAGTCAGGGAACAGCTGCGGGCCAGGAGTGGGAGGAAAATGGGCAGGGGTGAGGAAGGAGAGGAAAATGGACCTTAGCATTTATTATGCATGCCTTTCGAAAACAGCAGGCAGTTTGAGAGCAGGTATGGAACCACTGGCTCCCCACCCCGTCCGCCCCCGCCCCCCGTGAGCTCCTGACGTGTCAGGGTTTCACATCCTCCCTGCCCGGACACCTTCCTCTGAACGTGTTTTGACTTGTCTTCACTGCCCATCCAGTGTGGCGCACAAAACAGAATCTAGTTCCCCAGACACGGCCCTCCCCGGGGTGCCCGCACCCCTCCGTGCCAGCTGGCGTCCTCTGTCCACGTGCCCTAGGACACACGGGGACCTTTGCCAGAGTGATGTTGCAACTAGGTCGCCAGTGTGTGGACCAAAACCCGGATCTCTTAGCTTGTAAGTTGGGGTTCTTCCCCTGCACCACCCAGGACTGCGTCTCTGGGGCACCTCCTGAGGGGACAGGGAGGGGTGAGTGGCACACTGCTGCTGGAACGCAGCTCTGGAGTGAGATGGAGTGCAGCTGGAGATGCCCTCCCTCCCTTACCCCACCCCCCCAGTGCTGCTTCTAAGTAGCGGCAGCATGCTCTGCAGCTGCTTGGGACACATGGAATCGCTCCCATTTCCAGCTGTGATCCCCACGGCCCAGCAGCTGCTCCGCGCAGCGGGAAACCAGCCCCCCTCCAGACAGACACTGTGTGTTCGCCCGGCCCCACCCCCGCCCCCCTACGCCTGGGGACAACATACAGGTGTCTCAACCGCTCTCAGAGTCACATGCAGCCCTGGGAACACTAGGGGGATTTGACACAGTGACATTCAATGCTTAAGTGAGCAGCAAAAATTAGAGAAATTTCCCAGGGGAATAGAATCAGCAGGAGACCCATCAGCCACTGCTTTTTTTTTTTTTTTCTCACAGAGCGAAAATTTCTCTTCTGCTGTGAGACAGTTTGCCCGACTCTGCCCCCACTTCCCTCGCTGTACTTCCCTTTAACAGGTTTCATGGGACAGGTGAGGGGCGCTGAGACCTTACAATTGCAGCATGCTTCGGCACAGACAGTAAACAAAGGAGCCTTGTAGCAAACCGTCCAACAGTGAATACGTCGGGACCACGCTGGCTGTTGGCTACAGACCCCTGTGTGCAGACAGGCACATGTGTTTACACATGTACACTCACCCTCGGTAGACCCGTCACAGGGTCAAACCGGGACTCCGGCCGTGGGGAGGTCCCCGTTTGAGGAATGGTTCCAGGGTGACAGTGATTCACCGTACACCTTGCGTAGAGCAAAGTAACTCCTAGGAGCCTCCTGGAAGGGCGAAGTTTAATCGCTCTGAGAGCAAATTTTAACTTCACCATCTGCCTTCCTGGTTCCCCGTTAACTCCGGGTCCTGCGAGCCGCCAGCCTCCCTGATTCCCATTACTCCTGTTCACATTAATAAGGGCATGGGGCTAATGAGGAGAAAATGCGCTCCGCACCAAGGAGACCACCGCCCGCCGCAGGCCAGGGCGTAAGCACTCGGGTGTTTGTTAACGTTAATGTGACTTCCGCCAGCCACAGGCTTGCACGCAGGGACAGCACCCTTCCCGGACTCACGTTGTTTTCCTCTCATTACTGGGGCACTTTCAAGAGTATTCCCAATGCAGCACCAATGAGACGTGTCGCGGGGCCACCGAACACGCCGTTCACCCTGAAGAACATCAAATGGGCTGCAGGTAAGGAATCTGTGGTCTGGCGGAAGCCTGAATTTAGATGCTCCTGGGGGCTCCTGCGTGGTTACAGGGCTTGGAAAGGGCCTCGCCCGTGGGCCCTTGGACAGAAGGAGACCCTAATGGCCAGAAGCCGTTCTCTGTTCTCCAGCCCCCACAGGAAGGAGAAGGAAAGAAATAAGGGTCAGGAAGCCCAGGCAGGCCTGTCTGAGAGCCACTGCGGCTGCCCGGCTCTCCGAGCACGCGGGCCAGAAACCCCTGCCCAGGCCACTCATGCCGGCGCCCCGCACAGCTGCACAGGCATTCGGGGAGGAAAGCATCCTGCTGCTTCTAGAAATCCCGAGGCCTGCTGAAATGGTCCGCTCACAGTGTGTATGTCCCTGGCTGTCCCCAGGGAAAAGGCAGAGTCAGTCAGGGCTGGCTCAACAGGGTGCAGGGCAGGGTGCAACCTGAGGTTGTAACCTGCTTCACTTCCTCCTTGGCGGGCAGCTATGCTTCTCCAGGGGTGTGTGTGCGTGACAGAGAGACAGGCAGACAGACAGACAAAGACAGAGAGACATGACTCAACACAGCTAATGATGGCCAGGGTCATTGAAGGGATCAAGCTACAAACCACTGAACTTGGACTTGCCACTCGAGCCACGCCCCGAATACCCAGCACTGGCCACAACGCTGTTGCACATGTTCACATGCGTGGACGCACACATGCTCACACGCAAACTGAGTAAGCGAACGACCCCTGTCCTTCCTCCTGGGCTCTGGGAGGACCCGGAAGCCCAGGACGAAGTGTGTTCCGTGAGGATTCCTGACCAGCTCTGCCCTTGTCTCCCCGTGAGGCTGACCTTGTGTGTGCTCAGCGGCTGGCATTCCAGGCTACGACAAACAGCATCATTAGTGCGCCATGGCAACCGTCCCGTCTACTCCCGCAGGCCTGCGGGTGCTGAGAGGTGTCTGCTTGTCAGAAACCCCGTATCGCCACTCTGAGTCCTGGATCCTTAAACTGCTAAATCGATTTGCCCTACCGTCTGGGATCCTAAGGAAGCTAGAGAGGGAAAACAGCGGAGTGTAGACCACCACCCCTCTTTAGTAAACTACCTGTTTGCGCACAAGAAGACAGAGTCCCGTCCAGCAGCATTCTACCATCCTCTGAAATTTTACCACTGATGCAGATACCCTGCGTTCCTGGAAAATTCCAGATGGACTGTACCAAATAATGCAAAAACACACTCACGTTACCCCAACGCATAGATGTCTTTGAATAAAAGCGTTCTCATTTTAACTCATTATTAAAATAGGAATTGAAATGCCTAGCCTTCTGTCCTCGCTTTTGCACGTTGATATGAGTAGACTGGTTGGACCCTGTTTCAATGTCTATTTGTACAAAGTAAAAAGCTCACGAAAACAGAAGGAAGGAGGGTGTGAGTTTGCCTGCCTGCCCGCGCTGGCAAGACAAAGGCAGCATTTGAAACATTATCTGGATGATCCAGTCCTGAGACAGGCTCCACAAACAGGAAATAATTTAAATATTCAGAAAGAGATACAAAGTAATTCACAAGTCTGCCACTAGTGGATATTGTTCACGACCTTTAGCAATCTAACCAGTCTCCACAAATCGGTATCAACTCCACCTCAAATTTGGAAGTGTCCATCTCTGAGCTGGCTGAGTCCTCCCTACAGAAACAGTAAATCCCCTACCACTCAGGTTTCCCCACCCCAGCTGAGCCACATAATTGAGCCCTTTGGGTACATCACAGTCCCAGGAAGTCCCCAGAGGAGAAAATGCCCAAGGACCTGAAAAGAGAAAGTATTTCACACCTGCTGGCCCAGCAAGAACCATTTATGCTTGAGTGTCAGTAAAGGGAGGAGCCAAAGATGGCTCTTCAGCAGGCACCCATGGGGGGCGGGCGGTCCAGGCTGTGTGTGCAGCCAGGAATTTTGCTTCCTCTGATCTAGGCCAGTAACATTCAGGTCACAGCTCTTCAGCTGCAAGCAGATCTGAGCACGCGCCCTGTGGCAGGTGAAGCGCTCCCTGTCTCTACTAAAAAAGTGCATTTCACCTCATTTTCCAGGGCAGGCCAAAGGGATGCTTTCACTCAATAGTAACTGTGCGTGTGGCTCCTGGCACATTCAACTGTGAGGAACCCTGACATCTCCTGTGAGTGACTGCCACTCTCACCTTCTCTGGGTCCTTTAGCAAAGCTGACCCTTCAGCAAGTATCGAGCCATCAGTGACCCCACTGTGCAGTGGGGGAAAGAGGAGGGAATTTCCTAACACTTCTCTATCCAGACCATATCAGCTTCCCCAGAAAAATTAAGAAGGGGAAGGTGGAGGGATTTGCCCAAGAGCATCTATGCACAGCCCCCGGACACAGACAGCAGTGTGGTGCTTGCTGCCCAGAGGGAAGGGCTGGGGGAAAGGTGGGCAAGGGAGTGAAAATGGGAACGTCTGTAATAGTGTAAACAATAAAAACAAAGCAATAAATAAATGAATTAGTAATAAATAAAAAAGTGATAAATCAAGTAAACAGAAAGAAGAGGCATTCTCACACAAGCCCAAATGTGTGTAGACGAAATAACTGCTTATCTGCACGGACACTGACCCCACGCAGACTCAGGAAGGCAAAGGGCCCTGTGGGAGGCGCCCAGAGCCACGGCTCCAGCCCAGCCCTGCTGTGTCCCCAAGAGCACAGTCCCTCTAACGAGTAGCACCGCAGGATGTTTTCCTTAAGGGGTCTCGGGGGCTCTACCACTTCAGGGAACGTTCACGACACCAACGAGCCAGCCCCAGACTGGGCATCGGCCCAGGCAGGATGCAGGTTTCTTTCTGGGACACATGAAGTCTGGAATGAATACTCCTGAGAGGAGGCCACTCTCCTCCCAGCGGCGATTCAAGGCCCCGGGCTCTTTCCACCTGGCGGCTCTGCCCTTTCGACTTCCTGGCTTCCACGTGGTGGGTGAAGCTCCTCTTCGTCAGAAAGGTGGGAGGGGGAGGATGAGGAGGATCGCTCTCACGCTGGCCCTAGAAATGGCACGCGTAATTTCTGCCCACATCCTTTTGTCGGGAACTCCATCGGATGGCCTCTTTTGAGAAAAGTAGTCTCGCTGTGTAGCCAGGAAAAAAAGACGAAATTGGTTTGGTGGACAGCTAAGCCATCTTTTTCACAGAAGGCAAAGAATTTAGTACGTGAGAAGAAAAAACATGCATGTTGACAAAAGCTTGTGGCACAAATTATCTGTGCTCTGTAAGATACTATGTATTAAATACAGTTTATGCATCAACCAAGATTAAGATTTGAAAAAAAAAAACTTTTAAGCCAGGCGCTACGATTAGTAAACACTTCATATAATCAAAGAGAGATACAAACTAATTCACAATCTTCAGAAAAATTAGTATGTTTCATGCTATTCAGCAATATAACCAGTCTCTAAAAACAGCTACTAGAGATACAATGAAATAATATGAAATGGTCCAGTTCTCCTCAGTCTGACACCATCAATTAAGAACCAGGCCTGGCCCTGAAAAGTGCCTTCCCACAGAGACAGACCCCATTGCTTTAACAGGAGAGAAGTAATTCTCTCCTGCAGACACAAAGGCAAGCGCCCTGAGGCCAGGAAGAGTCTGCTTCTGTGCTGTTATCGGCAGCAAAGGGCACAGCGTTTTCGGTGAGTGCCAACCATTCTCAGAACAGGAGTGTCTGAGAGTCCATCTGCGTCCACCCACATCGTTTTGACCAGGGATGGCTTCTCCCTCCAGACCCTTTGCAGCAGCGAGAGATGGCAAGAGTACTAGTGACGGCGACAACGCCTTGACCACTGTTCTTCACGCGTGAGCAAGGCAGACACGCTGCGTCCCCCTCCAGGCCTGGCCGCGGACTGGGTCAGACGTCCCAGGTGCCTGTAGCAGGGTCTGGGAACCGAAGCTCGGAGCACCCTGAGGAACACACGAAACGGGTCTCTTCTCATGAACTTCAGGAACATAAAAGTGAGTTGTTTGAGACAACCTTATTTTTCTGGTTTGTTAGATGTGGTTCAAGTAAATGTCTCCTCCACTCTGTCCACAGCCCTTCCCCTGTTCCCGCCCCTACTGTCGCTTCCTTCCAGGCCTTCGGCAGCAAAGCAGAAGGTGAGAGCCAGAGAGTAACCGAGAGTCGGGCCAATGTTAAGTGATTATTTCAATTCCCCCAACGTGGGTTAAGCACCATTATATGCAGGTCGCAATGTGAGTTTTGGGGTTACAGCATCCCACCTTAAAGGAGGTCCCACTTGTTCTGAGAAAGCAAAGAGCATCTTTTTCGGCATAGAAGGCAAATGCAGAAACTATCGTCACATAACCGAGCGAATGATCAGGGCTGTAGTCACCCTGTGCATCAAGAAGAGGCTCCCGGCCTTTTCTAAAACTGAAGTGCGTATCAATTTTGCCGAATGTTCGACACGTTTCCTTCCATATAGTAGGGAAATCATACAGGTTTCACCGATGAGGGTGGGTGAGGATAGTATCTGCAGAACTTCTCCATGAGAAATTTCATAAAATGATCAGCAAAGGTACAAAAAATAGGATCTGTCATTAAACATTCTCTCTTTTTTTTGCTATCTCACCCAGCATTAAACATAAACATTCTTAATGTTTAGCTGTTCCTAGTGTGTCTTTTGAAATAACAAACTCAACACAATTGACTCATAAAAAGTGCTCCTTTATTTGAAGCCTTTGAAAATTGCGCAACGGTGTTTAGGTTACTGTTGAGAGTCCATAGAAATATTATCGTCGAGTCAAAAGTCATCTCACATCTCCCCAGAGTTTCCGATACCTTTTGTAAGAGGTAAATAATTGTTCGATGCATGAAATTCGTATCTTGTCAAATATCCTCCACCGTAAAGTTGCACTGGGAAAAACGATGGCACATGAGACACAGAGAGCCCAGGATGCATGGAGAGTGGTTCCGTTCAGAACACGGGACAAACACTCATGGCTACCGGCCTGGTCACATGGCTCCGTTTGGGCATCGTCATTTTGGACAGGCTCAGGGTCCCTCTGAAGCCCAACATGTTATGACCCTCGATGACTAGGTGGGTCCCTAGAAACAGCCTTAGCCACGTAGAGACGTCCATCCTCAGTGTGAGCAACTTTACCCTCCCTGGCGTTTTAGTCAAGATGCTTGCTGCTGCATTCGGAGACTGTTGTTCAGGGTTCATGGCCTAAATCTCCGTGCGTGTGTGTGTGTGTGCGTGCGCATGTGTCTGTACCAATGTGTACGGGTGTGTACGGGTGTGGCAGCTTTTTACAGATTGGGGTCCCTCCCCGACTGCACAAATGTGCTCATGGGATGTCTCTGGCATCTTCGTCTGCATGCCCCGAAATGCAAGCACACTGAGCCTTCGGACTTTAATACCTTTCACCCATTTGGAACGCCATCCTTCACGCCTGTGTTCTCCACCCTCCAGGTTTATGTCTTCATTCCTATTTTCTGTTCTTTTTTTTTTAATATAAAGATTTTTTTAAAGGAGCATCAAACATACATTCTTCTTCTTTTAAGTTTTCATTTATTTTTTAGAGAGAGAAGAAAGGAGGGAGAAAGAGAGGGAGAGAAACGTTCATGTGTGAGAGATACAATTGCTTCTCGCACACCCCCACCTGGGGGCCTGGCTCGCAACCCAGGCGTGTGCCCTGAATGGGAGTCGAATGCAACCCTTCGGTTCACAGGCCAGCATTCAGTCCATTGAGCCACACCAGCCAGGGCCGTATCTGTTCCTTTGATGGTTTATTATTGGCTCTTCATCCCTGTCTAATAAAAAAGAAAGGTAACCTTTTGTTTGCCCTCTCTTGTTCTTTTATGTCTTCTGCAAGCAGTGCTTCTGAGCTGCTTTTGCTACTTTGCCCTTATTCTTCCAAGCCTTTGTCATCGCCGTGCATGCTGCTTGGGAATCTGCCCCAGTTTTCTTTGCTTTCTTTTCTTTTTTTTTTTCTTCCCATATTCACATTTTTATTGCATCTTTTTCTTACATGAAGTTGTTTTTTTCCTCCTTTCCCAGTTGCATTGCAACCAAAGAAAATATTTTCTTGTGTCCTACTTTTTTCTCATTGAAAGAAATCCAATCGTCATAACTCATTTGCTCCTTGTGCGAGGAGCCTCCATAGATTTTCTGACTTTGTGTAAGCTTATTAAAGTCTGTTTTCTTAACATTCGTTTAATAAAATTAACATCTGTATTTACTAACAGCAATTATCTTCTAAAAGAAAGAGCTGGATTGTACTCATCTCTATGTATCAATAGCCTATGACCTTCCTACATGTTCTCTTTTTGTAGGATCTGTAGCTGAACAGCTTTAGTAAAATGTTTAGAGATGGCCAACCTGAGATAGAGTTACAAGTTTTAAAATCTGATTATACTTAAATCCTTATTTACTCATTTATTTATTCTTTTATCTCTTATTTATTTTAAATCTGTATTTTAATTCTTCACTTGTCATTCTATTAAGCGTTGAGTTGGACTAGCTATGCCTCCAAGTTCTCTTTAGCTGATTGACAGCATAGCAGCCCCCTGACTCCCTCTCCTGATGACTGATAACCATCAGGAAGTCTCCCTGTTCATGGTCTGCACCTGCTGGTCCCATTCCTGTAAACATGGTAAAAGCTAACATTTCCAACAGGCATAATGCACTCTGTGCCACACCCAGTGCTCCGCCGTTTATGTGGCTGAGCTCCTCTCCACGACCCAGCAGCGAGGTAGCGTTAATATCCCTACTTTACAAAGGAAGAGGCATGGTAAGTTTCCCCAGCTAGCCTGACGTTCAGCTAAAAGGTGAACTGTAAGCTCCAGAGCCCTCGTGCTTGCCCTTTGCAGCTCACGACCTTGGTGACGCGGGGCCTAGCTCTTCCTCATAAGGGCTGTAAACTGCTTGTTTTCTCCCTGACCCTCCTCCAAGCCCTTTCCTGCTCCTTGACCTTCTCTGGAGTCCAGACAAGCTTCAGCCCTGGATCCCAGATTCCCAGGTGTTCTTCCACTTCCAGGGCTACCACTCGTCCATCCTGGCTCCCTTTGCTCAGGGTTAGTGAAGAAGTGCCACGCAGCTAAGCACAGAGCTCTTTCCAGCCCTTAGAAATCTAGCTCTCCAAGACTCCTTGCTGAAGGTCCAAGCCATCAGGAGGCTGTAGGGGATAAGGCGTGAGGCCGCACACCAGCTGGTCAACAACGGAAGAAACACTATAGCGGCGAGCAGGAGCTGAGTCCCTCAGACACACCACATTCCACAAACTCAAAAGCACTGAAACCGGACCACAAAGCAGACCACAATGGCACACGTTTGGAGCCACGGCTATTGGCCACCGGCTCCCAGATCCCCAGAACCGACCAGTCCCCTGTGTAGCCCATCCTTGCCATTTCATTCGCCTCCAAACGACCGAACCCCGCTTCAAACGCTGGAGTATCTTGGACACTTCTCATGGTGCCAGGGCAGCATTTTATTGTGTCGTGGCCGTCAGAGAAGCACGGCTGAAACCCACGTACAAGCGCACACGTGCGGTGCCACTTGATTCCCTCCTCGCAGCAACAACGCTGTGACCATTTGAACGCCCACCATCTACTGAGGATTTCCTAGGGTTTGCCCTGGGCCAGGACTCTATACATACTCATCTCTCTGAATCTTCACCCATAAAAAGAGAACTGACATTCACATTTTAAAGGTACCGGATATTAAAGCTTCTAGAAGCTCAGAGACTTGCCCTGGGACACGTGGAAACAAATAACTGGTGGACATGACAGTCAAAGCCAGGGCCGCCAGTCAAAGCCAGAGTCAAAGCAAGACATGCAAGTGTGTGGACATCTTTCTAGTACATTCTGGAAAGAACCTGTACTCCAAGCTTCCTTCAGAGCAGGTCGGGGCAACAGCAATATGCAGCAACACCTCAGATAAAAAATCACTCGCTCTAACAGCTCCTTCCTCATGTTCTCCAATTTCCTGTGAAGGGGGCCATTGGCCATCCCTGGCTGTTTACCTGCTACCGTTTCCCACCTCATTCCTCGAGGACAATGGGAGCTTCCACAATGGCCTACCAGGCCACAGGGACATGAGACGCAGGCCAGACCCCAGCTCCAAGGGAAGGAGAAGGATGAAGAAAAGAAAAGGAAAGGAGGAGAAAAAAGCTTGCTTATTTTATTGTAGCGGGGAATCGCCCAAGTTGACTGTCTGCTCTTCTGAATGAGCGTTTGGCTCACCCCGAATGGGTTGGAGTAGGACAGATATCATTCACAAAAACCCCAGTGGCCTTCTCCGGAGGGAGCTGGAAAATCATGAGCTATTCGTGAGATTCCAGCAGCAGTATTTCTCTATGCTCGGAGGGAATGAAAGTCTAAAAGCATTTCTGTGTCTCACTCACATAAGCATTTCCCAAACCAGATCCAATGGTCAGGAAAAACGAAGTCTGTTAACGTCTCAAACTGGAGAACTCCAGGAATACAATCTATGCGATGCTGAGGGATAATGAGGTCTCTATCAGAAGAGAAAAAGAAATCATCAGCCAAAAACATAGAGTTCAGAGGTTAAAGAAGTCCCTGAGCCCTACCTAACAAAAGGAACCGACAGATGTCATAGGAAAAAGGGGTTTTGCTAGGAGGTCAGTGCAGCAAGTGACACGTGGGTGCTTCGTGTAAAAGAGATTAACCTTTGGTATCGAGTTGATCGGCGTCTCAGATGGCGCTTGCCACGGACCATTCATGCCATCTAGTACTCGGAGCGTGCCAGCGCTCACAGGCTGGGGAGGTCGGACTGGGGCAGGCCAGACGTGGAAGCCTGCCAAGACTTGCCACAGGCTTGCCAAGCAATGCGATAGGGGAACTGGAGCTTCCCCGTTGAGTTTCCTGAGCCCCAGGCCTAGAGAAGGGTCCCTCCCTGACAAAGGGTCCTGAGCGTTAAGCACACACCACTGTGCCTTGTCCACGGCAGATAATGCCTTTAAACACAAGCTAAGTGCTCTTCACCGTGAGCGTGGCTTCTTTTCATTGCTAAGCAGTTTACACCAAGGAAAGCAATGTGGTCGTCACTGTCCCCATGCAGATGCCCTTTGGAAGGACGGACCATTCCATCAGTTCGGTAGTGCAGGCATTTCCAGACTCAAACCGAGTAACAGGTCATGGAGGCTGGCTGTGGAAAACCCCACGAAACACAGTCTTTGAGACAGGTCAACCCTATTATGCGTGCACACAGGAATGTGGTCCTCCAAATCTCGTCCCTACCTGATGCTCTCCTGTCCAGAAAAAAATTATCCAATGGGATTAATCCTTGCTGATAAAAAATAAACCTCCCATCACCTTCATTACATAGACACTAAAGCAAATTTGCAAATCCATGTATTACAAAGTGCTAAGTCGATCTCAAAGAAGATGTTATTTAAAGACAGGTCGAGATGCATCTCAGGCACATTCCCAAGGGACTACTGATTCCCTGCCTCGTGCTCGGGGTCTTACCAGGCTCAGTGGCGTTTCTAACACGCTCTCGCTTCTGGCAGTAAGTCTGGAGTTTACTTCCGTTGATTTAAAGAATTTGTGAACAAGAATTTTATCTAAATTGTCATCACCCTCAAGCAACTGGCCAGGCTGAAAAAGTGCCCTGAGCCGGAGGGCTGGGCGAGACAGGTCCATGAGATGTGCCAGGTGCCTCATCACTCAGCCTGGCCACTTCATGACAGTCCCGCGGTCAACCCTGGCCACGTGCTGTGGGCAGCATCACAGGGCAGCCCCGACGCCTCTCCACGCAGACTCCGATAAGGACCCACAAGGTAGATAAGGACGAGTGCTGCATGCTGTTCCATCGGCACCTGCACTCGGCTCCCAAACCCCAGGAGGCAGAATCTGCTGGTGGAACTCATACCGGGCATGCGTGGTGAGAATGAAATACTCAAAGAGCAAAGCCCAGTTGAGTGGCATTTTGTTACAAAAGAGGCAGCTGATAACTCCAGCCACTGCGGTGAGGAGACCAGTGAACAATGGGAAAGAGGAAAAGACTGTAGAAAAGGGAACAGAATAAAGATGAGAAGAACATGGACTGAAGGGTTTGCGAGTAATTAATTGTAAAACACCTTCCAGTCACCTTCAGCCTTGTGGATAGCTTTCCACGCAGCATAAAACCGGGGGGCCTAGAAGCTCACCCCCTCAGTGCAGCTGTCAGGGCACTGCACGGGGGCTTTACTGGGTGCACAGGCACTAAGACGTCTCCTGACTTCTGGAGTTGTGCCAACTAGTGTGTAGGAAATGGGAACAGAAAAGGCTAGAGCCACGGAAAATGATGAAGATTAATTAGTCAAGGCAGGAAAACTATGTTCTCCAAGACTGAGTTCTGAATAACCACAAGCAGAGGTCGGAGCTAAGTCATCTACTAGCTCCTCACAGAAAGAGGTTGACCGTGAGGAAGGGTTAGTGAGCATGGACCAGTGGGGGATGGAGAGGGATAAAGATACATCTGATAAGCCGGAAGAAGCATGTCCACCTAGAATTTCAGAATCACCAATGCCCTGGTGAGGAGTTCTGGGCTTGACACCAGGCCTATACTCTAGATATACCGGCATTTACTTTGTGTTCTGGTTTGATGTCGGTGCACCTGCTTTCGTTCATCCCATGGCATATATTTACATGCTCTCAACCAATTCATTCCTTATGCTTCTAAAACTCCATGCTGTCACATCTCAGACTGCCCCATAGATCTTGGAACGCTCTGCAGATCTTGTTGCTCAAAGACACTTGAACTGGTGATTCCACTTCCCTGATTCCCAAGACGATAAACCGAGCTCACAGCACCCATCACGGAACCCGTTGACTCAAACAGAGCCCAGCGCTGTCACCACGTCTAGTGAGAACCGGGGCGATCCATCCAAGTGGGTGAACGGTCTGTAATTAAGACCAGTTTCATGAAGGCAAGAAGAGTAAGTGAAAAGGGGGGCTGTCCTCCTCCTGATTAAAACATTAGGCCAAGCGAGGGGCCAGTGCTACGGGGTAGGCTGAGCACTTTGTCTTGTGCGGACCTCTGCTTGTCGGGCCCAGGGACTGCCGATGAGGTCCTTGCAGGGGAGTGGTGTGCGAGCGGGCTGTTTTATGGAAGGAGGCACGTCTCTTATTGATTGATGACTTCCGCCCGGCGATGCTCCCACATTTCCACAGATGTAGAATAGAGCAGACCGCAGAGGGCTGTGTGAAGGGTGTCACTTGGGAAGAAGGGGCTGTACATCGCTGCTGTGGGACAGGTTCTGATTTTAGAACCTCCGGAAAGGTGTGGCATCAGCACCCTTAAGGAGAGCACTTTGACACAACCCCTCATTAGTTGAGATCTGGAACCATCGTGAGAAAAGCAGATTTAAAATCCAGTAATTAAGCTTTGACATGGGCTCCGAAATTCCCAGGCCCAGCCCTGTGTGGGTTTTATGACACTGTTTTGAGATATGAAGATGGTATCTGAAAAAATGCCTTTTGCTCATAAACTTTAACTTTCTAGACAGTGATAAGTCAATAATTCAAAAAGCATAGTAATTCACTGAGGATTGAATCTAAGAGTGAAAAGGATCTTTCTCTTCATTCTTTTCCTCCTGTTTTGTGCTTCATTCTTTTTTTAAAAAAAAATCCTTGTTTGTGGATATGTTTATGGATTTTAGAGAGAGAGGAAGGGAGAGAGAGAGAGAAACATCGATGTGAGAGAGAAATACCAATCAGTTGCCGCCCGTATATGCCCGGACCGGGGAGTGAACTGGAGACCTACGTATGTGCCCTGACCGGAGAGCAAACCCACAACCTAGTGACGGAGGGGATGACGCTCCGACCAACTGAGCCACCCGGCCAGGGCTGTGCTTCATCCCGGCACTATCTTCAATATGAATAAGCAGTCGCTGCAGCACGAGTCCCCAGGTGTCACTCCAGGAGCCTGGAGGAAAGGTCATAAGTACCCATCATTCCCCAGACACTCATTTTTCTCTTCTCTCACATTAAAGGAAAAATCATCTGGAATTGCCCAGCCTCCAGATAAGAAGAAGAAGAGGAGAAGGAGGAGGAAGGGGAGGGGAGGAGAAGGAAAAGGGGAAGGGGAAGGGAAAAGGGGAGGGGAAGAGGAAGGAGGAGAAGAAGGAGAGGGAGAAGAGGGAGAAAAAGAGGAAGAGGAGGGAGTAATTGTTTAATTACATGATTCTAAATTTGAATTGTACATTTAATAATTTTTAATTTTTATTTTGAAGTTTTTCCTTTTGGGTCTAAATCTTAGGAGGTAGTTTGATATTCCAAATCCTTCAAGTTCTAAAATCTCTAGTGCCTTTTTTCCAATCAAGTGTTCAAGTTAATTATACCCCCTAACTCCCATTAAACTGGGGAAATTCTTCAGAGACTGTTATTTGAATAAAACTTCTCAGAATCGTGTTGGAAGTATTGTCCCGGCCCCGCGAGGGGAGGCGCACGTATGTTAGGAAATGAGGCTGCCCGGAGTTTACGTAATTGTCCGGCCATTGGTAGATCACGTTATCAAAAGGGCATATCTGCCTCAAAGGCCAGCATCTGAAAGTTCAATCAGCACAGAAAATGGACTCGAAATATTGACATAGCTCTTGACCAAGGCGAAGGGGGCTGCAATGAGAGTGAATCTTAGATTACTTCAATTCGATTGTATCAAAAAGGGAATGTAGGACGAGGCCCCATTTCAAAAGGAGCCTCCTACATTTACTTGCTGTTAAAAATAAGGGCAATTTAATTCAGACCAAGTAGAACTAAACTCAACAAAGGTCAAGTGCTTCTTGATTTTAGCCAAGCAGTATAAAAGTAACGACGCAGGGCTGTAGAAGTTCAAGTGGCAGAGACCTTGGGGACATTAAGTCCAGAAGCCGCCTCTCAGCATGATATGCCCCCATCCCAGCGTCCCTGGGTAAAGCCCTTACTCCTCCACTTAAGCCACTCCAGGAAAGATGACTAGAGTCCACACTCAGGCCCCGCCAGGCCCAGCTCGGGCACCGGTTCTCGTGGGTACAAACAGGGCTGAGGGGCTCATCACAGAAGGCGTGAGGCAGTTATGGCCTGTCACCCCTCAAAAGGGGAACATCCCATTGAAATCAGAGCAAACATTGGTTTGCGAGGTACCACACCTCGGGGCTGGAGTTAGCTGTTCCTAGCAGCCCATCATTCTGCTCAGCCACCTTTTCTATAAACTGTGCATGTCGGTAATACCTGCGACCCCCATACCAGACAAGGACCAGGTCCATACTTTGCGAGCCCTGGCACGACACTCAGCATGATTAAGAATTTCAAGGCAGTGACAACAGAGCATTAAACCAAGTTCAGGGCCATGCTTGGGGCTCTCTCCTGAACACAAAGACGTCCTTACTATTCTAAGGACATCATAGGGAAATATGATGAAACATCATAGCTAATATGACATCATAGGGAAACTTAGCCCCTTAACCGGCACCCATTGAAGCTAATCCTGAATCCTGCTCAATCTCTAGCTCAGACGTGACACAACTTGTCTCTACCTCCTTCAATTTCCTGGCCTTGTGTTCCCGCTGGGGAGGAACAGTGTACTGAAGCGGGGACCCAGAAGCCCTCATCCCAGCCTGGGCTCTGCTCTGGGGCATTCAGAGCACCTACCTGCCCGGCCTCAATCCCCGCCCTCCAACCTCGCAAACATGAATCCTGTTCAGCTCCTGGGCCCCTCTCCCTGCCCCCCAGCTCCTAAAGGCAATCCTGCCTCCTTACCCTTGGAGTTGCAGGTACCTAAATCAGAAATAAGAAACATGGAGAGGTTTTCTGCCCGGTCCAGAAAAGAGGTGTCATCATCTTTGTGGGAGCTTCAGCAGCGACCGCCCCTCCTCGGGGGCAGCCGCTGGTGGACGGGGCAGTAGGCACTGCTCCCCCATCCGGAGGACACCGACTACAGACTAGGGAGCAAAGCCAAGAGGATCCCAGAAAAAACGGGACGGACCCACTGGGTTTGGTCCACCCTGAATCCAGTCTGCGTTCTGTGAACTGTTAAAGAATACCACTCACGGCTGACGTGACACACACTCCAAGTGGGCCACACAAAAAAAATGTTCAGAAACCTCTCTCTGTCATTCAAACACACTGCAGCAGCTGCCCATGCGGGGTGGCTTCTGGGGCCTCCCAGAACTGGGCCCTGCACGGAGGAGGCAAATCTACGCCCTGCTTAGGACCAATCCACCTCCAAGAACTTTCATCCTTCTGAGTCCGCTGCTCCCCTCTCAGACTCTTCCCTACTGTTTCCAGAGTCAAGGTCTTCCTTTCGCTTCATTAACTTTGATGAAACATACAAGGATGAAAACCATGCAAGGAACACCGGTGATGGTTTATGGGTCACCCTCCACACTGTCTGGTTTTCCGAACCACTGGAGGAAAACAGTGCCTCGCTGTACGCCATTCCACCCGCAGCTCCTCGTGGTCGGGCGGCTTGACCAAGGTCATGTACCTACCAAGGTCAAGCAGGCAGGTCACCTGTGCCCAGCCAGCTGTGCTTTCCACAGAAGGGACGTTATTTAAAAGACCGGCGGGCTTTTCATTACGGCTGAGCGAATGACTGATTCCACGCAGACTTGGAGGAGAGGGGCATGCTTCGCCAAGCACAACCCTGACGGCAGCCAGGGGAAAAGGCCCTGACAAGTCTCACTTCCTTTCATCAACAGCCCTCTGTCCTGCATTGTTCTCAGCATTGTCCGCACTTCCCTGTTAGTCATTCCGTGAGTCAAGAGCTGGCCCCGGCCAGCTGCAGACATGCTCCGCTGGCTCCCCTGTGTGCGGCCGGCCTGCTCGAGGGGCCGGACCGCGGCGCTGCTTTCCTCCCGGGCCCTGAGGAGGCCAACAGGCCACAGGGGACCTCTCCAACCACCTGTTATTGTGACCATGTGCGCGGTCTAATCAGTTTGTTTTCATCGGAGTGTTCCGAAGAGGAAACAAAGGCTATATTTAATTATTTTTTTAAAGACAAGTCCAATCATCCAGACCCCTCTCAAATATTTGGAATTCTCTGGGCCTCTTCCCAAAACCCACTGGAGAGGTGAGTGGGGAGCACTGTTCCACAGGGAAGGCAATCTCCCAGCCTGGGGGTGAAACAGCACTGCGCCCAAGGTGGAGGGAGTTCCCCGGTTTGGGGGGATGAACACTGAGTCAGTCGGAAGCTTTTTCAATGCTTCTTTATCATCTGGAACTGAGCCTGCAAGGAGCTAGACAGATCCGTGAGGAACAACGATTAACTTGCAAACCTTAGAGGGGTTGCTGCCTAACCAAGGAGAGGAGAAAACGCAAACAAACCTAAGTGAGCACATATAACAAAGACAACTCAGCACCAACAGTAGTTGTGATGTTTGTTATGGGTTGGATTGTATCTCCGCAAAAAAGGTACTAACCCCCCAGACCTCTGAATGTGACTCTCTTACAGGGTCTCTACAGAGGTGACGAAGTCAAAATGAAGTCCTTAGGGTGGGCCCACCCCAAACGACTGGGGCTCAGATGAAAAGGAGAGATTGGATATGGATGCGCACACAGGGAGAGCAAAATGAAAAGATGAAGGTAGAAACCCACACACTAAGGAACGCCACAGATTGCCAGGAAGCCCTCAGAGGTAGGAGAGAGGCACGGACAGATTCTCCCTCACAGCCCTCAGAAAGAACCAACAGTCGACCTTGGCCTCAGCCTTCCGACCTCCAGAATAAAGACAATACATTTCTGTTGCTCAGGCCATCCCGTGTGTGGTACTTTGTCACAGCAGCCCTGGCAAACTAACACGGGTGATGGAAATACATTCAGAGCACACAGGTCCCTGAAACCGCTGCACCTCACAAGTGCCTTCACCCTTAAGGTTTCCCCAAATCGCGCCTAGCTGGCTCCTCCGACCACGCAGACCCCAGATCAATCCTACTTCTTCGGACCCCTCCTGACCCTCCAAGCAGAAGAGCAGCATCCCCACCCCATCACCTTATGCTTGCTTTTGGCCTTTGTCACTCTCGTGCTCAACTGTTTGGAGGTCTGTCCTCTTTTCCTGCACCTCCACAACGTAAGCCCAGAAGAGCAAAGTTCTCACCTGTCCTGGCCACAGACGCCCAGCTTAGTAGGAGCTGAATACGTATTTCCTGAGAAGGAGCACAAAGCTAAAGGAATTAAGAAATTAGGAAGGGAAAATCTCATTTATTCATGTTTTTATTCCATCCATTCAGTAAACATTTATTAAGAATAAGTGAGTGTCTAGAACTCTACAAGACTCTGGAGAAATTCAAAAAAATTTCAAGACCTAGTCATCGATAAACACAGAAAACTTCCAAAAATTGTCCCGTGCAATTGTCCCATGGTAACTAAGAAGGTTTGGTTACATCCTACGGCATATGAAGTTGATTTCAGTATTACCGCCATCCCACACCTACCTTGTTCCTTCCTTCACCTTTCTGTGGGCAGAACAAGAGTCCTGATTAAGGGGACAATGGAGTCAAAATATGCCTAGATCCTCCAAGGAATAAACCCCCTAACTGCCCCTTCCTTCCCCACCCCAAATTTCCACCCCCAAGAGAGCCTCCGGGAAGCCTCAGTGGCTTCAGCTCCCCTTACCAACCCCACCTATGCCTCTCTGTTCCCACCTCCCAGGGGGACAAGGCTGTCGGGGAGAGGTTGATTTGCGTGTACAATGGACACTTGTGGTGATGAGTCATGCTGTCCTCTACCCAAATCAGCCTCTGAACAGTGACTAACAGTCGGTGCACCTTGTGGCATACAGCCCAGACCAAATGGCTCTGCTGCCCACCGCCCACTGTCCCTCACTCTACAGGACCTGCCCAGGCACCGACGCCCTATAGGCTGCCTCTGGTTGGAGCTGGACAAAGAGGTATATTGTCTGTGTCACCCTAACCCTTGAACTTGTGCTAAGTCTGTGCTTTGCTCTGTGAATCCTGGCCAGTGCTCATCCACTCACCAGCTGCATGAACTTAACACAAGTTCTCTAAATAGTCTGGGTTTATTTTCTTCATTGGACATTGGAGATCCCTACCTCACTCCGGTGCCGTAAGGAGGAGCACAGGTGGAAGCTCCAGCAAGGTGTCTTTTCTATAGTTGATACTTAATAAATATCAACCGAACCTTAGCTTTTTCAGCTGTATGTCTGGAGTGCGCATCCTTTGCAGTCATAGACAAGAACGATCTCACATAAAGCATCTGTTAATGAGGAGGTTTGGTCAATATTAGTTTTAAGGAGCCACAGCTTATCTGGGAGGGAGCTGGACAGGAGACAAAACGCAAATGACCCAGGCCTAGAGCTGGGGGTAGAGGGTGAGGAGCCCACGAACAGTCTGTGGAAATTAAAGGGAACCACACCGTAGGAAGGCGAGTTCAGGACACCCCTGGGCCAAGGTCTAAAGAACAGCGGTACAGCTCGGGCTCTTGCGGTCGTTGAAGGAACAGTACAGCCTGGGTTCCATCTCTGCGCCTGGAAACAAAGGGAACAGTTTCCCGCCAGGACCAGAAACACTGAATTAGCTCTCTGATTCAACTGTGCCAGAAACAAGGTAAAAGTAGGCGGAGAAACACAACTTCTGGTGAAGCCTGGGCTAGGAGCCCGTGAATCTGACAAGGATCCCAGGGAACTGTAGGAACTTGGTAGACCACACAAAAGGGCGATGCTGAGGCTGGAGAAGGGAAGCAGGTGGGAAGTGCTTGCATTGAGTATAAGCACATCACCTGCCTGCTGACATTGCCTAAAACACAGCCACATGGCCCACAGGCCCCAAGTTCATGCCCGCTGCTAGAATAGCCACCAATCTCCTACTTTCAGTGTAGTTGGTGATCTCAGAATCTCCCCACTGCAACACACTACAGACAGTCCCCGGCATAGGATGGTTCGACTTACAATTTTTCGACGTTACAATAGTGTGAAAGCAATATGCATTTAGTGGAAACCGTACTTCAAACTTTGAATTTTGATCTTTTCCTGGGCTGGTGATATGCTGGACGATACTCTCTCGCGATGCTGAGTAGCAGCGGTGAGATGATCTTCCCAGTTGTAGGTTAATGTACTGTTCTGAGCCTGTTTCAGGTAGCCTAGGCTAAGCTGCGATGTTCGGTAGGCCTAGCTGTTCAAGTACATTTTTCAGGTTAATAATTTCAACCCAAGGTGGGTTGATCGGGATGGAAGTTGAGGAGCACCTGTAGTTTCTCAGTGGAATGGCTTGGTGGGTGGGATGTTGCTGACCATGAGGAAACGGACACACAGACGAAAGGAGACAATTGATGGATGATTGATGGAGCCTCCCCGCAATGGCCGAAGTCTGCGATCTGGGGGCCTGGAAGTTCCATCATTGGTGTGGGAGAGGCCTCACATGGCTCTGACATTCCAGTTCAGTCAGCTAGACCATTCTTCATGACTAAGTGATGAATTTTTTTTAAAAAGCCATGAACATGGGATCATAAAATATTTTCCTACAAAAAAGGGAGTGTAACCTAGTTCTGAAAGATGTCACAACTAGCTGCTGTCTTCTGAGGTGCCATCCTTACTGGTCGCTGTGATAAGGGTCCAGCCCTGGAAGGGGAGGCACGACCACAAGCTGATGGCATGAATGACACAAGCCGGGCTGATGTCGTCACAAGCAGAGGTCACCTGTTCTGACACAATCACCGCCACGGCTCGGGCTCACCTTGCCCACGTGCAACTGGCACCCATTCAGGCAGGAACAGTGAGTCAGCCAGATTTTAGCGAGCCTGTGAAGCAAACGGCATACGTTTATGCAGCCCCAAGTGGGCACGCCCAGGACAGGCCAAGCGTCTCTTCTGAGGGTCGTGGAGGTCTCCAAGGGCTCGCCCTGGATCCATAGAGACCCGAGGCACAAGAGGCCAGGCCCCATCTTCAGCTGGACCTTTGCTTTGTCCAGTGGGCACAGCCTTATCTCTCCACACCTGTACCTGTTTCTCACGTGCAAACAGCAGGTGCCCTTCCAGGCTCGTTCTTGAATGACTGGCAAGGACGAGACCAGCATCCAGTTCCCTCCAGGCTGTGGACACATCATAGCCCTTTGTCAAGGCTGGTGCCCTGACATGGGGTTGATAAAGGAGTAATACAGAAATAATTAAATATTTCCCAGTGGCTTTTTTGAAATGGTTGAAATATGAAAATAAAATTAACCTTACAGATGAGCACCAAAATATGGGGTTGGAAGAGATTTTTATCTAAGGGTCAATTCCCCACCCCGCCCCAGTTGCACACCATATTTTTCATCACAAGTTAGAATATGGGCACAGGAGTATTTTAGTGCCCAAATGACCAGAACAAAGCACTGAAGGCAAACGACAGATGACACTAAACCGTGGAAAACATCATCTGTGTTGCCTTGGGTTTGTTTACTCTTCCTTCCTGCGTGGAGGAGAAGGATTAAAACACTAGAAACTTACACAACAAACTCATGAAATCAAGGATACAAGAACAATCTCTAAATAATGACGTGGAAGAAACAACTACACCGAACAACCTTGACCAAAGATAGCTACTTTAACAAACGCCAAGGCGTAGCTTGCACTTGCTGTTCTTTTCATATTTACTGGGGTTTTGAAACACATTTTTAAAGTCGCTATTTCTCAGAAAGATACTCAGCTTTGAAACTCTCCATTGTAACCTGGTAAATAAAATCAGATATTTCAGGAAAGTGGGATGCAGGTAGATGTGACCACAGGTTCTGAATTCAGTATGAATTTTTACCTTATTTTTGTCTCCCTCTATCCCCAGCCAAACACACACACACACACACACACACATACATTTTAAAGAAAATGTAAAGGAGACTATCTTAAAACAATGACCATATTGTCTCAGATGATTGCATTTTCTTAGCCTTGAATTCAGCTGCTGTGGTCTTCTAGGGACAAGGCCGTGGTGGTTTGGTTGTCCTTGTTTGACACACTAGCCACAAGCCTTTCACACACAGAAAGCCAGAGTCATGTATAAATAAGCACCCACGGAATCACTTCTGAAATACCCAACCCTGCATTTTCAGACTCTCTATCGTCGGCCCATCGGTCACTGTAATCACATCCCCCACTGGCTGGACACCCGTCAGAACATATTTTAAGAATTCAAAGGCCACTCTGTCAAAGGCAAACCGGCCCGACTTTGGGCCAGCGCTCAGATGGGGAGGGGGCCGTCCTGGCAAAGCAGGGTGTTACTGGGCTGCCCCAGCGCACGGTCACAGCACTCTGGCCTTGTGGTTGTTCCCAGGCCGCAGGAGGAATCGGGCAACTGCCCGACTTTGCACAAGTTTCATTTCCCTCCCGTGCAGAGCCTGAGGCCTGGCAGCCCTGTCCTGCGTGACACAGTTTGAAGGAGGAAGTGGAGCTCTGTTCCCTGTGACGTGACCCCTCCAACTGAAGAGAGGCCGGTAGGAATTCTGACCTTGGCCCGCGGGCTCCTTACTGGACCAGCTGCCTTCCCATCTTTGTGCAGCGTAAGCTGACAGGACTTCCCGGGCACAGGCTGGGGACAATGGTCTTCTCCTTTGTAGCCAGTTTTAACCCGGGTTGGGGGAGTAGGAATGAGCTCCTATTTACAATCACTCCGCACAGCGAGAGGCAAAGCTATTTTCTCCAGTCTCACAGGAAGTGGCATGGGGAGGCACCTCCGAGCAAATGGCCACTAGGAAAGTGCACACTGGTGCACTCTGGTTATTGGAGGAAGAACTTCCAGCTCCTTGGCAGGCCTGCTCCATGGCTAGCCCCTGTCAGGTGGTTCAGGGCTGTCCCCTCGAGTAAGTCCCTGAGCCAGAACAATGTGCTCCCCCGGAGGTCCCCGCATGAAGCACACATTTCCAGGGTGAGACACACCACGAGGTCACACCAGGTCTCACTTATGACTCACCTTACCCGAGAGCTGCGGCACCTCAAGCCCTGTGCTCACTAGATTCATTCAGGTGTGTGTGCGGTGCAGCTGCTCCTCCCGCTTCCCTCGGAGCTTCCCCTCTCTTGCTCCCTCAGCCTGCGCTCTTCTGGGCTTCCTCCCCCAACTCCACACTTCAGAGCCCATCTTCACTCACCTGTGAAACGACGGTATGAGAAATCTCAGACATTCCACCCATTTCAGCAGCATTCTCGCCCACCTCTCAAGGTTCTCAAAGGATGCCTAGGAGCATCCGCATCTCCCGGGAACTCGTTAGGGATATGAGTTCCCAGGCCCCGCTCCAAACCTGCTGGCACGGAAACCCTGAGCGCGGGGCCCCAGTTTGGTCTCACGAGGCCCTCCACTGACTCGGGAGCAGCCTCGAGTGTGAGAACCACTGGCTCAGAGGAGAGCTCTCTCTCCACCCTGCAGTGAAGGCAAATCACACACACACGTGAAATGCTCGGGTATCATCTGAATGTAGAATAATCTTTTCACTGAAGTTAGAGAAAGAAACACGGGGTAGAGTTCACCTCGCGGGTCATCTTCACATGTGTTTCCCTTGGAGTAGAGTTCTTAATAAGCACATAAAACAGAGCAGGAACCGTCCCGGGAGATGTTTCAAACACCCGGTTCTTTTGGCAGAGGGCGACACAGTCTTTACCCCTGGTCACCTCCCAGCGGCCTCACAACGGTGTTGGCTCTGGTCAGGGCACCGGCCCGACCAGGCTGATGGAGAAAGGCGACCGGCTGGAGCTTTACCTCTGCCAGTGCCCGTCCAGCCACACCACTGTCGAGACAGCAAGGTGGTGACGAGTGGCAACCACCTAACCTTTGTCACAAGGAGAGAAGTGAACTGTGCTCAGCTCTCTCTGGTCACTTCTCACTGAAAACAGGGGTCCAGAGCCTCGGTTTTCCTCGGTGACATCACAGCCCACCGTGCCCGGCACCCCTCTCTCTTAGAAAATTGGCAGGTGAAATAGAGAGTAAACACTGCTGATATCTGATTCTCTTCTCTTTTTTAAGATTTTATGTATTTATTTTTGGAGAGAGGGGAAGGGAGGGAGAAAGAGAGGGAGAGAAACATCAATGTGTGGTTGTCTCCTGCACGCCCCCAACTGGGGAACCTGGCCTGCAGCCCAGGCATGTGCCCCGACTGGGAGTTGAACTGGTGACTTTTCAGTTTGAAGACCGACGCTCAGTCCACTGAGCTGCACCAGCCAGGGCAAGAATTAGAACATCTTAAGGGACAGATAATCATAAAAGAAATAAACACTATTATCATAGAACTGCCTCTCCAAAAAGTTCTGATTGATTAGTTTTATCGCAAATTATATACATTTTTTACAAATAAATACTACTTATGCTGTATTCGGTCGCACAGAAAAATCTAATGAACTCCATTCATTTTACGACTCTACCATAACCCAGATTTTACAACCTAATACAATACAAATACAAAACTGCAGTTAAACCTATTATAATACATATTAAAAATCTAAACAAAATAATAAATCTAGTGCAACAACACAACAAAAAATAAAAGATCCAACATAGCTTATTTGTGAATGTACAGGTGGTTAAATCTTAGTAAATCAATTTCTATGATACATCCCTTTAAAGACATGAGAGAAAAATAAGATAATTATTTCAATAGATATTAAACATTTAAAAACCATTCTTGAATTTTTAAGAAGTATTTAGCAAAGTAGGAATAGGATATTATATTCACATTAAGAATAATAATTTCTTCGATCAACAGTAAATACTTTAATTAACAGTGAAAAGTTATGGGTGCCTTTATATCAATCAACAGACAAATAAATAAGAAACACAGAAAGACAAAAACTCTTAGCATCATATTTAAAGTTCCTGTGTGTGTGTGTCTTCTAGCCAATGCAAAAAAGACATAAAACAAACAAAAAAAGGCATGGTTGGTAGAAAAAAATAAAATTTCTTTCCAACGTATAACTGTCTATATAAAAACAAAACAAACCCTGGCTGGTGTGGCTCAGTGGATTGAGTACTGGACTGCAAAGCAAAACGTCGCTGGTTCGATTCCCAGTCAGGGCACATGCCTAGGTTGCAGGCCAGGCTCCCAGTGGGGGACATGGAAAAGGAAACCACACATTAATGTTCCCCTCCTTCTCTTTCTTCCTCCCTCTCCCTCTCTCTAAAAATAAGTAAATAAAATCTTAAAAACAAAACAAAACACACATGTACACACATACGTGAACAAAAACAGAAAATAAAAATAAAAATTCAATCATTTTATATATTTTCTATATTATTATAAGCATATAAAAACAGAATTGAAAACATAACAAAAAAAAAAACAGAATTGAAAACAGAAGGAAAAAAGTTATCTAATTCACAAAATCATCAATACCCGAAAACACTAGGAATAGCCTTAGTAAGAACAGAGTGGGACATGTAGGGAAAATAACCACGTAAATGTTCTAAAGATGTTGATTCTCCCCAAAGAGATCCATGGGTCAAAGGGCAGTATATTCCAACAAAAATTCTAGCATCCAGGAAGCAATTTTCCATTCTGAAGCAGACTGCTGCGGACAAAGTAGGACGCCAGGGCAGGTGACGCACTGTGAACTACTCGGGCAAACGCCCAGGAGAACCTTGGCCTCATCAGGCAGCGCTTGCTGAGCTCGCAACTGCGGACAAATAGCCTTCACAGCACTGGCAGTGAGGATGCTGTGCGTGCTCCTGGAGAAGCGGGCCGCAGTCCGGAGGCCCTGGCAGGTGCTCAGGTGTATACCAGTCATGAGAACAGCTGACGCCCAGCGGGGACACGTGTGGGGAACAGTGACAGCCCTGAGCAAGTTGTCCTCAGCTGGTCAACCTTGGAACCCCGCTACAGCAGTCCCCATGGGAAGGTAAACCGTGCACCCAGAGCCGCAGCCTGAGGCTCCTCGGGGAGCCCCTCTCTACCCACACCAGGACCGTGGAGAGAAGAGAGCTCTGAGCTGGAGGATGCTGCCACAGAAAGCTGAGTGAGAGAGCCTGTGATGCGCTGGCCACCAGAAGTTCAAGGCTGGATCGTGACAGAGAGAACTTGAGTCCAGTCTCGCTTCTCAAACGTGACAGCATAGTCCTGGCGATGGTGAACTCCCGGGCCCTCGGAGGAGGACAGAGGATGGAGGGACTGGCTCCCTACCGGCCGCAGACGCTGCTGTACTGCAGCACGACAACCACGGGCTGACAAGCTCCAAAAGAGAATACGGATCGGCACTCTGACTCCAGGACCTGCCAGTCTCGCATAATGTGCAAGACCCACGAGGTCCCCGAGACTTGCAAGAGAGCAGAGTATTGGCCGAGTCCTCCATCAGTGAGGCAGGAGCGGGACCTGCCCCCCAGGAGGCCACGGCTGGGCTGCAGCCCTCCCAGGGCCGTCCAAGCACCTCCAGAGACCACGCCTGCCTCCCCCGCCCTCCTCCCCACAAACACACACACCGGTGAAGAGAATCCAAGAAGGGAGCAGGGCATGGATGAGGCCCCTGGTCTGGAGCTTGAATCCTTCTTCTCCTTCTCCTCTCACCACGTGCCATGTTTCAAGACTCAGTTCAAAGGAGGACTGAACCCACAGCCCAGACACACGTGCCCTGACCGGAAATCACATCCACAGCCCAGGGGACACAGTCTAGAGGACGACGCTCCAAAGAGACTGAGCCACGGCGGCCAGGGCTCCAGCACCTCTCTGACACCCCTCCACACGTATCCGCTCCCACGGCCTGTGGGTCTAGCTGGGTGAACTCACATCAGCAGCCTGCAGACTGTGTGAAAGAGGTGGGACCGTCTCCTGCTTGGACGCTTAGGACAATCGTTTGCTCAACAAATATTGTAGGGATGCTCAATAAATATTTGTAAATGAACTTAACTCCTACTCTGCCTGTGATCGAGTTGTGGGACAGAAGGAGATTCCATTTCTGTTTCTGACAGCTCCTTGGGACCTTTGGGACTCAAAGCAGTTAGTCAAGTTCTAGCATCAATTATCGAACTCAGAAGCCCAGCGCCCTCATTCCCTGGTGTTCGAGGGTCACACTCTGCCTGGCTTCTTGTGAAAACATCAGAGCGGTCACCCCCATTAGCACGCTCTGATCCTGTGCTCACCCCAAACCCTCCCAGAGACCAGCTTAATTAAATTCTGCTCTGGCAATAAGATGCACGTATGCGAGTTCCTGAATGTTTCATACTTGCCAGTGTTGGAACGTGGATTTCTTTCAGACTCTCTTATATTTTCTTCTGGAGGCTTGGTTTGGCCAATTCTGCCATCTCCTTTAGAAGTGCTATCTCTGCTCATAAAAGAACGTTTTCAAGGCAGAATTCCTTCCTTCCATACACGAAGACACGTATGGTGTATACATCTCATGCATAAGCCAACAGAGGGTCTCTCTGCCCCCAGGCAGGGTACACGGGTGGAGAGGGGGGAGAAGATTGCTGGGCCTCCCTCCTCACAGGGACATCAGCCTGAGCACCCAGGACACGCACGGCCAGTCTCCTCATGGCTGCCAGGGTCTACCAGTCCAGGTAGACCACTGTGGAGCCTTTTACTCCAGGGATCTTGTCGTGCCACCTCTCAGCTCTAGCCTTCTGGCCTGCGTGCTCACGTGCACACACACCCTCCCTCCCTCCACCACGTGCCTGCCAGGGAGCAAGAAAGCTATTCCCAGTGTGGGCAGCCAAGAGCAGAGTGACAGCTGCAGCCAGGATGGTCCTAAAACACAGCAGACGTTTCTCAACGGGAAAAGGTCGTCCTTCCCCTGTCGAGGGGTGCCCAAGTTCCTCCGCAAAGGGAAGAGAACATTTGCATGTCTGTCAAATGAGTTTTGGTGCCAGAACCAAAGAGGTTCTCATCTCTAGAGAGCTACTGAGTGCGGGGTGGAGCGAGATAATACACTCCTTCCGGGGCACCAAGAAGTGCCACCGCAGACGCTCACGCACAGGGAGGTGGCGAGGACGCAGGGCGCAGTCCGCTCACCAGGTTTGGCAGCGGAGTCGTTCTCAGTGTTCACGTCACCACTTCAGTTGCCACATTGACCTCAGAGTCACAAGTCCCCTCCTCACTGCCTTCTAGGTAGTGTAGTTCACGGCAGCAGGCCTGTGACAACTAAAAAAGATAAATAACGACAAAAGAAGGAAGGAAGGAAAGAAGGCAGGAGGGAGGGAGGAAGGGAGCAGGGGAGGAGATAAAGACAACATGTTACAAAAGGGGGAGGGGGTTGGGGAAAGGAGGTCAAAAGCTGCAAACCTCCAGTTAGAAAATAAGTCCTGGAGACGAAATGTGCAACATGGCGACCATAGTTACTGTGTTCCTGTTTGAAAGTTGCTAAGAGAGTAGACCTTGGACGTTCTCATTCCAAGAAAAACAAAATTTGTAACTATGTATGACGGTAGCTGTTAACTAAACTTACTGCGGGAACATTTTGCAATGCATACACCTATAAGTGGAAACTAATCAACAAAACAAACAAGCAAGCAAGTGAAATAGAACCAGAGACATGGAAACAAAGAGCAAACTGACAGTAACCACAGGGGAAGGGGGAGGGATAACGGGGAAAAGCGGAGAAGGGTTGTCAAGGAACACATACAAAGGACCCATGGACAAAGCCAAAGTGGGGTAGGATCGGGGGTGGGAAGGGACAACTGCACTTGAACAACAATAAAAAAAATATCAAACATTATGTTGTACTCCTGAAATTAATATACTATTATGTGCAACTATATCTCAATTTAAAAATAACATAAGCTGGCAAGTTTTAAAATCTCTGCCACGTGCAGACCTGAGCCCTCAGGTAGGATCATTCTCTCTTCTCTAGGAATCAAGCTGGTTGTGTTGAGCAGGGGGAGGCGGAGGTGTCTGCAGGGCCCCTGGCTGACAGCAGCCCCTGCAGGAGTCACCTGAGAAGGAGGTAGGCGACTTCCTGGGAGTGCTGCAGAGAGACCCATGGCTGTGCACCGCACCCTCGGCTCCTAACCTCCTCCCCATGGACCAATCACAAGGTCTGGAGGCAGAAAGGTGACGGATTGTGTCCTTATTCTTTTCTTCCTAGTTATACCATCAGTAACAACCTCTTTAGCTGCTTTGACTCCAGCATCTTGTAGGTGGTGGCCCAAGAGAAGCAGGAAGTAGAACCGGAAAAGTCAACTGGAGCAAATATCAGTGGACCAAGGGACCAGGCGCAGAACACACCGGCTACCCTTCTTTGACCACTGCATCCCCCCTTTCCTTGATTCATCAGCATAAAAATGCAAGGGGCCACTGGCAAGCACGCCCCATATCTGCACCCCTCTGCGGTGTCTTTTTGCCAGGAATTGAGGCACATTCCCTTCAAGGAGCCCTAATTTTCTGGAACAATCTTTGCTCATCTCAGCAACGATTGGGAAGAGTCCAAAGACAGCTGGCAAGCTGACAGAAGGCAGCAGGCACCGGTTGCATTTTCATTGTTGTCGTGTGTTCTTTTCATTGAAGGTCCCTTACTGGTCCTGCTTCCATGAGTGGCCACCACCAGGTGGAAAAGGGGAGGAGAGCCAGGTGGCGTGGGGAGGGGCCTTCTCCACAACATTGCATTTCTACACGGAGCTAAACGGACAAGCACGGAGTCACTACTGCGGTTAGAAGTTGGCAGCATGGGAAAGGAGAGAAACAGGTGAGGAATTGGGGTGTTGTTAATAAAATGCAGGCCCCCCAACTGGGGTGCCTGGGGGGTACTTGGTCTGCTTCAACCCCAGAGGAATCAGAAGATGAAAAGCGGTTGGGGAAGGCCAGAACCTTCAGGGGTGGTGGGAGGAGGAAGGTCCAGGTGGTAGGGGGCTGTTTTGCAACTGAGTGAGAGACTGATCACCCCCTGCTGGGAACCCCTCAGCCCCTTTGGTCTGGCAGGAAGAAGGCAGCTTGCATCCCCCAGAGGTAGGTCCAGAGCTGCCAGGTGCCCCAGGCAGGGGGCTGGAGGGGCTCACAGCGGCTTGCCCTCCAGGGAGATGCCAGCCCCCACCCCCCTCCAGCTTTCTGGCCAGAAGGCAGGGCCCTCGACCTCCTCGGAGCGGTTCATCAGCTTCTTCTCAATGGCATCCTGGGCGCTGGCGTAGGTCATTTTGCTCTCATGGGCCGCAGACTCAGGGGCCGGAAGACAAGCACCAGGTCCTCTTTCTTGCGCTCCTTGGTCTCACGGGTTGCATCGTACTGGGCGCAGTGGCAGTCTTTTCTTGACTACGGCGGCGGGTGGCGTAGGGGTCCTCTGCGGTCTGGCGCACGTCACCAGCTCGGACCTCCGTGCCCTCCTCCAGCATGATGCTCTCCTCGTCTTCACTCAGGCGGAAGGGCACCGCCTTCTTGCGCTCCTTCACCTCCTCTGGTGTCGAGGACCCACGCACCTTCATGTCATTGAACACAGTGATAACTTCGCCAGGACACCCACACCAGAAGCAAAAGGGAGACAGCAAGGAGACCCAAAAAGACGAGAGCCGCTGGCTGCTGCCACAATCCAACTCCGCTGGCGCTTTTTTAATCAAGTAATTTCTTAGGCTCAGTTTGGGAATGTTTTAAAAACAGCTTTGTTGACATATAACTGACCTGCAATGAAATGCACACAGGAAAGTGTTCGACTGACTGAGAAATTTCAGCGTGTGTGTGTGTGTGAGGGGTGTCCACACCCTAATCCCCAGCACCTGAGGACGCGTTGCCTGGCGAGCCGAAAGGGGGTGATTAACATGAGGTTCTTTTTGTAAAATTAAATGTACTGGGGTGACTCTGGTTTAACAAGATCATATAAGTTTCGAGTGTGTAATTCCATAATGCCTCATCTGTATATTGCACTGTGTGCTCACCGCTCAAAAGCTAGTTCCTTCTGTCACCACGTTTGGCCCCCTGGAGCCCAGTCGGTCCTCCCCACACCCCACAGCCCGCTGGTAACCACCGCACTGTTCTCTTGAGTGAACGCCTGGGAGTGGATGAGCTGTCGCATGTGATAAGTGTATGCTTGTTGCTTAAGAAGCTGCCGAAGTGTTTTCCGAAGAGCTTGAACCTTTCTACCTTCCCACCAGCAGGGTGCGAGGGTCCAATGTGTCCGCATCTTTGCCAGCTCTTGGTGCGACCGCGCTTCATAATTTCAGCCCCCCTCTTTGGGTGGGCAGTGGTTTTATTTGCATTGCCTGCATGGCTGATGATGTCGAGCATCTTTTTTAGTGAGGCATCTGTTAAAATCATTTGCCTGTTATTTTTTTAATGGGGTGGTTGTGTTTTTTTTTTTTAACATTCAGTTTGAGTGTTCTTCATTCTTTATACAAGTCCTTTATTAAACATATGCTTTACAAATATTTTCTCCCACTCCCTGGCTTGTCTTTTCATTCTCTAAACAACGTCTTTCAATGAGAAGAAGCTATTCATTGTGTTGAAGTCCAAGGCAAGACCCTTCTGCATACTTCCCCCAGTGCCCCGTGTAGGAGGAGATTTTCCTGTTAGTCTGGTGGGGACAGACACTATTCCCAGCCCCGTCGAGTGTTGTAGGACCCTGACCCTCTAATCCCTCATGTGGTTCTTGCCTTGGCCTTGGGTGGGTCTGCAGCTCTCCAAGTTTCCCTCTCTCTCTGCAGCCCCTCCTCTAGTCCTCCGCACTGTGGCCGCTGCCCCGTGAGCTTGTGCTTCCTGGGCGCTCAGCTCCATCTCCTCACCTCGGGGAGTCTGCTGGGCTCCCCCTGCGCTGCCCCTTCCTATCCACGGTCTGGACTCTCGCCCAGCAGCGAGCTGCGGCTGTCCCTGGGCTTGCTGCGTGTGCTTCTTAGCTCACGAGGCTCGCTAGCATGCTGTCAGAACGAAGGGGGGTGCACATTAGCTCTTATCTTCTAGCTTTTCTTTTTCCTACCTCGACGGCATGGTCTACGTGTCAGTGAGCTCTTAGAACAGCACGCAGAACTGGTCCAGGGACACGCGTGCAAAAGCCACGAAATGAAGGGCTTCTGTTGAACAAGATCCTGTTCCCAAGAGGAGCCTATGGAATCGGTTACATTCAAAAATGCCTCCTTATTTTTTAAAACAGTTCCACATTGTTTGCTGGTGGAAAGACTGTTATACTTGGGTGAAGAATTTAAGTGGAATTACATGTAAGTTAATATAAAATGATTACCTCTGGTGTTGACAAGCTTGAACCTGCACTCCTTAAGGAAAGCCGTAATCCCCTCAATGATCGCATTAATTGCTGACTGTCCTTAGTCCCCGGGGAGCTTTCGTCTAGAGAAACTTGTCGGGCTCATTTTGGTTTTACTGAAATGCCCTGTAATTACAAATTAGCTGTAGATACCAGGTGCTCCCGATGAACTGAAGATACATATCTGGTGTGTGGGAAACTTCATGGGTTTCCTCACCTATGAAGTAGATGATCACATATGAATAAAAAATAAGAAGAGCGTGATATTTTCCCCTTCAACCTGAATGTTAGCCTTGCAGATTTCATGAACGAGAGATTTCCCATAGTTCCATCAGAATAAAGTACTTGTTTTGATTCTTAACCATAAGTGAATATGATATAAAAACATGCTGAATTAGTGATAAAGGATGCTTTTAAAGCTATTCTAAATGTGTCTTCATTTGTAAGACATTTCTTGGGAAGATGTTGGTTACTGCACTTGCTGTTCTGACCTGGCGGTAGAGGCAGTCTCGGGAATCCGCAGGTACTTCAGATCTCTAAAACTGGATGAAGGAGAGCACTGTACAACACTTCCGCTCCTCCGTTAGTGCAGGGGCTCGAACTCATTGTCACCGGGGCCACAGCAGCCCCGCGGTGGCCTTCAAAGGGCCGAATGTAACGTCAGGACTGTATAAATGTGACTCCCCCGTAACTAGGGGCAAGGAGCTCGGCGCTGCTGCCGGGTAGAAGCAAGGTGCCGGGCCGGATGAACAAGGTGGAGGGCTGGATCCGGCCCGCGGGCCTTGTGTTCACCCCCTGTGCTTTGGTGGCAAACACTAAAACTCTGGGATCGGACTTCTTTTCAACGCATTGTTTCCAAGGTTACAAATAGTGATTTCATAAACGTAATCCGTAATGAAGGCATATCACTGTCAATTTTTTAAAAAATAATGATTATTAAACCAGCCAACTCTCAGGCTACTCAACAGCTAGAAAGTGCTTTTGCCGCTCAGTGACCTCAAACCACCTACTGGTCACTTCTAGAAGAAGTGCAGATACCAGAGCACATCCGCTGACGTTTCTATTTCGCTCTTTCTTCTTCTTTGAATTTGGCTTCCTGAATCAGCTACTCCACAAGGAGACTGTCCGTGGTTCCACAACAGATCCTCTCACAGATCCCCACTGCCAACACCCGGGTACACACACGCACTCACGCCTCCAGGCACACACACTGCAGCACGCACAAGCACACGCACACGCACACGGGGCCACACCCCTTGGGCTGCCCTGAGGCTGAGAAGTGAGGAGGAGGAAAACTTCAGGGTCTCCTGTTTCTGACAGATGGAGCCCCACTCAGGAGCTGGAGCAAAAGCTGGGGGTGCTGGTGTCCTGGCTGGCCTTCCACTGTGAACCCTCCCAGCTCTGAAAGCTCAGTCAATAGCCCATTGTTGGCTGTGGAATGAAGACGATAAGAGAGCAAAGAAATTTAGCCTAAAATGCTAAGAGGCAGGCAGCTACTATCTTAGATCTTCAAGAGCCAGGCTCCTGCCAAAGCGCTCGCCGCTCAGATGCAGGTTGCGCTTTGGGATCTGGAATTCGCAGGGCAGAGCCCTCTCTGCCCACTCTGTCCCCCGCAGCCCTTCCCTCCCAGCATCCTCCTCCCCTCTCTCCCTGCACTGGTGTCCCCTCTACTTCTTCCTTCCTCTTTGGCCTTAGAGTGCTTCCAGCTGCCTCCCCCAGGGTGAGACGGTTCTACCAGGGCCCATAGGGCCGGCCCCCGATCCTGCTATGGAGCTAAGCCCTCACAGTAGGTGAACATTACTTGACAGAAGCCCAAGGAAGGCAGATGACCTTGGGCCAGGCAGTCCACTTCCCTGGACCTCATACCAGTAAAGCAAAAAGCTCCCTTTTCATGTATTTATCAAAGAAATGTTATGCCCTGGCTGGTGTGGCTCAGTGGATTGAGCACTGGCGTGCGAACCTAAAGGTTGCCAGTTTGATTCCAGTCAGGGTGCACGCCTGGGTTGCGGGCCAGGTCCCCAGTTGGGGGCGTGCAAGACGCAACCGATTAATGTATCTCTCACAAACATCGATGCTTCTCTCCCTCTCTTTCTCCCTCCTTTCCCCTCTCTCTAAAAATAAATAAATAAAATCTTTAAAAAAAAAGAAAAATTTTCCACACTAGGCTAGATGTTGACAAGGGTCCCTCCCAGCTTCCAGGAGCAGCTCCTCATCTTTCTGAAACTCAGCAAAATCATTGTCAGGAGGCCCTTCTGAGTCAGAGGCCAGCCTCGACTCCACAAGGAAGATTTTGCATCAGTTCTCCACATGCAACTAACTTGGTAGCCTGCGCACTGGCATAAACCCTTGTCACCTTGGAGGGAAGGAAATTAATTGGTCACGAGGCCAGAGGTAGCTCACAAAGGTTCCCGCCAACTCAGGAACCCACAGCAGCAGCAACACAAAGCCTAAATTTAACTTCCCCGGAGAGAAAACATACTCTTTACAACAAATTATATTTGAAAGTCTTTGTCAGATAGACTGATTCTTGCAACTCAGTTTGGAACTCGGCAAAAAAAGAAATCTGAGAATGAGGGACAAATGAAACGAGCAGATGAAGGGGCACACCAACCGCGCCTAAGCTTTCATTCCCTTCTGTCTCTCTGACGGGGCCCCAGATGATGCAAGATGAGAGGGAAGGCCGGGGCGGAATGAAGCCCCCTCAAAGGGCCCATGGACGGCAGGATGAACTCTATGCAATTCTCCCATCTCTACACCAAAAAACTGGAAGGAGCCAGCCCAGTCAGGATCTGCGGGCGGGGCTCTCCAGAGATAGGTAAGAGAAAGAGCAAGTGTCCTGAGCGGGATGGAGCCTGGTGCTCACGGAGAGGAAGGTCGGAGTGGCTCAGGCAGAGTGAATGGAAGGAAGTCGGGAGAGGGGCAGGCCAGCCAGGTGCAGGCTGAGTGGGGCTCTGAGGCCCAGGTGAAGGTGGAGGAGTGTGTGTGTGTTCACACGTGTGTGCACGTACATGTGTTTTGAGTGAACGGGACTAACATGATCTGACATGTTAAAAGGCTTGCTCTTGGGGACAGGGTAACCAATTAAGAGACCAAGGAGTAAACCAAGCGGGAAGGAAATACAACTTGGGCTAGAGTAGCATGAAAGACACGCTGAGGCTGGGGGCGGAGGGGTAAGGGGACGAAACGGGAATGGAAAAATGTATAAATATTACATATCTGAAGTTAAAAAAGACACAGCAAAACAAATACAATAATAATTTAAGCAAAAATCTATCTGGAAGTAGTTTGGAGGACTCCTCCCAAGGCGCTGGGGAGACACTTTTATAGAGAAAAGCGGGGAGCAAAGCAAGGACATTACTGACTAGCTGTAGCTCAGAGCCTCGGTTGGTACTGACTGTGGGTCGGCTTTGACTTTGTGACCCTGAGGCATTTACAGGCTTAAAGTCTAATTTGCTGGTGTCAGCTGATGTTTAATTAATTCAAAAGCAGCCGGGCCGGGAGTAGTGCCCGGGGTCCTATTTGGGCAGTATCCCGAAAGTAGTTAACAGACGCTGTTTTTTACGTTGAAAACTTGCTAAGAGAATAGATCTAAGTGATCCCGTCAAGAAAAAAGAAGTGTTAACTGCGAGAGATGATGGATGATAACCAAACCTACTGTGGGTACCATCTCGCAGTATACGCCTTTGTCAGGTCATCATGCTGTACATTTGACACCAAAACGCTGATACAGGTCAATTATGTCTCTGGGAAAGTGAAAAGTTTTTAAGTAAAATAAAAAAGTTCAAAAAGAAAGTAGAGCCGTTAGAACTTGCTAAGCAATTGGCTATGGGGGAGCGGAAACAGGAACAGAGGAGAAGGTTTGGGAGGGGCCCCATCACAACATTATCCAAACATCATTCCCACTCACAACATTGCCAGTTCCACGCCACCTCTCTAAACCACCAGCAGCCTCTTCTGACACAGCAAAAGACACCCGCTTTGAATTTTTCTTCCCTCAGCTCCCCCGACCCCCCGTTCCCAGTCTTGTTTTCCCTGCAACTCCACTCGCTGCTCCAGGGTGGGTTCCTCCCCATCCCTCTGACCCTTCAGTGTCCAGGGACCAAGGGCACAGGGTTCAGCTGTTCTCTAGCTCTGTCATCCCATGTCCGATACCATCTGATCCCAAGGTTTTATTTCCTTTGTCTCTCTACTTCCCAACTTCACCCCCTGAGTCCCAATCTCTTAGTTCCAACTCCCAACTCCACACCCCCACTTGTAAACTCAACAGGCACTTTCTACGGCTAAAACAGGATGCTCGATCCTCCGCCAGCTTCTCCCCTCTGCCAGCACAGAGCAGCTCCGTGCTCGCAGGTGCTCAGATGACAAAACCGGGAGTCACCCTTGACTTCATTCTTTCCTTTCCCACACCCAGCGCATCAGGAATCTTGTCAGCTCCGCCTTTAAAACAGACCCAGAACCGACCACGTCCTGCCATCTCCACTGCTGGACGCTGCTCGAAGGCTCCAGAGCCTCCCCTGGCTGGTGCCGACACTTCTTGGGCGCATGTGTGCCAACATTGCTCACGATCCGGTCTATTCTCAACTCACAAGCCAGGGCAATGCGTTTAAAATACCAATCAGGTTGTATCACTGCTGTGTTCAAAACCCTCCGTGGTTTCTGAGCTGGCTAGATCCAGGACTTGGGGCAGATCCAAAGTCCCCACCACAACGCAGAATATTGAATGTGGCCTCCAGATAGCTCCGTCCCCAAGTCCTGCCGCTCTCCCTGCCCACCCCACTGCAGCTCCTTTCCTCCTGTATTAGTCTCTGCACTGTACCCTGCTCCAGGAAGCCTTTCCCCAGGTCTCTGCTACACTGTCTCAGCAGATTCGGGGATCGCAGGCCCCTCCTCAGGCTGACATCCTTGAACCTGCTCTCTGAAACAGCACGGTGCGCACACACGCCCCCCCCCCCCACACACACATCGCCATCCTTCTCTCCGCCGTCACACCTGGCTTTTTTGTATCACTCATCCCACCTGACGTATTATGAATCCATTTGCTGATCATTGTTGTTTGTAAACTAAATTTTATTTTTCAATTACAGCTTATATTCAGTATTATTTTATTTTAGTTCCAGGTATATGCTGACTGTTGTTTACCTTCTATCTTAGTCCATTCACATATAAGCTTCATGATATGGGAAACGATATGGAGGATCCTCAAAAAATTAAAAATAAAGCTACCATGTGACCCAGCAGTTCCACTTCTGGGTATTTACCCAAAGAAATCAAAAACACTAATTCAAAAAGGTTTATGCACCCCTGTGTTCACGGCAGCATCCGTGACAACGGCCAAGGTATGGAAGCAGCCTAAGTGTCCGTCAATAAACGAGTGGACAAAGAAGACGTGGCACATGCAAACAATGGAATATTACTCAACCATAAAAAACAATGAAATCTTACCACCTGCAACAACATGGATGGACTTAGAGGGCATCTTGCTCAGTGCAGTAAGTCCAAGACACAATCGTATGATTTCACTTATATGTGAACCTAAAAAAAAATGAACAAAGAAAGCAAAAACAAACTCATGGATACGGAGAACAAATTGGTGGCTACCAAATGGGAGGAGGGTTGGGGGTTGAACTGGAGACTGGGTGAAAAAGGGGAGGGGATGAAGATATGCAAATTGCCAGCTATAAAAACAGTCACAGGGATGTAAAGTACACCATAGGGGATACAGTTGGTAATATTGTGATAACTATGTACGGTGATAGGTGGGTAATGGACTTATTCGGGGGAGCACTTTGTAAATTACACAAATGTGTAATAACTATGTTATATGCCTGAAACTAATATTGTATGACAATTGCAATAGAAAAGTTTAATATATATACACACACACACACACACACATATATATATATATACTCCATGAAAGCAGAAATTTTGTATCCACGGCATCCAGAATAGAGACTGCCATATAAGTAAGTTTTCAACAAATAATTGTTGAAGGAATGAATGACACAGATGAGGTCACTGAGGGTCAGAGAGTGTCAGTAATTTTCCCAGGTTCTTCCAGCGGGGAAGCCGAAGAGCTGGAATTGTAACCCAGGCCTGCCCACTCCGCCTCTCAGAAACCATGACACAGAGGGGAACTTCGATAACTCAAGTCCTAACCCATTCAGCACAAATGCTCGGAGGTATCAAGTAGCACAAACACTCAAGGCCCCAAAATAGTCACGGCAGCTTTCTGACGGACTTCCCCAGAGACGCTCTGCCCTGACCGGCCGATGATGAGGGTGCTTCTCACCCACCGCACTATAAAGCATGTCCTCATGCGGTCCTCTGAAATGCCTGGTATTAAACACAGCCAGGCACAGCCACTGCTCAGAGCAAACTCTGATGCATACAGGGTGGGTCTCATGAGCTGGCAACCACACGGACTGATTTTAGGGGCCGGGGAAACTTACTCCAAAAATATCCATCCCTCCCAGAAGCCACTGTGCCTGGAATTCCACCATGAGAGAGAGATTTCTGGGAGTGCAGGCATTCTCTCTGATTCTCAGTCACTTGGTTTTAGGTACAAACCAGAAAATATCCAGCCATGTACTATGAAAAATAAAGACATATTTGGAGAAGGTACAAGATACAAGACACATTGTACACAGGACAATGACATCTCAGTCCCTTTCCAAGTAGGCACCTTGGGACCTCACACAGTTCTGCCAATCGCCATCAGCTGCCCCGTCATATTTTCCTGAATTTCATCAATGGTTTAAAATATCTTCCCTTTTGAAAGTGATTTTAGTTTTTGGGAAAAGCTAAAAGTCACAGGGTGCCAAATCGGGGCTGTACGGGGGCTGAGTCACCTGGGTGTTTTGATGTTTCTCAAAAAAACCTCTGTACCAGATGTGATGCATGAGCAGGCACATTGTCAGGACGAAGCTGCCTATCACCAGTTGCCCATAGCTGCGGCCTTCTGAATCATCTGAGTAGTTTCTACGGAAGAATGTTCCAGCTTAACACAAAATTTGAGGCAGATTCATTGCTCTACTTGCTCAGTCACTTTGAATGCGATGGCCACACAGTACACATGTGGTCACTCAACAGAGCCTACTGCCCCCACTGACTAGCACAGTGAAGTCACCATTGTTCACACATGGGCATTCCAGTCCACTCTCCTTGGCTGCCAGGTTACATCGATGTGGTGCAAACCATTCTTGTTATATTAACCATGGCTGGACTTTTCCCAGACAGACCTCATATACATATTTTTTTTTCTTAAGATAACACATAGTTGTGTGTAGGGTTTTTTTACCCATTCTATGAGCTTATTTATTTCTTCTGATAAATAAGTTGATCTCATTTATTATTAGACACTGATCACAATACTATCATATATTTTTCACTTTTAATGTTTCATTTATATTCCCTTTGTTTTCTTTTACTGTATAGTGTAAATTTTAGTTCTAATAGTGGCAACATTTTCTATTTTAAATAAGATGCCTAAACATCTATTTCTTAGTCTCAGATACCAAATAGTACCTATTATCTCCCAACTAAGAAAGATAAGAAATTAATGATCTTAGAATTCTCCCCCGTTTTCTCTCCATTTACTCCTACCCCCTCCAAAAAAACATAAACTTTTTGTTATTATGTCATTGGGTTTTTTTCCTTCCTTAGGATTATATTGGCATCTTTATTGTTATGATTACTTTGTTTACATTGGGTTGTTCCTGAATTGTTGGGGTGGTTTTCATTCATGGACTTCTTTAAATGCATAAATGTCTGGCAGAGGCCACAGTTATAACACAAGAGTATTTTTGGATGAATTAAGTGTTCAAATCACTTTCATTCATTCACTAGGGCTCCCAGGCTGCAGGAACCCAGATGCAGAAAGGGTGGGGAGCACACACAGGGAACTGCGTGGAGGAGGGGGAAATAAACAAAAAGCAAGCTTTACCTGCCTGCCGCTGGGCTTTTGTGGAATGTAGAAAGAAGGAGAAAACATAATGTAAACAACACTGACAGTCCCAGAACGAGGTGTAAAAGAGGACAAAGGTGAAACCAGGGCACCTGTGGAAAGCTGGTGGCATGGGGGGGAGGGGGGCGGGCAGAGGGGGAAGGGGAAACCCTGCACTTCCCTGGATGTTCCGCAAACCTGCGACCGGACATCATGGGCTCCAGACCTCAGGCACCCCACGTCATGTCCTGTCCACACGCGGTCTCTGCCTGTGCCCGCCTCTCAGTAGCAGGGGGCCCAGCGCACAAAAACAACCGCCGCCCGCTCAGTCCCGGCTCCGCGCTCTCCGCGCTCTCCGGCGGCGCTGCCCGGGTTCCTTTATCTCAGCCCCTGTGAGAACGCAGGAAGCGCCGCTTCCCCAGTCCTGAAATATCTGCCTCCGGAAGGAAGGTTTATCATCTTTCAAGAACCTCTGTTTCGCTTGCGCACCAGTTGGACGGCTGCTCTGCAAATGCGCTGCGGAGCAAACCGACTCACACTTGCCTTGGCAGGGGCCTGTTTCAAAGCTAATGCTCAAATCCACTTAAACAATGGGGACCATGTAGGTCAGAAAACCAGGTGTGAACTTTGTACAGATTGGACCGAGCACAGCACCACGAAGGTCAATTCTTACTGCTTTATTTCGTTTGGTTTGTTGATTTTGTTTCTGGAGGCAGGGGAGAGAGGCTTACTAAGAATCGTTCAAGAGAAAAATTATTCATTTTCTTCTTCCACATTCTTGCTGGACTTAGGGAATAATTTGTTAAGTCACCTTTCACCAGGTCCATATAAAATTCACTTTTTATTTATAGAAAACATACATATGGGGGGGTTGGTGGGGGGGGGAATGGAGACAACTGTACTTGAACAACAACAACAAAAAGTCTTAAAAAAATGAAAAGAAAACCTACATACAAAGCCCCAACTAGTTCAATGGTGTTTTACAATCAGTTGTTACGAATAAGCAGGCTGAGTCAAGGTAGCTTCGGAGACGAACGTAACTGAATTAGAGAGCCACCGTGCTCCCTCCTACGAGACTTGGATTGAAGGCGTCAGCCAGAGCCAGACTCAGGGAGTCTGGGAGCCAGACTCAGGGGGGTAGCCCCGGGGCTGCATCCCGGCCCCAGGAGTCTGGGTTTCTATAAGCAGAAGGGGGGCTTGCACTTGACCACGGTCCGTGAGCCATCGCTCACGGTTTCCGAGACGATCGTGGGTATTAATCATGCTCACACGAGACACAGGGGGCCTTTATTTCAGGGCTGATGACAAGCACCCCTTTCTGTGAAAAATTATCAGTTGAGGTTTGGAAATCATTTTTTTAAAAAGAACACACAGTGTCTTGAAGCCACTGAATCCCAAGGCAAATTCTCTGTCTCCTCCTCAGCACCCAGCCCCATAGACCTGAGGTATCATTTGTGTGTCAAGCACTACAGTGCAACCACAAATGCAAAAACTTTTAAAAAGAAACGAAAAAAAGGACAAGCCCTCTTTGCTCCAGCCTCGAAAAGCATCTCTCCGGCCGGCCGTGTTTCTCAATCCCTGACCCTGATTCCCGTGAGCAGTGCCCTGCTTTCCAGCCGTCCTCCCTCCCCCGCCCCTCCCCAAGCACGACTCCCCCAGCTGCCAGGCCCACTCCCTCCTGCAGCCCACCCAAGTGGCCCTGCCTCAAGTGTCCTCTGGCTCATACTGGCCTCTCCAAGGCTCCCTGAGGATGTCCCCATTGAGAAGCGGGAACAAAAAGCGCCTTTTGCGGTGTCCCCCAGGCGCAGGGGAGCCAGCAGCTTTGAGGAGCCTGCCAAGGAGGGCAAAGGCCCTGCTTTGAAAAACGCTTCCCCGGCTCGCTGACTCGTGGGACTTGGCAAGCGCCAGGAACAGCGCTGCTGGGAGAAAGCCCCCGGGCAGGCCTCCCTGGTGGCGCCCCTGCCCTTTTCACCAGGCCCCCGTGACACCCGGTGAGGGAATTGGCGGCAGAGCCCGGTGAAAGAAGACTGTTTGTTGGGGCCCCTCTCCTGACGTGCAGCCCATACATTAAGACACACGCCTTCCAACTGATCCAGAATGACTGAGAAAAGGACAGAGGCCCTGTCCTTTTGTGCCCTGTCACCCAGAAAGCCCAACTAGGCTGCTCCGCCTTCTGTTCTCTCCCCTAGGGCCCACCGGGCCCATAGTTCCGTGTCTGTAGGCCACGCGGGAGTAGCCAGGCCAGAACTCAGATCCGCTGGAGTTGAATGAGGAAGGAGAGGAAGCAGTAGAAATCCACTGACCACAGGAGACTGTTTTCCTTTGCTCGGGGCAGCAAGAAGGCTCCATAATTCAGCCCCAGAAGGACCTGTGGGGCAGCCCAGGTCGTGTTTGGCTCCGGTCGAATGCAAGTTCTTTGTGGTCACTCAGTGTTTCCCTCCATAAAATAGGCCCAGCAGACATGGGCCCTTGTGCGGGGCTCCAGAAAGCCCTCCTGTTTAATCAGATAACCAAGTCCTGCAAACCCCACCCACGACCACCAGAGCGGGTGCGTAACGAGCGCGGGACTCAAGGGCAGCCACCTCGCCCATCTGTTTATTTTTCCTGCTGAGTCTAAACTGGTTTCAAGGTCCTAGATTCAGAATGGCCATGCCTCTTCCTGTGGCAGCCAGAAAGGGTGCAGGGGACAGTGTTATTCAAGGTCGTCTGAAGGAGGCAAGGGCCTACCTACCACAAAGGGCCCTTGTGAAAATGTGCGTGCCCGGAGCTGAGGGTCAACGGCAAGACCCCCACACAGGCCGCAGCCCAGGGCACTCCTTACTGACATTCGGGAGCAAAAGGATAGTGTGGTCACTTGCAGAAGCCAGCAGACCTGCTGCAGATTAGAAAAAGCCCACCCTCCACGTGGACGAATCACAAACAGGCCCCCTGGGCTGACAAGTTCAGAAAGGGGTGCCGGGGTAGGCCATCCACTTGGGATCCGTCACCCCTTCCCCTAGGCTAGGGGTGCAGTGGCGGTAGTCCTGTGGAGGTCAGCCCCCGCCTCACACCCCCCTACCCCCTGCCGCCCGGGCACGCTCACACACCTCCTGGCCCGGCTTTTAACAGCGCTGTTGCAGAACTGGAGGCTTCTGACAGATGCAGGAAGGAACACCAAAGCATCTTCTTAAGAAGTAAACAACGTTGCCTAATGTAGCTCTATTTTTTTTTCTGAACGGCTTTGAAGTGACAGTTTCTAGGGAAACCCCAATATCCTTTAAGGGGAGATCAAGGCCTCCAGCATGTTGTATCGAAATTCGCAAAGCCATGGGCAGGCCTGGATGCACATAGAACTGCGCAGCCCACACGCAGGCCCGCCCTGAGTGGGCACAGCCCCTTAGCTCCCGGGAGCTGCCAAGCCCTGCCTTGGAGAGACTAACAGTAACACAGGGCAGAGGGGACTAAAGAGGGATGGAGGAGTACCCGTGGGCACAGAGAGGCCAGAGCAGTTCATGGATTTCACGAGAACCAAAGGAGGCTTCACAGAGACGGCTTGTGAGGATAGGCGAGATTTCCTAGAGCCACCAGGTGAGGGAAAAGCACAGACCAGCAGACTAGGAGTCAGAGAACCTGCAATGTGACAGAGTCCAGAGTGGAGGAGGGGCCAAGCCTGGGAGACCATGCAAACAAGAAGCGGACAGACTCCGCTGAGGTGGGGGAGGGCGCTGGAATCTGACCTGTGTTTCAGGACAACACTGGGAGGCCGGGCTGCAGAGAAACACAGACAGTACCACCATCTAGGAGCCTTGCTAAGAGCCAGGAAGGATGCTGGGGGGCCTGATGGCCAGGCCAGTGGGGATGGAAAGGAGGAAGCGGGGCGGGGCACAGGAAGAAGGTGGCTTTGAGGTCTCTGGATTGGATGATGGGTCAGGGGTGGGGGTGGAGATCGAGAGCAGACACCTGAAACAGGAACACAGGAGCAAGGGCAGAGTTGGAAAGACAAGGCTGAATGTAGCTGAAGATACAAACAACTCAGTCTTCTAGAAATGGCCAGCAATTGACTCACTGAGGAGCTAGTTTTAAACCTGAAAGGCAAAGAGATGGCTGGTGAGCCTGGGAGCGGCCTGGGGGTCTCTTCCTTGTTCAGGTGGCTGTGGTGCTGACCGCAGGTCAGGGCAGCCCGCAGGTGTTCGGAGTTCAGGGTGCATCAGGGCAGCCTGGGGTGCGTGGGGACCACGAAGATGCCGAGACCACACTCCCAGGGATTGTTTAGGGGCAGCGTCAGTGCCTAGAGAAGGGACACCCATCCGGTTGCTCAGTTAAAAAATTAAAAGTCGAGGGGATTCCTTTAACCTTTTAACTTTTTCCTCATGAATTAACTAGAATGTCTTTTTATCTGTTTACGTTTTAGCTACAGTTTTAGCTACATAATCTCTTTAACCGATGAACTGGAGTTATTGCCCGTGGCCGCCAGAAAGGTCGGGGATGTGAGCCTCGGGGGAAACCATCCAGACCACGAAGGCCGTTTGGTCGGAGGCTGGAGGAGGTGGAGAAATAAAGAGGCAAAACGTCATCAGGAGGCACAGCTGAGGAGACAGGCTTGTCTCAGCCTCGTTGGCAAAAAATGGCTTAGCAGTAGTGGGTGGCCCCCAGAAAAGGTTGTAAGGAGCCAAAGTGGAAATAGAGGAGCCCTAGGTTCTTACCTCCTCAGGAGGAGAGCCGTGCAGGGAGCTCTGGGGATCCCCGGGCACAGGCTTCCTGCCCGCCTCCTTGGGCCACCCTCAGATAAGACCCGGAGGGGCCTGTGCACTCCTGCCTCAGGCTGTCTCAGCACCAGGCTGCTGAAGGTTTTGCTGCTCTTAACCTTTGACCCCACGACCTGCCTGGCCTGTGGGAAATCATTTCAAAGTTGCCCAAGACTTGGCTAATTATCCCAGGAAGCAAAGACAACAGAGGCATGCCTGGAAAACATAAGAAAACAAATGCAAAGTCAATCTTGAAATCCTCCCTGTCGTCAAAAAGTACTATCCCAACCCAAACCAGCTTGGGATTGAAGGCCGGTCCAACCGAACTTCAGATACTGGCATTTAATATCGAGTGTCTTTTAGATACAAATGACAAAAGAAAAACACATGCATCGTAAAAGTTGATTAGCGAAGACCCTGAAAAGGAAACAAAATAAAATAAACAGGATCTATTTTTTCTTTCATCCCAAACCTAGAATAGGCCTGGCTCTCACGTGCTGGCCTGACAGGTGGGGGGCCCACCACCGCAGGTCGCCTGGGCTGCCCAGGCTTGAGCAGAGCAAACCCCCTGTCCTGGGAGCCCTGTGACGCCAGGCTGCAGCAACTGCAAAACTGTGGGTTTGGGAGGGAGACAGACCCAGGTCTGCGGGCCGCTGGACCGCCGCATACACGACCTGGGTCCTCGCGCAGGTCCGGGAACTTCTCTGAGCTGCAGTTCCCTCTGTCTATAATGGGGCGGAAAAACCTGCCTCACAGAGCTGTCTGCAAGGATGAAAACGTGAAGGAGTACACAGCACTCGCCCAGAGGGGTGGCCTCACTGTGAGGGACACAGATTCGAGTGCAGATGGCCCCGGCCCAGGGCCCCGACACGAGGCTGGAGATCCTTCGGAGACTTGTAACACCAGGGATGCTTGAGAGCCACTCAGCAGGCACAGTGAGGTCCTGTAAGAAAGCCACATCCTGGCCACGGTGCGTGGTTTCTGGTGCTCAGCATGGAGCAGGAGGCAGGGGACAGCCCAGGGAAGCAAGCTGCAAGAGTCTGTCCCTGCTCAGGGGTAGTGCGGACACTGTAGCCAAGTGAGCAACGGCAGTGGGGCAGTGGCCCACAGCTGTCCTTCCGAGCCCTCTCAGAGCTCTGGGCTTTCCGTGGGCATGGCTGGGCCTTCCCATTAGTGAGTGCCAAGGGCCTCTCCGGCCGCTGCATGGCAGAGCACGTGCCTGCTGGGAGGGGTCAAAGCAGAAAACGCCGCCACATATGTGTCTGGACGGCGAGGAGATGAAATAAGACCCTTTTATTTTCAAAGACGTGTGAGTGTCCTTGAACAGCCCCGCTGGCTCTTTCAGCAGTGGTGTGGCATTTACAGGCAAATGACAGAGGAAGTGCAGAGACTCGTGTGGAAGTCCCTGCTTTGTTCCCTGAGCAACGACTGAGCTTCTACTACGTGGCAGTTGCTCAGTTCAACGCTGGGCTTGGAAGTCCACAGCAAAAATGCCACACGGCCGCCTCCACCCCCTGCCCCCACCCCCTGCACCTCCCCCTCCAGCAAGTCCTCGGAAGGCGCACTCGGAAGCCCTGTTCAAGGACGGTTGTTGGAAGGTGTGGTCCCCTGCCTGCTGCCCTCTCTATATTCTGACAGCATGACTTCCTGTGATGTTACTGAGTATCTCCTGTCATCTCGGTCACAAAGCCTGATACCTGGGTTGGTTTTTTTTTTTTTTTCCTCCTGTCGACAATATACTTGACATTTAGTACATCATCAAAAAGTTTCTGAGGTTTTGGGGCTAAAACTCTGAAAGTATTACTTCCTGTCCCGGAGACAGCTCAGGTAGCTGATCAGCCCACAACCTCTGAAGTAGGGCTGCTTCTCTGTTCTCAGCTTCACCAGAGGGTCCCAGCACGCCCCAAACCCACTGCACCTGCAGGGAACCCCCTCAAGGGCTGAGAAATGGGCTCCAGCCCCTGAACCAAGGGTCACTGGTTCCCATCCCAATCCCTTAGTCCTTGAGCAAATCACTTAATCTGTCGGCTACTCTGATGGGTAGAATTTCAGAGTTGTGCAAAATGACCTCCAGCAAAGAGCCGGGCATGCAATTCTGTGCTGTCGGAGGCCAGGAGGGTGACCTACCATGAAACCACATGTTTTTCCTAGAGGTAGGGCCACGGGGATCAGCCGGGCCTGCTCTGTGAACGCTGGCCTTTGCAGCCGGCCAGCCAGAACGGCGTCCATCGCTCGGGCAGCTCTTCCTCCCTCCTGCAGGAAGGAGTAAGGGTGCACAGGCTCCCACTCAGACCCAAGGCCAGGCTCAGGGATGGCATGTGAGCCCACGACTGCCTGCAGGGTCGTGCTGGGTGGGCCTGAGGGGGCACAGGAAGCTCAAATTATTCTGAGTGATTAGAGAGAGGGAGGGGCAGGGAGGAAAGGCTTCTCAGAGGAACTAACACTTGAGCTGACTCAAGATTTTTGGAGCAGCTGAGCAGGTACACAGTCCAGGCCAAGCAGCGGAGGCTGCAGCCCCGAGACGGGGTACCCTGGCCACACTGAGCTAGCAGACAAGCCACAGTGCCCATGGCGGGGCTGGAAACCCTGCTGAGCTTCAATATCTGCCGATGAGGGTGGGAGGGCCGGGGGTGCTGGTCTGGGGGGGTCTGCCGGACCTCACGTTGAATCCCTATTCTTCCCTAGGGTGTCAACTCTGGTGAAATGCTTGCTCTTTCTAAGCCTCCATTCTCTCATTGGTAAAACAGAATAACCATAACCAACTCAGAGGGATGTTGTGGGGGCTACATAAAATAACCAATGTCAGGTGCTGAGCCCAGTGCCTTCAGTCACAGCAGCTGGTGAAGCAGAGGGGTGGGGTCTGGAGTCATGCCTTCAGAACGACTGCTCTCGCGCCGTCTGGAGATGGGGCAGGCGACGGGAGTGCGGCAGGGGGCTGGGAGGAACCCAGACGCAGGGGCATGCACGCACGCGCACCAATGGCTAGTGTGGTAGACGACCTCCCACGGAAAAGATGTGATTCAATGAGGAGGTAGAGAGGGGAGGAGTTGGAGAAAGCTTTCCGGGAAGGTGACATAGGCAGTGGGTCTTGTTAGGAGGAGAAATGAGGAAAGAACAACACAGAGGAGGAATAGAAGCATGCAAGTTCAAGGTGCACAGGAGCAAGGAGAGGAATCCGGAGCCAGGAGGCCTGTGGGGGAGGGGCAGGGAGGAGGCCTTCTTGCATCTGCACTCGGGAGGTACACACACAGAAGCGACCCAGTGTGTGCGGGCCCAGGGCTGTTCCCCCTGCGCTGAGCCGGGCCACATCCTGTGTCAGGCCCTGAAGGCTGGGCTAACGAATGTGCAATTTATTCAGCAGGTAGCAAAGAGCCTTCTCCCTTATTAGAATGATCTATTTCCTGTCCACGGATCCACAAAAAGTTATCCACAAAAAGTTTTCCACGAAGAAGGGAGCCTGCAGTCAGGTGCCCCCTGGCTCACCTGTGTTCGAGGGAAATGAACCGAATCTCTTCCAGCTCCACTGTAACCACGGTGGTGTCCTCGCCCCGCTCCCGTGTGCATTCAAGTTCATCGCATAGGTGACTCAGCTCCGTGTGAAGGGCTTGCACTGGCTTAACCCATCTGAACCTCATAACAGCACTGATGTCTTTACTCTCCCACCGGACAGATAAGGAAGTGAGACACCAAGCCATTAAGGAACGTGCCTACGGTCGCTCAACTAGGAATGGACAAATGGGCCGTCCCGCCGCAGCAAGCTGCAGGACAAGGACTACTGGCTCCTCCGAGAGCCCCAGCGAGGGTCCCGGCATGCGAGTGGCCAGCGTGCCCCATGGGAAAGTCAAGTTTCCATGCGAGGGCTCCCAGAGACAGGGCGGGCCAGGGGAAGGGTGCCTCTCTCCTCCAGTGAGCACGAGGGCACCTGAGGTCAGCCCCTCCTCCCTCCACCTCCCTTCACAGAGTAAAGGCTGGCTCTCACACGTCTGAACGTCACTCCTGTAGCAGACAGTGGGCACGGCAGCCTAGAAGGGGCGATGCTGCCCCCAATCAGAGTGCTTCTAGAGAGGTGAGAGAAGACGGGGCCCCCCTCAAATGCTCCTCCTCCGGGTGTCAGGCCTACCTGCCCCACGCCAGCCCAGACAATGTGTGCAGAAAGGAAGGAGGTCACTCGGCAGAGCTTCTCCAGAGCCTCTGGTGAATTCGCAGGTAAGAAGGATGTCTGCCCAAACCCAGAGGGAGAGCAGGCAGAAAGTGAGGGGCCTGAAGTGAAAAGACCAAATTCCCATTCAGCCTGGAAGGAGGGGAAAAACCAGAATTAAACAGTCTTTCAGAAACAACCACTAACAGTCTGTGCCAGACACTTCGAGTCACTTCACTGAGTGTCCCCTCCCCTTTACAGATGATGGGCAGACACTAAAAGCCACCTTCCTGGTAGGTGGAGTGGCCGAGCGTAAACCGGGAGCTGTCGGATGCCAGAGCACGTTTTTCTACCTGCTCCCCGGCCCAGGCCCCGTGGAAGGCCCTCGCCCAACATTCAGTACTTTGTGCCCAAGAAGAAGGGTGCAGCTGCATTGGCTCTCCTGCTTCCTGACCACGCAGACGAGAGGCAGCCCGGAAAGTATGTGCCAGGGACAGCGCATGCTCGGCCTCCCCTTTCCCCACACCCTTGCTGGGCATCTGACCAGGAGTGAACCTCCCCCCAAACCTCGCCTACTTGAAAGGGGGAAAGGACCAAGAACAATAAGCATCCTTACTGGTGGGAACTGAGCAAGGTTGTTTCCCACCTTGGAGCACCTGGCAAATCCAGTTTCCTTGACCATAGCAGACCGGAGGCATCCTGAGTGTGAAGGTCTCAGGGCATCCGTTGTGGCTGCAACTTACAACAGATACGCAAGACTCCAGGAGAAAGCCAGACATACCATCTTGAAGACCTCATTCTGTCTAAGAGACCAGCTTCCCCCGGGTCCCCTGGGGAGTCATTAAATTTCTGTGTCTTCCTTTCCTCCCAGGGGGGAAAAGGGTAATAATCCTGACTCACCGCGCCAGAGTGCTGAAAGCAAGAAGAGCTAACTAACGCTAGTGGAGCGCTTGAAACGTAAAAAGCCCTTCCCGCGAATTGTCGTGGCTTCTGCTCCCTTCTCCCAAAGGGAGGTCCCACACAGCTCCTCACGGCAGGCCGCAGGCCTAGGTGGCAAGCCTTCCGGATGAGCAGCTCTGTCGGGACCGTCAGAGTTGACTCAGGGCTCCCAGCCACTGGACATTGTGCCAGGCTGACCGGCCCAAAGCCAGCTGCGCCCCCTTAGCTTTCTAGAACCCCAAGCACCAATGTGAGGCCCCGAGCAGGGAGAGTGGGGCAAAAAGGATGGGGGAGTCTCTGGGGCTGCTGCTGACTTGCCTTGACCAATCAAAATGAACTTTTTCTTCTAATGATGATGCTTTCACTCATCATCCCTATAAAACTGGTCAAGTCCTCAAGTTCTGCTGCTGCAGTGACACCTTCAAAATGGGCTTTCTGTGCCCACTGTGGGGCTGTGCCCACAGTACGCACGCACACTCTTCTGGAGGGGGGCAGCCATGGGCAGCAGGGAAGTCTGGGTTTGGAGTCCAACCTCCATCAGGCAAATTTGGCCAAGTAGGATGCTTGCCTACCCCAAAAGCCACCTCCTTTATAAGGTGGTTCCACCTGGTGAGTGGCCCGACAGCAGGTAGAAGTGACTTTAATGACGCAGAGTGCTGGACCCAAGTGGATTGTACCCCATCACCGCACTCCAAAGGGAACAGAGACTTTATCCACACATCCTGGACCTTGTTAAGGAGGGACGCTGTTAACCTGGTTTATTAGTGTAATATTCCAGGCCTGTATGTAAAGACTTCTGAGGGCTGGGCAGAGAACAGCCACTCATAACAGCATTTCTTTGGAAAACAGGTTCTGACTTGCAAGTGGCTGCCTGGGATCTGGAATGCAAGCCATTCGTAAGAAGGAAACCACCATAAACTATTAGCCCCTTTCTCCCGTTATTTCAGAGGTGAGGAATGTGGTTATCTTGAATTTGCTCTGGATAAACGGTGTTCCTTTCGCCTGCCAGATTTCCTCCTCTTTTCCTTCCTCCACGCCATTTTATTAGCTGCTGAACTGTCCAAGAATCGCACAGACATCCCAGAAGGAAGTTAGGGATAAGCTTCCCCAGGAAAAGGGAGCTGGCTGGGGGCAGAGAGCTGGCTGGCACCGTGGTCCTGACTGGGGTACAGTGTGGAAATGTAGAACAGAAGCAAGATGGGGCCTCAGGGGAACCCACTGTAAGCACCCTGAGATCAGAGGCTAATGAAGGAGATGCGAAGAGAAAGACTCAGAAACAAGGAAACTTCTAGAGCCCCATTTGATCAAGAAAGTGGGGAACAGTGGTTGGGAAGCCAGAGACAGAAGGCTGAAAGGGACAATGATTTAAAAGCCCAGCAGGGAACGAGGGAAGTGGACAGGCCCTTGGACGGCAGTGTTAAACTGGCTCCAGCGAGGAAAGTGTGGAGTGTGCCCAGGCGCAAACGACGGGTTTGTGGCAAGATAGGCCGCACTCCCTTCTGTGGGGTGGGAGGCCAGGGGGAGATTGAAGTCCTTCTCCAAGAGCCACATGATACACCCCAAGGGCCCCCTCCCTGGTGGTAGTTCTGGGGGAGAGGGAGTCAGGCAGGGCCCCCTCAAGCCTAGGTTCCCGGGCTACCTCCCGAAGCTCCCTGCTGAAGTCCCTCACAGAGCCCCTCCTCCAGGCATGGGGAAGGCCAGGTCAGAGAAGGAGGCACAGAAACCCCCGTCTCCCACCCTGTTTAAAGCCCCCACAGTCTCAATGGCATAAGCCGTTGTGATGAGAACCGACCAGCCATCCACTCCCAGGCACAACGTCTAAAAATCAGCTCTCTGGGGCAGACTTCGAACGGTCTTCTTTTACAGAAGAATTTAAGACTAAAACAACCCAACGCTTTCAGTGGAAGTGTATGATACCTTACAAGGAGGTGCTGCGTGGGGCCACCATTGCGGTTTTGTGCAGGGTGGGCGTCCTGCGCACGCGGCCACAAGGACCCCAACCTGAAAGCCCCCCCAAAGACACACACACTCGCTTTAATGCTCTGTTGTCGCTGCCCTGATATTTTCAATCGTTCCAGAACAAAGAGCCCCACAGCTTCATTCTGGGGCCCACAGACTCTGTAGCCAGTGCTGGTCTGGAGAGGCGAGAAAAACCCAGGCACCGTGGCTATTACAGCATTGTCAAGGGGGCATAAGGACAGCCCAGGGAGGACAGTCAGTGACAGCACAGTACCTGTGGACGGGGCCACTCTGTGCAGTACGTGATTGTCTCACCGGCACCTGTGCCTCTGAAACCAACACAGAGTGATATTGACTAGAAAAGAAAGGAAAGAAAAACGCAGGTGTTACCAACACCGCCACGCTAACTCCAGCCCCCGCGCCTCCCACCACCCAAACCTGTGTCCGCTCCCATTTAGCGATGTGGAATGCACATTGTCAAGTGCCTGCCCGTCTCTCGGTGACCACTTTCCAGACCTGCCCCCCTCACCTTCTATGCCGAGCCCCTCAGCCCTGTTTATACCCCCTGGGACCACCATCCCCAGCCACAGCGGATGTCCCAGCGGGACCAGGCTGGGCCCACCGGAGACGGCAGGACTCGAACCAGTGAGTCCGTCTGCAGAGCTGTGGTTCCTCACACTCTTACGTGCTGCCCCTCGGGAGTGGTGCTCTGGGCAGTCTGAAATAAGCAAAGCAACATGCAATTTCCAATTCTAAGTTCCATTTTACCTTTTCAAAGTGCAGTCTCTCAGAAGCCTGGACTGTTTGGAGCCCGTATGGCCTCTGAGCAGACAAAATGGGTGTTACAAAGACCAGACACAAAAGGGTGGGTACTCAGTCCCTCCCGCTGCTGCTTGACACGTTTACAAACCCGCCCCCACCCCCACCCTACTTCCCAACAGATTTTGTGGCCTGCTCTCCAAGCGCACAATAGGTTAGAGGGAAATAAGAGCCCACTGCCAGCCAGTGTGGGCTGACAGCACGGGGACACCGTTACTACTAGCCTGACAGTAAAAGGGACAGAGGAACCTCAAAGCAATTGTAAGCCTTGTAGTGCGGCAGCTCAGCTTCATGCAGTGACATCGGAACAGCCTAAACTCCTTGAATCCTCCATCCCAATTTCCTATACAAATAGCTTTTTTCCGTGTTGAAGCCATTTCCAGGGAGGCAGTCTCTGATGTGCAGACGAAGGCCTACTGTTTCCAGGAACAACCGAGGCTATTTTACTGTACTGAGTGTGCTGTGTTTGAGAAGGCAGGGGAGTGCATACAACATTTTTAAAGCACATCAAAAACAGTTTCAATTTTTTTTTTAGAGCTTAAGTAGGTAGAACAGGGATGAGGGACCAGACATTTTTATTTGTTGGTCGGTCGGTTGATTGGTTGGCTACTTTGCGGGAAGGTGCTTGTCATTGTGGGTTGCTCTATACGGCAACATTTTTAAAAATGTCATCGTCCTCAAAAAGGTCATGTGCTCTCTAGTTCCCCCCCCCAGTGCCCACCGTTCCTTTTTTTCAATTGAATTTTTATTTGAAGATAATTATAGGTTCACATGCAATTGTAAGATCTAATACAGAGAAATCCCGTGTTCCTCTTCCCCAGTTTGTCCCAACAGGAACATCCTGCAAACCTCTAGGACCAGGGCATAAGCAGGACATTGGCATCGATGGAGTCAGACCCCAACAGAGCAATCACCAGAAGGGCCCCTCACGAGCACCATGCCCACCCACCCCCATCTCTGAGCCCTTGGTAAACTCTCATGAGAATTTTGCATTTCAAGGATGTGACGTGAATGGGACCGCACCCTGTAGATTTTGGGTTTTTCCTCATCATAATCCCCCGGAGATTCATCCAAGCTGTCGAGTAATTCAGTGCTTGGCTTCTTTTTATTGCTATGTAGAGGTCCATGGTATGGATGAAACACCCACCATTCTTTTTTTTTTTCCTTTAAACTTGGACGGCCTTCCTTATTTCCATGACCTACCTCACCCGCGGGGCATTTTGAACCTGTGACCTTTGGGATAGTCTTACCTGGGATCTGGAAAACAGATATCCAGAGTGGTTAACTTCCTCTCAGCTCTGTCTGTGGACTACACACGTCCATGACTTTAATCCCGGGGGGAAACGTTCCCCAACATTTACCTGGGTCTCATCCCTTACTACCAGCTAGAGCCTGCTCAGGAAATGCGACACTGGAACCAATTTAACCAGGACAGTAGATATAAACCAAAAGAATCACGTTATAAAACATGCGAGGGCAAACATGGTATGCTTTAGAGATCATCCCTGCTTCGGGTCTGCCTTCTGGTAGCTCCTTTTGTGAGCACAGGAAGAAGGGTTAAATCCATTCAGAACTCCGGAGCACCTTATCTCGTCCCCTTCTGCCTCTCACTGAGCCCCCTTAGACTTCGGAATGTTCCTGTATTAAGTACTTCACTCTTTCTTAGTTAAGTTTCCGTTTTCTTGGCCAACTTCTGTGACATATCGACTTTGTTTATAAGTATCTCCTCCCTAGAGGGTATAAATTCCACTTGCCCAAAGACACGATTTGGAGCATCTCATATAATACACTTCATTTAATAAATATTTTTGAGTGGCTAATCAATACCTTGGCTGTATTTAATGATTACAGACACTCTTGTCTCATAAAATCGATTCTGGTTTTTTTTACTGGTCAGTTAATATTGATTGAACACCTAAATTCTTGCCAGGCAATTCACCAAGGCTAAAACACAGATAGCGCATACGTGTGCATCAGCTCACCTTATCCCAAAGCTACTAGCAGAGTTGGAATTAGGGTCCTTTAGGCCACAGCCATCCTGGTGGGTCTTCCCCAGCATCTTGTGAAGAGCAAATGCTTTCAAATGTTCTTAATGGAATTGACTTTCTAGGATACCTTTCCAGAATCAGATCTGTGTAGTTCGATCGGTCTACTCAGCTAGGTCTTGGCAGCAGTATCCCTCTATTTCCGCCACGACATGTTTTCCTTTTATTCCTTACACTTCTTCCCTTCAGCTCGGAAGCCTGGATTACTGCCCACATCACCCTGGATGACACCCACGGCCAGGTCGCTGCCCTGTCTTTCCTTGACACGCACCGAGGACGCTTCTGTGCGCCCAGCACTAGGAATTAAGGTAAGAACAGCCGCTTCACTGTTGGCAGGAGCTTAGAGCGTGGAGAGGGAAGCACGGCGGCAGTAGAGCGAATGTGACTGCAAGGCTAGTGCGACTTCCTGTTTTATAGATGAGGCCCCGACTGTCTCAAGTCTCAAAGTTGACAAGGAACAGAGCAGGGATTCAAACTCAGGTCTGTCTGAGGTCGAAGCCCATTCTCTGGGCACTTGGCCAGACCGTTTTCCAGGCAAATCTCCCCACTGACTGACAAAGATGAATTCTTACTACCGATCTTTTTTTTTTTTTTGCACACAAATATTTATTGAAATTTATCAATGACAAACATACATAAAACTCAAAGTCTGGCAAAATGCAACTGATCTCCTTACCAAAGAAGGCTCGGTTTGGGCTCTGCCCTCCCCGAGCCTCCACGTACTGTCACCTCAGGGCTGCGATCAGCTTCCCAGGAGACAGACTTCCGATGGGGGCTTTGGTCCAGGGAGGTACTTAAGACATGCTCTGTGGATCAAGACCTGCAGGGATTAGAGGAAATGGCACTGGGTGGAGGGCGACATTGAACTTCAACACTGTGAGAAACCAAGGCTCAGTGTACCCAGGGGGAGGTCAGAAGTGCTCCCAAAGTCAAGGTGTCTGTTCTTTTGTAGTCCACGATAATCAGTCTCTGGGTGTACACAGCGCCCCAGGAAGTCGGCGGGACCGTGGCCCCGCAAGTGTCAGAGAGGGACTCTTGGCGAGTCAGCCGGGTTCTCTGAGTCCCGATTGCTCCAAGTGTAAAGTGGGACAATCTCAGTACAGGATTCCAATGACACAAAAATGAGACAATACACGTGCCGGTGCTTTAGAAAGTAAAGGATTGAAGATACCATGATGACAAGTGGTAGAAGGGTTATGATTAATCATATTCTTGTGGCAGCCATTGCCTCCAGCCCTCGGCATCCCTGCCATCTCTGTAAGGGCCATCCTCCTCCCGCCAGGGACTCGAGCTTTCTGCCCAGCTCTCCCTCAGACGCTGACCCCCCAGGACCGCTCTGAGGGTCCGCACCACCAGGCAACCCCCAGGAGCAGAAAGGGGCCCTGAAACCCCACCCTCTTCCCTAAGCAGACACACATGCTCCGTCATCCTGTTTCACATTCTATTTTTTAGGGAACAGGGTTTCAAAAATTGACTTAATGAAGCATTTGGTTGACCAATCTGGACAGTCTTTTCTTAACAAGTTTTAAGGCAGAAAGAGTCACGCAGCCCATTGGCTCACACCCTCCAACAGAGAGACCGAAGTCGCGTCTGCCTGCAGAAAAGCGCATTATGTCCTCACCGGGCGGGAAGCAAGCTCTGAGCTCCGGGAGCTTTCTGCACGGTGGACGGCCAAGTGTCCCAGATTTCATCACGCAGCTGTGGGTGATGGCGATCACACCAAAACCAGAGTCTCCACACCAGAACTGCCTGGCCCACGGGGCAGTCTTGTCTTTTCCTTTCCTTTCCATTACAGTAACCAAAAAGAAAGGAGGAAAAAACAGAAATGAGGGGTTGTTCATGGCAAAGGGAATACCGTCTTAAAATACCCCCAGCACCTGGCATCAAATATTCCGTTAAAAGAGGACCGGATTCCCAATTTTGCTTTTAAACAACATCTCTGGAATATATCCTCTAAAACAATAGCATCTTTGTCTGGGGAAAACACATGGTTTATCTACGTGGTGTGACATGTATCTGGTGAGGGTAGGAACAGAGACTCGCCAGGGCTCACTGGTGTCATACCAGTAGCGGGACAAAGAGCTTAGACGGAAGCTCCTGAAACACCTGCCCCACCCCCCACCCACCAGAATGGCCATATACCCACACGTGAGCGTAGATGAGTTGCTTCCCCTCTGGTGGTCTCTGCCTCCTTGCCTGTGAAATGGAGCTGAGGATGCCCAACGCATCACATGGCGGTGGCTGTACCAGCTGATGAATGCGGCCGCAGCGTGGGGAGCCTGCTGAATGGGGCGCACTCACAGCCTCGGCTACCTCGGCCCCCTCCGTCACCGTAGTGGGCCACAGAGCAGCTGCAGCGGCCACCACACACTTCCAATCACTTGCTGCGGTGAAAGAACTATCGAAGGCACCGAAGGAGATGCTTCCAGGCTCTCCTTAGGAAGCGTCTCTGAGAGACTTGGGAGGTTATTTATCAAATGTAACAATGAATTTAAACCTGTTCAAGAAGCAACGATCAGTAATGGCACTTTTCTGAGCTGCAGAGCAAATGGCATCCCATAAGCACAAACTTTTAACCCTGCAGATAATTCAACCTAACTCATTTCAAAAGCAGATTGAGAGCAAAGAAGTGTCCCTGTGCCTGGGTTTGTAGCTGGGTGCTCTTAAGCTTAAACGGGTCGTTTCTCACAAACTGGCCCACAATCCCATTGAACTCGCGTAACCTTACTGCTGCCCCTTAAGTTCAGAGTTCACGGGGCAATCCTCTCACTATCTGGTAGTCCTCACCACTACCAACTCTAACTCCTTATGGAAATTTTAGTCACTTTTCCAGTCTTTGGTTTTAGGACCTTCTCCCTTTCCCCCAAACATGGAGTCATGGCGGCCAGCCCCGCCAGGCACCGTGCAGAACGGCCTGTGTCTCACAGCACAAGAATGTGCTGCCCGACTACTTCAAGCCATTAAACTTTGCAGCACAGAATAGCATTCATGTTTCCACCTTTGGTATCGACTTTATGGCCATTTGTTTCAGAATTTACTTGCATTCCAGCCCTGGAAACATTCCACTGGTTTGGCCCCACTGGCTTTCTGGAGGGAGGAGCGGACGCTCTTGCAGCAGAACCACTGTGGAAATTCTCAGCGTCAACCGAAGCCCACTTGGGCTTTGGGAAAAGCCCCAACAGCTGGAGCCACGGTCCCCGGCATTAGGGGCCGGACCGTCTCAGCCATCCTCACCATCCGTGCGGCTGTGGCCCGATTTGGAAGGAGTCCCTGGAGGGCTTTGTACTTCAGACAGTTACAGGATCAGTACAGAGCATCATGACCTTTACTGAATGCTCCAAGTATTTCTCTGCACCCAGAGACCCATGAGGCAGCCAGCCTTGATGTGCTGAAAGCCAAGTGAAGGGAAAATAGATCTGTCAAGGACCAGAAGGTCTAGAGGCCCCGATTCCCTCACTCTAAACATCCATCCTGTCCCCAGCCTGAAGTTCATTCCCATCATTCTGCCAATGCCTGTTTCCAAAGAATTGCCAGGAGCTGCCAGTCCCCGCTAGGGCCTCCTCCTTTGTCATCACATAATTCTGTAAGCCCCCTATGAAAGGTCCGAGGGGGAGGTAATTGGTGGGTGTGTGTGTCTTTCCTGTACAGCTGACTGGCACAGAGCAGGCCCACCACAGATATTTGCAGGGGGAGGTGCCTAAAGGGAAGCCTGGTTCTCCAGAGTCTAGTTCTCCGAGGGACCCCCACGCTTTGGATTAACGGTGCAGGGGCCTGGAGCTGCAGTGCCCCCAAGACTCGAGGCGAATATTCAGTTCTCCGCAGACACACCCCGCGCCCCGTGGCCCCGCCCGCAGGCCCCATTGTTCCCCTGAAGCAAAAGTCAAGTTGGAGGATGTAGGCTTTCTGGCATGGCCTCCCTGGAATTCCCAGCACATGTTGATCTGTGAGTAACAGCCAGACGTTGGCGGCCTCGATTTGTAATCAGATAACATCCTTTTCCTCCCACCCGCCAACTGCGTTTTGAACCTGAAATACCCTTAGAAGGATATTTTCCTTTCAGTTTGTAGTCTGGCAGCAGCCCCAGCCAAGCAGGATGCAAGGGTCATGGCGCATGCTCCTGGCTCCGGGAGGCAGGGCGCAGGCCTCTGGTCATCTTGACCTTGCCCGCCAACACCCACCCATCCCAGCGACATTCACCCTGAGACAGGCCTCACTCGCCCGCCAGCTTCCTCTTAACTCTATTATGCGGAGGGGCTTCGCTCCCCCTGGTTCCTGTGGGGCGGCCGCGGTGGGTGGCTACTTTGTACAGGTCACAACATTCCATTGTCGGGCCGCTCCAATGCACGAGCGATGGGACCTGGTGTGCTGTTCTAACTCCAGGGTGATTTCAAACAAGTTGTTTGAACGTGCTTTCCGAATACTGCTCTCCAGCTTGGGGCAGCAGGCACAGATTTCTTTGCCAAAAATGCCCCACTAGTTTCCCCTCCTGAAAGGCAAGTGTCCCCTCGCTGGCTTGGGACGCCTCGCTCTTGGAGTGGGACCCTTAGCAGTGGGGTCCTAGGGCACAGGCCCATCTTGCTTGGGTGCAGGGGAGACATTGGGCCACTCCTCCTTGTCATTCGATTGTCGAGAGTCCCAGAGTGCATCCATTACTTCTCTCAAAGATCTGTATTTTCTTAATGTATTGTTACTTTTGATAGGAGTTTTTGAAATGATTTGTCACAATTCACTTGTTAATACTTCTGTGGATTTCCTATGAAAGGCATGAGAAATAACTTCAGGTGGGGCATTTATAACGGTACATGCCGCACAGTCAGGCATTTACTGGTTGGGAGGAAACATCTATGCGGACAAGGCATTGATGAGGACTAACTCCTCAGCCTAAAATTTTACCTACCTGACAGTTGGGATGATTTATCATAAAACAGCTTCTAGCTCCTCCCATTTCAAACCTTGTTTATCTTCTGTTACCCACATAGCTCTAGTCCCAGGTGACTTAGAGCCTGGTTACATTAGCCATCAGCTCTGTCCTGGCTTGATTCGGTGCTGCGGGCTTTGGGGCTGTTTCTGGAAACCAGTCCTAAGTAAGAGTGGCTAGAAATATTTAACTGTACCCAGAAGTAAGGGGGGAACTTTATAAATACATCCCACTAACCCAAACCAAATGCTTGCCCAATTCCCCCTCCCTCAGCCTGGTCCCCAAATGCCTGCAGCCACTGATTCAAGGGGAAATGTGATGGAGAGGAAGTCCCACAGGAAGGAGACTGTGGTCTTAACCAAGTAGAGTTAATGTATCCGAGGTGTACACATTTTGCAACACATATGACCACGTGGATGAACCCTGACCCCCCCAACCCCACCCCCCAGGCTGCCACATAGCTGTGAAGTAAAGGGTTCCAAGGCCGAGGCTCAATCATCTTTCTGTCAATCCACTCTGGCACCAACCAATCAGAGCAGAGGCTGGGTGTGACCACCAGCTCCATCATCTGTCACCTACTGGCTGGACGAGCCCCGCTGACTGCAGACCGCTGCTGTTCACGCACACCCATGTATGACAAATGCGCACAGAGACCAGATTCTCATTCTAACACGGCAGAAGTTCGGCTTTGCCGTCCCTTTCTTTTGTTAAACAGTTCATTCTGGCCTTCCTTTACACCCTCATTTCCAGGATTCTTATTCTCTCTCATTTTTGGCGATATCACGGCTTAATCTTGGTACAGTGGACGTTTAAGGATCTGTTTTGTATTGAGGGACTGTCTAAAGGCAGGATCACGGGACCACATATCTCCAAAGGAGGCTATTGAGTTGAAAGACAAGAGTAGCTTGAGTTGAAAGGCAAAAGATGTACATCGGGCCGAGGAAGGTATAAGCTCTAAAGTGATGACCCAGCCGGCCCAGTTAGGAAGAGCCCCAGGGCTCATCTACCACCACCACGTCGCCCACCTGAGTCGGGGCCACGAGCCAGACCTGAGCATCTGTGTATGACTTTCTCCTCCGCTGGAATGTAAGAAGGCAGGGACTGCACCCTTTGCCTCATGGGTTCCGTGCGGCGCAAGGACAATACGAGTAAGCTTCATCACTAGGGAAACAGATGACTGATTGAGCATGGGAAACCGTCCTTTTTGTTGGTGGCTCAGAGTCATGGAAACCTTGGCAAGTGTGAGTCTGGCCAAGGTGAGGCAGAGGAAGTCAGATCAGAGAATTCTGGAAGAGAGCTGTTTATTCCGGAAGCTCATTGTGGAGGCCTGCCGCAGGATGTGGGGAGTGGGGGGAAGGGAAGTGCGACCCTAAACAGGACCCAGCAGCTGGATTTTATTTTATAAAAGAGGGTGTCCCAAAGAGGGGCTAGGACCCAAGTAGAGTAGGGGCCTGGGGGCCAAGAGGCAAGCCAGGGAGGGGTCCAAATGAGGGCGACAAAGGGCTGCAGGGTTTGTATGAGGTGGGCTCCTAGATCATCTCACCTCGTGACCACCACACCGGCACAGGCGAATGAGTTTCCTGCTGAAAAGGAGTGATGTCACAAGAGGGACTCTTCCACCTGCCCCTAGAAGGGGGCGTGGAGGTCACCGGGGCACAAGGTGACAGGGGAGAAAGCAACACGCAGCCATCACAGCCGGCCACGATGGGGCTGGAATGGTGGAAAAGGTGCTGGTGGGTAACCAGAAGCATGCTGGCTCAGCTATGTGAATTGACACAGCAAAAAAAAAATCATTCATTTATTTTCTTCAGTGTTCTCCAGGCTGCCATCCTCCCTTTCCACTGAAGTTTCCAAAGCTCAACAAAGTTGTGGAATGGGTTGGACCCTGCTGTGAAGCAGGAGGGAAGAGTTTAATCTGATCTACTCTGTTGCAAACCTGCTCTTCTGCTCCAGGGTTCCCCACGCATATTTTGTCTACGTGAACTACTCTGTGGTTATAACCTCTTAATTTCATCTTAATTAACTGTGTTTCCTCCCCTGGTTGGCCAGCTCTACGCCGAGTTTTGATGTAATTCTCCAAGGCGCCAACTTCCCCACCTAACACAGTGTCGCAGGCAAATCGTCCGCACTAACATTTACTCAAGGGCAGCACCCACAAAGCAGGATGCTTGTATCCTCTTAAATTTGCTTTTTCCACTTTTTTCTTTATGCCTATTTGAGTCTTTGACCTCAACACAAAGTAAACACAAATCAAAGGAGAGTCATAGTTAGAAAGAGAAGTTTGTTCTGGGAGCAAACGATAGTGCCCTTTCTATTTCGTTGGCTGGTAATAAAGCCTGAAACTCCATCACTGTGTTGCCTGGCAACCTAAGAAATATTGATCTAATTAAACAAAAACTATCTGGAGTAAATTCTTGGCGAACAGCTGAAAAGCATTATATCATTGTGCATTCCACCCTTAAGACATTAACAGCAGACACCTGGGGGCAGACACCTGGGGACATTCCCCCCAAAAAACAAAACCAAATGTACTGACATCACCAAGAAGTAGCCTGGGGACCAGGAAATGCCCTGGGCCACGATAAGAAAACCTGGGCAAGTCTCAGAATGCTAGGGGGACTGCATTTTCTCATCTGCAAAGACAACAAGTGGAACTCACGAACTCCGACATTCCGTGATTCAAATGAAACAGTAAACGTGGAGAGTATGGAAACAGTCATCTTTTTGAACTGCAGCATTTATTCTACTCGTGGAGGCCAGGAACAGTGACGCACAGTCTGACGGGTGGAAGTCACCCATCTTCCCTTGAATGAAATGCACGCTGGGTATCGGTTGGTTTCCTGCAGGCTACTGCTGCTCCCGTTACTACAAGAAACTCCCTGAATCTGGAAAAGCAGGTGCTCAGCATGGTGACAACTGCTCATCTCATTAAGATAAAAATACCTCCTGGAAAATTTTTCAAGACTATGATAGTGAGCAACCCCTGAGTCAAGGAGCCCTGGCAAAGTCAATGTGACTTGTCTGTGGCAATCTCCAATGAGTCGATTAGAAAGCCACCCAGAAAGAGAAGTTGTAGTTGACAGTGGAAAACTACATCAGCCAAGCTTGGAAGAGGACAGTGTGACTCTAGGGTCAGAGCCCAGCTCAACCACTTACTTCCTGGGCTGTCATTTAAGCTCTCCCATCTCAGTTTATCCACCCATGTGTGGGTAAAAAGTAATGCACACTCCTCTTATGGTTACGGTAGGAAGCAAATGAATTCCAAATGTCCTTAGGGTAGTGGCTGACATGGAGTCAGCTGCCGTTGTCATTTCTGAGCCAATAATCATTCACTGCCAGCGCCACTGGTTATTAGCGATGGGCTGTTGGGAAGCTCCCTGACCTCTCAACCTCTCTTCATTTATGAAACGGGAATCGTTGTAACCTACCTCAAAGAGTTTTTGTGTGCATTAAATGAGATAATGCTTGTGACAGGCGGGGCACAACGTACCTGTCCTAAATCGTGACTGTCCAGGATCCATCAAGAAATTTCTCTGCAATTTCTTTATTTTCACATTGTTGCTTTTTCTATGCCATAAAATACAGCAATGTCTGCCACGCCATTTCAATGAGAGAAGTAGAGTTTCCAGCAAAGGGCGCTGAGAACATTGTATACCCACATGCAGAAAAATGAAGTTGGACCTCCTTTTTCACACCGTATACAGAAATTAACTCAAAATGGACCAAGGACCTAAACTAAATGTGAGAGGTAAGAAGCCCTGGATTAGGCAACACTTTCTTCACTATGAAACCAAAAGCACAAGCAACAACCACAAAAAAAAAATAGCTAAATTGGACATCAGGCTAACAACTTTTGCACTTAAACTTATACCATCAAGAAGATAAAAGAACAACCCAGAAACTTCATACCTGCTTGTCCAAACAGAACCTGCTTTTGGAAAAAGGCCTGATAATTCATTCACACCAGTATGTAAACCACCGGGAAGGCATCGGTGCGCCTGCGCTTTTCCTGAGAGGTACTCATTTTGTTAGCGAGAGACAAAGGCCACATCTGTACCGGGTTGAAGAGTGCTCCCCCCAAATTCATGTCCCCCAAGAACTTCAAACTGTGTCCTAATTTGGAAGTGCAGTCCTTGCAGATGCAATTGTGAAGATGAAGTGACGCTGGATTAGGGTGGGCCCTGCGCCCAATGACAGTATCCTTCTCAGATACACAGACAGAGGAATAACAGCTACGTGAAGCAGAAGTTGGAGAGAAGCAGCTACAAGCTGCGGAATACCAAGGACGGCCAAAACGAGCAGAAGCTGCAAATAAACAAGGACGGGTTCTTCCCTAGAGCTTCAGAGGAATTGTGGCTCTTCCCACACCTCGACTTCAGACTTCCGGCCTCCCAACCTGCGAGCCTACATCTCTTTTGTTTTAAGCCTCCAAGACTGAATAAGTACTTTGTTAGGCAAGCCCAGGAAACTAATACAACACCTGAAATGCTGCCCTGTCAGGCACCACTGAGCCTGTGGGGGAGGTATGTTGGGAAATTTCTCAGTGCCCCATGAGAGATCTACACCACATGTTCCACCTGTCTCAGCCACAGGTAAGGGGAAAGAGCAAGACTGAGACGCGGATGAACCATAGATCATCGATGCCGACACCTTGAAAAAATGTGGGACCCAATGAACAAACACCCACCTCTTTTTGCACCAGGCTTGTTCAGCCACCTGCTGGGTGGGCTGAGACCAAGGTCAGGGGCAGGGCTAAGAATACATGAGCTAATGCAATGGCTATTACACTTCTAGTGTCATTGGTCCCTTTGAGAACATGGTATGATCTAGGGACTCTCCCAAGAAATATATGCACACCTCTCCTAAAATTTGCAGAGACAGTCACAGGTCCCTTGGAGCCTCTCCATGGGGTACGAGCCTTTGATCTTCTAATGCAGCAGTGATGTGGCTAAATTTAAATTCACAGAGGATGCACACTTCCAACAACGGCGAGTAGTTTTGTATCTCTATGTGAGCAGTCAGTACGGGGTGGGAGGAGTCCGCCAAATCACCCGCATTAGATGGATCAAATCTCAGCACTCCCTTCCCCTAAGACATTGACGTGATTGTCTTCTCTGAAAAATCAGGGATTGCTCACCAACCTGCAAGAGCTACTGTGAGAATAAAATGATGTCATGTCAGTTATAGACGCCCACAGCGACCTGCGCTTCCCGCTACAGGGCTGTGCTCCCTTGTAATCAAACACACAGCTGTTCGGGGCTGTGGCCCCCAGTGGACTGCAAACTCTGGGAGACCTTTGTTCACAGCTGTAGTCTCAGGGGCGCTAGAAGTGTTGGCAGAATGACGGTTTTACTCAGCACGGTGCCTGGTGCCTGCCACGGGCTGGATAAATAACAGCTCCCGCTAACATCCTGCTCACACTGATAGGACACAGGGAAGCACTGAGCTCAGACATGTGCGCTGAAAATAGGTGGGCTGACTCCGTGGAAAGGGAAGGAGTGTTGTGTTCTCTGTTCTTTATCCCCAAGGCAAGAGGTAGGGGATGCAGAAACTTGACTTTGACCATGGTCTTGGACCACCAGGAAATGAGCTTCTCCCTCCAGTTCAGGTCCTTGGAACTGCACTCGCCTTGTGAGTCCAAATGAGCAAGACACCGGCTGCTGAGTGGGAGGCAGTATCGTCTAAGGCAAGAGGCCTAGCCCTTTCCCAATGAGGTGTTACTTTTGATTTCCTTCAAGTATGATCAAGGTGGGTGAAGTGGCAGCTGCTGGAAGGCTGGGCGAGGTGTGGGTTGGCTGAGTCAGTCCTGGCCAGGTTCCCCTTGGGAAATTCCCATGGGGAGGGGGAGGGGGCAGTTGTCAGCTGGGAAATTGGCTGGGCGTGACTTCACCATCGATGAGTAGGTTACAATCTGCCCGTGGAAGCCTGGGTCTAACCAATGGATGGAAGGCTGGTGGGGCTGTGAGCTCTTGTGTGTGGAATGAAGTCCTTCCTTGGCCCTTGCTGGGTCCAAATGATATTATCTCCCACCTCTCTGGCTCACAGGAATGTTACTAGAATTAACAAAAGACACTTAAAAAATACGTATTTTTTAAAACTGAAAAAGTATTTCTAAAGTAGACAAAGGGAGTATTATATAAAAGAACTGGGTGGATTTTCACGTTCTATTACCTTTATAAGCAAAAAAAATTATAATTAGAATACTATAATTCAGATCATGTGGTTGTCTTTTACTTTAAAATAAAGAAATATATACAGCACTAAGAATAATTGCAAAATATCAGCTGAAATACACAGACACTTTATTTTTTTAATTTATTTTACAATTACAGTGGGCATATTATTTTAGTCTGTTATACAATATAGCGATTAGACATTTATGTATCTTATGAAGAGATCGCCTTGATAAATCTCGTGCCCACCTGAGGCCATACACAGTTATTACAATGTTATTGATTATATTCTCACTGCTGTAATTTACAGCCCGGTTACTATTCTGGTAACTGGGCATTTGTACATATTAACCCATTCACCTTTGTCACCCCTCTCTCTAATCCCTTCCCATCTGCAAACATCAATTGGTTCTCCATACCTATGTGTATGTTTCTGTTTTGTTTATTTTGGTTTTTAGATTCCTCATAGAGGTGAAATCATGTGGTATTTGTCTTTCCTTGTCTAACTTATTTCACTTAGCATAGTATCCTCTGGGCCCATAAATGTTGTCACAAATGGTAAAATTCCATGCTTTTTAATGGCCAAGTAATATTCCATTGTTTATACATGTACCACAGCCTTTCTACCCCCCTGTCTGTTGATTGGCATACAGGTTGCTCCCCGGTCTTGGCTACTGTAAATCATGAACATATGCATAAATATGTCTTCTCAAATCAGTGTTTTGGTTTCTTCAGACTGACACCTAGAAGTTGCATTGCTGGGCCATAAAGTAGTTCTTTTAAAAAATTTTTAAAGGGCCTCCATACTGTATTCCACAGCGGCTGCACCAATTTACAATCCCGCCAACAGTGCACGAGGGCTCCCTTTTCTCCACGTCCTCGCCAGCACTTGTTGTTTTAATTTATTGATGACAGCCATTCTGACAGGTGTGAGTGAGGCGACATCTCACTGAGGTTTTATTTGCATTTCCCTGATGATTAGTGACATTGAGCATCTTTCCATTTGTCTATTGGCCATCGGTATGGCCTTTTTGGAGAAGTGTCTATTCAGGTCCTCTACAGATTTTTAAATTTTTCTTTCTTGGTGTTAAGTTGTATGAGTTCTTCATAAATTTTGGATATTAACCAAATTGCCACTGGCAAATATCTTCTTTCATTCAGTAGATTGCCTTTTGGTTGTACTGATGGTTTCCTTTGCTGTGCAAAAATGGTTTTTGTTTCATGTAGCCTGATTTGTTAGTTTTTTTGCTTAGAGAAATGTCAGAGATTTTACTGCCTGTGTTTTCTTCTAGGGGTTTTATGGGCCCCTGGTGTTTGGCTGGGGTTGTATTGAATGACTAGATTGTAACAATGTTAATTTTTCCCATCCAGGAGCAGGACAGGTCCTTTCATTTCTTTGTATCTTCTTCCATTTCTTTCTTCACTTTCATAGTTTTCTGAAAACAGATATTTTGCCTCCTTGGTCAAATTTATTCCTGGGTATTTTATTCTTTTAGATGCAATTGTAAATGGGATTATTCTCTTAATTTCTCTTTCTAATGGTTCATTATTGGCATAGAAAAGGGCAATCGGTTTCTGTACGTTAATTTTGTATTCTGCTTTACTGAAATCATTTTCTTTGTGCTGTTCCAATCGGGTGTTTTCTGCTACCTTGTCTTCCAGCTTGCTGAGTCCTCTCTTTCCTCTCATCTGCTGTTGATTCCCTCTAGTGTATTCTTTTTTAAAAAAAAATTATTTATTTATTTGTAGAGAGAGGGGAAGAGAGGGAGAAAAAGAGGGACAGAAACATCAATTGGGCTGCCTCTTGTAACATCCCATCCAGGGACCAAACCTGCAACCCAGACATGTGCCCTGACTGGGAATCGAACCAGCAACTTTTCCTTTGTGGAGGGATGCCCAACCAACTGAGCCACACGGGTCAGGGCCCTCCAGTGTATTCTTCATTTAAGTTATTTTACTCTTCTTTTCTGACTGGTTATTTTTATAGTTCCTATTTTTTTTATGTCTTTGTCGAAGTTCTCACTGAGTTCATCTATTCTTCCCCCGAGTGCATGGGCATCCTTACAACCAGTGTTTTCAACTCTGTATCTGGTAGACTGCTCGTCTTTCATTTTGTTCTTTTCCTGAAGTCTTGTCCTTTCACGTGGGACATGTTTCTTTGTCTCCTCATTTTCGCTGCCTCCCTGTCTTTTATTAGATAGATGTGCTATGTCCCTTGGTCACGACGGAATGGTCTTATGTAGAAGGTGTCCTCTGGGACCAAGTGAGCAAATTCTAAAGGGTCATCCTCGTTTCGGACGGCTGCGAGTTGCTGCCTGCATCCCAGTCCAGCACCTCCTTCCGGCTGGTCCTAATCCCGTTATCTGTAACAGCTCCTGTCTTCGAGAGCACTCCCCATAAACTTCCCCACGCAGGCCTCGGTTTCTCTGTCTGCTCCCTAGGAACCATGACTCCGTGATTTCCAAGCCATCAGCGGGACCCCCATGCACTTAAAACTGACTTCCAAACCCCAGCATTTACTGCTCAAGTGCAAGTAAGTGACAGCCAGAAAAGAGGTAGCTCCCTTTTGATTATGAGAGTTTTGAGGCCCATAAAGCTAAGAAAACCACACTCAGACCAAGTTGGCAGACCAGATTCCTCAAGAGTCAGATTATTTTTACAAGCATCTGCCGTTAAAACTGTTATCCACAGCTCTGAACCCAGAAAGGATTGTTAGCAAAACTATGCAGAAGTGACAAAGGCAACAATACTTCTGTAAAATAACCAACACAGTGACCAGAGGAGGTCTTTTAAAACTAAAATCAGGTCATGTCACCTCAGAGCCCTCCAATGGGAAGCCATTCTTCCCCTCTCACTCAGAAGATAATCCCAAATTCCTACCTTGTACTCCAAGACCTAACACGCTGCTGAGTGCCTCTCTGACCTCATATCCTACCACCTTCTCCCTCATTCACCCTGCAACATCTAACACTGACCTTGCTATTTCCAGAACATTCCAAACCCACTCCCCCCTCAAGCCCTTTGCGGTTCCTTCCATCTGACGTGCTCTCTCCCCAGATGGTTACGTGATTCCACTCTCACTTCCTCCAGGTATCTTATCAAATGCCGTTTTCGTAAGGATGCCTTCTTGCCTTTTCCATAGAAGGGTCTAAAACATAGGATACATACCCCCAGATACACAAAACCTTTCAAGAAACACCTAGGCACTTATAATGTAGTGTTAAGGGAAAAACTTTTCAGAGTCTCAAGTTCTACCTGCATTCTTTCCTGAGTGTGTTCAACTGGAGTACGTCAAGGACAAGTATCTTACAAGTTCTCTCTTCTCACTTCCCCTTTCAAAACAGCACCTCCTCCCACTTTACCAAAGAAATGTTTACCTCTCCCTCATCCCACGTCTGCGTGCCAGAAAGTACAGGACACCAGTGACTAATACATCTCCTTGCCATTGAAGTGGTTTGAACTCGTTACCTTTATCAAAACGGAAGGGGCTCCTAATAGAGTTGCTCACTACAGATAGCTAAAAACAATTTCTGATGAAAGATCACCGAGTGATTTTTGGCATTTCACTTAGAAGAAGCTCAGAGCATTGAATGACATTGCTCTAACGGAGCCTTCCCACTTCTCTCCCCTTAGGTAGGCAGCCAAGATTTCTTAGCACTTGCATCCATAAAAATCAAAAAATAGTAACGTCATTGATATTCAAACTTATATGTTCCTGCAGTACATCATATGCAGCCATGGGGATCTGAACTAAGTCTACTGAAAAACAAGATGTATTTACAATAAAAATTTTGCTTTTTATGATAAGAAAGCATTAAGGTTTTCAAGCATAAAAATATGTGATATTGAGATAAATTTCTGAGCTGAAAATACAGGTTCCAGGAGAAAAAGAAATAATGTAGTGTTTCCAGCAAATGACGACGGAGGAACACGTGGGTGGTGAACACACCAGGCAGTGCAGAGGTGGTGGGCTGCGGAACTGTGTGCCTGAAACCTGTGTAATTGTGTTAGCCGGTGTCGCCCCAGGAAATTCAATAAAAAGAAAAAAGATAAGCTTATTTATCTAGTTATAAAATGGGTGGTGATAAATATCAAATTAATATGGTACTTAGATTCCATTAGATACATTTTAAAAAGTGATGAATTTTTCAACAAAAGTAATACTTTTTATAATATGCAGAAGTTATATTCTTTATGACTGCCAATGATAACATTTAGAAGTTCATTTGAAAATCGTGAGAATCAAAGAGGACACACAGAGAGAAGGCCAACAGATACATAGTAAGATGCTCGATGGCACTACTCACCAGAGAGATGCAAATTAAAACCACAGTGAGTTACCACCTCACGCCTGTCAGAATGGCCATCATCAATAAATCAACAAACCAGTGCTGGAGAGGACGTAGAGAAAAGGGAACCCTCGTGCACTGCTGGTGGGATTGTAAATTGGTGCAGCCACTGTGGAAAATAGTATGGGGATTCCTCAAAAAATTAAACGTGGAACTGCCTGATGACCCAGCAATTCCACTTCTAGGTATTTAGTCAAAGAGACCCAAAACACTAATTCTAAAAAACATACTTAGTCCCGTGTTCATGACGGCATTGGTTACAACAGCCAAGACAGGGAAGCAACCCAGCTCGTCCATCGTTGACAAACAGATGAAGAAGTCATATGTATGTGCAGTGGAATACTACTCGGCCATAAAAAAGAATGGAATTTTACCATTTATGACAACATGAATGGACCTAGAGGGTATTATGCTCAGTGAGACAAGTCACTCAGAAAAAGACAAAACCATACGGTTTCACTTATGTGTGCAATCTAAAGCATAAAATAAACAAACAAGCCCATGGAAGCAGAGCCTCCCGTTCACACGGCCAAATCTTGGGCTGTTTGGGCCTGAAAAAGTCTGCTGGCCTCACCCTGACGACTCCCCGAGACCCCTCCCCACCACAAAGGTGAGCGAGCACCCAGCAGGTGGCAGCTAGATGTGGGTACCCTGGGCCATTGGCTGAGTGGCCTCAGGCCTGGCACTGGCACCAAGTTTGAACCTGTATCACTCTGGCGAATACCACCCTCCTCAACCTGGTGACTCACTGAGAACCTGTCCCATACAGCCTGAGTGTTGCCAGGGGCTCTCTCAGTGACTGAGCCGACAGGCAGCCAGCAGGCGGAGGCAGGAAGAAGTAGGGCTTGGAGCGGCATGAGACTTTTGCTGACCTTTTCCCGGTCCCAGTGCTGGAAAAGGCTGGCCTTGGTGCAGCAGAGGCAGCCACAAACTGTGGACCCCTTTGCACTTCCAAACAGGTTGCTCCGGGGCAGCCACAGGCCACACCTGACATTCACCTGCACCAGAGTCCCTCCCAAGGGGCCCAGAACCAACAACCCAGCGGCCAGCTTCAGACGACATCAGAACAGGACCCAATAAGCTTCACAAGCAGCATCTCCAAAGGGAGATCTCTGCAGGCACTGGACCCTGCCGAGGCGAATCCCGCTCTGTGTGCTCAGCACCTGCACAGCATCTCACACGCCGTGATTGGGGGCGATCCTCACAGCCAGCCTAAGGGCAGACCCCACACACAAACAGGACAATGGCAATCAACACTCAGTTACAACAGAAGGGCCCACATAAGCTACACAAGGGACATTCCTGGAGCACCCAGCTCAGGTGATCAAGGAGACTGCACCACTGGGTCCTGCAGGACACCTGCTCCATTAGGCCACCCTACCAAGATGGGGAGATGTAGCAGGTCTGCCTAACACATAAAAATAAACACAGAGACGGCCAAAATGGGGAGACAGAAAAACATGCCCCAAATGAAAGAACAGGAGAAATCTCCAGAAAGAGAGCTACATGAAATGGATGGAGGCAAGCGATTTATCAGAGAGAGAGTTATTCGGGTGCTCCAGGAACTCAGTGAGAACTGCAAAGGCATGAAAAAGGACACAGAAACCGTAAGAAAGAACCAGTCAGAAGATGAGAGTACAATACCTGAAGAGAAAAATGCCCTGGAAGGAATAAACAGTAGGGTGGTCAGACTTAAGGAAAGGTGGGGGCGCAGCCCCTGTCCCAGGTTTTGCCTGACCTCAGCAGGGTGGGGCCCCTGGGAGCTGGGCGGGTGGGGCCTCTGAGCCTGAGCCAGAGCCCAGAGTGGGGGTCTGCTAGAACCCCAGAGGGTAGCTCTAGCAGTTCTCCTGTGAGGGGCAAGTGCCTGTCAAGTTCACGGGAAAGTGGAGGGAATGGCCCCCACCCCAAAGCCACACAACTCCGGCACTGAGACACCCCCGAGCCTGCTCAGACTTCTACGCACCAGCCAAGGAAGCTGACTCCTCAGCCGGGTGCATGCTCTGCAGGGGGCGGGGAGGGGGGGGCATCAGGGAGTACAGAGGGTTGGGCTCCCTGGTGGACACCTCATGGAGGGGCATGCTTCACCCCAGAAAGATGGCATCTGCCATGTGGGAGAGTGACTCAGTACAGGGGATCCTTGTAGCTGTCTCCTCAGCTCTGTCCCCAGAGCCTCAAACCCTAGTCTCTCCTCATCACGCAACCTAGTCCACTCTGCCCTCCCCTACTGGAATCCAGGGAGAGTGGCTTCGAATGAAATTTTGTGCATTGGTCCTGTAAGAGGGTGCCCATGTCTGGTGGACAGACGCCCCACTGCCTTTCACAGCCAGGTGTAACATGGGTGCATCTTCCCCACTCTGGTGCTCTGGGCTGGGAAGTCCAGCCTGGGGTTTAGACCCCACGCTTCCCCGGGGAGGGGGTAGCCTTTGCAGCGGAAATATCCCTCCAGAACCTCAACCGCAGCCCCTGCGAGCAGGGCCAGCCCTTTGCGCATCTCTGCCCTTCCTACCGGTGTTGCTGTGGCTTCTTCTATGAGACTCCTCTTCAGCTCGTCTCCAGTTTGTTACTCAGGGCGGTTGCTCCAAAACAGAGCTGTAGTCCCAGGCCGGTCCTCCTGGGAGTAGGCGAGTGCGGTGACTTCCGCCTACTCGGCCCCCTCCTTGCATCTCTCTCCAAAATGGGTGACTTTAAGTTGTGTAAATTATACCTCCATAAAGCTGTTAAACAGACAAAAAGTACTTTCTAAAAACTGAAAGTGAAGTGCAGCACATAAATTTGTATGCTTTAGTGAAATAACCACACAGAGATTATTTCCAAGTGGCTTTAAAATTCAGTGATATTAGCAGAATATCATTCCTTAGCGAAATAGACCTAAAAACAAACTTTAAAAGGCTTAAATTGTTTTCCGTGCCCACATCGATTGTAATGGTGCTGGTATAGTTGCTCTAAGACGGCTACATTGCTAATACACACACGTGACTATATGAGTGGGGTCAAAAATGGGAATTTTCCGTGTGGTGGCGGAGACCCAACTGTACGGGCAATGACGTTAAATAAAAGACCTTACGGTCCTGAGTTTGAACGGGAAGTAACCAAATGAATGAATGATATATTTTTTTCTTATTTTTTTACAGCTGTGTCCACTGCAAATCGTCATGAAAAATGACCTACCCAGTATCAGCGAGTCCCCTAGCGCCTAGACCATGGTCTCGGAATACAATTTCCCACTGAGAGAACAAGTGCTCCTTGAAGAAATGATTGACTCCAGATCCGTGGCACAAAAGGCACCAGACAAACCTGGAAATTTTTGTCATACCACAAAGACAAGAAGCTACCCAAAACTCCACTCTTGAATGGAGGTGCCCAGTTGATTAGATCCAGTTGGCCAAAATGGAGCAGCTGAAAATCAAAGAGGACATTATAACCCCAATACATGGAAACACAGCAGCACCTTCGAACCTCTGGCTTCATGAGGAACTGTGAACAGAGCGGAACTCAGCGGTCGCCTTTGGAGGATGCTGGGGGATCGACTCGTGACTCTGAAAAAGGGTAACTAAAGCAAAACGTGTAAGCATTTGTCCTGCTTTTCATGTTTAAATTCAACCTCAGGATACCGAAGGGTTCTTCTCTGTTGATACTAATGCAAACGCCTTGTGGGGACAGACGGCATGTGAATAATAACCGCGTCGTAACTCAGGTTTCACGTCTTCAAACGTTATATATAAAGTGTGCAACTGCCGCTCCCCACCCCAGGAACCTTACAACAAAACCGGAAACCAACCACCAACAGGTGGACTTGACCCCACAAATGAGAGCGGAACTGCTGAGCGCCGATTTGACCCTGGGACGAGTGTCCCAGAGCCTGGCGCAGACGTCCCATCACTTACTCCAATCAAGCTGGTGACATACTAGAGCCTGACCCACTCAATGGCTTCTTCAATGCAAGTCGGAGCTCACACACCCGTGAGCAACATCACAGCCAGCAGGCTCTGCGCAGCAGCGAGCCTTCCCTGCCAGCTTCGGTGCCCTGGCCCGAGAAGGTCTCGCCCCGCGCACGGCGCAGCGTGATGGCCGCCCACTGGCTTACCCAGCCTGTTCCAGCCCAGCCCCTGCGTGTCTCGCCTGCTGGTTTATTCGTCTCGGAGTCAGACGGTCCAGGAAAGGGTCTGAGGGATGCCGCCCCCGTCCCCACCCCGCGGCAGTGCTGGTGCGCGCAGCCGCAGCCACCTCCACCTCCCCGGCGCTGCAGAAAGTGAGGCCGGTACTGGGGCGCGCCTGGGGGTGCATCATGATTTTGTCCATATCTGAACCTGACCTTCAGTCACTTGCCCTGGACACCGAGCTGAAGAAAACGACGAACGTTTCCCCCGGATTTGCTAGGCAGCACAGCATGGTGGGAAAGACCGCGGCCTGCAGATAAGTGGGCTGTCCGATAACCTGGAGCCAAGTCGCCTTATCTAACCCTCAGACTCCCACCAGGGAACGGGTAAAAGCGCCTTCCTCTCAGGGTGCATGCAGGTGACGCCTTTAGCCCCTGCCTGGTGCGGAAGCCATTTTAACCAAAACAGCCATAACCCTGAGATTTGTGGGAAACTGGAGATGTAACTAGAAGCCTGTTTTCACTGGCAAAATAATAATAATAATAATTAATAATAATAATAATAAAGCACTTAGGCTGCTGGATGACCCAGCAGGACACGTGTCTGAAGGACCAGTGATGCTTCTGTGATGGTGAAGACATTTAAAAGAGCTCCAAAGGTCTGTGGCAGCCTCTGGGGCACCCACCCAGTCACCCCAGCTCCGGCCACCAGGGCAGGCCTGCTGCAGCGGACAGGGTGCGGCCAGGGAGTCAGACAGGCCTGCCTCTGCCCCCTCTGCGAAGCTGCTTGTCCTCCACCCCGCCCTTGTAAGTCTAGATGCTCATATCTGCCTCATTGCAGAGGCTCAAAGGAAGCCCCGCAGGGGGCCCAGGGGAGCTAGTGCTGACGGAGACTGCCCCCCACTCCCCTGCCCCGATGGCCCATGCAGGGGGCTGCCGGTCTCCCTGTCACTTGGCCTCACCACCCTCCAGAACAGGAGGCGTTACTGTCTCATCTCACCAGGGAGGAAAGAAAGGCTCAGCTTGGTGAGGGCACTTGCCCAAGGTTACATAACTGTCGGGGAGGAGCCAGGATTTACTGAGTCTGAGACAGATCCCAGCCCTGCGTCCTCCCGAGCTCCCCACCCCGGCCTGTTTGTTTGTGTCGGGACACGATTTCTTAAATCTCTGCGAGCGCCCACGAGTTCGTAGACACCTCGCAGTTACGAAGGGGCTGGGAGCAGGGGCTGGGAGCAGAGGCTGGGCCAACCCCCCTCCCTAGATTTGCAATGGATTTAGCTTTATTATGCACAGGGGGCCCAAGTGAAAACACCGGGCTGCGGAAGACCAAGGCGATATGTATCTGGCATCTAGGGGTGAACTGCTGGGGTGACAGACAGAGAGGGCACCACACCGCAAGTCCCTTTCTTCAGAAGGGCAATCAACGGGAGGCCTGCTCTCAGCTGCGTCTCCAGGCCCCAACCGGCAGACAGCTTGAGTGTTGACTGTTCCACGTCAGTGCTGCCTTTTTTGCTTGCATTCTTGAAAACTGAAGGTCTAGGCCCGAGACCCCAGGTTTAACCTAAGTCCAGAAGTCCTGTGGTGCCTGATAAACCCCAGCTGCTAAGCCTTTACAGCTGTTGTCAGACTGTTCAAACACCCGCCGGGCCAAACAGCCTGCCCGCCAGCACTTCCCTGCACCCCAGAATCATGCGCTTCGACTTCCAGCATGCAAGCTTGGTGTCCTGGGGCGGGCCTGCCAGCACCTTCGTGGTTACTTCTGCCTCTTCCCTTGGGACAGGGCTTCTCAACAGAACGGCCACGGTCACTCGCTAAGATGACTCAGAAGTTCCCCACATCTGCGGACACCACTTGGAGCAGAGGGAGAGGGAGAGCAAACAGGCCCAGCAGGGTCTGTCTAGCCACGACATAAGAGACCAGCTCATTTCCTTAGAGGGGCATCCGTGCCCGAGTCCCAGCCTGCTTTGCAGGCACCGGAGAGCCTTAGCATTTCCCCCGTGAGTGACGGGAAAGAGAACAGGCACCCCACGTCCCTCGAGGGTCCTCCACACGTTCAGTGTACCCACAGACGTCTCCCTGGCTACCCCTGGCCCCAGTGACCCTGCCGGGCCAAGGAGCCATTCCCAGAACGTGAGAGAGTCCGACAAGGAGATGCTTTTCTCTCTGAGCAGGTAACGATCTGTGTCACGATAGGAGTCCCTGCACCACAGGAGAGGCACAGGACACACAGGAGCCAAGGAGGCCACAGCTGCTCCCCACATGACCTGTGCACACAGAGTAACACCCTCGTGGTCTGGGAATCCATGCCTGGACTCCTGGCCAGCCCTCACCGAGGCTTCACCCTCCACAAAGGCCTTAAAAAACACACCACTTATTCCCGCACGCCATGAGTTGCTTTTGAGGCGACAGGAACAGGTTTAGACTCTGTGACCCTGATTCCTGCTGTGAGTGGAATCCCACGTGGGTGCACCTTCCAGGAGAGTTCTCGATGATCTTTGCCTGCTGTCCTGCCCCCCACACTCCCGCTGCAATGAGGAACCTGGCCTCCATGTCCCTCTTCCAGGCTGTGGACCTCCAGTCGGACCTGCTTCCTCACTCTATTGCAGCCCTTTCCTGCCACGCGCCTCGGTCCAGACCTTTACAAGACCGTCCACCTTCACACCTCACCTACCCTGCCCACACCTGCATGTCCAAATCCCCCTGGCCTCTGAGGCCCAGCTAAATGTCCTCCTGCCCAAGAAGACACTCCAACCCCCCCACACACATCTGCCACCCCAGTCCACAACTCACACACAGGGAGCCATTAACTCCACCCCACCAGCCCGTGGGGCTGGACCATGCGTGAATCAAGTGCACTGTCAAACTTCCCGCGGCACTCGATTTTTACTCTTAGCTCTGAAATTGTTTTAACCTTTTCTTCTTATATTGAGATAATTTAGGCATACAGAAGAGTTGTTAAAGTAATACAGAGTTTTTGAAAATGCTTCATCCAACCGTCGCTCCTGTTACCTCCTTACATAACCACTGGACACCAATCAAAACCAGGGAACGAACTTGGCAATGACACTGACCTCAACTAGAGGCTTCATTTGGATTTTGCCAGTTTCTCCTCCAACATCCTGCTTTTCCATTGAGATCCAGCCCGGGCTCCCTCATCAGCACATCTCCTTAGTGTCTATCCTCCAATCTGTGATGGTTCTCCTGTGCTTCCTCGTCTTTCGTGACCTTGAGACTTTTAGACTGAGGTCACTATTCATTTGCAGCAAGCATTCCACAGACGGATGCGCCCTTCTCAGCACGTCATGGCGACAAGCTCACGCCGTCAGGATGGCTTCGTACCAGTGGTGCCAACCCCGAGCACTTGGCTAAGGGGCGGTTGCCAGGCACCCGCACTGTCACATCAGTACTTCCCCGTTGGCAGTTGGGAGGTATTTGGGGGGAGACGCTTTGAGCCTATGCAAACATTCTGTTTCTCCCGAAACTTTTGCCGTCCAACTTAACTCTTCCTCAGGGAATCTTCCTGCAGCAATTATTACTGTGGTGTTCTAACAGGGATCTTTATTTCCCTCATTCCTTCTGCATTTGGTCATTAGGATTTTCTGTAAATGTCTAATCACTAAGTTGGACACCAGAAACCAATATACTGTAAGTCAACTGCAATTGAAGTTAAAAAAATTTAAAAACAATTTTTTCACAAAGAAGGGTTGTCCCTCCTTCTCACATATTTATTTTAATCATTTATACTTATTGTAGTGAACTCAAGTGCATTTACTTTATATGAAAATTAATATTAAATATAATTACATAGTTATATAATGAACATATAATTATATTAAATTATATCTGTTATAAATTATGTATAATGTATTAGCTATCAATTATATTAAATATAAATACTACCATTATTTATTTCGTTGCTTTGGCTCATTTGAGTTGCTGTGTTTTGCTTTGCTAGATTATATGTTTTTTGGAAAAAAAAATTGTGTCTTACTGATCTTTTTGTTCCCGTAGCCCCTAACACAATGTCACAGACATTGTTGATTCTCAATAATAATCTTAATATATGTACACATGTTAGTTTTTAAACTGTTCTCAGATCACTTGTCTTCATTCTTACAAGGTGAGAAGAGCATTGGCTGAACAACAAGCGAGCAGAGTCATCCATGAATACTTCTGTGTATCCGGAAGAGGACCCGAAGTTGAACTCGCTTAGGAGCGCACCTCTTTACCTGCCTGTCCTTAGTTGCGTTCCAGAGCCCTATTTGGCAAAACGCTCGGTTCTCTCAGCTGTGCTCAGTCACGGCTTCTGATTCAGGCTCCTTCTAAGTAGATTTAGGTGTTTTTGTTTGTGTGTGTCACTCAAGCTGAGTCTCCCTTCCCACCCACCAGGCTGGATTGTGCTGGCCGACTGTCCTACCCAGACACCGACGGGAATCCTTGGGCCACCACCACCGCAGTGCTGTTCTCAGTCACCAGACAGAAGCTAAGGATGCGACACCTACCCGTGAGCACCGGCCTCTCCTGCAGGCCCGCCATGCAGGTCCACAGGCTGATGTGCCATGCTGGTGGCTCTATCCTTGCTCAGATGCCATGTACGGGCGGCACCACAGGTGACTGGGAGTGACTTCAGATGGAAAACAAGGTCTCCTGGTTATCAAAAGGAACACGTCTGGAAAATAATACGGTGACACGCTCAGTGTTGTTGACCTTATCAGACGGGCGACAGTCATGAAACACCAGTGATTCTTGTAACTGGGAGGATCCAGGAGGACTTTGCTCTGCCTGCTGACTCCACCTTCACTGTCCCCTGGGTCACACGTCACCATTCCATGCCTGTGGCCTGGGGCCTGAGGCCTGAGGAAAGGGAAAGTGCCACTCTGGTGCCTAAACAGGGTGACCGCATGATTTATCACCCATAGTAGAGCAATTTTGGAAATGAAGTAATGATTACTAATTACTAAGTATGCCATTCATAATTACAATGAGCAACAACCATAAGTGGAGGCCGTCCTGGGAAAACTGGGACATGTAGTCACTCTATGGCAAACAGAATTCCCAGCTTTCCCCAGACATGGGCGACTCTCCCCAGACATGCCGGCACCTCCAGGAGGCCGGCAACAGTGCCCAATGAGGTTCTGAGGGAAAGCAGGTTGTCTTACAGCCGAGTTCCACGTGCAAAGGTGTGGAAGCTGCTGGGCGCGTGGGAGGGGTTGCTGTGGAATGGAACCGAGGACTGGGAGGCAGGAGGAGTCACAGGCGGCCTGACAGCAAGAACTGAGCCCCTCCTCCCATGAAGAAGCAAGAGGACGCGGACCCCTCTGCTTTGGGCCAGCAGCACGGTGCGCGCCCCTCCCAAAGGGACAGCTACGCAGCAGGAGCTCGATTCCCTCTGGACTCTCTTAACGCTTTCTTCTTTCAAGTCAAGGCCAGTTTTAAAGATTCTGCTTAATAATTTCCCTCAAACATCCAGTCACTGAGGTCGTTTCCTCTTCAAAGACATGAAGCCATGAAGAAGAAAACCTGGGGACTCTCACCAGGAAAGGGGTGTTCTCCAGGATGTTGGTCTCCTATGTTTATTTGAAAGCACTTACAGACCGCCACCATCTACCCAAGCTCTCTCCAGTTGGGTCTCTAGGGGGAAACACCTCTTTGGCCAGCAGTCACGATCCGCTGTGAGGAAACGGAGCCTCTGTAAGGGGCAAATGACCTGTCTAAAGGTCTGGCTGGAGTCAGTAAGCACTCGATGCTGGCATTGGTCACGCTGCAGCCGGGGCCCTTCTCTCTCAGCTTTAATGGGACTGGTCAACATCCCATGATTGTATGGGTGTTTATTTCAACTTCATGTTTTTTAACACAGGAAAGGGCATTTAATGGTATTAATCTTGTCGCACCTAAAACGGTAAAGGAGGAGGGCAGTCTTCCACATATGCAGAGTGGAGACAGTCACCTGGGAGACACCACATGGAAGTGGGTCTGAGGTCGTCAGATAAGTCTGTTACCTTCCGGTGGAAGCCAGGAGGATCTGTGAGCGACGGTTTCTACCCCAGAGTATCCGATCGGAGAAATACCTCGAGTGCTCAGTTAGAACCAGCCCCAGAACTGCTCGGCATGCAGTGATTATTAATATTATAAATGTGAATAGGCAGCAACTTCAGCCTCACGCTGTGGGGAAAACTTAAGACTAGCGATATAGAGCAGGTTAGTAACTCTGAAAACACTGGCATTCCTGGGACTGTGCCAGATAAAGCCTGCAGGGTTTCCAAATAATAGTCTCAGGGAAGATGCTTCCCACGAGTTTTTAGCTAATGTACTTAGAAGTAACGATAGAATTAGAATATCGCCATTTTATCACCCTAATAAAATAATGACAATAATGATTAGCAAGGTCTGCTACCACCTTACAAGAGAGAAAATTGAAGACCACGTACTTCCCCTTATTTTTTTGTAGAATATTATAAGGTATTATTGTCAACAAAAATTGAACCTAAACATAATCATGCCTCTAGACCCAACCACTAGTTTCAGAATCCATGGGGAATGAAAAATACACTAAATGACACCAAGAAAACCCCAACCTGCACAATGCGAGCTGCAGGGCTCTCTACAAGACAAATGGCCTGGTTTCTGCAAAGGAGCGCAAGCCCTGGCCGGGTGGCTCAGTTGGTTGAGGGTCATCCCATACACCAAAAGGTTGAGGGTTCAATCCCTGGTGGGGATGCCTGTAACAGGCAATGATCAATCTCTCTCTCTCTCTGTTTCTCTCTCTCTCTCTCTCTCAGATCAATATACATATCCTTGGGTGAGGATTAAATAAAAGAATACCAAAAAAAGATTCTTAAAGATATATCAAAAATAGCAAATATAAATGTTATTTGGGTTCTGATTTGAGTAAACAAACTAGAAAAGAGTTGAAGAATTTGAACATCGTGCTGAATGGATATTTGACAATGTTAAGAATTTTTTTTTATTCTTTAGGCATGGTAATGGTGTTGAGCTTATGTTTTCGTTGTAGTTGTTGATCCCATTTATAAACAGTAAAGTGATTAAAAGAAAACATAACAGAATACAGGGATAGGAAAAGATTTATTGGTGAAGGCACAGAAAGCACCAACCATAAAAGGAAAAATAAATTGAACTTCATCAAAACTTAAAAGTACTATTTATCAAAAGACAATAGCAAGAAAATAGGTAGCAGATTGGAAAAAATATATGGAACAACTATATCTGGCTGGCTGGCTGGCTGGCTGGCTGGAGAGAGAGGGAGAGAGAGAGAAGACAACAACTGTATCTTATATCTAGAATATATCAAGACTTCCTATACCCCACTAATAAAGAGACAAACTATCCAATCAAAAAATAGATAAAATAGTTGAATTGACACATCACAAAAGACATACAAATGTCCGATCAGCAGATAAAAAAAGAGTTCAACGTCATTAACCATCAGAGAAATGCAAATTAATGAAAATCCTAATGAGGTACCACTGCACACACTAGCATGGCTGACAGTAAACAGATGAAAAACACTAAAATGAGGACAGGAAGTGGGACAACCTGAAGCCCCACGCACCGCTGGCGGGAGCGTTGTAGAGGGCCAGCCAACCACGTTTGGAAAACCATGTGGCAGGGTCTTGAAAAGTTAACTAGACCATGACCCTGTAATTCCACCCCTAGGTATTTGCTCAAGAGAAATGAAAGTTTATGTCCACCAAGAAAACCTTGTACGAGAATCTTTGCAGCAGCTGTATGCATCCCGGTCCAAACTGGAAACAGCCCAGATGGCCAATCAGCAGAAGAATGGTTCAACCAACGGGCATATCATTACAACAAAACATTGCTGAAATAACAGGGACCAAACCGCCGATACAAACAGCAACACAGAAGAAATCAGAAACAATACTGAGTGCAAGAAGCCAGGAGCAAAAAGGTAACTAGATGGTCCCATCTCTACGGAGTCTGGAAAAGGCAAAAATGACCGGTGGCAACAGCAGTCAGACCCCTGTTGCTCGCCAGGGCAGGGAGACGGCCGAGGGGGCCACAAAGGGGTGACGATAAAGTCGTGCTGCATCTCGCCGTGCGGCTGGCGCACTGACGGAATGGCACGCTCCTGTTCTGCGGATCCGAATGTATATAAATGAGGTGACAATAAAAATATTTTAACCTTAAACAGAAATATTACAGGATTCTTATCTACGTAATTTTACACATACACACACACACATTTTTTAAGCAGTGAAATTATAGGACATCTGGGAGTTTTCTTCAAACACACCACTGCTGAGGGTGAACAGCTGTGAAATGAGTGTGGCAATGAGCTGACAGTCATTTAACGTGAGTGAGGAGGATGAGGAGGCCCCGTCACACTTTTTCTTCTTCCTACTTTTCTTATGTTTAAAATGCCCCATGTTAAGGAGCTGGTGAGAGAGAGAAAGGGAGGGAGGGAGCGAGAATGGGACACAGGGTCCAACAGCAGAGATCCCCTTGCACAGCCTGAGGATGTCTCTGGATGACAGCTGGCTCAGTCACGGACATTCTTGCGATGACCCTGAGTCATCAGAAAAGGTCGGGTGCGACTGGACAGGGTTCTTTTTGCAACAGATAGTTGTGTCCTGCTCTGGGGCCTCTCATCAAAGAAAACGGAAAACAACCCGGGCATCCACAGGAGGCAGCGACTTCCAGAGATCCAGAAAGTATCTTAGTGGGGCGCGGAACTCCGTCTGAGAACACCACCCCAACGAAGTGTCAATGCATTGTCATCGTGGCCTGTGGGACCCTGATCTAGGGCACTCAGCCTGCCACAGCTCCTTGGTGGGGCTGGAAGAGGCTCCTACCGTGGAGTAGCACTGGGCGCAGCCCACCCAGCCTAGACCACCGAGCTCCAGGTGGTAGGCTCATCTCAGCAGAACAACTGGGCCCAGCGTCTGTTTCATCAAAGATCCTCCAGACGAGGGGCTTCTCTCCCACAGCTATAAAAAGGTGAGGGTGGGGGCAGGGCCGGGGGGCTGGGGGGATGCTCATTTCCAAGGTAAAGCAGACCTGCAGGGGCTGAGTTCTCCTCAGGCCTGGATGCGAGCAGCTCAGCCATCGGGCCCCTGTGGGTGAAGTGGGCCATGTTCCAGTCCTGCCTCTGGGCTCCAGCTGTTTTGTGCTGCTCCACAGCATTGTGCGGGGTGGGCCTTCGCACAGGACAGAGGCCAAACCCGCCTGCATTTGCAAGCACTGGAGGACGAGAAGCCAATCGGCTCAGCCAGGTCGCTCAGCACTCACAGCAGGTGAGGCAGGTAGAAGCTTCTGCTGGCTGATGGAAATTTTGGAGTTTCGGGGCCAGTTACCAGCCCTGTACGTATCGGATCCACGCAGACTCTTTTTAGAGACCACTCCATGGCATGCTGCTGGTAAACGGCCTCACGAGGGTGGCTAAGGGGCCTGTCACAGGGAACCCCTAGCACTCTGCAGAGGGCCCAGGGCGCAGGGAGTGCTCGGTAGGATGAATGAATGAATGAATGAATGAGTGGATGGCTGACTGGCAGTGAATGTGACAGCATCTCCACACACTGGTGGTGGTTCTCAAACTTCTGTCTAAAAAATCATCTGGAACCATTAAAATGCAGATTTCTCAGCCTTCACAACCCTCCCCATCCCAGATTCTGAACCCATAGGTCTGGGGAAGAGACCTAGAACTTGCATTTTTACAAATGTTCCCAAATAATTCTGTTGCCCACGATCAGCAGCCCACACTTTGAGAAACACTGGGTCTCGTTTCCTCGGGGTCTCCAGGAAGTGCCCCCCACCGGGGGGACATCTTCCCTTGCCTGTGGCCTGTACAGCCTGGGCCTGCCCTGCCCTTTCTAATTCCAGTGGAGCCCGAGGAACCGGCTTTGGCAAGTACTTGGTATCCTTTGACAGAAGGTGTTACACACGCCAAGTGCTGCGATAATCACAAAACCTTTTGAATAAAAAGCCTTTCCTAACAGCCCATCCACTTAATCACAGTGTTGCTTCCATGAGTCTGCCTTAGAACTGCCCTGGAAAAAGCATCAGCTCATTTGACAGAGGATCACGCACTTCCAACACTCTTCGTACTGGTCAGTGAGCAGCCCCGCTGCTTCCCAACACCTCGCATTCGGACGTCTACGCTCTGGGCTCGCAGAGGTGTGAGGAGGCAGCCAGCTCACCCTCCCACGCAAGCCTGCAGCAGCTCTCTCCCCAGGAGGGGACATCTGAGACACAGGCAAGCTTCATTTCAGGACGCTTAGATCTTTGAGATCCAAAGCAGATTCAACCTTCTTTCTGCTCTGGAGTATATTAAGAAATTCTAATCCCAGAGGGAGTATTATTGTCCATCTTAAAGGCGGAACTTTCATTCATTCAGTTCACATCGGCCTCTCTGACACTCGGATCCAGCGGGGGGAAGATGGCGGGGTTTTGAGCCAACTCCTTGAGCAAAGAAAAGGGAACACACACTCCAAAAGCATCATGCAGAGTAACGCCCAGTCCTGAAACATTCTGAAGCTTTTTTTTAGTTACCCAGACAGGACAAAGGAACTTATTTACTCCAGGAAGTTTGCAGGTCGGTGTGGTTGAGGGATCCAAGAGTGCGTTTTTCTTTTGTCTTCCTCCCTGTCCCTGCTCCTGCCAGCACCCCCGTGACAAGGGGTCTACTGCTGGGCATCTATTTTTTTTTATCATGTGATTTTCTTACAAAAGACAACGACAATTGTTGTTTCCAAAAAAAGGCACATGATAGTTACATGAGATTCCATACAGCTGTTAAATGCTTCTAGCCATCTAGGGTTTTGGAAATTATTCATGCTTCTAATGGAATACCAACTAGGACAGCAAAGGGGGGCTGGAAGGGAGCTGGAACCTGCAAAACAATACCAGTCTGAAATGTAGCCCATAGGGTGCCAGGAACTTTTGAGATCTCCTAAGATACATTTACAAAAATAAATGAAATTTTCTATTCAGGGTAGGTTTTAGCACAACTTTCCAAGAATTTTTTTTTAATTTAATCCTTATTGTATTTTTTTTTCTATCACCAGTTAGTCCCCTTATGCCCCCCTCCCCCCAAGAATTTCTAAAACAGAATTGTCTGGCTTCAGAAAATGTCTCTGTTTTCACCAAGTCATTGTTTTGGTAGTTGGGGTGGATCGAAACAGGAAAAATTTTTCGTCTTGTAAAGGAGAATAATTACCTCCCTTTCAAAGTAATATTCCATTTCAAAAAGTGTGAATATTCCAAAGTAATTTCAAAATAATGTTTAAAACCCAGAATGCAAAATCTATGTATTTATCCAACCCCATTTGGAGACAACCCAATGTCACATCAAGGCAGAAGGTACAAATGACAAAGTTGATTTCTTTCTCAGCTGAGGTTCGGTGAAAATAAGTTAGCATCTTTGGGTGGCAGCTGCCTTTTTTTTTTTAACGACTGCCCTTATTGTATAGAAATTCTATATAATATTCTATGTAGTTTCTGTAGAAAGGCAGGCAACCCTTCAGGAGGTAAGCTGTAAACTGGCATTTCAGTCTTGTTAATTCTGGACGTAAGTCAAAGAACTGGGTCTGCCCCTCAGCCCAGAGAAGAGCTACACAGAGAGAGGGTTATGTGGCCCGTAGGGATGACAGGCTAGAAAGCAAGCCAATAATCCCTTTTCGGCATTTCATCACTGGCCATATCCCCTCTCTTGCCTTTGAACTTGCCTTGGTTGAAGAAAATGAATAGCAGCTCCAGACTTGTCAAAATACCTTGGGCTTCTTGGTCTGCTTTTAATTTGTTGGAATGTTGGCTGGCGCAGACCGGCTGGCCAAGGAGGAATGCCTTTGGCGGTGGCCAGAGCTCAAGTGCACTGGCCAGATGCTTTAGGCTGGCTGGGAGTTTGGTGATGACCCAAATTAGTCAGGCCTGGCTCTGAACTCCTCAAGTACGATGGCCATAGGGCTGGCTTGGGAGAACTGTTGAGAATTATTATTATCTGGCTACAGGCCTGCATTTGGAAGAGGAAGCCTGAAACTCATCTAGCCCACACGGGCAAGAAACTACTCTGATGCGAGCGAGGGGCTGGGCGGGTTGGGAGGGGACAGGAAGGTTTGGGGCTGTAGCTTGTCGATGAGGAAAGGAGAAAGGCATTCCAGACAAACCATCTTCCGACGTGTGAGAAGGCTGGGAGCATAAAAGTGAATGGCTGTCCAGTGGGACTGGTGCAGATTGGTGGAAAGGACGAGAATGCAAAGGAAGGACCTCGTACGCCATAGAGAAAACTTTCATCTCTGTTATTTAGACTCCGGGCTAGCATTCCTTTAGAATAGCCCCCCAGCAAGGGACCGCTTCTTCCAGACAACCCCGAGTTCTCGCCCCCGCTGGGCACCCTTGGTATTGCATGTCCATGAGAGGTGAGGGCTCTAGAAAGTAATTAAATGAAACGCAGTCATTTGCTGGCAGGGTGGACATGTAATTAACCACCAAACTCCGACACTTCAGAGTGACGAGAGCACCCATTATGCCGGACACAATTTGCCCAGACCTGTCTTGGGCAAACCAGAATGCTCGGTCACCCCTATTTTTTGAGCCCTTTCTATGTACTAGGCATTGCAATAGGGTCTTAACTCAGCTCGTTATTTCCCCCAGGAACTCCAGTAATTAAGTGTGATGACTTCCAGTTGACAGACTGTGATGAGTCTCGAAAGTAGAACTAGCATCCTTTTTGCATTCCTTTTGCAACTCCAGAATCTTCCTCTTCCACCCTCATGTATTAAAAAAAAAACCCTCTGTTCTTGCTTGTCCCCGAGCACTGCGGTGCTGGTAAAGGTTTAACCTGCTCCATGGGGAAGCCGTGGGGGCCTGCTCACACGTGCAGACGTGTATCACAAGCAGGCTGATGTGAAGCACATGTGCCACACAACTCCCACACAACAACATGCACGGATACTCTGTGTGAATTCCATCAGGCCAGTGGATTCCCACAGAACGCTCGCGCTGACTTTTGCCACGCCCCGTTATCTGCGGCCAACATATGGTGGTGGCGGCCGTTCACCCAGGATTTACCAAACGGACTGACCTCCCAACCCGCTCGCGGTTTTCTCAACGCACTTAGTTTCTCAATAAACTGACGTAACCTACTGTTGAACTATTTCTCAGCCTTACAAACTGTTTATTACACCGACACTGTTCAGCTTCAGCAGGACAGCACCCCGTCAGACATCAGGTCCTCGGATGACATCGCTCTGTCACCGCGTCGACGAGATGCTGTGGGAACCTGGTGTAGATCAACTAGCCTTTGGCAAAAGCAGTTTTGTCGTGTGCCATTTCGCTGACAGTCGCAGAACCGATTGGCAATGTTAAGTGAGGACTTACTGTATGGCCAGCCCACCACAGAGATAAACCCACGTGAATACCTCGAGAGCAGACAGCAGTAAAACGTAGTACACTAGGTTGCGATCGGTTTTGCATATTTACTGCCTTTGGGGGCTTTTTTTAAATGTAACTTGTTTAATAATAAGTTTATCTAATGCAATTGTAAATTATGCTGGCATTTAAAAGTGGTCCACAAAACTGCTTCAGATCTAACAATCTATTCCTATGAACCAGCCAGCTGGGCACCAACACACCACTGTGACCCCCTCACCGTCAGTCTTCCCCACCCTCACCCATATCTTACAGATCGGCTGGAAAGGGCACATGGACTTGGCGTTCTCCACAGTCCACTGGGTAAGCACGACGAGGGGGAGTCATCTAAAATGTCCCTAAATTTTCCTAGGGTGAGTCCACGAAGAACTTCTCAGGAAACAGGTATCACATCTAGTGAGTACTGGGCATACACAGGGGGAGGGGAGTGGGGGGAGGCAAAAGTAGGTTCACGGTTTGAGTATAAGGTTTATTCTTGGTTTATTCTTGTATGATTTATTTGTATCCCACCTGCAAACCTATTTTTGCCCACCCCTGTAAAAAAGGCTCACAACTGACTGGATACTTGCAGAGCACCGAGAGGCCTGGCGACTCTCCTGGAGTTTGGGTCTGGCCAACCGTTCACACACTCCCGGGCTTCGGAGACCGAGTGCTGCTCGTGAGAACGCAGGAGAACGATGCTAGTGAACCAGGCAGCTCTCACACACACATCCTGCGGGAAAGGCTGGCTGTCCAGAAGCCCCCCTGGGAAGGCAGCAAATCCCCAAGGGCTACTATTACCTGTGCGGACACTAACTCATCTGTACACAGGAAGCCATGTGCAGACATTACCTCACCCTCTAATCTCGCATCTAACCAGGTAACCGAAGTTAGCTTCAGCTTCCTTCGTCTGGGAGGAAATCATGGCCCAAGAAGTCAGAACGACTCACCGCTTTGCTGGCACTCCGGGCGTCCCTGCCCCCTGCAAGGACCTAGTAGTGGACACCTCGGGCTTTTCGGGAACTGTGAGTCCTGTTCTAAGCAGCTGTCTCAGCTAAGATGACCCTGCTTGGGCAATTTCAGTACTGTGACAAGCCCGAGAATATACGCAGGAATTCTAGCAAGGGTAAGAATCCCACATGGCTCCTAGGAATTCTGCAGGTTGCCTGTCTGGGATTGGAGTGCATGGGAAGAATGAGACAGAGATAATGAAAACGAGAGCTCCTAAAGCTGCCCTCTTTCTTCCCGGAGGAGGTAAACCTCAACTTCCCACTGGTGGCTTCCAGTATAAACAAGACTTTCACTCTTAAAAGACAAACTTGATAAAGGCACTAATGCCAAGATATTTCATTTAGCCTTTTGAGTTCAGGGGGATAGTTGGGACAAGGAAGACCGTGGCCTGCCGCCAGTCAGGCTAAGAAGATGGGCCCCAATCTCTTTTTTTGTGTGTTTCTGTCGCAGGTAAGCCTCTTCTCAGTATGGAGCTTCCTCCTCTCCTGGCCATGCTGCCAGGGCGAGGGGGCTGCCCAGAAAGCCACCCCAATCTGTCTCTCAGAAGAGCCTCCCCGGTGTGTGACCACACCAACCAGTCTAAGTTTAACTAGCACCATCGTTGTTAGGTCAACCCAAACATGGAGAAACAATAGCCAAGGCAAAGTCCTGCCGTGCGGGAGGTTCACAGGTCAAGGGGCAATCCTAAGCACACCTCTGATTCCACCACCTTGGCGCTCCGGCCACAGCAGGGGCCTAGACCCTGTCCAAGGAAGGAATGCTCTCCCTCCCCCTGAAGCCCCACCCATGGGCTCTACCAGAGACACCTTCCTGCTGAGGTAAAACAGCAAAGTGGTCTCCAAAAAGGGCATCAGATGCGTGATTTTAGGTATATATATATATATATATACACACACACAGAGGGCGATGAGAGGGCCCGCTCGTCTGAGTTCTGGCGGTGCAATCCAGGGGTTTTTCTGCATTTGGACTGAATCCGCAGTTTCCGAAGGGATCCGTGTATGGGCCCCAGGGGCTGGTTTTATCAGTTCTACACTCTGGGCTTCTGACTTTCCTGTCTTTTAAAGACCGGGTCCCATTGCTGGAAAGGGGAGGTGGGGGAGGATTGGAGAGCTGAACTGATCTTCTGGAGTCTAAACTGATAAACATGAGAATAACCTATTGAATAACCTATTTCCTTGTGGCTACTCCGACTCCTTCGGACATGGCCTTGGTTGGTAGAAGGGTCAGAAGCAAAGAGACTAGACATCGTCCTGGTTTAAACATGCATTTTAACCTTCATTCATCGATCCTAGCTCATTTCTCTGGCCTTCTGGGAAAACAGCAAACGCAGAAAACCTCCGATCTACAGCCACTGAACATGAGGACTCCTTCGGAAAGGTGTGTGAAGTGCTGACAGGGGCCCGAGTGGCCTTGGAAACCACCCCCCACCACCCAGGGCCTGCTCAGTGACCTCCCAGCCAGAACACCCCCTACTCGCCCTTCCGGTGCTTTGACCTTCGTCTGCTCTGACGGGAGATTGAATGGGCCAGCGATTACCGTACAGAGTGTGTTTTCAGACCTTTGGAAGGTGCAGCACCGCGCTCCCGGGTTGTCCCTCATCGGGGGTGTTACTTGTCCATAACTCCGGGGGACTATGGTCTGGTCAGAGACTGGCCCTCCAAAGAAAACCCCAGATTCCAATGAACCACAGCACCGCGGCCGACAAGGTTTAACTCCTATGACGGCAAAATGTTTTCTTTTAAATCCTCATAACGAGCTTATTCTGTACAATCAGAAAAGAAAGACACCAAACCATTTAAACATAATTTATGTACATTTATGGCTTTTACACAATAATAGCAAAGATTGTTCTTGTATCTGTAAGTACATCCGCATCATCAGGCACTTCTCAGCGAGTACTGGAGTGGGATGGGGGCCTGCACTGTTACTAAACTCAAGGAGCAAGACGAGGACTCGAGGGCAGGCGCGGCCTGTCCCGCCCACTCTGCCAGACCACCCTCAGGGAGGCGGCCCAGCGGCACGCCCCCGGCTTTATCTGCACAGACTACACTCCGTTCTTTATGGAATGATGATTCCCTAGCTACAATTGCAAGAGAAACTTCTCATTTAGAAGTCTGTTATAAATTAAGAACTCTTGAGGAGCTGGCTGTAAAAATGCCAGGGGGCTCGGTAACACAGGCCCAGTAGTGGACCGATCTGACGGTCTCCCTGCGGAGAACCATCTCCACCCGAGGCGCCCTCCTCTTGGGAGGTCCCACTGATCTCCTGCTCCCTGGAGTAGAGCCTGCACTGATTAACTGAGACTGCGTACGTTCGTCCAGGCAGAACCTTCCATGCCACACGTGTATGACCTACGTACAGTCCAGACGTCTATATTACAGAAACAATACTTTATATTTAAAATATCTGAAGAGCTCTATAATACAATATGCTTTTAATAACAGTACAAACCGGGGGGAAAGAAATCAAACAAGGCTGCATAGGTGGTACCATGTGCACATTTCACAAAGCAATAATGTACAATAAAACTGGTAGATTAGTTATTCCAGAAAGTCAGTCTTCATACAGAAAGAGAAATCAGAGGTCACATAATGTTTTCAAAATAGACAAGGGGCCTTCCACTGGAGATCACTGTACCCCAGGGCGCTAGCTACCCGGGATTCATGTCAGGATTTCGACACAAAAAAGAAAAATTCGAAGGAAAAAAAGATATTTACACAGACTTCGGAGGAAGAAAGACCTTTAGAAGCCACACTGAAGCAGTAAGGTTTTGATAGTGATGTTGGCTGTGGTTGTCTCTGAGGCTCACGAGTAAGGACATGGGGGGTGGGGGTGTCCAAGGGGTGGTTGCAGTAACAGAAACCGAGTAATCGGCACCAACAAGGTCCGTTCCGTAGGCAGGAGGCACCACTGAGAGGGACGGCATCTCTACAGCCAGGTGTGTTCTGGAGCGGCCAACGATGAAGAGGGTTGTTTAACAACTCTTCAACATCATAGGAGTTTTAGTGGGAAGCTTCTTACCATAGAGCCGGCCCCCTGGAGGAAATCTATCAAGGACACTTCTGTTCTTGTTAAACATGTAGAAAAAACTAAGCCAACAGAGATGCAATTCACAGATGAGACGAAGTAAATGCGGTTTGGGCTAAGCACACAGAAATCAGATCAGAGCCTCCTCAAGCTGGCAAGAGGAACATTTTTGTTCAGCTGTTCCTTTTATTGTGCTGACTTTGGGCGTCCACACGACTTGAAAATACCAATGCTGCAAGTGGGACGCAAAGCCAATGAATTTGATCTGTCAGTTACAGGTAAATGGAAAATATTACAACATAATGATCAGGATTATAGTTTAGGTTGCTAAATGCTGAAGAAATTCTCAACTTACACAAAGGCTTTTAAAATTCAAATATACAACTTAGAGCTGGTTTGTTGATTTTCAATGAATCGCCCTAGGTTTTCAACAAGCTCTTTTCCACTGGGTAGCTTCTGTGCTCATGAACACACACACCCCACACATCACCGAAGTCCCATTCTAAATGCCCCTCTGACTGACTCTCCACGGTGCGCTACACGATCTGCAGGACGGGAGGACAGAAGGAAAGAGGGATGAGGTGTGGGGGTTGACGGAACCCGCAAGGCAAGGCTATAAAAACCTGCCTCCACCCAGACCAAAATAAGAGCGCAGAGTTGTGAGGGGAAAATTCCAGTGAAGCTCAGCTTAAAGTGGCTGTTAATGGAAAGCCCAGTCAGAGAAAGGGGTGCTGTTCTGGGCGCAGGTCTCCCTTCCTGCCCGACAGACCTGTTACAAGGCCTCCCAGGAGGAGCCGCAAGGACGAGAGGACTCAGTGCTACGTGGTACACTTAGTTCACAGAGGAACAGCATATGTAATTTCTTTAAAATACATACATAGAAACATACCAAGTTCTCCTAAACTTGAAACACAAAAATGTCCTTAACTATACACCACTCTCCTGCCAAAATAGGGCCCGAAACATTGAGTAGGCAAGTACTAATTACAATGATTTTAAGATTAGTCAGAAACATCACCAAGCAGCATCCCCAAGTGTACAAACCAGTTAAGCACGTACAAAATTAGTACTAATCCAGTTAGAATACAAAATGAAAATTATGGATGCTGTCTCAAATATCTGGGAGTCCGTAAATTTACAAGCGGTATATTGTAACAAAGTAGACTCTAGTTTTAAGAAAACATTACAGTTCAGCATCTATTCCAAAAATGATCAAGTCCCAACAGTAACATCAAAAATCATTTATCTGGAAATTAGAACCATTTGTATGTTTGTACAAATTTGCAAATAACAAAATAAACAAACAAAAAAAATAGAAAAGACCTGTACAAGGCTGGCATTTACTTTTTTTTTTTTCCCAAAGAGTCTGACAAGTCCGCTGGACTCAGCAGCTTGCTGACAGGGTGTTGGTTCTCGTGAGTGACGTGGCAGCGTGAGCAGGTCAGAAGCTGCGCCACGGAGGTGCTGGGCGGAGGGCTTGGTTCTTGGGGATTCGTCAGTTCAGCAGAACACAGGTAGGACGCACAAAAGTTTAACTTATTAAGGACATGAGACCATCACAGTATTACAAAAAAAGAGTATAAACTTTCCTTGGACCGAATAGCTATTTAAAAAACAAAACACACACAAAGACAATTCTGTAGCTACTGCTTATATACAAAACTTGAAAGCACACCGGGATCCAAAAGTCTGTTCTGCAGTTACATGGTGCAGTGAGTTTGGCACTTGATTGTAATGAAATCTCCGATGGTGCGGTCCTTATCTGCAGCCGCACATAACCTGCGAGCACTGGGCAAACATCCTGTACAGGAAAAGTGTCTTCGCTGCCAAGTCTGACGAAAGGAAAAAAAAAACAACACGTTTTTTTTGTTTGTTTGGTTTTTTTAAATCAAGAAAATGAGAAGATGGGGTGATGGACATCTTTGGACTTCTCCCCAATTCCTGCTGTCAGACAATCTGAAGTACTTTTAAATGTAGCCTAAGAGGGGAAAAAAACACACACACACCATAAAAATATAGCCAAATTAAAATCAATTCAACTTAACCTATTAGAGTGACAGACAAACACTGGTAGTAGGCAGAGCTCTCTCAAACAGCCCTGAAATCATTCATGGGGGGATGGGAGTCTCCACTTTAAGAAACCCTTTAGCATGTGACTTACATCGCATGTATTCATTTACTGAAGAGCTACTAAAAAGATGCAGCCATCTAACTGTCAAAGAAAATCTTTAAAGCAGTTACAGGAAGGTTCCACGCTTCAGCTCGGAAGGGAAACGTGTAAGCTGTGAAAGGGTGGGGAATGAATAAATATTAAAAGCTGCCTCTCTGCACGAGGCAGCCAGCTGACATCCAAAGAGCCCTAGCCGTGGAGGAGACGCGCGGCTTAGGTGCTCCTCCCTCAACTGAAGTTCGGACTGCAGGTCTCGGGCTATCGGGGTGGCCTCACCTGCTCGCGACTCGCTCCTAGCCTGACACCCAGCTGTGCGTCGTGGTCTTGACGCCGTGCGGGAAGCTTTGGTTGGGCAACACATTGTCGAAGTTAAAGTCTAGCGTGTCTCCGTCCATGAGGTCGTTGCGGATGATGGACTCCATGTCGCAGTCCAAGCGCTCGATGAACATGCCGTCCAAGTCACTGGGGAGCTTCTCCTGGTGGAGAATGCCCATCCTGCCGTAGCCGTTGCAGCTGCCCCCCGAGGAGTAGCCCCCAAGGGCGTTCATCTGCATGGCGTGGGGCAGAGGCACTTGCAAAGCGGTCTTCGCCGGGGCCAAGCGGTTCATGCCCGAGGTGTGGGGCATGGCATTCGCCGCGTGGGGCAAGGCACGCCCATTCACTACGGACGCTGGCTGAGCGTGTCCGGGGTGGGTGTGGGAGCTGGGGCTCATCATTTTGTTATGAGATGCCTGGCTGCCGTAGGCTGGCATGACCGAATTAGGGCCCATCAGCACATTCTGGCCGAGGACCCGGCTGTTAGGCTGGGCCACCCCGGGATCGACTGGTGCCATAATGTCGTTATGGGGAGGAGAGTCGGAAGTGAGCAGCTCCTTCAAGAGCCCCGGCGCACAGTTGTACTGACTGATCCCGCCGTAGGCCGCTTTGTTGTCCGGAAGCGTCGGCATTGCCATCTGGGGCAGGGGGCTCATGCTGGACTGGCCGTAGGTGTACTTCTGGTAGTTCGGGCTCGGCGAGCTCAGACTGGTGTTGGGCGGGGCGAACGAGTAGCACGGTGCCTGCTGCATCATGGTGCCGGGCGAGGACTGGGTTGAGGCGGTTAACGACGTCGGTGGTGAGAGGAGGTTGAGATTATCCAAGAGGTTTTCCATGTTCTCGGGACTGCTTATCTCCGACAGGCTGGGCAGAGTGGAAGCCATCTTCGCAGCGGACGGGGGGTACACCAGTGGATGCACATCCCCGTCCCCGAGATCGTCCTGTTCGGTCATAATGGGCGACAGCCTCCCACTAATAGTACTAGCGTTGGAGCTGGTCCGAGGCCGAAACGTACTCCAGTTATCAAAGTCGTCGTTGCTGTGAGAGCCAGGGCTGGCGGGCCACTTAGAGAACTGAGACCCCGGGCTGTCCCCAGCACCCTCCGGGCCAGGCTGGAGGGAGGCTTTTTTCTTGGCGGCCCGGCCTCGGCTCTTGGAGAATTTACTGTTGTTGTCCATGGACGCCGCTCTCCTCCTGGGGGACTTGCCGCTCTTGCCCCCCTCGGGGTTGAGCATCCACCAAGAACTCTTTCCAGTCCCTTCATTCTGCACACGGATGAACTTGCTGTGCAGGGACAGGTTGTGACGAATTGAATTCTGGAAAGCAAAACATCGTGTTAGACATACAGCGCTTCTCCGGTTACACAGGAGTACGGACTTCACCCCGCACAGTCAGAGCAGCCCTGAACCCCCCAAACCAGTGCGGGAAAAGCAGCATCTGTATCTTCACGTGGGAACAAAATTAATACGCGTCATACAACGCCTCTTTCCGTTCTATCACCCCTAACACTGCGCCGATTCTCTTCAGACAGCACACGTGCCACTTGCTCTGGGGGGGGGGGAGTTCTGCGTTGCTGGGCCCACACGATTACGGACAGGAAAGAAGGAAACCAAGCAGCATGTATTCTCGGTCAGAAATTAAAAGCCTGAAAACTCTTAAGACTCAGATTCATTTATACCCTTGAAAGTCCATTAGGCAAATACATACAAGTGAATAAGGAAAAACTGTGTGATTTTTTTTTAATTTAGAAAGCTGAAATTCCCCCCAACAAAAGAAAAAAATTAAATTCAGGTGTTATTTGCCACCCCTCCCTCTCCGAAATCACCACTGGTATGCACCAACTAACCCTCGGACAAGGCATCAGACGACACCCTCCACCTGGGAGGGGAGGAGGACAGGTGCGGGTCCAGTGCGGGTCCAGGGCTGTCGGGGCTGCCAGCACCCCGGGGGACTTCGTAGAGCAAGGTCAACCTTTTTTTGAGCATTCAGGTGGCTCTGCTATGCACTGGCTCCATAACCTCACACAACTGCTTGGCTCCTACATGTCTTAAGTTTCCTACATGTAACAGAGAGAGATACGCAACCCCAAGGGGCTGTTGTACAGATTCAATGAGGTACCGGGTTTAAAAGACTCTGCAGTGTCTGACACATGGCAAGACTCAGTGACGAGAATATGTTAGATCCCGACTTCGGGAACACACGTCTAAGCCCCATTCCCTTCCTCTCATTCACTGGGGTGTGCATAGGAGCTTAGAGGTTTCGTGAACGCAAACCCACAACTCCAAACACACAGTGAAGGGGCCTGGGAACAGTCTCAAGTTCCAGTAGAAGCAGCAAAAGCACGCTGCCAACAAGGAAGCCCTGATCCGACGAACCACCCCCCCCCCCCCGCCCCCTGCCAAGCCTCTGGGACACGTGGAAAAGGAGCAGTGGGCTCCTGAGACGGAGGGCCTTGTCTCACAGCTCTCTCCCCCAGCACAGGACAGGGCACGTGCAGACTCCCCCCACCAGCTCACTGAGCAGTGTCTGCTGTCAGGTCCCGAAGGTCCAGGAGCAGAGCTCTCTGGAGTCCTGGACCCCTGGGAGCAGGGCGGAGTGCACAGCCCCACACTTCCACAGCTTCCTCTGCCAAGTGAGTGCAAGGCTCAGCTGGCCAAGCCCCCTGGACCCGTCGCCCCTGTCCCCGACCACAGAAAGGCTCTGGCTGGGTTTGTGGTCACCCAGGGATGCAGCCACAATGCCCACATCCTCATGCCATCAACATGCCAATCACTGCACTAGAACAGAGGCTGGCACAGCAGGACAGAGGAGCTCCACAGAGACCCAAAGTGCACGTCCTCTCTCATTAAAAGAAGGTGGAAAACAGACCGGGGGAGGGGCAGGGCATCTCACTTTCTAAAAGGAGATTTAAAAGTTAGAGAGAGGCCAGACAGCCAAGGCTGAGAAATCCACATTTCTAAACGCCCTCTGACCCTCTGTACTGCATTCCACCGCAGAGTTGCAACACGGCAGCTCCGCGAGCCGTTGGCCAGGGCTCAGAGCAGGGGTCAGGCCAGGCCCTGAACGAGGTCTCCCGCCTGGATGCGAGGTCTCCCACCTGGATGCAGGCAGGTGTGGCAAGTGGAACGACGGCGTTCTGCTCCCAGACCTTCCCCTCCTTCCACCTCTGGGTCTGTCCCCAAACTCAAGATTCCAACAGAGGCCAAGTACTGTCTTTTCCTCATGTCCTATTTCATTCCCACGTCACTCCCTTATGGGAAGGTTTTATTTACATTCTATCTCTCTCTCTCTCTCTCTCTCTCTCTCTCTCTCTCTCTCTCTCTCTCACACACACACACACACACACACACACACACACACTCTCTCTCTCTCTCTCTCTCTCTCTCTCTCTCTCTCTCTCTCTCTCTCTCTCTCTCTCTCTCACAGCCACAGCCTCATCTGCTGGGCCAACCAACACCGGCACAGCAAGTTCCAAATCCCTCCTTAAAGAAGCGAGGCTCGCCCCGGGGTAGAGACCGGGACGAGCATTTGTATGATGTGCCAGCGCGACTACCTTGTTCACGGAACACAACAGACACAGAGAAGCTGCAATGAATAAATTTCCAGAGAAAAGGAAGTCCGACTCCTGTCCCTGTCCCATTCAGTTAGCGATCAAGGGGGAAGGTCTTCCTGGACAGCAGCTTCCTGGCTGCCCCCGCTGACTGGGGAGGGCGCTGCGGCTGCACAGCATTTATAATTAGATCATTCACAACTGCAATTGGGGGGCATCTTCAGTAATGCGGCTGAGGCTCAATGATGACATCTTTAATAAAATTCAAGAAGCGTTCGCTCACTCAGATGCGACACGCGTTAACTCACTAATTAGACTCACACAAAAAGAAAAGGTCCCACAGCAACCCCTTACGTATCAAAACATTATGCCACATATTTTTCTACAAGGACATTTGAGGTCGCTCTTTGAGTAACAGCACTGTCTCCTAACTTTGCCAACAATTAAAAAAAATTTTTTCCGAACAGGAAAAGGTTTTCTGTGCAGGGCTTGTTGCATAAATTCCTGTTTTTCACACAGCCAGCAGGACATTAAAGCAGCTATGATTTCCAGGGCGTGGGGGCAGGGTGCTGAATAGGTGAATCTTGTAAAAAACTACGTGTTGCTGTGGAATGATGTGATGTCTGCAGGTCTCTGGTGGCCCCGGCCGAGGCCAGAGGAAAGTGCGGCTCACCCGTGGAGCCACGCAGCAGAGCCGCATGCACGGTCACACGGTCAGTGCGCTGAGAGAGTCGGTTCTTGAACCACGGCAACTATTTTGTGAGGAAGAGAGGAGGTGTGAGGACGGAACTCACGCACTGCAAACCACTTACCCAAAGCCTGAGTTTCTGCGTGACACCACGGAAGAAGACCAGTCGGCACATTCCTTCTCCGCCAGCTGTGTTTCCCTGCGGCCCTAGCTTTCCACCAATGCTGAGCTGGCTTTCTTTCCCCCAAGCACACCTCCCTCTGAACCGGGCTCCCTGGCTCTGCCCCACCGCCTGCACCCCTGGCCCCAGCATGCAGTGCAGTGCGTTCTTCTCAGGAAGCCCGGTCCAGCGGACTCCGTGGATCACGCAGAGGAAGGGGACCCTGGACATGGCCATACGTGCTGGTCCCACCCGCGCTGCGGGCTGTTCTAACTCTTCAGGCACGCTGCTTGGTGTGCTCTGCAGACCAGGGTCCAAGCTCCTTATAGGGCAAGGGGCTCAGGTTCGTTTTCATTTCTGAGTCTCAAATCCCTTACTGTGCTCTGCACATAAGACAGTCAATGGCTGTTTGCTGACTGACGTCCCCACCCATTATAGGGAAGCTGTAACGCCTTACACAGCTTTTACCCGCCCCGCCATGTGCCAATGCATTCCAAGTGAGGTTTACTGGGGCCCCCTTTCCGCTGCATGCAGCGAAGGACAAAAGGAGGAATGATACGCAATCTCTGCCCTCTAGGTGTTCTTTGATCGCCTAGGGAGAGAGCGGTCCGCCGAAGTACACGCTCGAGACACAACAGATGCACAAAGAGCAATCCAGGAGCACCGCCTTCTTCCCACCAAGGTCACCCCCCACCCCTGCCAACTCCAGTCCCAGTCCAAGGGTCCCCTCCTTGAAGGAGCCCTTCCAGATAACCCCCACTCACCCTGCAGCTCTCTAACGCAGAACCTTTGTCACTCACAATTATGACTCTGCTCTGCCTGGTCCCGGGGACACGCCGGGCTCCCCACCACACCGTAAGCTGCAGGAGCTCAGGCACCCGGCCTGTCCCCTGCACACTGTGTCCTCACAGTCCCCACCAAGGCGGCTCTCAGCACCTGCTGAACGGATCGGCAGGCCCTGAACGCACGCACGGGGCTACCGTAAAGACCGGATGAGACAGCACCTGTTAAGTGCTCACCTCAATCAGCGTTCGCTGGCGTTGTTACTATGAGCATGAAGGTGGCTCTGAAGTGCATGTCTCTACTTTAGAGATTTACCTGTATTACAACCGTGAGCCTCATTTCTTTACAATCGCGCCTCACACTGTGCCTGCTAGCATGCGGCTTTCCCGAGTGTTTCTAGGAGAGCAGACCCATGCGGGGTGAGAGTTAAGGTGTCGTCTCCTGGCAGCGGACAGCGTCTCAGAGACCCACAGACACTGGCTCAGAGACCCAGCGACTGAGGCTGGCCTGTGCCCACACTTGCCAGTCAGTGTCATTGGAACCTCACTAAGGTGCCGCTGCTGAGCCCTGTGTGCCGGCATCTCACCTGACCATGGGCTCTGGCCGCAGCCACCGAGCGACAGGGGAGAAGTGGCAGGAATTGGGGCAGGCCAACGTCAGCAGGCTCCCACCGGCAGCTCTGGGGGTCGACCCCTGCCCAGCTAGAGAAGCCGGCCCACAGAGACCCAGAGGGACGGGGACAGGGACTGCCCCTCCCCAGGACGCTCTGAACAACCCCCACTGTCTACAGCGATGATCGGACAGCCACTCAAGTGTGAGAAGAAGTCTTCATACCTTTTGTTTACTCAGTTTTTAAAAAATCTGTATTTGCGAATGTTATATACTGTAATATATACAATAAATTGGTACAGTACAAGTGAATAAATGTACTATCAAAAAGATATAGAATTTTTCCAACATGTGGCAGACCACCAGTCTGTCACAGTAGACTTCTAGCAGACGAGAAGCCCCAACCAAGAAAACCAAGGGGCACAACTAGCCCTCGAGTCCAGGCCAGCAAACTCTTGGCTGCAGAAGTGGTCTGGTCCAGTCTGGGGCTTGCCTCCTCCTCCCCTCCCCCACGTGACACTTCTCCTCACCCTGGGCTTCCCTGGACAACCCCCTCGCCCCCAAGCTGCAGGGAGGCTCCATCCGGCCTGCCCATCCCTGTGCGTTGACTTCACCGCCCCTCAGCCACGGGTCTCCCTTCACTGCTGCCCTCCCGCCTCCCTGCTCAGCAGTCCTAAGATGACTCTGGTCTGTGTTTAACCAAAATAAAACAAAACCAGCACCTTTACCTGAACACATCCTGCTCACGGACCCCTGGCCTTCGTACTTTATACCTGTAGTTGGCTAACTGCTTTCAACACATCGGCTCATTCCATCCTTGGAGGAGCCCCACCTACGGCAGGTGTTATTGGCCCAGTTGCAGAAAAGGGGAAACTGAGGCTCAGGAAATGAGCCGAGGCTAGGACTCAGACCCAGGTTTGGAGGCCCCACGTGCAGCCCCCGGCCAGCGGGAAAACCAGATCGTCGGCCTCTCAGTCAACACTGCGGCCGCGTGTGTGCCTCTCCTGGGAGCGGAAATGACGCTGTTCACAAATACTGGTTTAGGAAACGTGAAACTCATCTTCCTCCTCCATGGGGAGTAATTTTTAAAAAACGTAACTCGCTTTTAATTCTAATGGCTCCTCTTCTCAGCAGCAGCTGAGGTGCGAGCTTCAGACATGGACATCGCCTTGGGGACCCACAGGAAAACGGGGAGGTCCCCCAGGGCTGCCACAGCCGGGAGCTGCCCGTCGCCCCTGGAGCGGTTGGTGTGAGCAACACTCACCAGGTCAAACAAAAGAATTTCCAAGACATGGGAACACGTGACTAAATCAATTTGTTGTTGTAGAAATTCTAGAAATTCTTTCAAAATGCTAGATAAATGAGACTTTTCCAAAAGCGTTTTATCTAATTTCTGTGCACGCAGTCAGCGTGTGTGATTGCTCTGTGGGCTCCCAGCGTGGACTTCACTCCCTCCTCCTGCTTCCTCTTCTGCACCGCCTCTCCCTGCTCTCCTACAAGGGAGAGCACGCGAAGGGGAAAGCAGGAATAATCTCTCCTCAACAGAGTTCCCATTACAGCTGTTAATAAACCAAAACCGCTCTGCTCCCAATCAGAAAGGGCACCACTGGCACGCGTCGCCAACAGACAACACAGAGAGTCCCCTTTAAAGGGCGCTGCGACACCTGCTGCCAACAGCCGACCTACCAGCTCGCACCTTCGGCTTTCCTTTCCCGGCACAGACTTCATTCCCCGAAACGCTGATGACCCCAGAGGCCGGCCGCCCCCTCTGCCCGCACTGGGCTTCTCCAATGGCCCCAGAGCCGTAGGCAGAGGACCACCGCCGGCCTCGTAGAACTTTCGAGTGCAGGACACTGGGAAGGGCGCCTGGCCTAGCACCTTCCTCTATACCAGGAAGGACAGTTCAGAGAGGTGCAAACGCAGGTGGAAAGCTTGTGTGCGCTCACTCACAGAGCAGCAGGGCTGCGTGGGGCTCTCCCCCTGGCACGTAACACAGCAGGCAAGGACACACCACTGTCGGGTGCACACCTAGCGCTGGAGAGCCTTATCTCTGACTCAGATCACTCCAAAGGAAGGAAAATACGACTACAGGAGAGCAGCTTCTGCTAAAAAAGAGGCCTGTGGGCGTGTACGTGCTCATGTAGAACAGCACCCAGAAAACAGACGTAGGAAGAGCTCCTAAGCACCGTGAGGACGTGTGTGTCTGGGGGAGATGCCCGGGGAGCTCGGGCCGGCTTCGGGGCCACTCTGTGTGGGTTGCCCTCAGCCTCAGCCTAGACGCCGTGAACAGAGACACGAGTGTTACAAAGGCCTGTCAGGGGCTGAAGCTGGCTCAAGCCTTGGCTTCTCAGGTCATAGTTGGAAAGCACAGTGATGTACCTCGCTGTGCCCCACAGGAAAACCCCATCTTCAGGGACAGCTACTGTTTCATGAGAGGAAGGGCTCCGCCCTGCACTCTCAGAAGGTTAAAGTGGAAGTCCTTCCTATGCCACGTAATGCCACGTGCTTCACACACTAGCAGAAACCAGGAACCCTGAAAGACAAAACCCAAACCCTCCCCAGGTGAAGGTGAAGCCTCCGATGCCTACGAGCGCCTTCCCTTCTTCCAGGGCGTGAGTCATTTACATGAGTCCCTCACCTTCCATACTGTCCATAGAAGGTGCCCGTGCCGATCCCCGTTTCAGTCTGGAGGTGAAGACTGCTTCCCACCGTCGTACACGTGGGCCTGACACTGCTGTACCGGCCCGCAGGCCAACTCTCAAGTAAGCGCCATCGAGCCTGGCTAATAAGGTCCCAGCGGTAGATATATGGAGACTAAATGTCATTTAGCTACAATCCTTCTAAGTGCCGTGGGTGTGCGTGTATGTGTGTGCATGTGTGTGTTGTTTTAAAGGGAATGCTGTAGGCTACTGAGGATTTCAAAGTGAAGCTGGTATCTCTTGAGATCAATTTAGTTTCAGTGTGGCACGCGCACACATCCGTAGTGACCTTTAACCTACTGTGCCTCCCTCCCCAGCGACGCTCAGAGACCGGGTACCGCCAAGTGTGCAGCAGAGCCCACAACCCCTGCCCTGCTGCGTGGTGACCTGAAGGAGCCTGGCCGTCTGGAACTTCTAGTTAAATAACTGCCCAGAATGTGAGCTCTTTTTTTTGCTGCTCTTGCCTGGTGACTCTCTCGGACACATTAGGCCCCACCAAAGCAAAACAGTAGAGGAAACCCAGTTGTGGGTGAAGTGATTCTGCTGTTTCCTACTGAAAATCCTCATCTGTTTTACAGGTCACACTGCTCCTCAACTCTTCAGTGGCTCTATAAATGCACCTCTTTACAGTGCAATTAACTACCTTATGTATTTGGCTATCAGAAGAATGAGTGAAAACAGAATAAAAACCAAAACATTAGGATTTATTCTCGTCTGATGAAGAACTTAAATGAGGCATGACACAAAACACAGCATAGCAACAACCTGCTCCATGTTAACGTTGCCTAAAGTTATTGGAGGACTGAGGTGAATTTTCACGTCTCCTGTCACGGTTGGTGATGAGCCCATCAAGCCTGCTCAGGCTGGAGGGATGCTGGCTCGTGGTGTGTGCCCACGGTGTTTACAGGAGCCAGTGAGCAGCTTTCGCGAGTGCAAATGCAAAGGGGAGAACGCTGAAACTGAGGTTAAAGTCTCCAGAACAACATCCTCCCTACAGGACGCACTATCTGAAATTGTTTTTTATCCTCAATATGCTCACTGTCTGCAAGATCTAGGGGGAAATGAATCTGCTGCGTGCATAATCCATTTACCAAGAACCGCTACCCTTAGGAAATAGAATTAAAAAGTACAAAATCTAGGTTTATGCTTTTTCTCCCCTATTTTGGAACTCAAAGACAATAAATCCAGATTATTAAAAAAGGACAGCAAATTGCAATAAAAATACGACACTCTAAATTACATAGTGTTTGCAATGTGAACAGTTCTCTTCACCACACAGAATCTTGAAACTGGGTTGTCTGCCTATTATTCTGACAAAGGAGCCTAATGAAACAATGGTTTGTGACTGCTTACTATACATTATTTTGGGGCTACCTCCCAAAAAGTCTCAAGAGCTGGTCCCATGTCAAACAGCCATACGAATTCACCAGCTACCCAAAGCACCGTAATAAAGCAAATGCCACAATGAAGTGAGGCCACATTTTTGATTCCTGGTGCATATAAAAGCTAACCTACGTTCACACTACACCATTTAAGTGCAAAATAGCATAATGCCTGAAAAATAGACACGCCTTAATTTAAAATGCTTTACTGGTAAAACAAACAAACAAAAATTCGGTGTGAGCCTGTTGGGAAAATGGCACCAGCGGACTTGCTCAGCACGGGGCCGCCGCAACCCCCCAATTTGTAAAAAAAGCAGCATCTGCACAACGCAAGGAAGCTGAGTGCAGTGAGACAGGGCCGCTGCAAACAGCTTGCCGCTCCACGCCCCACACCCGCCTCCAGCACCACCAGGAGCCCCCCGAAGGGCTCAGAAGAACCCCCAACAACTGTTTCAGAAGCACGGCTTTCATGAAGGTGCCTGAAAGCCCACGAACACCATGGCCCTCGTCACCTCCATCTGTGACCACCCTGAACCACACCTCCGCGCCAGCACAGCCCGTCTGCACCTGAGGCCCACACGCCGCATCACGAGCAGCATGGGTCCACGGAACCGCACAACGACAAGGCTCACTTGTGAGACCCAGTTTCCTCCCCACCGTCGGCTCCGTGAGCAGCGTTCCCACCTGCTTGGAAACTGCACCCACAGAGCAGAAGAGCAGCCTGAGGGGCACCCCCACCCCTGTGCTGCCATGGCCCACTACAGAAGAAAGGACCCTTACGCTGGTGTTGCCCACAAGGGCTTGCGGCCTAAATCAGGTTGCCAGGCAAGACGAAAGCCGCCCCAGGAGGGTACTTTACACCGGATCATTCCGGGGCACGGAGGATGCTGGAGGCTCCCCGTGGAGTCGGCCCCAGAACCAGATGGAGAGGGCCTGGGCACATCCCACTACGGATCCTTTGGATTCCATTCTTGTTAAGCTCAGCCCGGGGCTAGGCCAGTCCATACTCCAGAGAGAAGAGGCCAAGTCAGCACAAAAAGGATCCTCACATGAGGGCCTGGCAGACCGTACCATCTGGAAAACATCCCTTGCATTAAACTCTTTGCTCCAATGCTGCAGTTGAAACTCATGCCTTCTTTGGAAACACCAACAATGGTTTGGCCAAGAATGAAAAGACTTCGTTTACAAATTTCCAAAGACAGTAACCTCACAGCCTTTGGTAGTTACATAGGTATGAATATCATTTCTGAATGTACGGGTTGCACACAATACACATTTGTTGTTTGGGTTGAGAAAACAAAGTCATTTACAGTTAGCCCTGTCTTAAGTATTTAGAGAAAACTAGCAAAGCAAGGATGAATAAATGATTAAATGAACCACTTTTAGGACCCCACCCGAAGGAAAGTGAGGACCCTCCCGCCAGCTCCGGGTCGGGGGGCATAGCATCGTCTCCTGGCGTGCTCGCTGCGTCCGGGGCTGCCCTGGGACTCCCCTGGAAGGGAACTGTGAACAGCCCACCGTGGCTGGGTTCTTGCGCCCTGTGCAAGTGTTCTGCATCTCTTCCAAGCTACTGTGTCAGTATGTGTGAGAAAAATGTTTTAAAGGCACTAATATGACATGTCTAGAGAAGAACGAGGTACCGGGGACTTTATTTGAGCTCAGACGTAGACAGAGGGGGAATAAGATGGCAGGGGACTTGGAAACGCAAGGTGGGAGCCTGTATTTTACCCCGCATCCAACGCACAGGAGAGCGACGGAAAGATCCGGATAAATTTACAGCCTGGAACTAGAGGAAAGCACCCACCTGTATCCCCATGAGATGGTGGGAGAGGAGAGTTTGCAGCTCTGCTTGTAAAGCAGGTGTTTTCGATTAGCCAGTTTAAATGTGTGGGGATGTTATTATGCAAATAAGTTTTTGATGATAAGCAACAGCATCTGAGAGAGGCGCCATCTTTCGGTCTGTTCTTCCCACCCAGAGGAGTGCCCTCGGTTCCCTCCCTCGAGGCGATGCCGCAGCAGCCTGTGCGGAGAGCTTGGCGTGGCCAGGGCGGCCTCCGGAGGTGCCTGCCTACCCCAGGAGCCCCACAGGGCTTTCTGTCAAGGCAGCTGCGTGCGTCTGCCTCACGACTGAAGACGACTTGGTGGTTTGCAACTCGTGGCACGATCTCTGTAGAAAACACGGCCTGTTTTTCATAGTCCGAGGAGGGCAGGGTACCAAAGCAAGGGGCCGTCTATTTCTGAAACAGATTCTGAAACTCCCCTCCGTGCAGTGCCTGGTTTTTTTCATAAGTCATCCATCGTTTGTAACACTTGGCAAACAAGTCCATTTCTTACTTTTTGAAAGGTTTATTTTTGTTTCTTGAGGTGATTGTCTAGGCTCAACCATAACATCTTTCGGGTTGTTTTTACAAAACAGCTAAAGGGAAATTAAAGGAAATAATGCCCCGCCATGCAGCCGCACTGTTCAGCATAAACACGGACAAAGCTGCAACAGATTACTCACGAGTCGGCCAAGCGGTCAGCACTCTGGGAGGTGTTTATGAGATCCCGAGCCACGTCTGCCCCCGGGCTGGGCTGCACTGGGCTGAGGACAGACTGCCGGGGCACTCGGCACCCCCTCATTCCACGCACAGCCCTCCGCCCGTGTCCCACACACAGAGAAAACAGGTCTCGGTCTTGGGAAGCTAATTTTTAGTGGCTGATTATCCCATCAGAAGTTGATTATGAAAAAGCCCAGGGCTGTGGGTAGAAGCCCTGCCCCCCACCTTGCTTATTCCACAGTCCTGATGCCCCAGCTTCTGTCTACTTCCTTCCTTCCTGCCACAAAGTAAGTTCATGCTATGCAACTTACAATCAGGTGTGAAGTCACAACGTTACTACACATGAGGAAAGAACAGCAAATGGCTCAGCACTTCGAAAACTGTGGGTCAAAGTCTAGGACTTCGACCGCCTGCCTGGAGGACAGCTGAGGAACCCGTGCTGAGCAGGCTCACGACTGGGCCACAGGCTTTCCCATCTGTCACAGAATGTCCTCGAGCCCCTGCCTCCTGCTGGGAACCTTCATTATTCCACCAAAACACACAAAGCCAAACAAAGCACTTCCCTGAACTCAGTTTCTATCATCTGGGTTTCAAAATACTGTATGTAAACTTTTGCTCTATACCCTCCAACTCCTGGAACTGCGTAGCTTAGGTAAGGAGGAACGCAGGCAGATGCTTTAGGAAAGGGGAAATGGGGGGAAAGGAAAGAAAAACCATCAAGTATAATGTCCAATATCAGTTCTAAGAAGTTGGACTTGCTTTCTTGATTTGAGATTTCAGTGCAAAATATAATTTATCATTTCTGTGTGGTTGAAACAGCTTACTTCAAAATAGAGGAGTTTTGTTAAGAAATTCTGCTTCTGCTAAAAGGAAGGAGAGTGATCAATGGGATGAATTCCGGATCCGCAGACGGCACTTTCACCACCCCCTCCCCCCCACGCACTACCAGCCAATCCAGTGAGTGCAGCGCATGCAGGCGCAGCTGCGTATTAAACATTAAAGATGGGCTAGAGAGGGTGTTGGTGCAGACAGCTTCCCTCGGGGAACGGGCCTCGTCAAACGCCTGCAAAGACGCGGCAGCCTGCTGTTCCGGGTCCAGGTTTCTAAAGTTCCCCCTGGCTGCAGTGCGTGGAGCTGGGCCTAACTCACAACGCCGACACCTGGCCCCGGGATGCTGAGCCTGTTGATGGAGATGGTCCCTGCGCCCCGGGGAAGCCCGCCTCCTAAATCTCCTGCTGCACTGCTGGCACAGACTCGGGGCCCATGACTCCCGAGGGCCAGCCTTCATTCCCGAAACATCCCCGGGACTCTCCCGCCAGGTCCCCAACAAGCAGGTGTTCCTCCAACCGGTGAGGGCGCCCGGAGCCCCTCCAAAGACAGCCCAGGACAAGCAGCATCTTGGACTTGGACTGCCTGGTAAAGCATCTTCACACGTGCGCCAAGGGACGTCGGTGTCTCTCAGGGTGGCGGGGCTCCTGAGGAAACGCGATCGAGACATGCTGGCCACGCCAGCGTAAATGGGACTCCTCACTGCAGGGTTTTCGGGACCTGAATACACTAACTTTATGTTAATACGCAAGGCAAAGCAAAGCAAAACCAAACCCCTCCACTAACAGACACTCTGCTTCCTTTTCGGGGTGTGGTAACTGGCACGCTGCCACCTCTGATGCTGCCTGACAGACGGCACCGTGAACCGGTGTTCAGCGGCACACGCTTTGGGAAGTGCTGTCTAATGGGCAAACGCGGGGTCAAGAGGGAGGAGACCGAAGCATGGTGCTGTTTCTGTCTGTGTGACTTCGGACCAGTTTTATATCCTGTGTCTCAGCTTTCTCGTCTATAACGTGGAAAAACAACGTCTGTCTGAACTGCCACACAGGCGCTGGAATGGATACAACTGCGAGGTGGTTACCAGAGGGGCGGGCGGGGGGGCCCTAACACGTGGTGACGGAAGATGGTTTGACTGTAGGTGGTAGGCGTGCAGTGCTCAACATACAGACCCGACATCACAGAAATGCGCACCCGAATCCTATGTGATCCTGTTAACCACTGTCACCCCATTAAATTTAAAACCTAATAAAACATACTAAAAGTACAGTGCATTTGTGACATTTCATAATTTATGCCCAGGGTAGAAGGGGGCGCTACCTGAGAGCTACAGAGCTACCCCAAGCTTTCTACCAAAGCACGCACCTGTCCCAGGTGCCCTGGAAAGCCCGGGTGCTCTGTGACACACGCTTCTCACTCTCTGAGGACGAAGGAGAGACACACACCGTGCTAGCCGGGCCAGACTGCTCTGCATGAGGCAGGCCCCACGCAGGTCCCTGTCACAGACATCCCACAGTCAGGGCCATTATCTTCAAAACCACACAAGGCAGAGTGGCCAGGGCAGATGAACGGGCCCACTCCAGTTTCATCTCCAAATCCCTTCCCCACCTGCCCCCCTGAATGTTTCCATGAGAGGGAGGCAAGGAGGCCAAGAGAGGGGCAAGGAGACAGGAGAAGAGTGCTGCAGGCTGATGTGCTTATGAGGACAAGAGAATGGGGGGATGACTGAGAAGCCTGAGACTTCTCTGAGGTGAGGAAAACGCGCTAGCTCTGGCCAGGACACCCTGCCTCACACACTGGAAGAGCCGCCACGTGAGCAGGAGGCAGGTTCCCAGGCCCAGAAACAGAGCCTGGGCAGGGAAGGCCCTGCCCACAGGTTCCCCCAATTAGCATAATAGTAGCCCAACTAGCGTAGACCTAGTGTAGAACCCGGCAACACCACCTGACAATGAAGGTCAGCTGTGATGTCCCTGAAACCTCTGCGCACTCGACTGGTAGCTAATGTAAAGGGTGCCCCTCACTGCCAGCTAGGAAAGGTACGTGTCGTTTACAAGACAGCGCTGACGAACAATGCCGACACAATGCCGCAGTCAGAGCGGGGAAGGCACCGGGGATCTCCACTTCCAGGTGCGCCTCTGTGGGGTGTCTGCGCGGCTGCTGCGGAGAGGGAGAGCGTGCACAACTTTTATAACCAGAGTGGAGCGACTTCCTTTGGAGGAAACAGACCAGAAAGTCTCCGCCTGTCCCTCCGCCACGCAGTCATTACAGCTAATAATAAAATCTGCCCTGGGCAGTGTGGCTCACTGGGTTGGGTGTCGTCCTGCAAAGCAAAAGGTCGCTGGTTCAATTCCGGTCAGGGCACTTGCCTGGGTTGCAGGTTAGGTCCCTGGCCAGGGTTCGAGAGGCAATCGATCGATGTTTCTCTGTCACATCTGTGTTTCTCTCCTGCTCTTTCTCCCTCCCTTCCCCCCCTCTAAAAAATACATTATTTTCTGAAATAGTAAAATTCATTTCCTACTGCATGCCAGACCCTGTAGTACCACATGATACGCATACACACATACAAACATGCGTGATCAAATAAGATAAAGTGCAAGCTATATCCTAAGATTTTTGTTTTTTAAGGAAATAATAGCTCTTTCCCTACGCAGGAAGCAAAACAGCGATAATTTTGTAATAGCTGTACACGACACAGCCGAGTACAGCAGCCGAGGAACACAGGCTCGATTTCAGACAACCTGGGTTCCAACCCAGCCTAACCCTTGGCACGCATGCGCACTGGCCCAGTGACTCAACCTCCCCATGCCTGGACCGCCTTGTCTGCACAGTGGGGTAACAGCTGCCCCTGCAAGGGGCTCCTACAAGGATGGCACAAGATGAGCACAGAAAGCACACAAATGTCACAGGCAAATGCCTCGCCTCTGACCGTAGGCGAGACCAACCTCAGGTTACCTCCCGCAAAAATGCCACGAGAACCCAGTGTTGGTATGTTTTCTATGCAAAACACATCCAGGGCACTTGGTCTTAATGTTTATCCAACCATTATTAGCAGTAGCAACAAAAGAGGCTGTCGCTTGAAGGTGAAAGTCATCCAGGGCACAAGGAAGCAGAAGAAGTTCAGTCTGAAGCACAAACACTTCGTTTTAGGTCGTTGCCCCCACACCTCGCAGCGCCCACCCCCACATGCAGACGCACAGCGCTTCAGGCAGGTACACAGGGGCCCCCATGGGGTATGGCCTGGGCACGACCATTTTAAAACCCCTCAGGAGGTGTTGGGAGAAACAGAAAAAGCACAAATGAAATCAAGTGTTCGGGCCCTCCAGTGGAGAATGCAGAAAGACAGCTCTCTCCAGGGCACGATGGGGTCTCGAGTACATGACGCACCACTGAAAACACGAGCTGCTTTCATGACCCCTCCCCCCCTCATCCTGGATAAACCCCGAAGAGACACTGCTTGAAGGCAGAAAGGTGAACAAAAATAGAGCCCGACAGCCTTCGCATGTGTTGCTGACACACATTCCTCCCCCTCTGGACGGTGAGCACGGAAGCTCGTAGAGGGCTGTGCTCATACCCAGCACAGACTGTGTTTCAACTGGGGAACCACCTGCTCCTTGATCAGTCACCCTTCATCATCAACAGAACTTTAATTAGCCCCCATCTGCTTCCTGCTTTATGGCACAAATCTTAACTTTCACCTGTTTGGACCGCACTGCAATAAACCATACCCAGAGTAAATAAAAACAATTAGCTTTTCATACAACGTGCAGTTAATTCTCATTAAGTTGACATTGGTCTATTTAAAAGTGTATGATTCAAATCAGCTATTTTCCCAAAACTGACAATGTTCCACATTAAAAATTAAACAAAAACTCTCTCCCACCCACATCTCCTTGCATTTTTTTCCATTAAGAAAGTTTTCAAGCTGTCTGGCTTCAATTTCCTGATTTTACTGTTAAATATGGGGCCATGTCAGGTCATGTAAAAAAAAAAACAATGGGTAAATCTCAAAAACATAATGCTGACTTTTTTAAAAAGCTGCAGAATAATATCTACATTAATTGGCATTTATATAAACTTTGAAGAGGGGAGCACCTATGCAGGGTTTGTGGACCTGAAATTACTCATCTAGACACACGGCAGACTTCTTGAAGGCAAGGAACCCGACCCCCCAGCACACGACCTCTGGAATTACAGCAAGGGGGTGGCATTTGTTAGAAGCGGGCAGTGGCTCGTGGGTGCCGACTGTATTAGTCTCGCTGCTTCTCTAGATGTTTGGAATGTTTCACAAAGCTGTAGGAGAAAAGCAAAAGGCAGATGGCCACCAGTCAGTCCACAAGGGAAGGAGAGTTCGCGCCCTGTCCTTTCTGACTCCACGACCTGGGCGCACGCTCATCTGATGGTGGGGATGGCGCTGGGCACAGGTTGTAAAAGCTCCCCAGATGCCCCCTGTGCCACCACCACCCTCCACCCAGATTCACCCCCTGAGACAGGCTGAGGATCAATCCAATCCAATCAAGGGTAGGGACCCTGGTCACTCATCTCGAAACTGCCCGCGCTCACCCACCTGGTCAACACCTGAGTCACAGACATTATTTGAATGAATCGACAGGTATCAGAAGAGGATTTCTTGATCTGCTACTATCTAGACCAATAACCATGCACATCAGATCAATTTCCCTTTCCTAAAGGAATCTGAAAAATGAGTCATTGCTACTCCAGACTAATGATCAGAACCTTCTAGGAAGCGTGTAGAAAAGAGAAACACGAAAGCCCTCGCTCGGCTCAGAGGTTAGGACTCAACAGGTCTGGAGGGGTGGGCCCAGAGAGCTGTACCAACAGTCGCGACACCGGGGTCACCAGGTTCGGGAACACCTGGATTACCTTCACGTCCGGCGTTGCTTTTAGTTCTAAGAGTCCGAGACAACAACTCAACTGTGTCATTCCCTGAAGACTCTGACTCGACAGGAAGAGGGTGAAGTCCCAGAATACACTAACAAGTACCTCATGTGACGGGCAAGTTTGAGAAATGCTGTGTTAGTGGTATTCGGGGTCATTAACACCGTATAATAAAAGCCCACTTATTAGCCTGGCGTTATTTAATAAATGGTTAAGAAAGGCTGTTTAAAGGAATTAGGAAGATATGGATAAAATGCAGTTTGTTCTGAGATAAAATTTTAAATCAGTGTTTCAGAAAGAAAAACAAAAGCATCGTTCGTGAATGAGGACGTGTCAACCTCACCTTCCAGTTTCCTGGAGTCCCCCCACCCCCACCCCCCCGCTTCCCCCTTACTACATGGTGTTTCCTCTGGACTCACACATGAGCCAGCTTCACAGCGGGGTCGCTACAAGGTCACTGCTCTGACACCAGCAGGCCAGCCAGGGACTCGGCGGAGGGACCCTATCGCAGGCTGACCCCAAATGCTCCTGTTGGGCAGTAAAAGGACATAATTCCTTGGGAAAGTCCTTGGTATCCCCTAGAATTTCTTGGTATTTCTGACTCCAGTGTGGTGGGGGCTTCGCTCTGGCCCTGAGAAAAGGAGCTGGCCTGCACTTTTCCACGGGGTCCAAGGCTCCACAGAGGGCTGAGCGGTGGCCGGATGAGCCCGGCCCAGATTACCGCCAATGGAGCAGGACAAGTGGTCCAGCAATGTGGATCCCAGCCACTGCCAAGTTTACAGGGGTTGAAAGCAAAAATCTAAATGACAAAGATGTCCAGATAAGTGCAAAACTATCCTGGCTCGCCTGCCACACCAGGGCCCCCCACCCATCACACAAAACATCTTTCGAGGAGGTTTAATTTAGTACATAGCTCTTAGCTAGCTCCATGCTGGAGACCAGCCCACAAAGGGGCTGCTTCTTGCCCTCAGCTCAGCCCAAACCCTCCTGCGAACACCCTGCTCTCTCTGTCACGCCTGCGGCCGGCTTCTGCGCACGGGTGCCCCCACCTCTTCCGGCCGCACTCCAATGCTGCGCCCGCACCGGGGTCTAAGGAGCATAAACGTGGGAAGGCCTCAGGCCAAAATCTATGGCTCACAATCCATAAAATAGCGAGTCAATCTAGAGGGTTGAGACCAGTGCTTTTAAAAGTAATTAAACAGAGCCTATCTCATACACAAGTACAGCGCCGCTCTGTAAAACCCTCGTGTTTACAAGGGCACCAAGTCACACTGTCGGATGGGTTCCCTACCAGACCTGAAGGGGGGGAATGAAAGAGCCCCAGAACAGAAAGGGACAAGCTTTCCCGCTCTGCACCGCAAAGCTCAATACAAGCGTGGCACAGCTCCATCCCTGTATTTCTGGAGGGTTCCCAGAACCTTCAGGGAGCTCTGACTTCTGCAAACTCTTGCTGCCTGGAACAGGAAAGTAAGTGGGATGAGAAAGGTCGGGTAGGGCCATGTTTGACAATTTCTTCCTTAACCAAGTCCCTAAGCAAGTTACTTTCCTACCAACAGATGGGACGTAGCACACTAAACCTTCACAGGGTGTGATTTTAAGAAGCACTATTACTTCGGCCTTCTAACTATCCCTCTTCCCTGGGTGGGCAGAGTTGGTACAAGGAAACCGTGGCTCAGGCGAGTGGGAAAAATTGAATTTAGAGTATGTTTACAGCTGAGGAGAGGAGGAGAAGAGACAAGCCCAACAACCCTCCACTGGAAACATTGCTAAAGTGTTTTTAAACTGAAGATTATACCACCACTTAAGCTATTTTTTCTCTACTACTTTGCCCAGCACATTACAGAACTGCACCGAGGACTGAAATAGCAGATTGCCTCAAGAGCAAATGACAATATTTGCACCAGAAATGTTGGCAGCCAGCAGCACAGATGGGCCTCTGCACAGCCTTCCTCGCACGGGGCCTCCGAGAATAACTCCGCCTACTGCGGCAAGGCCGCACTGCCGAGTCCAAAGGCGGAAGGGCTCATTACGGTGTATTTTTTCCACCACCTCCTTGCCAAGAGCATGTGTACCTGCCCGACCTCCTCTGCCTGAAAGGGCTCAGAACAATGAGGAAGAGGGAGAGCAGGCCAGAGGGCGAAGTTTCCGGCCCTCAGCAGGTGGTCAGCCGTCAATTATCCACAGCGGCAGGACACGCAGGTGCCGGCAATGTGCAGATAAGCCAATCGGCTATTTACGTGAACTGTTCATCTTCCCCTCCAAGTTAAAAAGCAGATTTATCCAAGGCACTCCTCTACAAGGCTGAGTCCCTTGGTCAGATACTGGGTTATTTTTGTTAAAAGGCCCGAGAAGGGAGGGAGAAGTGGGCCCTGACCATCGCAATCACTAAGACAGCTCCAAAGGCAGTCCTGCCCCTACAGCCCAGCTCAGTACACAAAAACCAATCTCCCCCACGCACGTGAAGAAAAGCAGCCCCTCTAAACAATGGACTTGGCACTTCCCGTCTGCTCTGCCGACTGCCAGCTGAGACGTTCCTCCTCTGTTCCTCTGCAATTTCTACCAAATGGTCTGGAAAGGCAAATTACACAGAAGTCTTCACTTAAGGAGACATTAATTATGAAACCCATCCAATTAAAGTTCGTCTCTGGCATTCGCAGGACCCTTTCCCTGTCTGTGAAAGTGGCTGGGATCTGGCTGTGGAGATGGGTCCCTGTTCTGTGCTAGCTGCCTCAGCCAGCCTCCCAGAGCACTGTGGGGCCTTCCATATAAAAGAGAACCACTGTACAGACTTATTCGGGGAAGAACAGTGGGGTTTCCAAGCGGCCTTCCAAACCCACACGGCAGAGTGCATACGATGCTCCACATCCCCTGCCTCCTGGGCATGGGGGCGAGTGACAGAAGTCTCGGGGCTCAGGCGAACGGAGCCCTGCATTTCAGTGAGTGTTAACTTCACCCTGCAGAGATGGGCAGTGGTGGAGGAAGGGAGGGCTAGTCCCCTACCTCCCTTCTGCAGTGGTCAGAGTGCCCCCAGGACAGGCTCCAGCTCTAACTCCCCAAACCACACTTCTCAGGAGAGCCAGGTGCATCTGGGGGATGGGCCAGACTGCCATCGCCCACCTCGGTTCACCTGAATCTGAATTAGCCCAGTGAAGCCACAAGTGAAAGAAAATTCCCTGCCTACTGCTTCATTTTCCACTGAGTTAACAACAACAACAAAAAATCAGTGAAAATGAGGTCTGTAATAAACCCTCCACTAACAGAAGCCATCCCAAAATCTAGGGAAAAAAAGTATTTTTAAGCTTTGGAATACAACTTCACCTTTACATTTGAAGAGTGTGTAAGGTTTTGGGGGGGGATTTATTCCAAGCCGAAAAGTCATCCTTGGAAGATTCCACTTATCAGGGGCCTGGGAAGCACTATGCTTGCTTCCCCGGTACCCAGCTAATCTCAGCCCGCACTGGCAGCAGGCCCCAGCCTTATCAGGGCAGCCCTCAGCCAAACCTCCCCCAAGAACTCAGAGGGAGCCTTCCGAGGTAGAATAAAGGGCAGGCCCCTCACAAAGGCAACAGAAACTGTGTCCACAAGACAGTGCCTCTGACTGCCAACCAGCCGTAGGACGCACAGGGCAGAGCATCGAGGATGACTGCAGGAGCATCCCACGTGGAGAGAAACCTCAAATGTGCCCCACCTGCCCTGGCAGCCCGTCCATCCAGTCCACTTCTCACCAATGCTAACCAGAGAGAGACTGGCATGAAATTTGTATGTTCTCACCAATCGAGGCCTTCCTCACCAACAATGACGTGGAATTCTTTTTAAATCTTGCACAAGCTCAATCACTATTATTTTTAGAAACAACTTTCGTTTCCATTTCAATTTACTTAAAATTCAAAACTTGCTAATAATAGAAACAGTATTTAAGTGTCACTAAAACCGGAAGTTGAAGCAAAATAAAGTAAGTGTTTCCGAGTCACACTCAAGGATCTGTGTTGCAGCGTATTTGCTCTTTCTTACTCTCTCCCAGCATGCAATTGGTGAAAAAAAGGGAAACGTGTTCTAGTGTGGTTAATTAACCACTAACCCAAGTCAAATCACGAGCGCCGCTGCCTCCCGAATAAATCAGGATAGATGGACAGAATCTTCTGTGCGCACTCCAAGCCACCACGGTGACTGTCTGCGAGCTGAGGAAGAGGAAGCGCGCCGCTGTCCGTTAAAACTGGACCAGCAGTCGGGAGTCCCGCTGTCCCACGTGCAGGGCACACAGCAGTTCGGAACTGGCAGGAGTTGAGCCAGGAAAAGCTGTCCCACTTCTCGGACTGGTCCCCCGACACAGGTGTCTGCGGGGTGCATGGAGACAACGACGTGGACATACAAATACTAGTAATGGGGATGATTACCATGTTTCCACGTAACTGGCAACCAAGACCTAAGTTTTGGTAAAAGTCTGCCATGTGTTCTTATGGCGACCTCTCTGCTGTTTCTCCCTGCTGCTCAGCTCCTCCAGCGAGCAACACTATGATTTTACAAGTTCTACGGCAAGTCTGAAATGTCACAGATTCAGAAGCCTTCACTTCTGTCTAAGGATGACTATTCTGGCAGTGACAGAAAGGAGCCCATTTAGAGAAACAAGAAAACCTGTTTTCACAGAACGAGGAACTGGATTGGCCTAGGAACATCTATCGACATCGAAGCCACATGATGGAAACACCATGAAGGAAATTTACACCATGGCCTAACTGCCACAAAAACGGGGAAATCCTCTCCTTGCTGAGACTCTTGGATTCCTTCTTACATAACGACTCCTGGCATTTGCCGCCCCTGAAGAGTTTTCTTTCCAAAATGACCATTATCCAAGTGCCCGCCCCTGCCGGAGTTAATCAGTCTGAGAGAAGCATCTGTGCATGAAGGTGCAGGGAGGAGACAGAGACCACCTTCACTTTGGAAGGAGGCTCAGCTGGCAGGAGGCACCACGTGCAGGAGACGGTGCTGAGCAGGCGGCCAAGAAACCCTGCTCTCCCTCCCGGTGTCACTCATTGGCCGGGTGACCTCAGGCACAGCCTTAACCTCGAGTCCGCAGACTCCCCCAGTCAGCTGATGGCTGCAAAGACCCCTCGACTCCTGTCAAAGCCTGTGAGTCTGAGAAAACAGAACCCCGCATTAGCACACCAACCAACAGAGAAAACCCAGGGACCTGGGAAGATGACAGGTGCCGACTGCTCCGAGCGGCAGCCCGGCGAGAACTAAACATGGAGACACAAAACCACCGCTAGTGAAATCTAAAGATGAACCCAAAACAACACAGACCCAGAAGGCCCCGCAGCCTGGACCCCGGAACTTGCCGCGTTGGCTCAGACTTGCTGGGAGCGGAAGCATGGCCAGGACGGGGTGAGACACTGCACTGACACCTTCTGTGCGGCTTTTCTCCTTTTAAAGAGGAGAAAATCGAATTATCTGGTGGGCGCGGTGGACTTAATTCAACTGACCATTTCGCGGGGCACATGGCAACTTTTTAGTTAACGTTCCACTCTATAAATTGACCAGCAAAAGTCTCTTTTACTTATGACTACTCTCCTCTTCCTTTTATTCCCTTCTGGTTTGTAAGCAAGGTATTAAAAAAACAACAACAACGAGGAGGAGCAGGTTCTGGAGGACCTCTGGAGGGACGAGGCATGACCGATGGACGCAGGACGAATGAGGCCAAGGGACCATTCAGGGACTCCACCAATAGTGGAGTCCTTTCTGTTCTGCAAATCAACTGAGAAACGAAGAGGCCCTTTGTCCACAAGTCAAAGCAGGAAGAAGGGGCACCGAGAAATGCGAACGGGAGCACACGCTACGGAAGAGGGCATGCCGACAGCCCGGTGCTGGAGGATGGCACTGACACAGATGGCTGGCTGGTGACTCCCACTGTCGGGACATCCAGCACCATGGCTGGGTCCAGACTCGGTCCAGACAGCAGCTCACGTCTGGGAGGCTAGCCCCACAAAACAGAAGAAACTACCGCTTCCTCCGCACTTGGCAGAACTGCAGACTAGACGGAGGGAAATGTGAGCAACTGAAGCCTCAGAGACCCAGGACTCCAGGGGGTGATTACGACGCTAGTGCAAGGCAGCCGGAGGCCCAGAACAGGGACCCTAGTGTCATCCTTCACGAGCAGGCCAACTGGGCAGAGCACCCAGGACCACCGGGAAGGACACGGGTGGAGTGGAGGATGACGGGACGTGCCCGATGGGGCCTGTACACTGAGAAGGGGCAGACCCCTCGGGGGTCAGTCATGTTGTACCCTCACTACTGTTTCATTACTTTTGTCAATCCTGTTTCCCTGGAATGAGTGTTACAAATACAATTGGAAAACTGGATCAAAAGTCAGGAAGTAGTCTCCTCTCCTTCCTTAGAGGGCAGGAAGTGTGCTTCTGTCAGTCACCAGGGTCTGGAAAGGGGCGGAGTCAGCGAGGACCCTGCACGGAGCCAGCCTCTCGATGCCCTGCAGGCCTCTCGATGCCCTGCAGACCCCCCCGCCCCCCCCCCATGCCCTGCAGATCCCCCTCGGACCGCCTCCTGAGATTCCAGCCCTGTGTCACCTCCTGCCCTCCAGCCACCTGGCCACGCTGGGCCCAGGATTCCTGACACACAGAAACTAAGAGGTAAGGACAGTGTGTTACTTGAAACCACTCAGTTTTTGCACTACTTTGTCATTCAGCAATTAATAACAAAAATATCCCATTTCATTATAGCTTTCAACATAAAAACTTAAGCAATGGAAACCAGCATTTCCTTAAGTATGAAGCCACCCAAGTCGGTATTCCACGACTCCTCCTGTCTTTGGGCTCCAGGCTTTCATCAGGGCCCAGGATCATGATGGAGGGACACGGTACAGTCAGGAGCTGGCGCCGCCTGTCCCTCCCCGACAAGGAAAGACATGCACATGGCACAAACGTTTAAAGACGCAAAAGGAGACTCACCATTTCAGCTGTCTGCACGAATGCTGCCCCACAAGGACACCCTGGGACTCGGGACCGCCCCCTCCTTGCTGACCTTTGTCAGAGCACCTGTCAACACGACACACTTCACACCACACAGATCTAAGCACTGTCTCTCCCTCCTGCCGACTGCAGACCTCGCCCGACGTGCCCACCATACTGTGTACACACTGCCTGGGTGAACAGGAAGGAGAGCCAACGAGAAAAGCCTCTGCACGTCTGGGACACGCTGCTGCGTGGGAATCCATACGTACTTTTTAAATTTAAGTTACTTTTCATCCTGGATGTGATGTCTCCAAGAGCTCCAAGAGAAAGATGACTTTTCTGCACACACACTGAACCTTGCCCTGGTGCACATCAGGTGAAAACAGCTCAGAAAGAAGGCCTTTCATCTGCGAAATTCTACTGTTGGTAAGAGGTTCCCACGCCTACTTTAAGTCAAAGCCATTACAGATATCTCAAAGTGTGACTGCATCATCTTCCCGATCACTTTGTCGTTGAACCAAGTCTCCTACAGGAAAACTTCACCCATTTCCATGAACAGGAGGCTGTGTACAGAGAATGGTACCTCCTGGCATCGCTCAACCCCTCCAACTCCTCACACCACCCCCACGAGCCGCCTGCTGGTTGTGCGCTATCTCCCAGAGACAGCATGGGGCTGAAGACCACGGCGGGGACTTGGAAACGTTTGGCTGCTGTGGCTGAGTTAGTTAAAATTCTGGAAGTTGATTAAATGTCCCTGAATTCTCCAGGTGGCATCCTCATGCCTCCACACTGTGCGCAGGTCACTTCCCAGCTGGGTCTGGCACGGCGTGCAGTCCACCTCGTTTCATCTGCCAAACTGATCTGCGGACTGGAGTAACTGCCCTCCATTTAAAAAGAGGAAAACTCATCAAAACTCAGGACTTAGAGAAAGTCGGTTCCTGCACACTGCACAGTTTGATTTGTGAACTAGCAACTAGCAACAGATCGATTTCAAAGGTCCAGAGCAAAGAACACTGGCTTTTTGAGCAGCAGAGAGAGCAGGGAGGAGAAAGACGAACCCGGGTGCCTTGATGACCGCATTCCTCGGGAACACTTTCTGAAGAGCCCCAGTTCTACAGCTAGAACTGTGACTGCAGCTGACCCTGGCCTTGGAGGTAAGCTCCTCAACAACTGACACTCTGTCTTACCCTCGGGTGTCTTTCTGTAACACTTTGCACAGCCGGGTAATCAGGCTTTTGAGGAATCCAAGTTACTCCCTCCTTTTTCAGCTTCCATAATCTCAATTCCCCTTTTCCAATCCCTCATATCACCACACTGAGTACAGTGACGGCTGGTCCCTACTGCCATGCGTGCAACAGTAAAGGAGCATCTGGGAGCACCTCTGGGTCTCACATGATCAAACATAATAAAACAGGCACATGGCTTGGGAGATTCCCACTCTCGAAATCCGTCATTGAACAGCCGACGTAACTGTGACGTCTATAAAATGTAATACTGCTAAAATATCAACTAGGCCTCAAGAATAGGAGGAAACATTTTAAATGAGACCATTTAACATCTTAGACTCAAAAAGGAGGGGCCCTGGACTGCAGGCCACCCATGTAACAGAGTAATTAGAAAACAGGGAACTCCCAGTGTGCCAGGCAGCAATTCACAATCATTCCAAGATGCGACAGTTTTCTGCTTGAGTGATGAGGAAAGATTAACGAGACAATGATGCGTGCCGCAAAGAACCACGGTTACCAACTGCACAGTGTGCTTAAAAGGTACTGAGTTCAAGTTTGAAGCCTGGGAATCAATACGCAACACAAACTACTAACCGTCCCAACCTAGGACCTGCCTCTATTTAAAACACAGATAAATAGGAAAAATTCAGTTTTTTGGTGTTTCCCATCTTTTTAAATCTTTATAAAGAATGCCCTGGCTTCCAGTAAAATCTATCCTAATATAATGTTTTAAAAAGTCAGTACTTTGGATCCTTCTCTGCTCCTTAATTAGATGTTTCATTGGCTTTCAATTGGCTCTGAGATAATTTACATTTAATTAGACATCGTAGGCTGCCGGCCACAACTGCAGAGCGCGGCCTAATGAGGTCCCTTTAGACAAGGGCTGACGCGACCAAAGACAAACAAACAAAAACATTTAGTCACCGGTAAAACGACCCAAGATTTCCTAATTTCTCTGAATGTGGAAAGGCTTTAGTGAACCTTCCTCCCTAAAATTGGGGAGAAAAACAGAGGTGATTATTTCATAAAGGGGGGTCTTCTGCTTAAGGCAGCCCCAAGAGAACCAGACAACCGTCGAGGGCAGTCCCATCTGTTCAAACACGCTCACGAGCTCCCCTCGGCGTCCTTGAGCAGGTGACGGGCAGTGCACAGAAAACCCACACTGATCGCTGCCGTGCACGTCCAGAGTGGAAGGGAGCCGGTGAGCGTAGGTGAGCACAGGAGGGCCCCGAGGCAGGCAGCTCAGCCAGGGGTGGAGGGAGAGTCAGGTAAGGAGGGGCTGTGAAAAGTGTGGGCCCAAGTGGCCACAGTCATGCAGAGCTGGCCAGACAGGGTGGAAACGAGCTGGTGTGGGGCCCCTGGATGCTGGAATCCAACACCTGCACTTCAGGAGTGAGGAAACTGAGGCCGCGGTCACGAAGCCAGCGGGCGACAGGCATCGGGTCCAGCTGCTGAGAGGCCGGCACGCGTGGACAGTAAGTGCAGAGTTCAGAGAGCCACGGGGGCAGCGCCTTCGCGCGCACTGGCCTCGCACGCCCTCTGAGGCGAAGGCAGGACAGAAGGGGCGCGGCAGGAAGAGGGCCGTCCGCACCACACAAATGGTGGCGGGCTTCTCCCTTCAATGGTATCTGCGTGAGCTCTACTTAAACTTGGACTCCGGTCGTGATTTTTCTACTCTTCACAGGCCAGGTGAGTGAACACCCTACTAGCTCTGGCTGCAAACAGAGGACAAACGCAGGACAAACGCAAACGGTGATGGAGCGACTCAGGTTTGGTAAATAAGGCAGACTTCGCTAGAACGGGCAAAATACCCCTCGATGCCGAACAGCTACACGTGAGCCTTCTGTTCTTTAGGACCTACCTCTAAAAATACAGGATTTTGTCCTGGCGGGTGTGGCTCAGTGGACTGAGTGCTGGCCTGAAAACCAAAGGGTCACCAGTTCGACTCCCAGTCAGGGCACACGCCTGGGTAGTGGGTCGGGTCCCCAGTGGGGTGCGCGAGAGGCAACCCACGTTTGTCTCACACATCAATGTTTTATTCACCCTCTCTCTCTCCCTCCCATCTGTCCTCTCTAAAAAATAAATGAGATCTTTAAAAATACAAGATTTTATTCTTGAAAATAAGCTTTGCAGGGAAGAAAAAAGCTTCCGCTCAGTAAGCTTAACCATATAACTCGGAGAGGCACGAGCACCATAAAAACCCAGTGCTTCGCACACTTGAACACGCACAGATCTGATTCAGTGGGCCTGGGGTCAGGCCTGCGAGTCTCACCAGCTCCCTGGAGGTGCTGATGCCAGCCACGGGCCCAGGCCACAGGCCAGGCGTTAAGCAGCAAGGCCATAAAAGACAAGAGGTATGAAGCCACATTTCAAGGTATGTTTATTTCACAACTTGGACTGCTGGCCACAAAACAATGGCATGTTTTCCCGCTGGTGAGTGACGGGCTCTGCAGAAATGCCAACGTAATTTCTTTTAGGGGAGGGGCAAAGGGTTCAAGTCTGATAAATAAGTGAAAAAGCATTCACCGTACAGCATGGTGGTGGCTTCATGCACCCGAAGGTGCTACGGGCCCAGGGAGGAGAATTTCAGCCTCTGTGTCTGTCACACCACAAAGGGACGGTGACAGCTGCAGAGTTGAAGAACCGGGTTTAAGTCCTCCTGAGGGAACCAAGGGTTCATTCGCACGAAAACCAGTATTTCCATACAAGGGAAAGGACATTAACGCCAGCCTGCTCTCCAGAGGGCACTGAGGTGTTGTCCCCAAGTCCCAAGACTCTTTTTCTCCCAGCCCACGGAGAAGCCCAGGTGGAGACCACGGGGTGGGGCTGCTGGAACCCAGGGAAAGCAGTAGTAGTAGCAGCAGCACCTGGCACCCGTTCTTTCCATGGTCTCATGTGCCCCAGCAGAAATGGAAGCTTCCTAAACACTATCTTCCAGTCTCTGTGGGCTACCGTCTATCTGAGGACTAAAACTTTAAAACTAGCCTTAGGAAGTGATGTGGCTTGGGCGATCTTGATTCAGAACCCTGCCACTGGCAAGTTATGTGACCTTGGGCAAATTACTTAAGCTTTCTACGTTTGTTTTCTCGACTATAAATCAAGGGCAACAGCCATCTAGCGAGGATAAGGGTGAGGTCATGCACTGCACATGCCCAGCAGCTCAGCGGCGCACCCAGTGAGGCGTAAGGGCAGGAGCACCCCTGCTACCAGTAGGACCACCTTCCCCATCGGGGCCCACCAGTCCCGATGTTCGCTGTACGAAATGTGCACGTCCCTGGGTAGGCCCTGTTCTCAGCTGGCTCCATTTCAAGCCAGCAGCTTACGTAAGTCACACCCACTTATTAAACATCCCCGACAATTCTCGATTTCTGTGTGCTCGGCTGAGCACCGCAGTACTCGGAGAAGAAAGACTGTCACAAGTACAGCCGTCTTGTCCCTGGCCCTCCCCGTGCCCCCCCACCACGGGCTCACACCTTCATTCTGTCTACATGGCAGGACCAGCACAAACACTAGGAGCAGGAGGAGGGCCCACAGCCTCTTCCCATCTCCCCACCACGTGCCCTGCCCAAGCCAAGAGCAGCTCACCTGCCCCAGCATGCTGTAAGGAGGGGCGCTCTGCCCCTTCTCTGCCCACTGAGCACTGGTTGCAGGGAGGGAGGAAAACCGTTAGTTTCAAGTAAGTGCAGGCAATCAAGCTTTGAAGTGCACAGCCTTTTCGCACATGCTGTCCCAGTCTGCCCCAGCAATGCCCCTGTGAAGCACTGAGGACTGCTATTCTCACCGTCGCTACAGACAAAGCCTCCCCGGGCTCGATATGAGAGCAAAGCGCACGGCCACCCAGGCCACCCAGCCTTCGTGGGGGCTTCCTCACTCTCTAAAGCAGAGAGCCCCTCAATGAGAGGGAGAACCTCTTTGTTATTCCACCCACTTACATCTCTCACTTATACACCTGGCTCAGACAGAGGCCACCGGGGCCCACTCCATCAGCCCGAGCTGTGCCCCGCTAAGTTACTAGGATGTGTCAGCTACAGCCGCCCTCCGAGGTCCTTGATCACGGCTTTCAAAAGCCTTCCTGTGTAGGAATGTAAATGGCAACGGTGAGTCGAGGCTGAGGCTGAAACCCTACATTCTTCCTTGGTGAATTGTCTTGCCCTATGAAGACCCTCCCTCCCCATAGGTCTCTTCTGCTGATTCAGGGCAGACTGCAAGCAGCCAGCCAAGGAGCGAGCATCCCAAGGAGCATCTGAGGCCCCTGTTCCCCACCAGTGGGACATCTCACACACCCTTCTCTGCCCACACACCCTTCTCAGGCTGAATGGGCCCTTTCAAAGGGATTAGATGTGAGCCACCAAACCTCCATTAAGTAATTCAGTAATGTGTGCTTCTGGTACTCCAGCCCCAAACAGAAAGGAATGCGCCCAGGAGCCAGCAGGCAGAACCACATTCTTCCCTATACCCTGGGAGGCGGGCGGGCTCTGCCCAGAGCTAAATGCTCAGACAGCGCTGCTTTCCCAACATCAAAGGGCAGGATCTCATCTTCAATTTGTAACCTGGCTTTTCCTCAGTTGCAGATCGTAGGCTGACAGAGGCCAAGGACTGACAGGGTATGAAGCCACCCTATACTGGGTCCAGAAAGGACAAGGAAAAGGGAAGACAGAATAGGAGAGGTTGTGGTTCCAAAAAGGGGTATGGAGATCTACTCGCGAAGTGGGAGGACATGAGCAGTGACAGACAAGTCCTGTCCCTGGACACAGTGACAGGTGATGGGAGGCTGTGTCTTGTTGACATTACTTCTTAGTTTAGTTTTTTTCTTTTTTTTAATTTAAGGAGGGGCATTCACAAATGGTTCTGTTTCTAAAGTTCTTTTCACTAAAACTTCTGATTGATTTCATGACTATTTCCACTGATAATAGCATCATTTGCAAGAGGGAAAAAAAACAAACTAATGAAATTAACTAGGCTTGCCCATTAGAATGAAAACAAAATGAAAAGAAAAATCAGGTAGCACCAACACCCAAGAGTTGATATTTTCTTCAGTGGATTCTTTCTGGCACATGCACACAAACGTGGCTTGCATGGTCTGTATCCACCCCCATCTGTGGAGCATTCCCATGGGCTAGGTTGTTCCTGGTTTGCCCTTCATAAAGTCCCACCTCTAAACCTGAACAATGCCCCTAACTCCATGCTACTCGAAGTGTGGGTCAGGGATCAGCTCTGCCACCAAAGTCTGTTACAAACACAGAACCTCAGGATTCACCAGCACCTACTGAGTCAGAACTGACAGCATTTGCACGAGACTCCCGGGTAATTCATATATGCATCCAAGTCTGCTGACCACCATCTCATAAGGGGGGTAATTATTGAACAGTCATCCGAGCCCATTTTAACTGCTCTGCAAAGACAGTCTTCCTTACCCTGAATGTAATGTGCTGTCCCGTAGTCCCACTGATGAATGCTTCCCTGGTCACGAGAATGCTCTCAGAAATACTATGAATCCAATCTTAAGCTTGTTGTGCAAATACTATTCAAATAAACTCAAAGTTCTTTTTCTGACATGTGCAACGTTTGGGGGTAAAAAAATGTTTACAGCCATGACCAGCTTTCTACCACACACCGCAGTGCCATTATTTCTAATGATAATGAAAAATGTGTATCACAGCCCTGACCTGTGCAGCTCTGTGGGGCGTTGTCCCACCAAGCGAAAGGTTGCTGGTTCAATTCCCTGTCAGGGCACTTGCCTGGGCTTTGGGTTCAGTCCCCGCCAGGGTGCATACACATACAAGAGGCAACCAACTGATGTTTCTCTCCCTCTTTCTTCCTCCCTTCCCGCCCCTCTCTCTAAAAATAAATAAATAAAATCGTTTTTTTAAATGCACACTACAAACAAAATAAAAGCAGGTATCCACATTAAATCAACAGTATCAACTGAGCAATAAACACGACAATAAGATTCAAGTAAAAAACATTAACAAACACGAAGTCTCCAAGGCCATATCATTTGCAAAATTCATCTTGCTGGGGAATATCTACTATACAATTCACAGTGAGGAAGACTACTTTCGTCTAAGGAAAGAGATGGGATTTTCCCCCCATTGCCAGACTCTGTGCTCCGCCTTTTATAAATATCACCACATTTGAGCCTTGCAAGTGGACCCTGACTTAGTCTGTTTTACCGCAGTTCAGCTTAGGTAGAGCCGACTGCGGAGGCCTGCTGGGCACGGCTGGAGGGATTTTTAGCCTGTGCCCCGCCCCCACAGGTAGGCACTGCTCTGACTCCCAGCGCGGCCCTAGTTTCGCTCACTGACTCTGATTCTTACACACGGGACGGTGCAGGATGTACCTTGCCGAGCCTGGCTTCTTTCACTGAACACTTCCACCCAGAGAATCCACGCAGACAGAGGGAACAGAATGAGTCAAGCTCCCAGAAGGGAGCAGAGGGCCTTAGAGCACGCCAGGCGGGCTGGGGGAGAACTTGTGGCAAAGGCAGCTGGAACCATGGGCTTTTCAGGGAACAGTGTCTGAAGGTGTTACGGAGAAGAATGATGCAATTAAAGTGGCACGTCAAGGAATCTGACCGCACAGCTTGCCCAGAGTAGAACAAAGGAGGACGCTGGAGGCAAGCTCAGGCAGGGATCCAGGTGTGGGCCTCGAGGGCCATGGGAAAGGGAGAGAGGCCAGACTCCGAGGGAGCCTGGACCTGCGGCCCCCAGAGGAGGCTGGTGTGGAGGTGGTTCCTCCGCAGCTGCAGGAGGAGACTGCTGAAAAGATGGGTTGCGAGGCAGACAGGCAGGGGTAGTGCTATTCAAACACAATGCAGTCAGGAGGGAAAGCTGGTTTTAGGAAGGAAGGTTAAGTTTAAGGCAACAGGGAGATAGCCGTTTTGGTCACCAGCTAGTTGGCAAATTAAGACTAAAGCTCAGGAGAAAAGAGGAGATGGAGATACAGAGGGTGAAGAACAAGACAGCAAGAACTAACTAAATGGGACTTCAGAAACCATAGTTTGCAGCAAAGTAACTGACTGAAACCAGGGAGGGGAGAGGAAACCACCAAGAGACAGCATGAAGTGTGGGCCTGAACCTTGTTGGACACCCATATAAATTAAGAAAAAAAGAGTATGCAAAAAAGGAACAGGAACAGGAGTAGGATAAACACCAGAAGATCCTGGCTTGAATTGCGCAGTAATTCCTCCAACAGGCATTCAAGTCAAAGACACTCTTCCAATAGAGACAGGCTCATAGACAGCAGGCTGACAGCTGGGGGCAGGGTGGAGGGGTGGGCTGGGGCAGAGATGGAAGGATTGAACCAAAAGGAGAGAGAGAGAAAAGCTCACGGACAATGTGGTGACTGGCAAGGTCGGGGGTGGGGGAGAGGCGTGGAGGAGGGCATGGGGGGATAAATGGTGGCGGACAGGGCCTTGACTTGTGGTAAACACACAACACAGTGTACACAGATGGTACGTTGTAGAATTGTGCACCTGAAACCTGTACAGATTTATCAACCAGTATCGCCCCAATGAAGTCAATAAAAAGGAAAAATTTTTTAAATTAACAATAAAGACATTTTTTTTTTTACAGGTACAACCATTGTAAATGCGGAATGAGATTCTCCAAGAAAACACAAGGTGACTTCAGAAGCTCCAGTAACTCTTGCTAGCCCCGCCAAGGCACTACGTTGCAACACTGTCCGGGTGGGCTGCACTTAGTAAGCCGTTGTGGGGGTAGACTAGATAGGAGCCTAGAACTCACCCTCAAAGAGCTCATAGAGCTTCCGCCAACCCACCCAGTTACTCCTAAGAAGTGCTCTCCATGTTCAAGATGAGCACAAATTGTCTATCATCCATGATGATTTAAAGGCATTCCCCTGTACCGGACGTTCAAAATTCTGTCCAAATTGGATCTGAAAGACTTTTATTGAGCCTCCTAATGATCATAAATTCTAAATAATTAACAACAATCCACAGTGGTCCTTCCTCAAGAAACCCACTACAAACAAAAGCTGAAAGAGAGAGAAAAACAGAAAACCTTGGACCAACGCCTGGACAGTAATAGGGTTGGGAAGCAACGGCCCAGGGGTGGCTGGGGGGGGGGGGGCGGGGGGGAGACGCTTGCCCCACGGGCTGAGATTGTAACTCCATCCCGTGGCTCTCCTTTCTACACACCTCCCCCGTCACCCCACCGCAACTGCCACCACGTGACAACCGCTGATGTTGCTGAAACCCAGGTTGCTGAAACCCAGTCTTTGGGGGACATTAAATGAGAACCCTTAGGATGAAGCACAACTGCTTTCTCTCAATGATGACGATCATATTGAAAGAGAATTTAGCTTTAACTTGGGGCCAGTTTTTACCGGCTTGAGTGACTTCCAGCTGTGGTGTCGGTGACCCTACTTCTTATTATTATTCCCTGGTTGAATGCACTCTATTAATAAAAAGCAAATTGGCAGGTTCTTTAAATGGCAGTAAGCACTGATTTTTAAAAGACAACACAAAGAAAAGGACATGGAAGCATTGATAGAACAGTAAGTTTCGTTTCAGTAAAGAAAGAGGGCTGAAAAGATGGCTGTTAGCTGAACCTGCTGCGGTAACCGTTCACAACGCGTGAATAACCCTCACGCTGTCTGCCTTAAACGTACACAGCGAGGCCGGCCGTGCCCCTGACACTGGAAAGAAGAAAGAAACACAGCTGACTCTTCTTCCAAGTTTTCAAATTTTCTTCGATGATCATATTTTTTAATTATAAATAAAAATTTAGAGTCAAATTTGCTCTCATCAATTCTAGCAAATCTGAATAAATGAATCCGCTGAACTGCCCGACGCACTACACAGCGATACTTCACTATAATTTGATTTGGAATTCCTATTAAAGTTCTCAGTGGTTAGATGGCTCTTTTCGGACAGCGCTTTTCATACATGTTTTCAAAGATGTTATTCTTGCTTTGCTATTCTTTTGAAAAAAAGAGCAATAACTAAACATACCTTTGTACAAGCATAGTTTTATGTGTAACAACTTTATTTGATAAATACTTTGAAATATCACCAAAGATCCTCAGTTCAAACCTGTTATCTTAAAGAACAAAGAAGAAGAAGACGACGACCCATCTACTACATTTCAAATATTCGAGATTTCAAAATAAGGTAACTGGAACTCTATGGAGCTACATGTGTTATTGTTAATAGTGAAATTATATATACATAGCCTTCAGAGCCAAGAGGCATTGGCTGAAATCATGCACAGGAAAACTGACATAAACCTTCATAAGAAATATAAGCATCTGGTTTTCTTTTGAGTTTATTTTTAGTTCCATCAAGGCAGGAACAATTTTAATAAAAGTTTTAAAACTTTGCTTTTACGAACTACAAATTAAATAACCAACCTCTGCCTTAACTGCAGGTAGGCCACTTCCGCTCCATCACTTTCTGAGGAGGGAGTCTGAGCAAAGAAACGAGAACAGGAGCAAGCAGGGGCAGCGAGTCTGAGCGTGCTCTCTCGCACTTCAATCAGTCCTCTGCAAAAACTAAGCCTGCTGCACAGAGAAAATTTCGAAAGGAGTGAGTGTATCTGAGATAAATAAAAGCTTTCAAAGGAAATCTGAAAAGCTTTCTTTCTCTTTCTCCCCAGTCTCACTTTTGGAGGATAAGAAAAAAAATAGAAAACTCATGAATACAGATCCCTTGGGGATTACATGTAGAGGATGGGAACAGGCATGAGCAATGCGTGTGATGCATGTAAAACACAGTAAATTAACTCGTAAGCAATATAAAGATTATTTCAAACACCCATGGTGAGAGACTGATCTTCAACTGCTCACACAGCTTTTTAATGCTTACGTGTTTCTATTCCACATAAAATCATTTAAATTGTATTTAAGAATGACCTTTTCATTTCATCCCAACACTCTGAATTCCATCAGCTGGCACAATTTACACAGCCCCTCTCACTCCACCTTTGGCCAAACGTTTCCAGGTTGTGCCAGCGATTCAGGAGGAGATTAAGAACACATCCTTTTCAAGTCGCACGTGTAAAGATGGGTCCAAACGCAAAACGAAAAGGCCACGCTACCCAGCTCTTTACCTGATAAGGAAGACATTCTCTCTGTCACTCACACTACCATAGAGTCCGCAAAGAGTTCAAGGCCCTACCCAAGACCCTTGTGTGGAAGAGTGAGAAGGAACCCGACCACCACACACACAAGCACACCCCACACGCACGAACTCACCGCGCGCTGCCTCCTTGGTCCCGCAGTGGCCGCTCCACTGCGAGGCCGTTTCCTCCGTTTGAACGGAAGGTATTGACAGTAAGCCTTTCGGTCTCTCGACTTCTTACCATGCCCATGCCTTCTGTTTGCACTGCAGACTTCTCCCAGCACATGCTTTAGCTACATCTATAACTTCGATACAAGGTAAGGAGCAGAAACAATTTTTATCCCAAACGAAGTGGGTTCGGTGCGCCTTTTGGCAGTCAGGGTTCTTAATGTCAGCAACCCTTAGGTCGAAGCACGCTCGCTATTTCATCCAATCCAGTCCAATCCAATCCGAATCAGGACCAAACCCAAACTGGTCGAGTAACCAAAAACGAAGTTAAAATACAGAGTATTTTAAAATGATGCACAATCCTCCTTAACCATTCACCTTAAAAAGGTAAATATAAATGTGCTTTTAGGTAAGGTAAAAACCTTTCCTTCGAGGCCAGGTCTCCTGGCTGCACTTCCGGTCTCTCTCACAAACTCACAGTGCATTGTCTCCGAAGGTCTCCAACTCTGACTTCAGAATGGAGGTGGACTCTCCTCATCACTGCGCAGCGATCCAACTGCAGGTTCTTCGTGCCTTCCCCCCGGGCGTGTGTACCATCCGACCACACCTAACTCATCAGCAATTTCAGTCTGCCAAAGTGTTTAATTTAGTTTTTCTATAGATAATTATGTCACTGATATTTAATGGGTTCACTTAATATTTAACCGTTATTAATCAGGAAAACAAGTACAACTGTAGAAACATGTCTAAAAAAAACCCACAACCGACTCCCTAGAAAAATACAAACCCCACCGGCGCACTGGGGGCAGCTCAGGCCACCCGAGCGTCTCGAGGGGCACTCACTTCACAGAGAGAACGGAGAGCCAGGGCTGGCGAGTGGAAGGGCTGGCAGCGCGACTGTCAGCTGGGAGAGCCACTCCAGCAGATGCAGCGTGGCCACCAACACTGCCCCGAGCGTGAGTGTGCCAAAAGGGAAGGCTGCATAGGGGGCAGTTCTTTATGATGTTTGATGGATGTTGAATGTGATGCAATGAATTGTTCCAACTGCCACTGAAGAATAAAAAGGACTTGCCGCTCAAGCACTGACATTAACGCTTCGAATGTGTAAGAGTTGAACGTTTCTCGTTCCTACAGGTGCATCTTCCGGAAAATCCAGAGAGTGATATTATATATGTATACATAGGGACAGGCTGATTAATGTGCACGTATGGCCTCATGTAACTGTCAATTACTTATAATTAACTCGGCACCAGAGCATTTTACTTCTGCTGGGCTTTAGAACCCGTGCTGTGGTCTGCATGTAGTTCTCTTAGCGTGTTTAGCTTCCCCGTGTGCTCTACTGGGATCGATTCAGATGCCTGCAGCCCAGAGTCATACCGATACTAGGCAAGGACACCAAGGCCCCACCATCGATAAAAAGACAGACAGACAGACACAAAGTCTAGGCTGGAGATGACTAAAAGGCAACGCTACTTCAACACCACAAGCCTTTCTGTACTGGAAGCTTTTTTCTTTGAAAATGTCGTAATGTGATGTTGCCTCGATGCCAGCCAGCTCTTTATCTGCTCACTCATTTGTAAGTATCAACACCATCCCTGAGAACAGTCCTATGTAGAACAAATCACATGCCACTAGGTTAAGATGTTATTTTTTTCCAGACAGAAACCAAACATGTATTTATTTAACATCACAGAAAACAAAAAACAGCTATAAGTTAAATCCTTCTTTCTAAAATCTAATTATTTCCTATTTGACACAAACTCCTTGGTTCTTAAACTTCTTCAGGAACACAGGTTTTGCTCTGAATAATCACATTTGTTGAATGCCACAGAAACCTGAGATTTGTTTCCAGAATTTAAAAGCTCGTAAATAATTCCTGATTTACTAAAAATCAAATAAACAAAACTAGGCAGAATGTTGTTCATCACTTACTAAAAAAATAAAACGTGATTTAGTTTGTAATAGTAAAGAAACAGCATCCCCAGGAAGAGAAATCATGTTTTGTTAAGTCCTTTTAAGATGCTTTTAGGGGTCAAAAATTGGCAACTCAAATTTTCCAGTGTTAATTAATACTTTTATCGTCATCTGTCATCTGTCCTCATTTATAATCAGCAAACCCACATACTGTGGAAAAGGTCAACACTAAAAGTCAGCAGCACATGTCTACAGGAGTAAGTAACTACACAGAACAGCTAACACTTAAAGTTCACTGCCTGATCATATCACTGTATTCTCTGATCAAGGAGCAAGCAGGCATTTTTCAGGATATTGTGAGGATAATTCCAGCTGTTTGCAGATGCTCAGTTACAATTCTAAGCAGGCCACAGTGTTGTCGTTGGTGCTTACAACTTTAACAGTATTACCGTCAGCAATACAGCCATGACGACCTCCCTGTTCAGGAACTCCCCACTCTCCCTACTCCCGTGGTTTGGGAGAAACCATGGGGACAAGGCCTCCCCTTCTCAGCGCGTTTTCCAATAACCCAATTGCAGCGACACACCACCCTCTCCCACAACCATCCTCCTGCTCCAGCTGCTCCCACCACCCTGAATCTCTCCCCTGCAGGCCTAGTGCAGCCTGGGCCTGCTGAGATGCTACCTGCACTTCAGCGCTCACCTTCAGCTGTGGGCCGTATTTTGCCCGGTGCGCCCAACCCCATGTGACCTTCCTGGTCCCTTAAACCCAAGGCACTCCCTTTCCCACATCTCCCCGCGCACCTGCCCATGACACAGACATGTCAGGTGCTAGCCTGTCGAGGCAGAGGCTGTGTTGTGTCCTCGTCAACTGCACAAAGGGGAGGGCGCTGCCCGTGAGGCTCAGCACAGACGCAGGGCTGGCAGAAACAGCCGGCGTGGGTGTGCAAAGGCCCAGCAAGTTACACCGGAAGTGCTGCCGATGGTAACCCCTGAGAGGTGTCTCTCTGTGTCAGCTGACCAGTGTTCTGAAGCTGGTAGGTACGAACCCAGTCATCTAGAAGAGCAGTTTCAACCCGTGCATCACAGAAGTTTTAAAGCATGCGGTCCCTGAGTGCTTAGGGCACCGACCTCTCTTCCGTTAGATTGTCGAAGTAAAGGACAACAGCAGCCGACACAACAGCAGCCATCCTGGTGTGAATGCCCCGTCTCCAACCATAAACACGTGGATCATGTAACAATTCCATCTTGTCAGTCGCATCCCATAATAAGGTTACATCTGACTGGTTAATTCTTGGTCCTAGAAATCCTTACATACAAGTATAGGTACTGATTTTTTAAAGTCACTATGGAGCAAAAAGTGTAGCTAATTCTTCCTATTATTTTTTGTAAACCGATCTAAATCATACCTTTATCATCAGATCAGCAAAAAAATACAATATATTTTTTGGTGTGTTGCAGAATTTTATTAGTTTATGTGCACCATGAGATAAAAAAGTTGAAAATCGCTGATCTAGAATATGTACATGGGCTGAGCACTAATAAAAAGTACCAGCAAACCTGGGACAATAGAAAAGATATTCTGTGTGATAATACAGTGGAATTTACAGGAAGGCATTGCCTACTTAACCAAAACACTTTAAAAACAGTGTTTTTCCAAATGTTAGCAAGATAAACTGCAGAAATTGAAGATCCAAATAACACCTATTACTTTAGTGACCCAAGTGGTTTCAAACATACCAAGCTGACTATTTACCAAACTGAGGTCACATCACCTTTCGACACTGACACTGTACCCCACCCATCCTGTCACCTGAAGTTATCTAGCCTAAAACAGACTGTTTCAAAGAACAGTACCATTTCAGAAGTAGCATACCACTGCCTGTCAGCTTATGAAAAGGAAGTTTTAACTGACCGCACATCGAGTTCTCTATTTTGGGGGGAGGAGACGGGAGGCCAAGAGACTGCGGAAGGCTGTGGAAGTGAATATCCATGCTAGACTCTCTACTTGCCAGTACCCCCCGCCCACCTCGGGCCCATCCCTCTGTCCTTCCCAGGCCGCACCACCATCTTCTCAGAAAGCACATCTGATCACGTCCCTGAGCCGGCTTCAAACTCCCGGGTGCCTTTCTTTTTCCATCAGGCAAGGCGCTCAACCCCACCCCAGTCACCGAATTCGAGCTCCGGGAAGCCCACCTTCTTCCTGGAGATACTTTCAGGTACACCCTCACTAACGGCCCAGGTGAGGCATCTTACTTCATTCATCCCCAGTGCACTCTACTGCATGTCCGGTACTGTACTAGCACAATGGGTGGGTGGGTGGGTGGGAGAGGAGAGATAAAGTGAGGTGTTATCTCCGCTCTCGGGGAATTTAGAGCCCATTGGAGGAGTCCACAACCCCACACACAGCAGTCAGTAGTCCCCACTCCACATCATTTACATACAGATAATAAGTCCCTACACATTCAATGCTTTTATCCTCACCCACTATTTGACCTCTTTTGGTTACTAAACTCATTTCTGTTGCTCTTAGGTGTTTTCCAAGTTTTATGTCCTTCTGATATTTGGCAACATGAAGGTGGACTGGCAGGGCCAATAAATGAAAGAGCATTTACAGATAGGGAAGGAAATCTCAATTCTAGTGGTAAAAGGAATTTCAGCAACAAATGAGCCTAACATCCTCATTCTCCAGAACAAGTGACCCAAGGCAGAGGGACAATTACGTGAGCTGCCTGGGGTTTCCCAGCAGGTCTTCGGCCGAAGCCAACGGACAATCCAGACCTCCAGCATCTCAGCACCATTCTCCTTCCTGCTCTCCTGCCCCTGCAGTGTGTTCAGTGCAGCCCAAAGTCACACAAACAGCTGCTGGTGAGGAGGAAATGACAAAAGCCAAAGGCAGCAAGGTAGCACCATGTAATCTCATCACCGAACGCTTCCTTCGGCTGCTACCGTGTTTGGCATTTGTGGTAAACAGAACTGTTAATCACTTGTTCCCATGTAGTTATTCCCATGGCCTCTGGCTGGCTGAAGTGCACTTCTCTACTCCCGGACTTCGGACTTGGCCATGTGACTTGTTTTGTCCAACGGGATGCTGCTGAACCTGACACTAACAGGAAGGAGGCTTAAAAGGAACCTGCACCTCTGACCCCACCATGAGAAGAACAGAGAGTTGCCTACGTTCCAGGCTCGGACTCACAGTGAGAAACAGAGGGGCTGCCCCAGGCAGCTTCGCACAGGGCATGTGAGCAAGAAACAAATGCGAGTAGGTGCACAAGCCACTCTGAGAGTTCGGAGTGTTATGCAGCAAAAGCTGACTGATACGTCTTATCCTTCAGGTCAAAAATGCAAAGTCCGGTTATCTGCAGCTATTGTATCCCCGAGAGTATTAGCCCCTGTTAAACAAAGCACCAATCACCTTATTCTTTATTTCCTTTTTACTCCTTTCTCAAGGCCATCTTTTATTTGAATTATCTTCCAAAGAGAACACGACTCCACATTAAAGTGAAAAAGAGCGCGACCCCACAGTAAAGTGTCGCCCCCGTGCTCACTGGCTCTGCAGTCAGGTGTTATGTAAAGTGGGAGCAGAAGGCAACCTCTCGGCGCCACCTCCCGGAATGCCGCCTTCTCCCGTCAAAGCAGTCAAGACCTGTCACGGTCACAGCTGATTTATTAAAGATAATTTCCAGCTCTGATGATGGATCCTACAGAGAGGCGGGGAGTGCATGCATCTTTCAGTGCAGGTACCACAGGGTTCTTAAAAACTGCTTTCAAGCCCTTGCCTAGAATAAAACACACTGAGTTCCTTATCTTCCTACGGGTTCACTCAGTGTAAATGTGCTCCAATTTAGCCACTTTCTTATTCCCGAATACAGCTGCCCGTTGTCGAAACTACTCTAATTAGACTATCATCACCTTCTGTAATATTTGAGCTCGGCAGACTTGAAATAAAATTACGTCTGGATGACAAAACACATGCAAGAGAGTCATCTGAAGGGAGGGAACCTACTGCTTACTCTTCTTCCCCCTTCCTATGGCAAGGTAAAGTCTGCTTCCTTCCTTTATTCCTCTGCCATGTAAAATGAGAAGGGTATACTTCCTTTTGAAAGTGCGCAGTCTCCACATGTACACACCGTTGGTGTGTCTGGTGTGTGTGCAGAACTGCGCACAAACACCAGTCAGCGTGAGTGTCCACTGGTGCGCAGTTCCCACATGTATACACCGTTGGTGCCTGGTGTGTGTGCAGAACTGTGCGCGAACACCTGTGAGTCTCCATGGCGCAGCACCACAGAAGACACAGGTTTCAAGGCGCCTGTCTTTTCCTGTCAAACAGCTGGCAATCTTCTTAGCAAAGTAAAGGCTGCTTGTCCGTTCTGGACTTTAAAGAGTTAACCAGCACGTGACGAGGAAAGCGAAGTTAAACATTCCTCCCAGTTTTCCTAACCAAAATCAGGAGACGAGCACTGTCTTCAGGGAAGACTGGACTCGCACATGAGTATATTCAAGCCAACGCTTAAGATACTCTTCAGGGGAAAACCCCCCAAGGCCACAGGTTCTTAACCCAGAGCCTGTAGATGGAGGCTGAGGGATTAGTGAACCTGGGTGATCGGGGAAACACAGATTTTTGTTTTCACCACCTGCTACTGAAAGTTAGCATTTCAATTACGAAAGGCGGCAGCGTGGTATTAACGGTGCCCGTGACACTCACACCAGCGGAGACCTGGCGCCTTCACGTTGCAACTGCTGTCAGGGACTCAGAACACTGGGACTCGGATGAGCAGTCGCCTCCGAGTTACTTTCCCTCGTGGCTGAACCCTGCTGTTCCAGTGTGCTGACCAGGAGGTGCACGCATCGCCACGGGACAAATCCGGTCACCGTGCTCACTACAGCCGGTTTCTCCGCAACCCCACGTGCTGCTGTGAACCAGCCCGCGTGGGGAGGAAGGCCGAGGAAAGGGAGAGCAGCTAACAGCACAGAGGTCTGTAACAGGGAAATTTAAAACTGGTCATTCTGATGAGGCATCTGTCTGTTTGGCACCAGCTAAAACTGGGAAGCAGTAACTGTACAAGGGGGTACTTAGTGTGTGAGGGTGAGGACATTGTGCCAGGAAACCCCGAGTATCTAAGCTGTAAAACACCGTAATGAGCAGGTAACCTCGGTTGCAGCGTCCACGCCTCTGCCCTAACCTCTCCTGTGGCTGTGACTTTAAAACATGCCGGAGTCAGCAGGTTCGCTGTGCGTCAGACCTGAAATAACAAATGGCTTATTCTCCATCCCGATGGAGGAAACGCATCATGGCCCATTGTGGCTCACTTCACCGGGGCTGTTTTTACAGGAAAATAGAAAAATAACTAAGTTATCCCGCCTTACCATTTTTAATTTTTTATTAACAAAGCACTATACTACAATCCACATCTTAAAAAAAAAAAAAAAAAGCGTGTGTTCAATATAAGCTATAAAAACAATACCTCACAAATCTCTGGAAGGAAAAATAACATAAACAGAAAGAAAATTAAGTTTTGACCAACAAATACCCTGGCAGGCCAAGATAACCAATTAAATGCATTCACTTCATCAAGATAAAGTGCTGTTTATTTAACCCGTCAGCCACGGAATAATGCTGCTAATGGCAGCCAAAATCTCTCCCCACCGTTTGTTCGAGTTGCCAGGCTTCACAGAACTGCACTTCCTTTTACAGAAATGTATACATACATTCCAGAACCCCAAGTCTTAGTTATGCCAAGCTCTCACCTGAAAGGCTGGGGAAAAGTGACACCTTCCCCCAAAAAGAATGCGCATCAATGGCATCTACGCTGCGGACAGACTAAAACCCGTGATGCCTGCATGTGAAGCAGCAGACTGGGTGAGGAGCAGCAGAAAGAGAACAGCGCGCTCTGTCCTGCCACTACACGTACTCTGCGTGACCTCACGGCTTCCAAAGACCCCTGACGCCGCCGCTTCAGAATGTGCCCAAAAATGTCACTATGGTGAATTCTGTACGTTTTAAAATAAACACTTCAGCAAGCCGTCATCACTGTAGCCAGCATTGGGTACATACAGTGTGTATTTCAGAGTATGAGCAATTAATTTAGAATTATGTATGAGGTTCTCCGTGTATAATACAGCTGAAGACAAAAAAATCCACAGCCCTGTCGGTTTATCACGGTAAGAGAATGAGGCCATCATCCCACCCCACTTCCGGGACGTGGTGCTGAGAGGTAATCCAACCTGCTAGGGTCCCCATGGACCGACCTGCCCAGTCCCTTCCCTCTGACCCTTTTGGTGCCCCTAAGCATGAATGGGGAAAGGGGGAAAGACACAGAGAGGCAAACAGACGCTGGACTTCAGTACGTTGGTGTCCTTTGCAAGTGTGAGTGAGGTTTAAAAGGCTGAAACTCTGCACTCTCGACAGCCCCGCTACCTCCCTCCTACCATCACAGCTACAGTGCTATCAACGGTTCAAAAAACTAAAACTAAAAACTGGGGGCAAGGTTTCACCCTGCCGGCTGCAGGACCTACTGAGGCCAGGGTGCGTCCGGTGAGGCCCTCAGAGGCCAGTCAGAGAAGGCACTGCCCCTGCAAGTTCCAATTCGCTGCATTAACTGTCACACAGCGGGGACCTGGAGTCTCACGGGCCAAATCTGGGCCTCACCACCCCTCCCGGAAGGTTCTATAAAGCTCAAATGGCAGAGTATGGCAGGCACACAGCACATCACACACACTCGAGTATCACAAGAAATGCTGTTTATGATGGGAAAAGATGACAAAGCGTCTCCATGAATCTTTAAAATTCAATATCAGGACGGCACCTCGGGTTTCAGCCTTAAGGGAGAAGAAACAGAAGGACTCTTGAGATACGTGTTACACATACATACACACAAATACACACACACGTGTAAGCATACCTAAGGAGACTTCTTTCAAAAAGCAACTTGACCCTACAATTTCAATGGCCAGGAAATGTGAAGTCCTAGGCACAAAATTTCTTGTTTAAGTCAATTCCGTTACTGGTCTACCACTTGATCTGCTCTACCAATTGATCTCAAATTTTAATGGTAACTTTATAAGAAGAAATGACCCCAAAACTCTGTTCTCCCCTATCCCCATATACTTCTTTCACCAGAAACACAGGGGCAAAGAACTAAACTTTACCAGCCACAACTTTAAGAAATCTGCTCGGGGTCCCCAAGTCCTTGAACTTTGAGGTCTTGGTTGAAAAGAGCACCTAAGGCACCTAAACTCTTATTCCTCCATCAGGATTGCCCCTAGGTCAATGCCACAGAGCAAAGCCAAGGTGTCCTCTCTGGGGGGTGGCATGCGCCTTGGGGACTGGGTCTGTGCGAGGAACGGCTAGGAGCAGAGAGAGTGGACGGTCAGCAGTGGCCTGCCTTCTCTCTCTTCCTTAGACACAGCAGGATGGGACACAAATTACATGTGGTTTGCGAGAGGCCTCCTCCCTTTACAATCTGCTTCTCCAAACCCTTCCCCAATCTAAATCAGTTTTTATTTTCAGTTTGGTGTTTAAAGGGGAAAAAAAGTTCACACACACAGAGGGACCTGAATCACATCAAAGTGTAGAACTTCAAAGTTGCAGTCCCCACAGCAACAGCAGCTCGGCTCCCTCTGCGATTTGGGTGTTACTGTGATGGCAGTCTCTCTGATCTACGACCTTGATGTGGGGGGGAGGCAGTGTGGCCGGGTCGCGGGCTCTATCAACTTGAATTTCCTGCCTCTCGCTTGGCTGAGTTTAGTGGGGCGTTAGCATCTGCATTTAAAACAGGTCCCCAAAGAGGAAGCACATTCAGGTCACTGGAACAAACTTGAGCTCAGGCCCAGCGGAACCACCTGACCCACGGCCTGGCACCCCGGCTTTCCAGGCGTGTAGTCGCGCACCCGGGTCCCATGATCGGGACTGACAGGACAGCTGGCGTAGGGTTTCAGGTGGGGCCCTTCGTGGAGGGAACCATTAAATGGCCCGTTTTTCTCAGAGCTTGTGAGGAGCTTTAACAGACAGAGAGAAGGTATATCAAGCTCTTCCTTAAGGGAAAAAAAAATAAGAGAGACAAATACAGTAGCACCCAACCCAGCATTTGAACTAGCAGCAGTCACCTCTTCTCTACCATAGTGGTTTCCCAAGGTATTTTCCAGCAGTTCTAGTTCCTGATTTCAGTGGCCACTCTGTTCCAGGAATAAGAACAAAATTCAGTAGAGACAAATGTTGGAAAAGCCCCAGGGAACTAACCTGGCGCCAGCAGTCACATGCAGCTTCACCAGGCCACGCCAGCATGCTCCTAGAAGACGAACTGCTTGCTATCTGCTTGGTCCCCACCGTCCTGTCTCCTCCCGTGACTGAAAACACTGACACTAGGTACATGTAGCCACAGGATACCTGCCGACTATGAGCTAAGGCCTCAGCACTGCTGGGAAACCCACCCCCCGTTTCAAAGCCCGATCCTGTCACGCGAGGGCCCAGCGTTTAATTCATCTGAACACGCTACCTGGGAAGTAGCCTAGAAGCCTCAAGGTGGCTGGGACTTTTAAGACCTGAAAATACAGTTTGCCCGCCTCGTTTTCCCAGTAGGAAAAGGAAGAACAGAGGGAAATGCTCTGTTGAGGGTTTTATTACTGAGAACGATGCTGGAAGAATTCAGTCAGTGGAAGACCCACGCCCTGGGCACTGCAAGAACAGGTGCGCATAGGGTAACACCCCTGTCTTCTGGGCCAGCCTCCCAACAGCCTCCACTGTTCAGAAATCAGTGAAGCCACATGAACAAACATGAACCAGAAAGCCGGGGCCGAAGAAAGTGGCGGCAGCAGAGTGCTAACCCACAGAGCACAGGACCATCACCTACAGCCCGCTGGAACTGACCTTTGTCGAAACTAAGGTCAGTTAGTGAACACACTCTGTTACACAGGCTCCATCCTCATTTGAAGACCATTTTTAAGTGGCTCATCAGCACACAGTTACAAAAGGTGTTTCCAGAGCTCCAGAAGGCATCACGAGACAGACCAGGAGGAGGTGGTCGGGAGATGACCACCCCCAGCCCCCCAGGAAGGGAGAGAGCACAAGGGGACCGAACTCACAGGGACAGAAAAAGTACGTTCACACGACAAGCACTTGCTGGGCACCGACTGAGTCGTGGGTGCAAAGGAATGAACAAAGCAGACCAGTGCTTGTCCTTGTGGCGCCCAGGCTCTAGAGGGGAGACGACAGGCGGAGCATGTGAGGTCAGGGGGCAGCCAGTGCTAGGAAGAACAACAAAGCAGAGTGGAGGGTGGGTGGAATGCACTGGGGATGAGGGAAGGTCGGACAGAAAGGTGACACAGGCCTACAGGAGGTGAGGTGAAGGCCGTCAGCCATTCACACACCTGGAGGACAGCATTCCAAACAGAGGCCAAGGGTGGTGCCAAAGCCCTACGGCAGGAGGAGGCTGGCCTGCAGGGATGCCGGTGTGACCAAAGAATAGGAAAAAGAGGTCAGAGAAATAACTGAAGGATGGGGGGGGGCGGGAGGGGGGAGAGGGTAGGGGGGTAATTCTCAGCAGAGAAACGCTCTGGCCCTGCAGGCAGCAGGCTGAAGGACGCAAAAGGCAAAAGGCCAAAGCGAGGAACCAGTTAGGAGATTCTGCAAACAGCAGGTGAGAAATCCTGCAGCTCCGACCAGGGGCCACAGGACAGGAGGAGAAGTAGATGGGTATCTGGACACATTCTGAAGGTGGGGGTGACAATTTGCTGATTGAACTGTATGTTGGGTGGGGAAGGAAAGGGAAAAAAGGTCTTCCTGAATTCAGAAGCATTTTAGTTATCCGCACTTTTTACTTAAAGGAACACAAATATCTTTAGCAGACCACACTGAGACGAGAACACTGCCCACACAACAAAAAACCAAGTCGGAGCACTCTGCAGACGGGCAAACGTTGGAAGACGTATGGAGAGTGACAGAAATGTTGATAAAAAGAACCAAAACAGGCAGCTCTGGAAGGTTCTGCGGAGGAAATGAGTCTCCAGGATGAGACGATACAACCTGATGAAGAGGCTGGGGAAGAAGTTCAGATGAAGAGCCTCAGCAGAGGGCGACTGCACGTGGGGGAGACCCCGGTCTGCAGTCACGTCACAGGCAGGGGCGGCAGAAAGGTGGCTTCCTGACGGGGAGTCGCCTGGTGGCATGGGCTGGCCGTGAGGAGGAAGGTTATTTGGTACAGGAGGTTAACAGTGAGAAGCTAGTACAGGAGCGGGACCAGGCTAAAACACAGAGGCAGGGGGAAAAACTTTGTCTCAGTGCTGAGTGGGGGCAGATGCTACACACAGGTAAGACCTGAAAAGGAGACCCACACAATGAAAAGAATAAACTAGCACTACAAGGGCGGACAGGTGTGGAAAGCAGCAACTAACCCCTGGGGCCAACTTCAATTCGTTGGTGGTGGTAGATTCTTAGAGTAAACACTAGACAAACTCTGAGTTTTTCAAGTTTGTTTGTTTGTTTTCAGGTCAAATCCCTTCTGCTCTGGACCCCCTACCCTAACACGCAAACACACACACACAGTCACCCCGCCCCCCTCACCTTACTGAACCCAAGCCGTTTAATATAAATAACTGAACAGACCTTTAAAATATTACACAAAAGTATTCACCCCTGCACGGAACCCAAATGGGATGAGAGGAAGAGAAACAGTATTTTAGGGAACAGTCTATCCCTAGCGATTAAGGGAATTAAAAAAGTGAAAGGTTATTAAGAATGTTTATGACTAAAAAGAGAGAAAGGTTACTTATCCCAGCAGAGCTCAGATTCTTTTGACAGAAAAGGAGACAACCAGACAAAATGTCCCTTCCGCAAGGCCCAGACGGGGATCCAGTTCAGCCATGGGCCACACAGGGCCACGGCACACAGGGCCACAGCACACAGGCCTCGACAGGCCAGCACCGCCGCCGTCCCCACTGGTGTCTGGGTAAAGGGACCAAAGGAAAAAATACAGTGAGTTAAGGGGGGTGGGGGTGGGGTGGAGACCAGGACCTGAAAACGGGAGGGAAAGAGCGAAGGAACAATGCTGGAAAAGAACGAAGGAGAAAACACAAGCAGTGTCTCAATAACTCCAGAGTTGCTACTAATGAAAGCACGGGTATTCTGTGCCACTGGCAGGCCACAAACGAGACGTGGCGTGTGTGAAATTCTCTGGAGACACTGCAAAGCCCAGAGCGTACGTCTAAGACATAAGGAACGAGAAACAGGCAGTCTAGCTCTTGCACGCCAGCCCACCGAACAAACAGCAAACCACTTCAGCTGCGTCCCCGCGTCGGCAAAGCGGAAACCAAGGCGGGGCGTGCCTGCCGAAGGGACGTGTGCATTTTTATGTGTTCCTTCCAGAGTCCTTCAAGATTTAGGAGTTCTAAATGTACGTGTATAGACACCAGTCCGTAGTAAGGTGAGCCCTCCTCCTCCCTCCAGCCTCCCAAGAGCTGTGCCCGCGTTGCAGGGTGGCAGTCTGGTGGCGAATGAAGGCTGGAAGGAAAGCCAGGGCCACTGCCCTGAGGAGCAGAGCCACCGATCGGAGACCAGCACAAGAAAGGCAAAACTACGAGCCTGGAAGACAGAGACCTGGACGGGATTCTGAGTTGGTATTTTTAATCAACGCTGTTATCTACCTAAAGTGTCTAGGCCTTAACTTCTACTTGGAAGAAGGGGAACTGCAACATTATCTTCCAGTACAGACGGACTTTGCCCTTATCGTTCAGCACAAAGTAAGTACTCTATAAAAGGTCGTTATCTCATTGGCTTGTCTACAGCTGAAGCTCGATTTTTCTCCCCATTATTCCTGCCGGCGTCCCGGCAGCAGAAAACAGTACAAAAATGGGGCTCTTCCCACTCAGTCCTTAAAGACCCCTCTGTGAGACAGGTGGTCATCTGCAAGTGTTAGAGGCTCCTCAAAAGATACTTGATGGACTAATGTTATTGTTCGGCATTATATAATTATCTGTGTACAGTACTGTATCAGATTTATATAATTTCGCCTTATTAATGAGCTTGACATTTCTCTTATTTAAAAGCCTATATCCACTAAACACTTATCCTCCACTCTAAAATAAAAATCTCAAACTTCCTAACTGTGGAAAGAGCTAGACGTGACGAAGAAGTGTTGATTTAAAAAGAAAAAGACCCTGACTGAACTGGCTGAGTTTCAACACCACCCCTCCTCCAGCGCCTGCTCGCCCGGGCAGCTCTTCGCTGGCAAAGGCAAACCTGCCTTTCCCAAGTCAGAGACCCACACAAAGGGAGCCGAGCCTTCGCCCTCGCCACACAATCCCACCATTTCCTGCGCCTGCTTCCCGGACTGTGAAACCGAGTCAACAGCAGGCAGTAGTTCCGGGACTGCGGAGATGACGAAAGAAGATAGTGCAGAGCAAGTACAGTGCTCCATGCCGAGCACGCAACGTCACTGTTAAAAAAAGTCGGCTCTTTGTTATTATTGTTACTGATAAATCTCAACCCTTTAAAAATTATTTTCCGGCTTCCTCCTATTTTGCCCGTTCCCGAAGAAGGACTAGAGGTAGAAGCAAGCACGGAGGAGGAGGAGGAGGAGGAAGAGGGTGCTCATTGAGAAACTTCTCCAGGTGGGAGGAGACACCCAGAGCAGTATCTGCTTCCCGAGTTACGAGTTACATCCGAAGGTTTAAGTTCACCTTTACGGATGCTAACGCTTAACAGTGACACAGTTCGATTCTCAGCTGAAGGAGTATCTTTTAACGAAAGTACCTAAATCAAAACAACCTACTTTGCAGTTATTCACCCCTCCTCTAGTCCTCCAATGGAAAAGCTTAAAATCAATAAAACACAGGTAAAAGGGCAACTGACTTCTGAAAAATAACACAATCTGTATATTGAAATACATGTCACCAACCATCAAAAATACAACCATAAAGACACTAACCCATTGCCGGGCTACTCCAGGAACGCAGACTTTTTAAAGGAACAGCGGGAATCATGGGGGGCACTTAGTTCTTGCTGTTGCTGACTGTTATTAATGAACCTGTTTCATCCTGTATGCACATCTCTGTGCAGCAGCGGAACACCCAGAAGGCAGACCGGCAAAGTCACTCACTCACTGATGACCAAAAGCAAAATGAGAAAAGGAAATCAAAAATAGAATTAAATTACACTGAAAAGTTAGAATGCTGGGTTAAAAATCAAGATCAAATGGAAAGGTCCTGGCTGGGTAACGCAGCTGGTTAGAGTGGCATTTTGATACACTAAGGTTGCAGGTTCAATCCCCAGTCAGGGCACATACTAGAATCAACCAATGAATGTATAAATTAGTGGAACAACAAATCTATGTCTCTCTCAAATCAATAAATAAAAAAAAAAAATTTAAGATAAAATTTAAAGTTCAACAGTTGATCACGAGAAATTAAAGTCCCACAGTGCTTGAAACAGGTCAGTAGTGTGGCTGAAGGTTGCAAACAACATTACTGCAAAAATGCATCACTCATGAACTTGATGCTTCTCTTCCTAAGACCATAAAGAAATGCTATACTATAGGAGCTTCATAAAAATGTACCAGAACCTACAGTAATGCTTTCCTTTAGAACATCTCAACATCATAAAATAAAAGAACAGTAACCGAATATCACTTACCAGGTATCGCCCACCTTACCCAATCGCTTAAAAAGCTCCAGTGCTGGTCCACAGCGTGCTGCGAGAACGGCTCTCTGACTGAAGGAGGCGCGGGGAATCAGGGCCCCAGCAACATTCTCACCACGCGTTACACGGTGGTCGCCAGGCACAGGGCAAGGGGCACACTGTGTATGAGCTTCAAACTTTTTACAGTTTATCGACTACACTCCAAATTACTTTTGGAAATTTCCCAAGCATATGGCATTACCCACTCTCCTAATCTAATCTCATTTTTTGTAAACATGTAAAGGAACATATGATTGTAACTCTCGATGAGAATATTGCAGGGACGGAAATAACTCTCACTGAGAGCTATGCGTACAGTCTTTAATGTATATGACAGAGAATGCTTCTGGCGATCCACTAGGTGGAAACTTTAACAGTGTAGCATCAGCGCTGAAGACCTGTGTTTATATTCCAAAGCTCTTCCCTGCCAACCTATCACGAAGTATGGCTTCAAATGGTATCTGAAAGGAACAAAAAGTCTCGTAAAATGTAAAGTTTTAATGGGGTAGATTTGAGTAGGAATTATTATGAAAGTACTTTTTACTGTGATAAAGTAGATTATGAAAAACTGCTTAAAGCTGTAATGCAATGGTATTACCAGACAGAGTTAGAAGAAACACAAAATACAGTTAAGGTACTGGATTCAAACCAAAACAGGAAATAAAGGCATTACCACGCCTGCCACAAACGTGGCACATGGATACAGTGTCACGTGTGCGACCTCAAACTAACCAGACACAGCACACACACACATGTACTAAGTACAACACGCGTCCTAAACTCTTAACTCGGGTCTCCTTTCCACTAAGTAAAACGAAATCCAGCCAATTCTGAGCGCTGTTTGGTAAGTGTCCACATTGGAGCAAAAATTTCCTATGTGGCCCGGTAGAAAATTCTATAAACAGAGTTTAAAATACTCCATCAGCACAGACTCAATTAAAAAGATAGTTTAATTTTTCACAAAGAGGGAGAAAGTGTTTGTATGATCTTGTGGTGCCACTTTAAAACAGTGGAGGTGCAAATTGAAGGGAAACACGGCTTAACGAAGGGCACAGCGCAGAGCTGGCCACCTTCCTATGACATTTGATGGGGACGTGCCTCCACACGTCCACCGTGAGAAGCATTCAGGGCGGTGCAGACTGTCGTCTCTATCTTATAGATGCTGAAACGAAAACGCAGAGTGCACACGACATACCGACCGGGGACCGGGGAGAAAGCCTTTGGCACCTCCACTCCTCTCGATTTTAAAATCTAAGGCTATTTTAGAAAATACCTGTTCTATGATATATTCTACTGAGACACAATTAAAAAAAAAAAAAAAAGCCTATCCAGCAGACATTCTGGTAATAGGATGTATTTTTAACTAATTCTACCACTTAAAACACTGTAAAAACTTGAAAGGGTCCAACATTCCCAAATCTCCCGAGAAAGGAACCAAGTAAGGTAACCAACCTTAGGCCATCATGCCAGTTTAATATAAATGATAAATGTTACAAAACTGAAAACCTATCACTGTTCCTAAAGACTCTGCCCAAGTGGCATCAGCCTAATTCCTTAAAACCAGAGGGCAGCTTTCCTCCATCTGAAGCGCAAGGGCCCCAGCTATCAACCTGTGCACAAGGGTAGCTTCACGGTCAAGGATGCAACGAACTTCGTGGGGCCACAGATCCAAAGCTTCTAAAACGTCACCACCTCTTTCCAACCGTTACCACCAGAAGTGTGGTGATGTCCCACAGGAGTTCAGAAATGTGTGTGTGTGTGTGTGTGTGTATGTCTGTGTGTGTATATACACATACATACAACTGTATGCACCTCAGGGACATGCAACTGCCCTTTGTTCCGTTTTATTCTTCTCTCCTCCTTCCTTCTGTACTTTTCCAGATCACGAGCATGAGAGCCCCACCCTCACCTCCGCTCTTCTCCAGCTCCGCCCACAGCCCAGCGATTTTCTCAGTGCCTCCTCCACGCCATACCCCTCACACCTGTTCATTCTCCCCAAGCCTAGAGGGATCCTACCCCCCACCCACCTGCTCAAACACCCCCTGACACTGTACAATAGCTGGTGTGTCCTCCTCCAGATTGACGACTGCATCAAAGATGAAAACTAAGGAACTGCTCTCCTCAAAAAAGACTAAACAAAGGTGAAACTGTTTAAATGCCTTGTGTGGCTCTGCACTGGATCATCCGCCAGGAGGAACAGGAAGTTGCTATCAAGGATGTTCCTGGGAAGCTGGCAAAATGGAACCCGGAATGAAAGATGCTGTATGAATGGTAAGCTTCCAAATGTGACAGCACACGTGGATACACGACAGGTCACTTGATTTTTGGAAATATACACAAAAACATTAAAGAATAAGCCCTGGCTGGTGTGACCTAGTGGACTGAGCATCTGCCTGCAAACTGAAAGGTCACTGGTTCGATTCCCAGCCAGGGCACACACCTGGGTTGCAGGCCAGGTCTCCAGTTGGGGACATGCAGGAGGCAACTGATCAATGTTTCTCCCTAAAATCGATGTTTCTCTCCCTCTCTTCCTCTCTCTCTAAAAAATAAATAAAATCTTTTAGAGAAAGAAAAAAAATTAAAGGATAAGGCAAGACCACTTCTATCAGCTACTCTCGAACAGGCTGGGGAAAAACATGTGTGTATAAATGTTTTTGTGTATAAATTCACACATACACATGTGTGTATATGAGGTCTGTCTGGAAAAAGTCCAGCCACTGTTAATGTAACGAGATTGGTTGGCACCGGATTCATGTAACCTGGCAGCCAAGAGGAGGGGGCTGGAATGCGCATGCGTGAACAATGACGACTTCACTGTACTAGTCAGTGGGGGCGGTAGACGCATGTGGGGGCGGTAGACGCATGTGGGGGAGTGAGCATGTGTACTATGTGGTCATCACATTCAAAATGACTGAGCGAGTAGAGCAACGAATCTGCATCCAATTTTGCATTAAACTTGAACATTCCTTTGCAGAAACTACTCGGATGATTCAGAAGGCCACAGCTATGGACAACTGGTGATTGGCAGCTTCATCACAACAACATGCCCGCTCATGCATCACTTCTCATGCGGAGTTTTTTAGGCAAAACACACAATCACCCAGGTGACTCAACCCCTTTACAACCCAGATTTGGCCCCCTGTGACTTCTGGCTTTCCCAAAACTAAAATCACCTTTGAAAGGGAAGAGATTTCAGACCATTGATGAGACTCAGGAAAATACGACAGGGCAGCTGATGGTGATTGGGAGAACTGTGTGAGGTCCCAAGGTGCCTACTTTGAAGGGGACTGAGGCATCACTGTCCTATGTACAGTGTTTCTTGTCTCTTGTATCTTCTTCAATAAATGGCTCTGTTTTTCATATTACTTTCTGCACAGACCTCATACATAAGAATGCAAGCAAAGATGGCATTGTTAAAAACAAGTGAATCTGAATGGAGGATGTATACAAGTTCTTCCTATTACGCTCTAAGCTCATCTGCTGGGGAAAAGCCCTTTGAGGGGGCACGCGTCGCCTTTCACGACAATGGATGTTCATTATCTCGATGGTGGTAATGTTTCACACGTGCGTACATAATGTCAGAACTTACCTTCCTACAGTTTAAAGATGTTATTTATTTCTCTTTAGAGGGCAAGGGAGGGGGAATGAGAGGCAGAGAAACACCAATATGAGAGAGAAACATCAACTGGTTGCCTCTCGTACACGCCCGACTAGGGAGCAAACCTGCAACCCAGGCATGTGCCCTGACCATGAATCAAACCCACAACCTTTCCACTTTGCGATATGCCCAACCAACTGAGCCACACAGGTCCAGGCTAAATGTGTTTTAATTTACGGATTTTAGAGACAGTAAGGGAGTAACACTGATTTGTTACTCCACTAACTGATGCACTCATTGGTTGATTCTCGTTGTGCCCCGACCAGGGATTGAACCCACAACCTTGGCGTATCAGGACAACGCCCCAACCAACTGTGCACTTTCACTGCTCAATTAAAAGCCCAGTTCACCTGCAAAGTGGGGGTTCCGGCCACCTACTGACGAGATGCTCTTGGGAAGCGGCACAGTAGCTGCGGTTCGAGTTCACTGGGTGGGAGGTGGGAACATGCTCTGCGAGCTGAGTAACGCAGCACAGTGCTCGTGGTCATTGCCCCACACCTCCAAAGCCCGGCAGGCCCCGCCTTCTCCAGAGTCGTCCCCAGCTGCCTTCTCTGAAACAGAGTCGCCTCTCCCCTGAGTGCCCAAGGCAGTAATTAGGGATCCTCTGAGAGGCCACCTAGGGTGCACCACGTTCATCACAAGTGCACCTTGTGAATAAAATCACCTACGTCACACTACGCCCCCAAGTGTAACAGCCTCATCTCTATATGCCAGCCTTGCACACTATAAAAGCTCCATATGTGAGTTCCAAGGTGTAGTGAACTACAGTCAGACCGTAATTACTGAAGATGCCTGTGACGACAGGTTCTGAATGGCCTACCCTTCACGCACAACCCATACATGTTGGATGGACCTCCTTCCACATACCTGGTAGTGGGCCTCGGCTAAAACCTGGGAGGAGACCACAGGGCGGCCCAGCCTCCCTGTGGGGCACCTGGCTGCAGGCGGCCCCTGCTGGAGCGCTGGCTTCTTTAGGAGGAGCCACAGAGGCGGGACTCAGGGTGACAACGAGGGCTAGGGGAGCGAGTGTACATCATTCTGAAACCAGAAGACCTAGAAGGCAGGTGGGAACTGGCAGTCAAGAAGGCTCCAGAAAGAGCAAGTAGCTGGTGTGAGCGTTTCTCACGCTCGGCATTCAAGCCCATTAGTGTACGGTGTGATAAGAACTTTTAGTTACACCACACATAGTATTTTTAACATACTAGATAATGCTCACCACTTTTTAAAAACATGATAATATCTTCTACCTTTTACCACAAAAAAAAATAAGGGAAGGAGGTTTAAAATGTAATGTGCTAAACCAGGAACCCCACACCTGCCCCGAAACAGCAGGGGCAGTGAGACCCCGGGACCTCTGACCACACAGACAACCCGCGTGCCCGCGGGGCTGATCTCGTGTTTGTCCTCGCTGACAAGCAAAAATGATGTGTCACCGCGGGGAGACCCGGGAAAGGCTCCCCTTTGGCGACCGGTGGGGTAAACCACCAAAGGGTGTAAACACTGCCCCCTCGAAGCCTACTTGCATTGGCAACAACACTGCCGCTTTCCTTGTTTCACCTTTTCAATTTCTCAAATGGGAGTTGCCACAAGGCCACCCCTCCCGGCGCTGCCATGAGGAAGGCGGCTCAGAGGGGCACAGAAGAGGTGATGCCCCCCAGGTGTGACTGTCGATTCCCAAAGGGGCTACTGAGGGGCAGGGGAATGACTTGCGAGGGGAAGTGAGAAAGAATGAAGCCTCTATAATGAATAAAGAAACGAAGAGAATGCCGAATCGTCACTGGCTCGGGTTCTCAATCCTGTGGGGCAGGAGGAGCTGCGTGTGGGGTCCCGGGGAAGGTGGCAGCGGTGGGGGAGAGGGCTTCCTGAGAAAAGGCTTCATGCCCCACCTCTGCAGCACAACCACAGGCCTGACAACTGAAGGGCAAGTTCAGGGCCGCCGCTCCGCAAACCATGAAGGTGACCTCACGCTGCAGGCCCAAAGTGACGAGAAAAGGTCAGAGACCTACACGTAAGAACGAACGCCATGAACTGTCAGAAGAAAGTGTAAATCTTTGTGACCTTGGAACAGGCAGTATTTCCCTAGACATGACCCCAAAAGCACAAGCAACAAAGGGAAAAACACCGGAAGCACCTCAAGTGTCCATTAATGTATGGACATAAACGAAATGTGGTACATGCACACAGTGGAGTATTACTCGGCCTGCAAAGGGGAGAAAATTCTGTTACATGCTGTGTGTATCCACCTGAAGACATATGCTAAGGGAAATGAGCCAGTCACAAAAGGGCGAATACTGCCTGACTCCGTCCGTGAGGAGCCTCGAACAGTCCAACTCAGAGAGACAGAAAGTAGCAGCTGGTTACCAGGGGCGGACGGACGCGGGAGGGTGTGAGGAGCTGTCAGTGAGCTTCGGTTGTCCAAGGAGAAGAGAGTCCCGGGCACGGTCACGGTCACTGACGGGACTTCATGCTGTTGCACTGTGTGCTTAAAAACGGTTAAGATGGTAAACTGATGTGGATTTCACCACAACTCAAGAAAGAAAAGAAAGAAAAAAACACCACCCGAAAAGGGAAAAGACAACCCACAGAAGGGGAGAAATTATGTGCAAATCATGTATCTGATAAGGGATCTGGATCTAGGCTACATAAAGAGCTCTTAAATCTCTATACAACAAAAACATAAATAACACAATTAGACACTGGGTAAAAGATCTCAAAAGAGATCTGTCCAAAGACATCCGAATGGCAAACGCCAGTAAGCACACGAAAAGACTGCTCAACACCAACCATCAGAAAAATGGAGGAGAAAACCACCACGAGACACCACTTCACAGCCAGTAGGGCGGCTAAAACAAAACAGGCAGCAACGAATGTCGTCAAGGATGTGGAGAAGTTAGAACTCTCGTACCCTCCTGGTAGGAACGGGAAATGGTGCGGTCACTTTGGAACAGTTTGGCAGCTCCTCAAAAAGTTAAACATGGAGTTACCGAGTGACCCAGCAATTTCACTTCTAGCCAAGAGAAAGGAGAAATATGTATACTCGTGTACGCACGCGCATACACAAACTGTACGTGAGTGATCCTAGCAATATCGTTCTTAAGAGTCAAGAAGTGGAAGCAACCCAAACACCTATCGATGAGTAAACGGATAGATGAAATGTAGTCCAGCCATACAACGGAAGATGACTGGGCATCAAGCAGGAATGAAGCACTGTCTCGTGCAACGACATGGATGAAGCTCGAAAATGTTATGCTAAGTGAAAGCCAGTCACAAAATGGTGCACATTACATGATTCCATTTGTATGAAATGCCCAGAATAGGCAAATCCATGAAGACAGAAAGTAGACAAGTCGGTAGTGGCCTAGCGCTGACAGGAAAGGGGCAGTGAGGACTGACTGGCAATAGTTGTCTTTGGGGCAGTGCTGAAAATGTTCTGAAATTGACTGTGGGGATGGCGGCACAGTCCTGTGCATATACCGAAACCCACCGAATTGCACTCTTTAACTGAGCCCTGGCCAGGTGGCTCGGCTGGTTGGAGCGGTGTCCTGTACACCGAAAGACTGCAGGTTTGATTCCTGGTCAAGGCACACACCTAGGTTGTGGGTTCCATCCAGGAGGCAACTGATTGACGTTTCTCTCTCTCTTCCTCTCTCTAAAAATCAATACGCATATCCTCAGGTGAGGATTAAAAAAATTAATGGGTTAATGGGTATATGGATTGTATCCCAATAAAGCTATTAAAGCTCAATAAAAGTATGAATATGGGTGAGTATCTATCCATTCCATGCCTAAAAGATACCTTAGTCCCAGTAACCCACTGAATGGCAGAGGAGAGAACTCACAACTCGCCTATAATCAATTACAGGAACTGACCCTCCCCCCCCCCCCCCCCCCCCGCAGCCTCCGTGGTGGCACTAACCCACGCACACGTCAGGAGACGGGCCTGCTGTTCCCATTGCACCAAACACGTGGGGTCCAAGAGCTGTACCAAGTGAGACATTCACTGAAAGCTGGAAACGTACTTATGACAAGTTGCCTTTACAATCTAGGGCCTGACATCCAACTGTTTGACATCAAACTGCCCACGTGATAAATTGGTACGTGATAGAACACCAAATGCTTGCCATCCCATAGCTATGTGATTTTACAGTTAAGTGAAAGAAGCTGCACTTTTCTAATAAAAATGCCGGTGACAAAGTCCCCTCAGAGTTTTCCCAATGGCCACAAAGACTCGCTTTGTGTTGGACTAATTTGCAGGAGAAGACACAGCAATTAACTGTTTCCTGTCTACTCCACCACAGAAGCATGCATAATTGTCTTCTATACTCAGACGTTGACAAACGAGCAGTTCCATGTTCAATAAACTGACTATATGAGCCCAAGAAGCTGCAGGGGAAAACGTGTAATTTAAATCACTCTAAGTATATTACTAAGAAAAATGGGTTTGGTATTTTTTTAAGTGCTACACATTCAACATCAATTTAGCATCATTCACTAAAATGCAGGCCTCTAAACCTAATCTATAACATTTGTGAGTTATGATCAATTAAGTAGTATATATAAATCATTTACCTTAAGGGGCATCTGGCATTGTTCTATCTGCTTAAGATGAATATTAGACATCAGAAATGTTTACAAAAGAAAAGTTTAGAAAAATACTGGTTCTAAAAAATACTGTCTTCTCAATTCTGCCTAGAAAGAAAGAAGATAAATAAGTAGTGAATTCAAGATGATAAATTTCTGTAAGCTACTAAATATCTGCAGCTTCACAAAACCATTACAAGTTCTTTTATATGTAGGAAAAACCTTGTTTCTAATCAAAAGTCCTTTAAAACACCAGACAACTTTTAAAGACTTAATTTACAGTTTAATATTGTAATGCACGGAACGAGGAGAAGGCATTTTATGTATTGCTGAGGCCATTTAAAAAGAAAAAAAGAATCATCATGGCCAGTTTGGGTTTTACTCAGCTTCACAAACTGCTTGTGAAACACTATTGAAATGCTTGAGGTTTACAATCCTGGAACAAATGCCCTGTGAAGACTGTGAGGAAAACATCTGTACAAGAACTCTGGCAGAATATCTGTCTGGATGAAAATTTAGAGGATGTCACGTCCAGGCAATACTTTGAACTGGACGGAACCCCTCTGATCCAGGCCCTCTGCCACCGCGCAGGGCTGGCCCCTTCTGCAGAAAGGGCCCCCAGCCATCAAGCACACCCTCTGACAGAGGTGAGCCTCCCCTGGCCACTCCCAACACCTGAGAGTGGTCCCGGCCATCCCGATGCCCCACGCGGACCTGCACCCGCAGCTCACGTCCACAGGAGCGCCCATCTTTGGAAAGAGCAGCCGGGTCAGTTAAACCCCTGCGGCCGAACACAGCCGCACACGCTACACATTCCTCGGCAAGTCCTCCCGGCTCCGGGCCTCCTGGCGACAATACTTACCTTTAAAGGTCGCTGTGAGAATGAGACAACCTTTCCGGCCAGCTCAGCCTAGCACAGCGCCTGGCACCACGTATGAGCTACATACAAGACAGGAGCTATGAACACTGAGGCTTCCCGCACCCCACTCTACAGATGCGCAAACACGCACAGGTAAGAATTTCACTCACCAGTGAAGGAAGCGTAGGTCAAAACTCAAGACGTAGAGTTCCCAACGAGCCACCTCGCTGCCCTTCCAGTGGCGGCGGCAGCGGGCAGTGGCTACTGGCGCTGGGGGGAACCTTACAACAGGCCCACGCCGGGACTTCATTCTCAACGGGAGTCTTCCTAGCTGCCAACTTTCAACCACCTCAAAATGTGTCAGTCCCATATTATCCGCCTTTTGCATACCCTGTTCTCTGCTAAAGTAGTAATAGCTGCCATGCCTAAAACACTTCCTGTGCGCCGAACACTGCACAGGAACGTCGCATGTTCTGCTGAGTTCTTACAACTTAGAAGTGTTATTTATTTTCACAGCGCAGTGAGGTCGGGTGCCCGAGTGGCGAGGTCGCTAAGGACCACAGGCAGAATTCGACCCCCGCAATGTGACGAGCAAGACCGGCGCTCTCAGCCACTCCCGGGCACTTACTTCCTCAGCAACTGCTCACTTTATTACTTAAGAACTCGAACACCGTCGTCATTTACAGCGGAACACCAACGTGAGTAAGGAAGACACGGTAGGAAATACATGGTTTTTACATCCTGGTCAGGAGAACTGCCACGTGGTACTTTCCACATGTCTGTTCCCCGCCCATTCTCTGAGGTGCTGTACTGGGTGTTTCGGACCAGGGCCGAGCTGGGCCTGGGCTGAGGTCCAGGGACCCGGGATTTCGGAAGGCGCCAAGCTCTTGCCTCTCATCCCCTCGTGGTGGCGATGAGAAGAGTGGACGCGACCTTGACTCACAGCAGGCTGAGGCCAGGCGGCATGAGAAGCCTCTGTATGTCTTAAAGCTGTTCACTAGATAATACATCAAGACACTTAATTTTAGTTAAACTTTAATGTGTTTTTGCCTTTTCAAAGGACAACGTACAGGATCATTTTGCATAGGGCAAGGTCCCTCACCCTCAGCGGGACTGACATTTGAAGCCAGGGCATTCTTTGTTGGGGGGTGGGGGAGGAGGATCTGTCCTGGGCATTCCTGGACGTTCAGCAGCAATCCTGGCCTCCCCCTCCAGATGTCAGTGGCAACGCTACCCCCCCGAAATTTGACAGGCAAAAATGTCTCCCAGATTGTCAAATGTTCCTGGGGAACAACCCTCCCCCCACCCCTAGTTCAGAACCACTGGCCAAGTCGTTTGCACAGGAAGAATGTGGAAATGCTTAGGATTTTTTCCTTTCTCCCCTCTTGCTGAAAGTTCTCTGCAGGTAAAATGGACTGAGGACAGGGGAGACAGTAAGCTTTGTCTTCTTAGGTGGCAGATCCCAACCTCTGAGCCCTCACAACAGTCCCAGAAGAGTTATTCTCACTTTACAGACGGCGAAACCTGTACTTAACGTTAACTTGTCCAAAGTTCAAAGGGATTTGGCGACAGTACTCCAGGTTCTAACCACTCCTGCCCCAAGGGGCCCTCTACGCAGGTGCATGGGAAGCCCATCACTCTAGCCAAACCAATACGAATAACCCCGTGCTTACAGGGCACACACCCTGTCCACCAGGAACTGCTGCTTCAGGAAAATTCAAACGTGCCCTCCCTTCACACAAGCAACACACGCAGCAGCAGTGGAAAGAATCGCTGCAGGCCGACAGGGTTTTTTAAAGACAGGGAGGACGAACAACATCTGGAAGCGAGACCCAGGGCCAAGCAGTGCCTGCCTCTGAAGCCAGGGTGACCGCTGCCTCACTACTCCCCACGCCTCGTTCAGAGCGAGGGAACCCCGAGTTAGCCAGGCCAAGGGATGATGCGGCAGGAAGGGCAGCCTGGGCACCCCACGACTCCCACCAATTCCAGGAGGGCAGGTTGGAGCAGGTCACACGACCTCCCGGGCCTCCACTTCCTATCCAAGCGGTGGAGACCCTTCCCAATGGTGAGAAGGCTGACCGGCACTTCATCAAGTTTGCGTGACAGGTGAAGAACATTACCTCAACCTTGTCCCTTACATAAGGGCTCAGTAGCGGCCTTGAAGCCTAAGCTCACCAACAAAGTCTTTTCTGTCCAAAGAGGACCAAGTATTCTTTCTATTTGTCGACCCCTAGAGCAACGACAGGCCAATTCCCTTTCCCTGTGAATGCAAGTACTTTCCCCCCTCCTAAGCAGCAAGTGGAGGGGTGACGAGCCCAGAGTTTAAAGCAGTAGAGCCCACCCGTTTATCTGGTAAGGAAAACACGGGGACTCTCCTCTGCCACACTGTGAGTCACGACTGGGTCTCTTAGCTCCTCCCAACTGCTGACTCATCATCATCACAAACATAACCCTCTGCAAAAGACAAGCAAAGTCACTCACCCAAAGACTCTCTATCGAGGTATTTTTTCATCTGTAAGGGTCCAGTTAACTAGCTGGGTGAGCCAGCCAAACTCCTATCTTAGGGTTACCTGTACGTGCAATAATTGTTTAGATTCTGTTAATTAACTGATTGTCCACCTGTTAATAATTTCATTTTATTTTCCTATTTCTAACTTAAATAATACATGATTTTTTTAATTTGTCCTTTAGAGAGAGGGGAAGGGAGGAAGGAAGAGGGAAAAAAACATCGATGTGAGAGAGAAACATCACCGATTGGCTGCCTCTCGCATACTCTCAATAGCAACCTGGCCCACAACCCGGGCATGTCCCCTGACCACGTGACCTTTTGGTTCGCAGGCTGGCACTCAGCCCACTGAGCCACAAAAGCCAGGGCTCCACCTTAAATGTAAAGTCCTACTTTTTCTCCAAGATTCCAAGGATAATCATCTTCCTGATGTAGCCCAGTGAAGTGGCTGAGGAGAGTCTTGAGAGCTACAATAAAAACCCACCGGCACCTCGGGGCTCCATCACTGACTGTGAGCAAATTATCTGACTGTGCCTCAGTTTCCCAGGTAAGAAATGGGGGTGGCAGTGACATTTACCTTCTATGTTTATGCAACTGAACAATAAATATAAAATCTAGTTCCAGTCCTCTTCTCGTCCCTTTAACAGTATAAATAATCAACACTTACTTGAATCCAACATTCTCTCAAAGAGAAAAGGATAGAAAACCACAAACTTTATTTTCATTTCAAAAAACATTCATTTCACATACAATTGGGTGTTCTGCTTTTTCATATTGCCAGGTATGTTTCCAAATCATCAGAAGTTCTTCCAAAACAAAAGACAAGTCCTCCAGAATGCCCTTATCAAACCTGCTGCGGAATTAACAGGCAGGTTGGGTGTCGTTCGGTGTTTTGGTTCTCTTTGGCTCTGATTTGTGTTTTTTATCTAAAAATATTCCACATAATCAAGAAGCTCAAAAACAAAAAAATGAAAGCTCCACACTCCCAACTACCCTGAATTTGAAGTCCAAGTACTCACCATCGGCTAATGCTAGAATGTACGAGGTCTGTCTAGAAAAAGCCCGGCCACTGATAATATAATGAAAATGGTTTGCACGACATCAATCTAACCTGGCAGCCAAGGAGAGTGGACTGGAATGCACATGTGTGAACAATGACAACCTCACTGTACTGGTCTATGTATGAGGCGGTAGATGCCATTGAGTGAGCATGTGTACTGTGTGGCCCATGCATTCAAAATGAGCAAGTAGAGCAACGAATCTGCATCGAATTTTGCATTAAGCTTGAACATTCCTCTGCAGAAACTACTCAGATGATTCAGAAGGCTGCAGCTATGGGCAACTGGTGATTGGCAGCTTCATGATGACAATACACTCACTCATGCATCACGTCTCATGCAGCCCTTTTTGGCAAAATGTCAAACCACCCAAGTGACTCAGCCCCACTACAGTCCAGATGTGACGCCCTGCGACTTCTGGCTTTTCCCCAAACTAAAGTCACCTTTGAAAGGGAAGAGATTTCAGACCCTCGATGAGACTCAGGAAAATATGGCGGGGCAGCTGATGGTGATTGGGAGAACTGTGTGAGGTCCCAAGGTGTCTAGTTTGAAGGGGACTGAGGCATCCATCATTATCCTACGTACAAAGTTCCTTGTGTCTTGGATCTTCTTCTTTTTTCATGTTACATGGCTGGATACCTTCTAGACAGACCTTGTATATTACGGCATAATTATACAGCTCCCTGCTCTGAGCACCTCAACTTGCCCTGCAAGTACTTCCCAGTGGTATCATTAACCCCATTTTACAGATGAAGCAGCTAGGACAGCAGTGATGTGACTTCTCTAAACATGAATTATCAGGTTACCGATCTAGAAACTGAATCCAGGACTCCTGATAGTTACTGCAAAATTACAGATCTAGGTAGGCTCATAAGGGTATTTCAAAAAGCAAACGCTACAGGGAAGTCTGATAGTTCTGAGATGACCCCAGCATCAGTCTGGAACACCCTAATGATCTCAGGGGCATCCTCCCAGGGGTGTGAGAAAATATACGTCTGCCAAGGATCTCCAATGTTTGTAGACACTGGCCCTGGCTGGCCAATTATCGCTGACCAAAATTACAGGTGGGGAAAGAAAGACAGAAGGAAACTGAAACACACATCCCTGTGAGTCTGGGAAGACAGGACACTCATCCTCTCCCACCTCGGCTCACCCCCAGGGGGAAGCCACGTAGCCAGAGCTTTCATGTGGACTGACAAGGAGAGGAGGAACTTGGCTGCCTCCAAGAGAAAGGGAAAAGTTCCTGGAAGGGAGAGAACAGATGGGAGGATGAAAGGACAACCAATTAGATGCCAAAGATCAAGCGAGAGCCAAATCCAGTGGAGCCCGAGAGACACCAGTGGTGTTGGATCTGCAGAGTCCCCAGGGCTGTACCAGGTCACATAAGTGGCGCTCGCTCAGGTGCTCCCTAAGTGGTTTACAGGAGCGAACAGGCCCTAGTATTGGAGATCTCAACTCCGTAAAGCCTGGTCTGACTGGGTCAAATCTATGCAATCAGCAGACAAAATATTTATCTGAGGAATTATTCACCCAAAATACAGGACCAGCATTCTCTCCCATTCTTATTAAAGCACAAAATCATACAACCTTTGACTCTAAATCCTTTTCCTAAAGTAGAGACTACTCTAGTCCATGGTCTCATATATTTTAGGCCAGAAATTAAAATTTAAAACTTCAAAATGTGGCCCTGGCTGATGTGGCTCAGTGGATTGAGCGCCAGCCTGCAAACCAAAGGGTTACCAGTTCGATTCCCAGTCTAGGGCACAGCCTGGGTTGTGGGCTCGGTCCCCAGTGGGGGGCACATGAGAGGTTTCTCTCCCTCTCCTTCTCCCTCCCTTCCCCTCTTTAAAGATACAATAAAATCTGAAATAAAAAACCAAAACTTCAAAATGTGAAGTTAGCCAACACCACCGATCTCAAATTTTGTGATTTCCACATTTAACACAGACAGAGCTGGAAGGTTGCAGAATGTGCTGAACTAGACCATGGCTAGGACAGAGTTCAAATTCACCGACAAATACAAAGACTTCTTTTTTCAGCTACGTGAGCACAGCTGATGGCAGTACACACCTAGAACAATGCTGATAGGGCTACGATTACTCATCTTGCACCTTGGTGTGGTTCTCTCCTCCCTGAAGTCAAATATAGGTTAACTACACATTACAAAATAGGGTAGATCTGGGAATGCACATTCAATGGAAATTTACATCTATACGTCAAGATAATCTGACTCCAGAAAAGCTCTTTCCCTCACTTCCCTGCCTACTTATTAATACAAACCAGTTAGTAAAAGTATCTTTCAAAAAGGAAGACACGCACACACCTACAGATCTTTGGCTTAAACGGCTAGAGTACACAGAGTTGCCTCCGTGCAGCTTACTCCCCTAGGTTACTTACTCTCCTCCTCGAAGATATTCTGAACGTGGGCCGTGCGTGCCCCGTGTGAAGCACAGTTCCATACCTTCCAACGCTGGTTACAATCCACACAGGCCTTGCTGGCCCCGAATTCCACTGCCTCTCTTCTAAGACAAAGTGTGACAGCACCCCAAAGCCAGCCCAGGCTCTCTCAGCCGCCCGACCAGAGGCCTGCTGCCCCTGGACAGGGGCACAGGCACCCTGCTGTGTGCTTCACTGTCATTCTCCATCCACGACAGAAGACTTGCTCTAGGGTTCTGGGTTTTGACAACATGTAAAAAACTAAGTCCTCTGAAGGTCCCATTAAGAAGTTAGAATGGGCCCAGGCATGTGGCTCAATCGGTTGGTGCACTGTCCCAAAGACTGAAAGGTTACACGGATTGATTCCCAGTCAGGGCACATACCCAGGTTGCGGGTTCAATCCCCAGTTGGGGCATGACATACAAGAGGGTAGCCAATCCCTGTTTGTTTCTCCCTCCCTCTCTCTCTCTCTCTCTCTCAGAGCAGTGAAAAGAATATCCTCAATAGGGTAAAAGAAAAAGTTAAAAAAAAAAAAGAAAAAAGTTTGGACCAGTTACCTGGGAAAAGAGTAACGATCAGAACTGGCTTCGTGTACCTGAGGGAGAAGTAAGTTAACTCAATGCAGCCCCTGGCGCCAGAACCCGAGCAAGCTGGGAATGGGGGAGGGGAGGAATACCAGGTGACCGCACAGGCTCCGTACAGAAATAAACTTGTAGCAGTATGAGAAGTAGTAGATTCTCAAAACTTCCAAATGGTTCCTGTATCAGGTGGCAGTTTTAAAGTTTGTTCAAAGGCTCCACAATTCTTTATACCTTCTATTACATGAATAAACCTTTGAGCCAAAACCCAAGAACTAGGAAATAAAGGGGAATGTAAATCTTCTACTCATAAACAGTCCTAAACAGGATTAGACCTGTCAGTAAGTCCGTGGCCATTCCCAATGGCAGGAGTAAACAGGGTCGTTGTGGTAAGGCAGAACACACCCCTAACTAGCAATGGACTTTAAAGAAACTCTTCACCTAATTTTTGTTAACAGGTGGGAGAAATTTATTCAAATCTAGTATTTTAAATGATAGGGCTAAACACAAAAGAGAAAAAGCAGAGGAGGAGCTGGAAAGTAGGGAGGGAGGGTACAGACGAGGATCAAAAATGAGCAAGGGATCAAAAATGGTCCCTCTAATAGGGACCATTTCACCGTGCGCCCTCAACAGCTCAGAAGGCTGCGTGCGGCGATCTTCGCTCAGTGGGCAACTGAGAACAGAACAGATACAACTACAGTGGACCTTGTTAACCAGTGGACCCCGGGTGTTAGCCTTAGATGGAAAATGGAAAAGCTAATGAACAAAAAGCAAGTCTGTTAATGGGTTGGGGGGGCAGGGGATCATGATTTTTTGCTTAACGCAGTTAAAGCAAAAGTTGACTTTTAAAAGGGAAATATTGTAAAAAATCTGGCTTCAAGATTTCACTCTACGTCAAGTATTAGGCAATCCAAAAGGGGTAATTTTTGATAGTGGTTCCGATTACAGTGAGGAAACAATCGCACGTGTGAACTTTTAGGAACAGCAAAATCTTCCCCCCCTCACAGGAGAAGTGCCAGCACAGCCCCTGCCCGCTCGGGACTGGCAAAGGCGTCTCGAAGACAGCTCAGGGGGTTACATCCATCTACCACGTGTACTTAAATGCAAAATGGTTCAAACGCCCTAAAATGCCCACTGGCCAAAAACTAAGTCCAGGTCAAAGAAAATAAAACTAAATATTACAGCATTTTCTTCGTATTCTGCACTGACTACTTTTGTAGGCTGACTCCTATAAAAAGCATGCCAACTAAACCACACCCAGAAGAAATAATTAATACCCTCTTTGTGTGTTCCAACTCTACTTATTTCCTGTCTTCCTCCACCTCTGGCTGGAACAGCCAAATGTGTATTCCCCGCACCATCCCCGGAAACAAAGGGAATTCCATTTAAATTGAAGGCTGTCAAATTCCCAGGCATCGCCAAGCAAGATGTCAAAGGGCATGCCCCTTATTTGGCCAAAAATACTATTAACATATTTACAGCCAGAATAAGAACCTATGAATCCAAAAACTATAACCTAATAAAAAAATATGGAAGGGGCATTAAAACTCGAAAGTTTTTAAGCCTACGTAGGTATGCTGTCCTAGTGACATTCAAGTTCATTTGCACAATAAATGTGGTCTAACAGGTCATTATGCTCTTATCAGTGAGACCATCACGTGATGTCCTTCAGGAAGGTGGCTGCTAACTTGTTTCAGGCCAGAATAACAAGCTGGCAGCCCGGGGAGCAGGGACACCGCACCAAAAGTGGTGAGCGTTTTGCACAGAAGGCAGGTCACCCATGATGCTGCTTAATAAAATTCAACATCATTTCTTTGAGTCCCTGAAACAGGCAGAAGTAAGCTTAATAAAAGGGGTGAAGGAGTCTCCATTTCGATTCCCAGGAGTGTATTCATAGTGAAGGATCCCAAAGAATTGAGTCATGAAAGGAATCCCTCAGATGCATTCATCACCTTAGACTCTGAAATGTTTTAAATTTTCACTTTACCTCCCCCCCTCCCCACCCTTCATCACTTTTTCCTCCCAGGCTTCTTTTAAAAGTTATTTGAAACACAAATGAGGGCGGGGAGTGTAAATGAGGCTTAATTGGAGGCCCTGAGCTGTCAATCGAAGTAGAATAGATCCCAGCTCAAGACTTCCTTCATTTAATGTGTTTTCCTTTTCTCTTCTTGCCTTTTATATAAACACAGGTGGAAGTCACGTTCGTCTACCCGCCACAGCCATCAACAAACAGCTTGTCTTTAATTAAAACGGCTCCACAATTTCATCACAAAAGAAATTCAGTAGCGTGCTTCGATGAATACATTCAACATCCCATATAACCTAAGATCATTTACGTTGTTCAATGGGATCACATGGCACAATAATTATTTTTTTTAATTCTCTTAGAAATACAATTCGTAAGGCATACAGTCAAAAAGTAATGAATTCTGAAGTTCACATCAACCATTCACCAGCCCATACTTTATGCAGAAAGAGCACTCCGCGTAAATAGGGGCTACATCTGTCTGTGTATCAATACAAAACTGTCTCCGTGGTTTTCTACATCTCCCACACCCTCCACCGTTAGCTGAGAAGAAAGAAATCACAGTAAGGGATTCAATGGCACACACTTCAATATTCGAACTACTTATTAAACAGCTTGAAACTCAACGAAAATGAACAGACTGCTTTCAAAATATTTACCCGTGAGCGAGCCGCCACGGTGAGAAGTGCAGGTCATGAACAAGGGCCCCCTCGGAAAGGGCGATGACAGGAGGAGGGGGACAAGCCCCTAAACACTGAAGTGTGGGCAGGGTAATTCTTGAAGTTTGTGACAACCACACTTCTAAACTTCGATTTTACTAATCTGAGTTCCGCTTTTCTTTTACTTTAAGTATGTCCTCAGTCATTACCAAAGATGTTAAAATGGCATTTCAAGAGCTAGAAAGCACCTCAAAGAAACACCCCAGTAGTACTGGGAGACGACACGACAGGACTACTACGGAGCGACGGGATCACAGCTGGGAAAGCAGCCATTACGAAACAAAACAGTAACAAAAGGGAGGATGTACATGCCATCAAGATACAAATTATGGAAATCTTTAACCCTAATAAATTTCCTTATTATTCATTTTAAATTCTCCCAAGTTCTTCAGAAGAGAACAAAAATACTGGGTTGGCCAAAAAGTCTGTTACCTTTTTTCTATAAAATCAGACACTTTTCATTTTCACCAATAACTGTATTGATTTGGATGTTTTGAGCACGTTGGCTGTCTCCCACTATTGGCTTCCAGTGGGCAGAGGCCAGGAGTGCTGCTAAACATCTTCCAGTGCATAAGATGGTCCCACAGCAAAGAATTCTTTGGCCAAAATGTCAATAGTACCAACGAACTCTGCAAACCACCTTTGACACGTCTGATCCATCACAGCACCTTCTCCATTCACTGCACGAATCTTTTTTTTTTTTTTTTGCATTTCAGTTGCGTTTTCACCTTTCTTGAAATAATAAAGCATAATACACCAAAATTTTCTCCCATCTTCAATATTAAAATGGCTGCACAAAAATTCACCAATTTGGTAAGTTTTTTTAACGCACGCTGATTATGACGGCTGTCACAATACAGTCTAACAAAATTGTTCTGAATGATGTTACAGACACACGAGCACTACTAGAGTTCTGGTATGGAAAAAACTAAACCAACTTTTTAGCCAATACAATAAATACCATTTTGGTGGCCTCATCTAAAATGTAAAGCCATCAAATACGATGTTGAAAATCAGTGTTAATACAAAGGCATATAAATGCATTAGGATAATTGTTATATATATACATACAAGTAAGGAGAAATCTAGGCACTACACCATTCTATTTCATGAATTCTAAAATGGCTCAAGAAACCACCCTCGGACACGCAGGTAACAAGAGAGAGCAAGAGTACAGGAATCTTCCACATGCAATGTATGCAAATGTCGCAATGAGCCACTAAAGATGAAGTTAAATTCTCCAGGAGAGAGATTAGTTCAGTCATAGATTGCATAAAGAGGATGGTCCAAAGGAAGCTTTCCATTCACTGTATGCAAATTTCGTGATGGCATGCACGCCTACCTATCCAGAGAAAGGGCTTAGAAAAGGTTTAGAGAAACGTATCCGTGCTGAGCACACAAACAACCGATGACATTTACAAGTTCTTTACAGGTTCAATGATATTTACAAGTTCTTTACAAGTTCGGCAAATTCCCCCTGTTACCTCTCCCTCAGCCCCCTTCAAAGCAGGAGGTCCCCCAGCTGCAGACAGGTGATGTAATACTTGCCTTAAGGTAGCAGGGTTTCTCCGCTATTCAAAGTACAGAACCGCTGGCTGAAACCTGACACTGAACCCTCACTGCTGTGACAAATTAGTGATTCTGCAAATTAAGCCTCACAAAGACAAGTAATTACATCATCTAAGATTTAAAAAAAAAAAAAAAAAAAAAACTGTGGTGAGTGAATGCACCTGTCTTGATGCATTTATTTTAATGCAATCCTACACTTAAGATTATATGAGAACAGCTGAAAAATATTCCTCTCCTGACAGAATAGTGCAATAAAATTCACATCTGACGGTCACTACTTCAAAAATCTGGCAAAATAAAAGTCTCTAGCTAAACCATATCCAAACCATTGAGTTTGACCTTGCATCCAGGCAACCAGGCTGAAGTATTTGATATTTACTTGTATAGACCATTCGCAAAAACTTATGTGGTTATTTTGTTTTCATGCTTTGAAGGGCACACTATTTAGAAACCTAGGAATTATGCAATCCAATTATAATTTATCTCTCCAAACTGGATTTGAAATCCAAACGTATTTCTCTTCTGATGGAAAATGAAGGGCAAGCCCTCTTCACCGTAACCCTGGTCACCACTGCAGACAAAGACCCTCCCTCCCATTCTGTCTGCAGGGCTTCCTCATTCAGAGAAGACAGATCTTCCCTCCATCCACTGCACACAAGCTTCTTCTGGGGTGTGGTGCTGGTGGAGGAAAGGTACAGCGTTAATTTTCTAGATTAAAAATGGAAAACTAATTGGGGGTGGGGTGGGCTGGGGGGACTGACCAGGAAAAACAAAGGTCGTAGGTAACTACTGGAGAAATCACAAGCTACTGACAAGATCTCTTTATACCCCCACAGAACCCAAACTGGTTCTCCTCTTCCTCCTCCTGGCTGGAGTCCAAATAACACTTCCAGGGTTACCATCATGCTCTTTGAGACTTCTTTCTTTTCTTTTTTTTCTTTTCTTTCTTTCTTACTTTCTTTTCTTTCCTTCCTTCTTTCCTTCCTTTCTTTTTCTTTCTTTCTTTTTTACTGTAGTTACCAAATGCAACCACCAAGGTCCCCTCCTCCCCTTCCTGAGGCCAAGTTCACTTAGCTACTTTCAAATGTTTAAGTCAGCAAAAGCAATAAGGAGGCCCCTTACCAGCAGGGCAAAGGTAAGTCTGTAACAACTTCAGGATCATAGCTGTAAACAGAAAAACATTTTTTTCTCAACTCTGAGGCTTCATCAAATCCCACCCCTCCCCCAGTTTTGTTTGAAAAACATGAGTTGGGCAGCATCTTCAGAGTTACTAAATTCATGGGTTTTACCACTGAGATCAGTTCTGTAACTTAAGCCACACAAAAACAACACTATAATTGAAACAAATATCATGGGGGGAGGGGGAGGGGGGAGTTAATCAAAGCATAAAAATATTTTCACTTTAGGTGTCAAAGTTCCAGGCAGAGATGTTGGATCTCTGTAAGGCAGCAGCCTCGGGGTGTCCATACACGTGACTTGCAGGGGGGTGTAAGAGGAACAGGGCCTGTTGGGGGTGAGAGCACATCCCAGTCACAGACGCTGCAGTGCAGACCAATGAGCTACATGCTGTAGAGGTGGCATCCTCTACTGAGAAGACAAATATATGCCATCCACTGTCCCTAAACATTAAAGAACTCATGTGACTTGGTGTCAGTAGGGACAAGGCTACCTGGGTAGAAACCACCTGACTCCAAGACATCTACAAACTGACTTCTGCCTCTCCTCCCAGAGGGGACTAAGACCCCACAATTCTCCAGCAGTATCAGAACCCAGTGAGACTAAATTATAGGATGTTTTTACATTTCCCTCTACTTATGGAATGAAGGGAGCAAAGACAAGCTGCAATTCTGAACGTCGCTCAATCTACAAACAATAAGGGGAAAAAATTAGATCGGCCAATTCCATTATTGTTTCTTAGTTGGTTTGACTAATTTCCCTGACATCATTAGCAATCACGCAAGTGTGCTTGGAAAGCTATTGTGTCCACGCGGAAAATAACTTACACATTTAGTAAAAACCTCACAGTAGTGACCTATTCAGTCTACTTCTGTATCACCGCCCCCCGACCCCAGGCAGAGTACCTTTTAAATAAAATGTAGTTTACTACTATAGGTACAAACATAATAGTCAAAGAGCTTTGTACCTCTCTTCAACACTTATCATTTCCAAAATGGCTAATACGCTTTATAACTCTGTATTTGTGCCTTTCGATAGGCCATACTACAGTTTTTATTGCATAAACCTTTTAGATCACGACAAGCTAGTCATTCTCACTCCAAGTATTCTGAATACATTCAGTTATGTCTGCCTGCTTGGCATTAATTTTGGGTTTAAGCCTACCCAAATTTAGCCTCTCCTGGAGCCGCTGAAGCGTCTCATTGTAATGAAGCTTCTCCATTCCTGTACTTGAGTTAGAGGATAAAGATCTGTTACATCGAGGACTTCTAATAGTTAGCTAACACAATATTAAAACCAGTATTTAAATTTTAAAGCATCTTTTTAAGTCAATATACCTTTCTCTCACATTTGCCCTGACTGTATTTTAAGAATGCTAACTTCATTTCTCAAAAATAAAAACCCAAGAATTATGTTCAGTAGTGATATTTCTTTGTGTGAATCACTCTGCTTATAGAGCATGAAAGTTACTTTTCAAGAACACACCTAGCAAAAAGCTAAGTATGTTTTAAATACCTACTATTCATAAAGTCAATTATTTAATCTGTTCCATGTATTACCAAAGTCTATGTCAGTTTTAAATCAAATGCAGTTTACTACCAAATAATATTGAATATAAATTGTAATTGAGAAATAAAAGGTTTTAAATGCAGTACACCTGGGCCAGGTTGCTCAGTTGGTTGGCACGACACCCTGTAGTCACATGGTGGCAAGTGCTGTCCCTGGTGGGACATAGCCAGGTGGCGTGTCTGATCCCCACTTGGGGCGCATATGGGAAGCAACCCATGGATGTTTCTCTTTCTCTCTCTCCTCCCCCTTCCTCTCTCTCTAAAATCAATAAAACACATCCTCAGGTAGGATTCACAAAAATGCGGCATACCACTGGATTTAAAGTGCATTCCATGGCCTCTGTATTCACACATGAGCATGCTTCTAAAAAGTTGCACCTTCAAAAACTAAAAATGCAATCCCATTTTTATAATTTCTTACATTACAAAAAGATACAGTTTCACAGAAAAATGTGGTCTTATCACAAGTATTACTTTCATAATAAAGTCCACATTCAGCCTGACAAAACTCTTATACTTTTGTATTGCTGTACTTCTGTATTTCATGTGTCCAGCACTCAGAGAAACTGACACGTCCCCTATTTTCATGCCTTCATGAATGCCAGGCATAACTCCAAAAATAAATTTAAAAATAAGATGGACTGAAGGACAGAAAGGCGGATGTACCCATGGAAAGATACATGATAAAGGAAGTATAAAAAATGGCAGTCGTGAAACCAGGTGGTAGGTATACGGGTGTTTAATGTAAAATGCTTTCAACTTTGCTGAACGTATGAAACATTTTATAATGAAATCTTGGGATAAGAGCATCCCACTTTCAAGGCCTACCTCAATGGCCAATTAAGAATTCCATTTTTCTCAAAGGCACTTAACCCTTTCTAGCTCCCAAAGGATCCAAGTGTGAAAAATTTTTCAACCATTCAAGTGCATTTAGTACATCTTATACACAATAATTATTCAACAAATGGGAGAAAACGGCTTTGACCATCTCTTGAAACTAACATAATCACTGTGCTTTTTATTAATAAAACTCTCATAATATAAATTATGATCATCTAGAAAACAGGAAGCTGAAATTAAAAAGGCCCATATTTTAAGAAAAAATTTCCCCAAACCAGATATTTACAATATAACTAAGATGCTAAAACATGCGGCCATTTAAGTTAAATTAAGCATGAATTAAGAGCTTACCAGGCCTTCACTCAGGGAACGCAAAAATGCCTTCCAGCACAAGCCGAGAATAAAAGTTGGTGAAACTAACTTGAGCCTTGAAGACTAAGCAAAATTTGTGGAGTTCTCAGTAAGAGATGGTCCAGATCCCAGGGCGAGCGTGGTGCCGGCCTGAATTAAGAGGTTATCTAGGGGATGGTTAGAGACTAGGATGTGCAAGTCTCAAGAAAGTCTAGGAAAGAAGAGCTTGTTAGCTTGGGGACACCGAACCGGTAAGAAGAGAGTGCTGAAGAGAACGTCCAGGTCTGCAAACTAGGGAAAGAGCTAAGTAGGCCATTACCCAAACTGGGGGACTCAAGACAGGAACCTTGGCTGAGAGAGAGGAAATACAGTACACCTGGGTTTAGACAGCTGAATTTGAGGTGAAAATGGGACATTTATGGCCTTTAGGTAACTAGAACATAGAAAAATAGAGGGTAGGTCAACTAGAAAAGAATCAGAGAAAAAAAACACAACTAGTTTCAAGGTGTACAAGGTTTGCCTGGGGAAAGCCCAGCTGTTGTTAATATAATGAGAATGGTTTGTGCCACATCAATGTAACCTGGCAGCCAAGGAGAGTGGTATGGAATGAGCATGCATGAACAATGCCGACTTCACTGTACTAGTCGGGGGGGGGGGGGGGAGACACCATTGAGTGACCACATGTGTACTGTGTGGCCATCACATTGAAAGTGACTGAGCAAGTAGAGCAACAGATCTGCATCAAATTTTGTGTTAGGCTTCAACATTCCCCCCAGAAACTATTCAGATGATTCAGGAGGCCGCAGCTCTGGGCAGCTGGTGATTGGCAGCTTCATCACAACAATGTGCCCACTCATGCATTTTATCTCATGTGGAGTTTCGGACAAAACATCAAATCACTCAGCTGACTTAACCCCCCTAGAGCCCACATTAGGCATCCTGCAACTTCTGGCTTTTCCCAAAACTAAAATTACCTTTGAAAGGGAAGAGATTTCAGACCATTGATGAGATTCAGGAAAATAGGATGGGCCATCTGATGGCAATTGGGAGAACTCTGTGAGGTCCCAAGGTGCCTACTTTGAAGGGGACTGAGGTGTCATTGTCCTATGCACAGTGTTTCTTGTATTTTATATCTTCTTCAAAAAATGTCTGGATACCTTCTGGAAAGACCTCCTACTCATGATGGAGCACAGGAAAAGGAGAATCCTGAATAAACCAAACAACCAGAATGAGGAGTGAGGGTCAGGACAGTACAATGTAGCAGAATTCAAGACAAGAAAGCACTTCTACAGACAGGGTGGCCAACAGAAAAGGAGACGGGAGGGACTTCCTTGCCAGCCTTCGTGATTCACTGGCAATCAAGAACGAGGCTCAGGCGATCATCAAAACACAGGCCTGGGGTTATAGAAGCTGATCACGTAGCTCCGTCTGGTTTGTTTTGTTTTTTCTTAGTGAACACTGCCTGAAATAAAGGACACATGTTGAATTTATGTCCTTAAGTAATGCATTAAAGTGAAAATTCACTAAACAATAAACTGAAAAGGCAGATTTAGCATTCTAATTTTATTTGGCTTAACGTCAAGACTAATGTGTATTTTCTTTAGCTTCTATCAAAGCTATATGGTAGGTGAAAAGGCAATTTAAAAAGGAAGGCAGTCCAAATGCCTTCCAAGTGGCAAGGATAACTCCACCCAAGACGCGGTATTTAGAGGGCTTTAACCTAGAGGTAGATTGATAAATCACAGGTGGACTGAGTGGAGTAAGGTGAAATGCTAGTGAAAAAAGCCTTTATCTAAAAGGTAGAACCATATGAAATCATCAATGCACAAAAATATTTTATCTTGCTTCATACGTTCTTTAGAAACCACACGACATAACTCTGCCAAGGACTTCTGCACCACTGACGAGTTTTGTTAGTCCTTGTCCGGAATCAGCAAAAAGAGACTTCTCCCACACCTGAGTGCACTTCTATGCGGTATATATCCCTCACAATACAAACCTGCAACCCTTAGACACCAAAATGAACTTTTTTTTTTTTCAAGTTCATCTGGTCCTCTGTATCTCACACGTGAGAACCACCACAGCAACTTCAGAATTCTGTACGCACAGAGTAAGGGGGTTATCTGGCCCAAGGGAGGTCCCAGGGCCCAGGCCAATGGGGCAAGTCTCTGCACATTGCTCCTGCCAAGGCCAAGGCAAATCTTGAGCTGCAGGGAAGCGGACTGAATACGCTCTGGGCTCACTAACGCTGCATGCATTTGCAAACTCCTTTGCTCTCTCCAATCACCACGGAGGTTATACTGCCTTCCCTAGAGGATTCCAGGAAGCACCGAAGTTACAACACATACAGACCAAAAAAAAAAAAAAAAAAAAAAAAAGCCAAGTAAATTCCCATGATGCCAGGGTACTGGGTAGTTTCCAAGGGCAGAGTGTTCCAGAAAAATACAAATAGTTCAGGCTTCCCAAAGAAATTCCAGGCAAATACAGACAGCTGCTCTCTTAGAAAGTCATGCAGAATTGCAGTTTAGGAGTTTGGATGAAAAACTCAAGGACAGGCAAAAAGTTTCCAGCCAAATGAGGATTCTAACTAACTGCTGACTATTATTTCCCTTCATCTTCATTTCAAATGTCCGCTTGGATTCCCTGCACAGAGCACAATATCCAGCAATATTTATGTCCACTGCCAACACGATAGCCTCTCCGTCATTTTGGGAAGGCCTCCACAAACTTGAACCTTTTTTAAAAAGTTTACATGAAAACTTTAAAAACTTTCTTTCCAATACTCAAATGTTTGCCACTTAAAAAAGAAAAAGCTCAGTATCATTCAAAAATAGAAGCCACACCTCCTGCCATACACAAAAACATAGGTAAAATAAAAATCAAGTTTTCGCCCTGGCAGCTCAATTGGTTAGCGCGTCATCCTGATGTGCCGAGGTGCGTGCTCGATTCCTGGTCAGGGCACATACAAGAAACAACCAACAAACACACAAGCAGGTGGGACAAACTCATGAGGTTTTTTCCCCTCACTCTATAGTCAATTAAAAAAATAAAAAGTAAAAACCATAAAGTTCTTATAAGTCTCAAGATATTTACACTTGCATCTATTTTTAAATATCTGAACAAAATCTTATCAGACACGTACACATCAGTCCCACACAATTTCTACCTTTTAGCAAATAAGATATATTTGACTGCATACTCCCATTAACCAATTTTAATCTCTTTCCTCATGCTCCTTTCAAATTCATATATTGCAATTTTCACTCGACTGTAAAAGGGATTTCTTTACGGTTACTTCAGTAACAATCTGGAAGTTGGCCACACCGGGATTCTTTAAGTCAAATGTGACTATGCAGCGAGAGAGCAGCCATCTTCCTGCCGTGGGCCTCTGGCCCATTACTGTGAATTACTCACAGGCAGCCCAAAACCCCAAATTACTTACAAAGCAGATACGAATTTTAAAATGCAAAAAACTGCACTCTCAGCTCACAGACCAAATTAAAGAAACTTCATTCCAACATAAAGACTATCTGAGTTACTTCACGATAAACAATTTATATTTTCCTTAACACGTGTTGAGTCTTGTATGTGGAAGCATTCAGTTAACCTAAATTAAATGTTCCAAATAATATCAAAACAGCATTCAGTTAACCTAAATTAAATGTTCCAAATAATATCAAAACAAAAAAACAAAAGTCAACTAAAAATTGCCAGTACAAAAAAAAAAAAAAAAAGAAAAAAGAAAAGAAAGAACCAGAACTCACAATACTACTTACTTCCCAAACTCTAGAAAGCTTTCTATGTGGAAAAAAAAAGATGGGTCACGGAAATGAAGTTTCACTATTTATAAACACTGTTCACGATTTAAAAGATCCCAGGTTTTCCAAAGGCCTCAGCTTCTGCTTGGTGTGGAACCTGCTGACAGCGGTAGCCGACGTTGAAACAAGTGTAAAAGAGAATTAAAGTACCATCCCTACAAATACAAAGTGCTAGTCCCGAAAACAGAACCAGCATTTAAGGAACCAGCAGTTCGTGAGCTCTTTAACAGCTTTCCAACTACTTTATCCATGCAAATGACTTTCAAATCCTCAGGCAGGCCATAGGAAGTAAAGCACAAGAAACTATATTTAATTAAAGATTCAGTCTAATTCCCAGTAGTAAATCACAGGAAATACCTAAGTGTTCCAAAGCAGCAGCTCCTCAGTCCTTAAAACAGTTAAGTTTTGGTTGATTTGCCTTTTAGAACTCAACTTCTCCCTTTTATGAATCTTTAAAACAGGAGAATCTTTCAGATCTCAGTGAAACTTGGTTTTAACAAGTAACTCATTTTTATGAAAACTCTAACCATAAGACTAGTTATGAGTTAGAACACCTCATGTCTTTTTTTCTTTTCTTCTTAAAATACCCTTTTACTCAAAGTGAAAATGCACTTGCTGTAATCTGACTTGCACCAACTGACTCCCGATTACACTTGAAACATTTACTCACTTGAGAACGGCAGCCTGCCGCCTCCCAAAGCCCCTCCAGATTTCTCCTGGGAGCTGCCCCTGGGCCTCCAGGTCTGGACACATAACCCTAACACTTAATGGATCTACCAGTTCTGTTAAGTAAACTTTTAAAAATGGTAAAAGTATAATTGCATTTGGAGGGAAAAATCAGAACAAGAACCTAATAATAATAGTTGGGGAATGATATGGCTTTATTATCTGTTTCTTTACTAAGCACTGAATCTTTAAAAAGTTTAGTTATTATTCCTAGTTTAAGGATAATACCCTGACTTAAGACCATTTGAGAGGCAAAACTAAAATCATACCAAAACTCTGGCACTCCAACAAGCTTAAACAGGTTGTACCCACATCCAAGGACGTAAAAGAGTGGAAGAATGGTGTCAGTACACACTGTACTTCAAATGGCAAAAGAAAAATTACTTTAAAATGGCAAATGCTTTTAATCATAGCTCAAGTAGGATGATAAATGAGTAAGTAAATGCAGCAGTTATATATTCAAATGTTAAATAAAATTAGATTTGGCAGACAATCCCAACTTTGTGACTTAATACAGTGTGGGGCAAAAGTAGGTTTACAGTTGCTCGTATGGAAAATAATTAATAAATAATAGAAGAATAAACTTTGTTCGCCTACTCACACCTGCACACCTACTAAGGAGGCACTTTGCTTTTCGAAACACTTGATAAATAGCATGGCTGCCTAGTCCTTAAGCTGTAAGGGATAACTTTACTCTAAAACTCACTTTGGAAAAAATAAAATCCTGTGTCCTTCTCCAGGAACTTCAACACCATGTGAATAACTTAACCTTTTTGACACACAGTAACCACAGGAATGACTGTGTAAAATCACCCTGGTGTGACAACTGCGCGTTAAAGATTATGCTGTACAAAAAGATTATGATTATCTTTCATTAGGCTGTATAGTCAGGATGAGGCCTTCAGATCTGTACCTCCGCGCTCGGTGGTAACACAGAGGTGGCAAAGCAAGAGAGAAGGTGTACACACAGATCCCCAGCCCGGGACACCCGGGGGGGCCTCTCCCTGCTGATTAAAGGCCTGGGGCCACCGGCGAGGCCAAAAGTTCGGGCACTTCCTCGCGTAGCTAAGAGCCGGCCGCCAGTCCCCCGGGCCGGGCGGAAAGCCGCGCTGGCCCTTTAAAGGCGCTCGCTTCCTGCGCCCTCGGCCCCTCCCTCGCGGTCGTCAGCTCCCGCCTCCGCCCCCGCCGAGGGTCACACTTGAACTTTAGCTCGCCCTGCGCGGCCCGGCGCCACGGCTCCGCAGGCGGTGGCCACCCCACTGCACGTGTCGGATGCGTTACCTCGCGGTTGGCGCGCCCGGTCCCCTCCACTCAAGTCCACTGCGGATACAATCAAAACAAAGCAAAATGCACACCGGCCTCCAAACACTGCGCGGCCAACCCCCACAGACAAGCTCGCGCCTATCCCCTCCACCTGCAAGCCGTGTTCCCCGCTGGCGGGACTCCGATGGCCCTCGCCGCGCCCATCCCGGCCCTGTGCGGCGGAAACGGCTCCCCGGGGCGGCCCAAGCTGGGAGGTCGCGCGCCACAGGTCGGAAGGAGCCGCCCTTAACCCTGAGATTCTGGAGGTTAAGGAGCGGCCGCAGAAATCTGCGCGGGCCGAAGAGGGAGAAAGCAACTCCCGGGGAACCCACTTCTGTCACTGGAGAACTTTTGTGCCTTCTCTGATGTTCATTTCTTGGCGTACTTTCTTCACTCCCTTAAACGGACTCGGTCCTCATCCCACTCCAACTTTCACTTGAGCGCGCGCACACACCTGTGTTCCCCCAACTGGTCTCGGGCCCACCACCCACCTGTGCCAGTTCTCGCCCGCTCCCTGCACGCGTGCCCTGCACTTTCAGGACAAACTTGCACAACCGCCCCTCATATGCCCCATTGCGATCTCAGGCGCAGGTAAAGGTTCCCGCGCCCCCTCTCCCGGTCTGGCCGTGCGCCCCCGAGGCCACTCACCTTCCAGCCCGCCGAGCTGTTGCTGTCACCCTTATCCTTGAAGTACGGCACACTCTTGACCATCCACTCGTAAATCTGCGACAGCGTGAGCCGCTTCTCCGCGGAGCTCTCGATGGCCTTGGTGATGAGGTCGGCGTAGGACAGGTTGCCCCACGCGTTACGGCGGGACGAGCTGCTCTTGCGCGGCTGCCCAGCCAGCGGCCCGGCAGCGGCGGGGGGCACCGGCGGGTGCTGAGACAGCGGCCCGGGCGGCGGGGGCTGCGGCGGCGCCTGGTGCAGGCAGCTCGACTCCGGGCCCTGGAAGTCCCCGCACAGCCCCCCAGTGGCGGCCGCTGCTGCCGCGGCCGCCGCCGCCACCGCCGCCGCCGCCGCCGCGGCCGCCGCCACGGAGCCGGGCGCCTGCTGGAAGTCCCCGCTCTCCTCCAGCAGGCTCAAGTTGCTCATGAAATCCGCGTTGACAGCGGCCGCCGAGGGCAGGCCCGCAGCGGCATCGGGGTTCCCGGCCGCGCCACCCGACGGCGCCGGGCTGGAGGTGGCCGAGTTGGACTGGCTAAACTCTGGCCTGGGCAGCGGCCAGGTGCACGAACGCGGCCGCGGCAGCGGCTCGAAGTCCGGGTCAATCTCCACCACCTGGGGCGCTTCGGCCATGGTGACCCCCGCCCCTCCCCCAGTCGCGGGAGAGCCGAGAAGGGGTAGAGCGCAGCACCCGGAGCCAAAGGAAGGGGGGGCTGCGAAGAGCTGGTCCGAGATTGGGAGCGAGGTCGGTGCCGCAAGAGGACGGAAACCCGGAGGAAGAAGCGGCGAAGTGGAAGCGCGAGCCCAGAACTTAACTTCACGAGTCCATCAACATCTAGACTCCTCTGGGTCCGCTGCACCGACGGGACGGCAGGCCAGGGTCGCCGGGCCCGGACAGCACCGGCGCCGCGCTCCTGATGACAGGGCTCGCGGACCGGAGGACTGACGGACGCCGCTGGCCGCTCGCTCTCCGCGGCGCGACCACGGCGCTGCTGCCTGTTGAATGTGGCTGCGGCAGCGGAGGTTGCAGCTACTACGCGGCCGCCCGACTTACGGGATCTGCCGCCACCCCCCGCCCGCTGCGGCGCGCGCGTCGGCCCGCCCCTGACTGACAGCTACCGTGGCCAATGAGCGCGCGGCACCGCCGCCGAGGCAGCCAGTGGACGCCGGCCTGGGCGGGGGCCGGTTTTCCACCGGGAGGCGGCAGTGGGTTGGTGGGGGGTAGTGGGGTGTTTTTCTCTTTCACACTCTCTCTCTTTTTGGATCTGTTATTATTTTCTGGTAATTCTCGAGTGTTTCGTGAGTCTCTCGCCCTTTCAGTGTTTGATTGCTAGGAGGCAAACCAGCGTGGAGGCGGCAGCGACACTTTGTTTACTACCGAGGAGCACAGCCGAGTACTGAGGAAGCACCAGAACGAGTTGCTCGCTCTACCTCGACCTCCTCTCCGGGCCCTAAGCGGGGGGCCGGGGGCCGGGGAGGACGCGCCGCGCTCCGGAGGCGCTGGGTGGGCTGACGGAGGTGGCCTCTCGGAATTCTCAGCCGCCCGGCTCTGAGCTCCACCCACGATTTCTTTGCAAAGAAACGTGGGGCTGCCGGTGGGTTTTGTTTTGGTTTTTTGTTTTCTTTCTGCGCGAATTGTCAAGACCTCAGGCCCGGCGTGGGCCAAGCACGCCCCCCGGCGCCGGGGTTCTGACGGTCCAGCCCGCGCGTCCAGCACCCTCCCACCGCCTCCGCACCCGTTAGCTGAGCCTCTGCGGTTCGGTCTAGTGCGGGGCCAGCCGTCCAGCCAAGCAGCCACCAGCCAGTTTCATTCCATCCTTGACCTACACGGCCAGAAATCAGGGGGAAAGGGCTTGGCCCGACAAATGTAGTCCTATTTCGCACGCACAGACGGTCCCAAAGGCATCCTAGACCTCATCATTCCCTCAGTGGGAACCTCAGCCTGCCCGCCGCGTCAGCCAGGGACGGCAGGGAAAGGGGAGCCTTGAGTGAGAAACTTGTCACTTTATTATTTACCTCTAATTAAGTTTAACTGTTTCCTTGTAACTTCTTTGCTATTTAGAATGAAAGTGATGAGGTGTTGAGATGTTAAAAACTCAAGTGCCTTAGGGCGTAGCCCTGCCCCACCCCCAGGTTCCTAATTTAGGCTGTTTGCCACGTGCGTCAATCAACCCACCCACCCCACCCTCCCCCATCTGGGCTCCAGGTCTAGGACGTCCTGTAGAGATCAGTGGGGCCAAAGGTAAGAAGACAACGGCCCTTGTGTCTCAGGGAGCAGAAGAAACAGTTTTCAAGTTGTTTTGCTTTGCTTCTTTTTTTTTTTTTTTTTTTTTTTTTTAGGAGGAATATGGAAGGCATTTCCTTTCAGAGGGGTGGGATCATTTACGGGGGAAGATTGACAGTAGGGTTTTAAATATCTTGTCCAAAATGACAGCTCCCAATTCTTAAAAAAAAAAAAACAAAACCTTTCTTACAGGTAATTCTTCAATTGAAAAAAAATAGCATCTTAGGAAAATTAGGCATCTTTTACAAAACTTTGAAAATTTAGAGATTTATTTCTTCCTTGACATTGTCACTATCATCTCCCTTGTACAGCCCCCTACTTCTTTAAAATCCACTTATCACAACAGCTTCCTACTGATATTGGGGGTGGTGGGCTGGGGAGGGGTCGGGAGCCTGGTGCATTGAGGATGGGTTAGTTCACAACCCCCTGCTTGCGGTCCCCTAGCGTTTACTATCAAATTCGGACATTCGGGCTTCCTCTGCCAGCCGCTAGGGGACCTCAGCACCCCCGAGGAGGAGCTCAAAGGAAGGTCGCAAAGTCGACCCTTTGCAATTACCCTCTGCACAGGCAGTCCCGGCTCCAGGCGGCCGCACCCTGCACAGAGGCGGTGCTCTAGTGCATCATTCTTGGCGAAGGAAGTCAGCTGCAAATTTGGCCTTGCCTTCATTTCCATTCCGGTTTTTCAGAGCCTCAGTCGGGTGCGAGGGATTGGTTAAGGGAGTTTTCTTCCAGACTGCCCAGATCTTGAATTCTGTGCTATCCTGCCTAATTGTTTCTTTGAAGGTTCTAGTTTACAGCTGCCTACCATAGCGGTGGATGTATCAATTTACTGAACTGTTGGGTGCTGGTGAAGGGCACAGTGCTTGTTGCCCGTCTTTAGCTACCACAAGCTATCCTTGTAATGAATAACCTTCTATAACTCAGTTCGCATCTTTCCAACTACATAGGAGGAATTTCTGGAAAAGCTATCACTGCGTCAGCAGTTAAACGCATTTGTAATTTTGAGACACGCTGCCAAAATTGCCCTCCGTAAAGGTTGTATCAAGCTGAACTTCCTTTTCAGCTACACCTACATAATCTGAACATTGAAAATAAATTTGGCGATCACCTTGGTGACCCCCTTTAGCTTATAGATAGGGAAATTGAGGCACAGAGAGACTAACTGATTTATGCAAGGCTGTATGCCCCAAGGCCAGAACCAGAATTCCACTGTCTTGGTTTCCTGTCCATAATCTCAATTCACAGATGGAAAGTTATAAATATCCCGTAATCCCACTATATGAATAACTACTATAAAACTTGGTGGTGTGGTGCTCTCCAGTCAACGCCCCCCCCCGATTTTTGTAATTTTTGTTAGATGAACTCCACTGAACTGAATGAAGTTTTGATTTAAAAGTTTTTAAAAGCAGACACAAAAAGATGATGGTGATAGTGAGACAATGAAAGAAAAAGATTACAAAGAAGTGGTTTGGGTTTTTCACTCAAAAAATATAAATGTTTTCTCTCTTTGAAGGATGCCCAAGTATTTAGGTTGGCACTAGTTCTGCTTGAAAGAAAAAATGTTCATTTCTCCGTCAGTATTTTTTGTGGTAGCTGTTCGCTTTGAAGGCTTTTTCTAATGATTATCAATTATTAGTTGGTACATGTGACCTAACTGAGAAGAAAAATGTTTCATGGCAGGTAAGGACAATTGAAATGAAAAAGGATATTCTCGCTGATGCCATCTCAAGTGATCAATTCCCAGGCAGAAATTTCTGCATTTACACCTCACTATCAGCACACCGTGCATCGATCTCTGGTTTAAATTCTCACTCATCAGAATAGATAATAAAGTCAAATTTAGTGAGTAAATCAACAGCCTAGATGCTTCTCTCTCGGTCATGGCACTTAGCAGCATACTTCCCATTTCCCTTCCCCCAAAACTGCTCTCTCCCAGTGCTTTGTCCGGATTGTTGAAAGGCACTGCCGCCAACCTAGAACAGCCTTTCCTTAGTATGTGCGTAGGAAATAATAATCTGAAAAGACAACAGCTTCGGCTTCGCTGGCATATTAAGTGGTACCAGGGTAATATCAGAATATGGTAGTTGTTCATTTTTCTTGAGGGATAATTTCCTTTGGATTTTGCTGATCGTCCAACAAATATGTATAGAGAGCCTACTATGTACACGCCAGACACTGTACATCTTCGAGTACATTGTTTCTATGGTAAGTTCCTTGAGGTTATAAATGGCGTGTTTTATCTTCCTTTGTATGATACTGGATGTCAGAATGAAGATCATGCTGCTCTTCAATGATCAGCAATGCATACTGAAATATTGGGGGGGGGTGGATAACACTCACAAAAAAGTATTTGATGGACACAAGGACTGCGAAAGCAGGAAAAATTCGAATATCATAACCGTTTTGAAGAAAAGTAGTAAGATGAAGTAGACAAGCTAAATACGTGAGCCATCCCCAGGTACTGGGAGTATGAACTCTGACCACCAAGACTGAGGGCTGGGATAATCCTGCTCAAATGGACAAAGGACACAGGCTGCATCGAGTCCTTGTCTATGACACCTAAACATGATGCTTAGTCATCTGTAACTGGGGAGAAGCACTGGGCAGGTCATGCACCAGATAGTCAATGTTTTCAGTTGTTAGGAAGAGCCAGTGTTTCTCAGCTTCAGTGTACTCTCTCCCTTCACTTTAAGGCTTAGTGAGAGTCAACTTGCAGGTGTCTACAGGAATTCTAAACTATATGTGCAGATAATCTAAATGCCCAATAATAGAGGATGGTTAAATAAACGATGGCTTACCTGTCAGGTAGAATCTCATGCGGCCATTTAAAATAAAGTAGACAGATCATTCGTAAGGACATTGCAACAGCAAAAGTGTTAGCAGCCCCGGCCGGGTGGCTCAGTGGCTTAAAGTGTCGTCCCCATACACCAAGGTTGCCAGTTCCAGTCCCGGCCAGGGCACACACAAGAATCAACCAATGAATGTATCACTAAAGTGGAGTAACAAATTGATGTTGCTCTCTCTCTCTCTCCCCTTCCTCGCTCTAAAATTGATCGATAAAAAAAAATGTTTAAAAGTGTTAGCAATGGTGGTATCTGGGGGATGGATTGTTATTGGTCTAAGCAAAACCCCTCATTTCACAGGTAAGAAAATAGAGACACTGGGAAGTTGAGTGCTTTGCCCAAGTTGAGTTGCAGTTAGTGCAGTGCTGTATTTGGATCAGAACTTGGACCTCCTGGTATTCAGACCAAAACCTTTTGCCTTCTATTTCATTGCTTTTCACAGTACCTTTTCTAACGGGGGGGTTTTCAGATTATTTGATAAAATCCAACCTATTTTAAACACTAGGTTTTTACCTTGGAGACAATAAAATAACTCAAACCCCAAAACATATACATATTACAATGAAAATTTTTCTAACATTAAGGACTCATAGAATTGCCATAAAATTAATGGATGGCACATGAAATCCTAAATTCTTTGAATGTCACAAGTCTGAATTTTCCACTCATGCCTGAAACACAATGTGTTTTCACTATTTCATTTCTGTTTCATGTCATATTAAAGCTCTTAACATGCTTCTAAAAAAGGGGACATATGTATTAAATTAAAAAACGCTGCCATGTAGAACACAGATGGGAGCACATTTTTGGCAGAAAGGAAGTTTAACAAGGCATTTTACTTATTTACTTGGAAAAGTAATATGTATGAATGTTCAAGTTAAGCAGGATGAATTAATTGCTGTTTTCAATAATCAGGTTTTTTTCAAATCAAATCACCCTATTTCCATAACACTATACTAGGGAAAGGGAGTTGAATGTGATTGTAAACAAACCACTAAGAGTCCAGTAATGAAAATGAAAGATAAAGAAACTGTTAGTTAGCATTTTATAGCAACTAACCATGTTGCTTGTCACTTGGTGATAAAAATCGATAGGAAGAGGTAATGACTGTCTCATTAGATACATGTGTTTTTCATATGCTAGGTAGAGTCCCTGACTGTGTCAGTTACGGTATAAACACGGGAGGTAAGAGTTGATGAAATTTCAGATTTGGTTGGCTCACAGGGCCCACCCATATGCAAAGTTTGCCGTGCCAGAGAGTAAACAGAGGTGAACAGAGGGTATTTCTCCATAATGTCAGGTTTCTATTTTGTGGTAAATACAGCCTTTAGAACACACTGAAATCTTTTATAGTCTAAGGGTTAAAATTTAAAAATGGAATTTCTAATTAACTGATCACTGACGTGCTGGAGGGAACATGGATTTTTCTCATATCTTTAAATAATTTTGTTTTTGAACAACAAACGGAAAACAGAACATTTGACAGCTATTGCATGCCTGCACTGTGAAAGATTCCAACCTGGCAAAGCTTTCCACAATCTAAGACCAGACTTAGCGATATCTCCTCCTCCTGTTTTCCATTTTCTTACACCGTCTGAAACATGATATGTAAATTGATGAATATAAATATATATCTCTTGTTTCTAAACGTTTTCAGTTCTAACCCATAAATTATTTTTATCCAGAATCAGAAAATACACATAAAAGTTTTTATGCCCCACTGTTAATAAAAATGACTTTTTTCAACAGTAACTATAGACTAAGCACTTTATAATCTAAATCAGTCCTCAAAACTACCCCCCAAAATGTACAAATTATTATGATTCACATCTTACAGAAATTGAAACTGAGGCTCGAAGAGCTAAGAAACTTACCTAAGGTCTTATCTTAGAAGCTTATCTAAGTGTAATCCTCATGAAGCTCCCATTATCAAAACCCAGAGCTCATCTCCTGTTTAATATTATACTTTCTGCCTCCATTAAGTGTTGGGGATTTTCTAGAGGACTAGAAATTAGCCAGACACAATTGGATGATTCAATTTTTTTCCAGAAAATTGATATCTGGGTTTGGGGGATGGACGGTGGGGGAGAATCATTGTCCCCCATCATCTCTGCCTGAAACCAGTTCAGTTTATGTTAATGAACAGAGCCTAGGGATGGAACATAAATAACAATAATGATGCTGATGTGGGCATTTGTATAACAAATGATGTGGGGGATTTCAAGGCATTAGCCAGTAGCACTTCTGGCTTATATGAACTGGCAGCCTAACACATCGTGCAAGAGCAACCCGCCCTTCTAGAAAGGTTGGCTTATCTGGAACTCTTTTCAAAACTTCCCTTATCCTGAATAAAGACGTATCCAGTCAAGTTCAACAGCTCTGTTGAGCTCTACCCCCATCCAAGAAAGTGATTAGCATGAATTTGTATCTAAAGGAAGCCTTCCCTCACATGAGGTTCACAAGCTTCACATGAGGTTAGATTAGAACCTATGAATAGATTCAAGGTTTACGTGGGTTGTCAGTCCAGTACTTTTTAATCCAGCTCTGTTGCTGAGCTTGCTGGGGGTTGGTTGAAGCTATAAAGTTTACTTTCGTGAGACTATAAATAAGATTAAAAACAAACAAAACCCTCTTGCTCTTCAATTAGAAGTCAACCTCAAAGTGAAGTAGAAAGTGCCCTCCACCACCACGAGAGCATAAAATATCAAAAATATTTTTAAAGCACCTTTAGAAAAACTGACTGCGGGAATGCCCCTAGTTTTCATAAAAAGCATGAATAAGACATCCTTGAACTAAGAGTTTAGGCTGTGCTTTCCTATCTTCAGCCTTACATCACAGAGAAGAATAGGCAGCCTCTTCAGAAACCACAGACTTGGAGGCCAGTATTAGTCAGAAGAGCTTATCTGTGGCTGCCTTCTTTTCAGCCAGGAACAGTTTAAATGGCCAATGAATCACAAAAGGAAAATCACTCCCTGGTGTTCTCCCATTTCCAGGAGATGTCCTAGTTTTGATGACCCATCGAATGTTATCCAATGTACCCAATTGACACGAGAGGGAGCAGATGTTATAGATTAATGCTGACTTTTGTATGAGAACCAAGTATAGTCACTTAATCACTCAAATATAGTCTCTCCTTTAATAGTGACATATTTGATGCTTGATTTGATTTTTCACTTTTTTAAAAAAGATTTTATTTATTTTTAGAGATGGGAAGGGAGGAAGAGAGGGAGAGAAGCATCAATGTGTGGTTGCATCTCGACCGCCCGCAACACAGGCACGTGCCCTGACAGGGAATTGAACCAGCGACCCCCTGGTTCACAGGCCAGTGCCCAGTCCACTGAGCCACACCAGCCAGGGCTGATTTTTCACTTTTCATCGTAGACACAGTCACATTAGGAGTCTGACAAGGCCTCGCTATGAAAGTACCCCATTTCGTCCCTCAGTTGTCCCCAGCCAAGACTTGCGTGAACAGAAAGCGGTGGCTACACAGTGGCTCTCTTACAGATCACAGTGTCTGGACAAGTATGGCATGTTGTGGCCCTCCCTTCAAAATATGATAACGCAAAATCGCCAATGGATCATGCAAGCAGAGCAGAAACTCGGCAAAGCATGACCAAGTAGAAGCGCTTTTATTCCCTAAGTAGTGTCCACTTTATTCTGCATTTTGAATTTTATCTTGGTATGACTTGCCCCCTACATACCTCAAGGAGGAATCGTAGGGTCAAAATAATGTCTTCAGATGTTTTGGAACAGGAATGAAATAATTGTCCTGTGATGCGGGAACAACCTCGTGGACAGGTTTTTATTGTTATATGAATTACTTTAACTTAGATAAATCCCTGATTTATAAATCACTGGCATTTGTTCAAAATCCTACTAGGGCTCCTCCCTGTTTAAATATTGTGCACATTAGTTGCCAAAATCCAACTGATTCTTTGTGAATTCAGAGGTAATGCGTATACTATGCATGGAATGTCACAGCAAAAATTTAGGAAAAGTCTCAAATCTCAGCAATTCATACTACCTAGCCATACTTTACAGCTGAGTTTTAAAAGAAAAACACACGTAAATGACTTGAGAATTCCGACCCTTTGGTTCACCTCTTTTATATGGTCTGATATACAAACACTTTGCTAGGGAGTCTTCAAAAAGGCTCATATTATTCTTGATAGCCTCAGCAGGCAATTACAAAGCAGTTAAAAACAAAGTTAGCGGACTCATTTTGGGAGTTTAGCTGATGATGTTACTGGCGGCTTCAACTTAACAGATAATGTTATCAGAGAGAGCAGCGTAACAACTTTAACAATAGGGCAAATTTCTGTAAAATAATTGCAAAAGAGAATTGTGTGTGTGTCTTTTGGTTTTCTGTGGTTTTTCTTCTGGGTGAAATCCTTAAAAATGAAACACAGATACCCCAACATGTTTACGAGGTAGATGTTGCCTCTAAGAAACATAAAAGCTGGAGACAAGTGACTTTCTTACGGAAAAAAGAAAAAAAAAACCCAACGAAGTCCTACAAAATTTTTTCAAAAGCAAAGCAAAACATACAGAACAATAGTAATGACAATAAATATTCCACTGAAAAGGAGTTAGAATATAATGACTTAAATCCTGGGTCTTTTTTTCTAGGTTTGATTTTTTTAGAAACCATTTAAATACTTATATTTAGGAAGGAGGCAGAAGCTTAATTTTAATGTTCACTGTTACAATTGAAAAGGGGCCCTGACTGGTGTGGCTCAGTTGGCGGGGTGTTGTCCCGTAAAGCGAGAGGTCGCTGGTTCCGTTCCCAGTCAGGGCACAGGCCCGGGTTGCAGGCACATAGGTGTGGCAGCTGGTCAATGTTTATCTCTCACATGTTTTCCTCCCTTCCTTTCTCCCTCTCTTCCCCTCTAAGAAAAATAAATAAAGTCTGAAAAATAAAGATTTTACATCTGTGCATGTAGATAAAGTATTTCTAAAATGAAACCACCTGTATTATCAGACGCCACAGTTATTCCTAGATTAGTTATTCTTGGCAGCTGTACTGTGAAACCGTGTGTCAATTAGTGTGCGAGTGCACTCACACGCCCTCACGTTTCTCTGTAGACACACCAGGATTCTATTAAAAGATCATAAATTCACCTTATTTTCACAGCCCAATTAAAATGCACAACAAATTTAGTCGCAAATAAACAAAAACTGATGAGAACCATGGAAACCTCTTAAATTAGAAATCAGGAGGACCTGACATGAAAACAACAAAAAAAGTTGCAAAATTACACAATCAAGGTAAGAATTTGTGATGTAAATGTTACCAAAAAAAAAAATTAAAAGTGTGAAAGTTTTTTTATTAGCAAGGACCTTCTTAGCTACCTTTGCTGATACATTCTTTTCCATGACAAGCAGTAAAATGGTCAAAATGGAAAAATATACTTTTAAATAGGTCGTGATGGAAAAATGATCAAAGTACTTGTCATGGATACAATACTTGTTTCACAGAAGATTCACAAGCGGGTCCTGAGTTGGTCCCAGGTGGGGGCCATCGGCTGCCTGGAGTGGCCGCCCCCGTCCCACGCTCACGTGCCTCCACCACCCCTTTACCACTTTCCCTCTTCTCCAAGCTGCCGAGAGCCGCAGCAGGGGGCATTTGAAAATCATCCTACTCGATTGAAACCCCTGGCTGTGCTCTGGCACGCACGCGTACACATGGTCATAGGATAGCAGTCCTGCTGGTACCCACGGTCAGACTGCTCCCAAGCCCTCAGCATCTCCCTTGAAATGATACTTGTTGCATTCTTTTGTGAATGTTAGTGCATCGAGATTGTCTTGAGGGACCTGACTTTTATGGACTGAACTGTGTCTCCCCCACCCACCAAATTCATATAGTGAAGCCCCACAAATTCAGAATGTGACTGTATTTGGAAGTAGGGTCTTTCTAAAGGTGTGATTAAGTTAAGACGGGGCAGTTAGGTTACGGTGGGCCCTAATCCAATCCCACTGGTGCCCTTCTAAGGAGAGGAAATTTGGAAGAGCAGAGCTACCAGGGGGAAGAGCGCACACGGAGAGGAAAGGTGGTGTGAGAACACAACAAGAAGGAGGCCATCTGCCAGCCAAGAAGACGGAAAAAAAAAAAAAAAACAACACCTTGATCTTGGACTTCTAGCCTCCAGAACTGTGAGAAAATTATTTCTGTTGTTTAAGCCGCCCAGTCTGTGGTATTTTGTTACAGCGGCCCTGGCAAATCAATCCACTGACTAAAGGATTTTTCAAAGTTTTTTCAGAGGTTAGGTTAGATTTTTAACATTCCGTTGAGAAACGAAAGGGGCCCTAACCCAGAAAAGCAGTTAAGCAAATAAAGCACTAATTTAGGAGCCAAAGTCTCAACCAAATCCATCTGTGCAGATGCACGGTTTGTGAACAGGCAGCGTGGTCGCCGTTCGAGTAAAACGCGTATCTGGTACTCGCTATGCGTCAGCGATACCTCTAGGCACTGTTCGTATATAAACTCTCCCTTCACCTTCCCAAAACCAGATGGTGGCGGGAGGGGGGTGTTCCTCTTGTACAGATGAGGACGTGGGGGAACAGGGAAGCGAGGTGGAGTCACTTAGCCAGCACGCGTGGGAGCTGGGACACCAGCTCAGGCACTTTGGCCCGGAGACTCCACTCTTACCCTGTAATCCCTGTGCCTTGTTAAATTAGTAGGTGTGATCCTCACTGCCTCTCGTTCACCAACCCAACACAGCAGTGCAAAGTGGCTCCAAGAAGAGTGCTTTATTCCTCCAGGCGGTTTCCTTGTCTGAATCATGGGAACGGGAAGGCCTACCTGTTGTGTGTGGGTCACCTGAAGTCATTACAGAATAGTGCTTGCAGGTGGGATTAGCCCCAGGCCCTGCAGGCACCTGACCGGGTCTGAGATGCCTTCATATAACAGGGGTCTCTCTGCAGGCTGGGAGGGAGTCTACCCGTGGCCTCAGCTCCAGCCTGGGATTGTACTTCCTCCCACCTGGTCTTCCATCTATAGCGAGGAGGGCTCAACCACGCCCACCCACACCAGTCCGTCACCTATAGTCCTCAGCCAACTATCCTGGGAACAAGTAAGAATGGGAGGGAAATAGAGGCTCCGCCCACCCTTCCCTGGCCCCTGCAGCAAGTCTCTCCCCCCACCCCTAGGCTTCTGGAGAGCCCTGAGAAAACACCACCTTCAGGAGGAGCAGAGTCTGCATGAAAAGCAGTTGTGAGGAGGGCCAGCCAATGGAATAAGAAAAACACAGGCCAGATCCTAGGGTGCTCCCCTGCGAGGCTCCTCTGTCCCACACCCAGCAACCCAAAATGCTTTCGGGTTGCTCACCCGCGGTCCACGCGACTGCGGAGGAGCCTAATGACAGACCAGCCTTCCCCGGAGTGGGCCGCGGGCGTGCCAGTGTTGGAGCCAGTCCGCCCAGCGTGTAGCACAGGCTCTCCCCGCACCCCGGGGCCTGCTGCAGGCCTCGCTCAGCTCAGGCCTTTCGGAATCAGCACTGACAACGCGAGTCATCAGTCCATCGCCCCCATCTCTGCCCCTCGGTCTCCGCGGCGTGGGCCATGCCTCTGCTCTACACCTGTCTGGGCTGACGCAACCATTAATTCCCTTCCCAGTCTTTTTTTTCTTCCAGTTGAAAAATAATTGGCATACAGCAGGCTGGTTTAATTTACATACATTGTGAAATGATTACCATAACAGGTTTAGCTAACATCCATCTTTGCACATAGATACAATAAAAAAAGAAAAGAAGGAAGAGAGAACTCCTTCCTAGCCTTCATACTAACCCAGGCCTCTGGATGGAGAGAGAAACGCTTTTTGGAGGAGCTGCTCTTGAAGTGAGCATTCCCTGCTTCCACGCACACACGCCTTTCCGCTCACGTGACCACAGCTGCTCCCACACCTGGATCTACACCCAGCTCCTCTCCTGTCTGACGTAGCTGAACTGCCTCGCACAGAGAGCTTTCAACATTTTGGCAGGGACAGAGCACCACGCCACTGGACCCTACCTGGACTGGGTCCCGGGTTGATATAAATCTTAACATATTCCGAGCCGTAGGAACTTTTTCCTGTGCCGACGGTTTCTTTCTACACTCCTGCCACAGGCCAGGCTCAATTCAGTACACATTCTCTAGGTGTGCAGCAAGGCCAAAGGGAAATGCCGGGTTTGCCTTTCCTCTTCGTTCTCACGGAAATAAACAAGCTAAGGGACAGAGCACTCACTTTTTGAGGACCCGATATTCATTTCCCTCCTGGAGCTTCTGGTAAAGAGCAGGGCCTCAAGAAGTCCAGCCTGCCAATGGAAATGTGGCACTGGCCGCTGTGCATGTCATCTGGCCTTTCGTCATCAGATGCTGTTGGCACGCTTCGAGTGGATGGCTCCACGGTCCAGGCCCCAAATGTCATCATTCTGAAAGCTATTACAGTCCGAGACTTGAAAGTGACATATTCTAGGCCATCAAAGCACAGAGCCGACCACGTGCCATGGAGTTTCGCCATTTGTTTCCGTGTGAGGGATTCCCAGTTGTAATTGTCCACAGTCGGTACGGGGTGTCAGAGAGCCAGCGTGAAGCTTTGTGTCCGTGAGACAGCCACCAATACTAAACATCTGAAACTTAACTGTCCCGTGGTTTTCACACAGAAAATGTTTCTCTCTACAAACTTAGTCACGGTAATTTGTTAGCTTTGATCTTCTTTTTGAATGAATTTTAATGTAATTTATTTATTGATTTGAGAGAGAAGCATCAATTTGTTGTTCCACTTACTCATTGGTTGCTTTTTTTTTTTTTTTTACATTTTACTTTTAAAGAGGAGGGAAGGGAGGGAGAAAGAGAGGGAAAGAAACATCAATATGTGGTTGCCTCTCACGTGGCCCCCACTGGAGACCTGACCTGCAACCCAAGCATGTGCCCTGACTGGGAATCGAACTGCAACCCTTTGGTTCACAGGCCGGCACTCGGTGCACTGAGCCACATCAGCCAGGGCCACTGGTTGCTTCTTGTTTGGACCCCAACCAGGAATCAAACCTACAACCTGGGAGTACTGGGGCAATGTCCCTAACCAACTGAGCTACCTGGCCAGGGTTTTAGCTTTGATTTTCTAATTGAACTGTTTCTTTCCCTTGTCAGTGTCTTCTATCATTTTCTGATTAATGCTAAGGGTCAAGAAAAAACTTGCCAAAAATTCCTTTTTCGAAACTACTTAATTTTTAATGTTTTGGTGCCCCCTACTGGTATGTGACATTAGTAGTCTATTTGCAAAACAGGTTCAGTTATAGAGAATAAACTCAGAAAAGTAAAGAAAAAAATAGTTTTTGATGAGCCTTTTAAAAACAGTTTAATTTTTATAGTATCTTAAAAGTAATATAAGCCCTGGCCAGGTGGTTCAGTTGCTTAGAACATCATCCGGGTACACCAAGGTTGCAGGTTCGAGCCCTGGTCAGGGCACATACAAGAAGCAACCAATGAATGTGTAGATAAGTGGAACAACATGTCAATGTGTCTCCCTCTATGAAATAAAGTAAAAAAATTTTTTTAATAAATATAAATAGTGCACCATTTTCATTATTCATTATATATGCATATTTTCACATTAAACATATTGACTTCTCAACGTTTTTTATTCTATATAGTTTGTATTTCATTTTGATGGGAAAAAACTATCAGTTGCATTTTGGAAAATGATATTTACCTAGTAAATAAATATACATAAGAGAGCATTTTCTTTAGATCTTCACAGCCTCTTTGAAATATCTTTATTAGTCTAAAAACAGAAGCTTTGTTTCACTTGAAAAGAAGGGAGGAAGAACTTTGGGAATGGATGGATCTTTGAGGATATTTATGCCTTGGATTTTTGTAAACAACAGTAATAATTACGGAAGTGGATTGATGGATAGCCATTACGATAAAACCCAAAGTCTCTAGGAGGGTAACAGACAAACACTCCATGCCCCGTGCGAGACTGGTGCACAAAAGGACCACTAACTAACATGGACAGGAACTGAGGCAGAGAGGTGAGGCGGCAGGGGAGGCGGGGTAAGAGACGGAACCAGAATGATTGATTTCACGTGGGGAAGGACTTCTTTTGTCCCTGATAAAGCAAGCCCTGCTGTAGATGGTAACATAATTTCGCAACATCGATGTGCACACGGAAACCGTTTTTCCCTATTGGATTGGGGTAGAATGTACAGCCAACCAGGGCAAAAGGGATCCCACGTGGTCGAGAGCTCCCCGTCCACTCTTGGCCAGAGCGAAAGGGAGAAAATACAAGCGAGCGTCCAAGCAGCCTCCACAGCCAACGGGAGCCTGAGAGCCCCGGGCCCTCCTGGGGAAGACAGACTGCTCTCTGATTCTGGGGTTTCCACTGCGGTCAGTGATGGGTAGGCCTGTTTTTGTGAAGCCAGAGGGAAACTGGAGATAGATTCATGTCAAAATGGGCCAAGTGAAATCATTTCACTGATCATCTTGTGACAGATTTAAAAGGTTAGCCTTGACAAGAAAAATACTCCCAAAGTACTCGCAATAAGCCAAGCTTCCCAGGAAATTTAAATTGTCTAAAACACTCTTCTGTTAGTTCAAGGATTTTCTAAGCTGTTTTCAATCTTGCTGTTTAACTCATTGTTTTTTTACCCCCCTTATCCTAAGATTCATAAGAGATCAAGCATTTAAAGTATATTTGTCATATAACTTTTATTTCTGTCATTTCTTTCCACCTCTTACTTTTAAAACCCAAGTGAGAAGTGAACGTTTGTTTCATCAAGGCGTATATTTAAAATGTCCAAAACTTAGGAATGTCGGTGTGTTCTGCCAAAATCTTAATTCTAGGTATTTTAGCTTCAATTTTAATAACTGCCATTATTACTCATACTAATCATGGGGTGGCGGGGGGGAATTGCCTTCACCGAGTTCTTCTAAAACCAAACCTACCCATTATAATTTCGCAGGAACTGGACAGCTTGAAAACCCGTGCTTGCCTCCACGGCTCATTTCTCATAAGGTCAAAAGCACAATATAAATTTGACTCAACTCTACGTCTCAGCTCGTGCTCCAGCAGAAGAGAAGGGACAGGACACATTTTTTTTTTTTAAATAATTAAGTCTATGAAAATGTAAGTTACTCTTACCAAGGAGGACCTCATATGCATCTGGATTCTATGGTTTGATTAAAGCACTTCAAAGAAAGAATAAAAATAGATTGCAACTTATATCAACCAATGGCCCTGGGTGTCAATTGAAAGCCAACAGGCATGCCCAGTCTGTGGCGCAGTGGTGAAGAAAGAAACTTTGCTCGGGGCAAACAGCTCATCGGTGATACAGCACAGCTGTGAGAACAGCAGTGCTGGGAAGTGCCCTGGGGCCAGGCCCCTCTCGGGCTAGACAGCTCTGCTCCGTGCAGGGCTTCTCTGCGCTGTGCCGGCCAGCTCCACTCTGCTGTGGTGAGACATCTTCGGGGTTTCAGATTTAGTCAGCTCCAGCAGGGGAACAAAGTCTTCAGCGCAAAGGGGAAGGGCCTCGCCCTGGCCAGGCAGCTCAGTTAGGATGTCGTCCAGATACCTCAAGGTTGCAGGTTCGATCCCCAGTCAGGGCACGTACAGGAATCAACCAATGAATGTATCACTAAGTAGAACAACAAAGCTGATGTTTCTCTCTCTCAAATCAATAAACTGAAAAAGAATTCCTAAAGAAAGGGAAAGGGGCCCTGGCTGGTGTGGTTCAGTGGATTGAGCACTAGCCTATGAAGCAAAGCGTCACCGGTTCAATTCCTGGTCGGGGCATATGCCTCGGTTGCGGGCCAGCGAGCCCCCAGTGGGGGATTCAAGGGAGGCAGCCACACATTGGTGTTTCTCTCCCTCTCTTTCTCCTTCCCTTCCTTTCTCTCTCTAGAAAAAGTAAATAAAATACTTTGTAAAAAAGGGAGGGGGAAAGGCACTCTTAGTGCCTGAGGGAAGCTGACTTATATAAAAGGAAATCCCTGCCCCTGGTTTCTGATTGGTCCATCCTGATGTAAATGAAGACTCCAAATCTTCTCAGTTCGATCGGTCTAAGAGGCATTGTCCTGATTAGTCAGAATGGAGCCACTCTGAATGGTCAGTGAAGAAGCTGATAGGGACATAGCTGCACAACTCTGATTGGATGGGGAAAGCCTCAGTCCTATTGGCTGAAATAGGATCCCAGGATCTTCTTTATAAGAGCTGGCTCAGATGGTGGCTCTCTGTGGCAGAGACACAGTGCAGAGGCCGGCAGCTCAGTGCAGGCTTCTCCTTGAAATGCAGTTTACACGAGAGGCACCTGTGTAGAAATGGCTGCTAGGCTCTGTTTTTTTGTTTTGTTTTGTTTTTGTTTTAATTTGAGCCCAGCAGGGGGAGCCATTTTCAGTAGTTATCTTCTTTCTCCAGGGCCATACTTACAGACACGTTATGGCTTATGCAGGTTTGAATGGGGGCAGTCAGACTCCTTGTTTTAAAGATCCACCATGCCTGCCTGGGGCACATTGTGAAGAACTGGGTTTACGGAACCAACATCTACAGCAGTGTTTATCATAGTTGCCAAATGATAAAATCCCCTGAGCATCCCTGGCTGGTGTGACCCAGTGGTTTGAGCACCAGCCTGTGAATCAAGAGGCTGCTGATTCAATCCCCAGTTAGGACACATGCCTTGGTTGCAGGCCAGGTCCCCATTTGGGAGAATGCGAGAGGCAACCAATCAATGTTTTTCTCCATTTATTTCTCCCTTACTTCTCCTCTAAAAATTAAATAAAATATTTTAAGAAGTCACCTGAGTAGCTTTGTTAAAGAAATTTCCAGATCCCTTCCTCGGAAACTCTAATCAGAAACTCTGGGGCAGGTCCCAGGGATCTGTCTTTAACAATCATCCCAGGTGATTCTTAGAGCAGTCAGGCTTGTTAGCTAAAAGGAAGACCAGCTGAATCAAGTGGAGGGCTTGATGCCTGCTCAAAGTTTTGTGGTTGGTTATTCAGTAGCATATTAGAGCAAGAACTAACCATACTCCCTTTCTCAGGCAGTTGTTGGAGGATGTGCTTCACCAAAGGATGAAGTAAACTAAGAAGGAGGAAGCATGGGCGCAAGAAGAAATAGCACTACCATAGGAGCGAGGTCTCAGGGAGACGTGAGGAGAGATCGCAGGCCGGCAGCCGCTGGCCACGTGCAGACGACAAGGCCAGAGCAGGTACCAGGCTCCCAGGCGAGATTTCTTCAGGCAGGTGAACTGATAGCACCACGTGTCTCTCACTATTTTGAGAGGAGAGATGTAGACATTCAGAGAGTGTTTAATGCCTCCATTGGCAGCACAGAGCCTCTTCCCAGTGCCTGGGATCTTCTAGTCCAAACCTTCCGTTTCACCGTCTCTGGGTAAAACGTGGAAGGGTCGCTGGTCTGATGTCTGAGTCCTGGTCCCAGTGCAGCCACTAAAAAAGTGTGAAACCCTAAGCAAGGCACTTCCTTAGTCCTTAGTGTTCTACGGCTATAAAATGAGTTAGAAAGAGGTGTTTATTTGTCTTAGTTTCAGAATTCTGTCGGTCGTACTTCATCATTGCTGGCTCCTATTAGCTTGGCCTTCCTCTCCAAGTTAGGCTCACAGCTTTGGTGTAGAAGTGACCAAAGACTGTAAATGCCAGCTTGTATCATAGCTTCATATGTCAATGCATTAATTAACCAGAGTCAGTTTACGTGGCAGAAGTAATTGGATTCTTAATTTTTTTTTAATATTTTATTTATGTATTTTTACACAGGGAAAGAAAGGGAGAAAGGGAGGGAGAGAAACATCAGTGTGTGGTTGCCTCTTGAGCACCCCCTACTGGGGACCTGGCCCACAGCCCAGGCATGTGCCCTGACTGGGAATCAAACCTTCAACCCTTTGGTTCGCAGGCCAGTGCTCAATCCACTGAGCCATACCAGCCAGGGCAGATTCTTAATTTTTAATATCTCAGAAAGTTTAATGAAGATCTTAATCCCTTTCAGGTCTGATGATTTTACACACTAATGAGTTAGCAGTGAGCTATTTTCTTACGGTGAAATTCAGTCCATCTAAATCAAACACTTCATCTGAGGACGTTTCAAACTCCTTTCCTGTGTAAGGATTTTTCAGCAGCCAGAAGCAGAGCATACCGGACTCTTTTCCTTCCCTTTCTTTTCCCAACCCCTCTGTAGGGAATGGAGGAGTACTCAAAGTCAGAAGTCAGCGGCCTCCCTACATCACCAATCCCTGGATTATTACAAGCTAACCTGGAGTCTAGCAGGAGTGTCCAACCCAGCCTAGCCCAGAATGGCTGTGAGTGTGGCCCAACACAAAATCATACATTTACTAAAAACATTCCTTAGTTTTATTACTTAGATATGTGCATTTTCTATATTGATCACAAACTTGGGACCTGCTTGATGATTTTAAAAGATTATCAACAGGGCCGCTGCATAATTAGGTTATTATGTGAGGACTTTTTTGCTTATCTGTGGTGGTGGATATCATGAAAATCATGCACAGACCTTTTTTTTTGCTCATCAGTTTTCATTAGTGTTTGTGTATTTAATGTGTGGGCCAAGTCAATTCTTCTTTTACTGTGGCCCAGAGACGCCAAAAGTTTGGACACCCCTGGTCTAAAGGAACAATTTTCCTTATGCTCATAATGACACTGGATAAATGACTTCTCAGTTTCTCAGTTGCTATTTCTTACTTACCAGCCCTTTTGTAAAGATTTTATTTATTTATTTTAGAGAGAAGGGAAGGAAGGGAGAAAGAGAGGGAGAGAAACTTCAAAAGTGTGGTTGCCTCTCCCATGCCCCCTTCTGGGGACCTGACCTGGTCCAAACCCAGGCATGTGCCCTGACCAGGAATTGAACCAGCAACCCTTCGGTTCCCAGTCTAGCACTCAATCCACTGAGCACTCAGTCAGGGCGTCAGCCGCTTTTGTAAAACCTGTGTGTCTGTGTGTGGTGTGTGTGTGTGTGTGGTGCTACTGTGACATTTGCTCCACTGAGTTCTCTAGCTTTAATCCCTGCCTCCCCCATCAGTTCCAAATAGCTCTACTGAATTAGCCCCCAAAACTCTTTGATTGCTTTGTTATTCCACTCTTTAAACTCTAATGATTTTTCTTAAAAAATTTTTATTGTATTTACTGGGGTGACACTGGTTAATAAAATTATATAGGTTTCAAGTGTACAATTCTATAACACATTATCTGTACATTGTACTGTGTGTTCACCGCCCCAAGTGAGGTCTCCTTCCATCACCGTTTATCCCCCTTTACCCTCTTCTGCCTCCCCCACCCCCTTCCCCCGTGAAACTGCAATGGTTTTTCATCTGGTCATTACGATCACTCCGGAGTCCCTCCGTTTCTGCTCACCCTGTGAGCACACTTCAGTGAGCCCAGATGAAGAAATCCCTACTCCCTTCACCCCAGACTATCCACATAACTGTTCCTAAACTCTGTCCTTGAGGGGTGCTGGTAAAGAATACTTGGTTTGGGGTTGCCGATCTAGGGTTTAAGTCCTGGCTGCACCGCTTATTTGCAACCTCGGGAAATGTATTCAATTCCTGTAAGTGGGAATCATGCCTGCCTTGGAGAAGGTTCCAGAAGTACACATGAAGCACCAGCACCATCGCTGTGAACTTCGCCCTGTCCGTAGCAGCTGTGACAATGGGAGCCACAGTGAACACGACGGTAATTATTTGTAGCAAGAAGGGAACATGCCACAGTACCGACCTCAGCCACCGAGCAGCCCTGCCCAGCTTTCCTGGGCCCTTGGCTGACAGCTGCTCTTTCCTGGGGTGGTACGGGGCCCTCCGATTGGCTTGAGAACAGAGCATTCCTTTTTCAAATGGCTGGCGTGTCTTTATTATACACACGATCTGCACTTCATCATGTTTTTTAAAAGGTGTCATGGTAGTAAGTTACATAGAACACGAGATTCACTGTTTACTCTTTCCGTGCCCAGGTCAGTGGCACTAAGTCCACCGACGTTACTGCGCAGCCATCACCACCGTCCATCCCCAGGATGTTGGCATCTTCCCCAACAGACACTCTGTCCCCACTAAACAGTAACTCCCTGTGCCCTCCTCCCCTCAGCCCCGACGGCCGCCCTTCTCCCTTTCATCTGTGAATGCCACTGTTCCAGGTACATCACGTAAGTGGAATCCTGTGACATGTCCTTTGGTGACCGGCTTACTTCACTCAGCATAATGTCCTCAAGGTCCACCCACACTGTGGCATGTGTCAGAACTTCCTTCCTTCTTAAGGCTGAATAATACTCCACTGACGTATATAACACATTTTGTTTATCCGTTGGCCTGTTGATAGACATGTGGGGTGTTTCCACCTTTCGGGGATTGTGACTTGATCATTTTACATGCTGCAGAGATTTATGCCTTTATTTTCAGACATACTAAGTTTAATTATACTAATCTACTGAATCCCAGGAAGAGAATTATGAAAGAATTTTTATTTCATTTTTGGCCACTTACTCATTTGTTGGCAGCTGCAAAGACAGAGGTTTCTAATTATGCGCTGGTTAAATAGACAATGTAAGTCATTTACTTTTTTTCTATTTCCTTTTCCTAAAAAGAAAACTAGTATTTTCCTAAGATAGGATCATGTTGGTTTAATCTATTTTATAAATGGTAAGGAGAGCAGCCCAAAGGAGAACATAAGAATTAGATAATTAGCTTAGAAAGGATGAGAAAGGGCAGTCGATAACTAGTGTGCCTCTTTCTCCCCAAGTTCTGAACCATTCACGAGACAGTGAAGAGTGTGGCATGCAGAGACCAGAATGTTATTTTTATGATGAACAAGGCTGATTTCGGAGGATGCAGCTTATCTCTATGGGCAGACAGATGGCCGTCTAATTCTGCCCCCCAGAAGCAGGCAGATCTACCCAGGTGTCCGCTCGCCTTTTCCCTCCGCAGCCCACTTTTCCCCATCGATGCTGGTCAGGGTGTATCACAACAGAATCATTAACTTTCTCTTTCCCATGAGCCTGTGTTATTCCTTCCGTTTTCTACTCACACGTCGGGTTTCATTGAGCACCTATTTGGGACCCAGCAGTGTGCTAGGCCTTGAGCACATGGCTTCCAGAGGTGATAGAGGCTAACACAACCCCTCCCCTTAAGGAGTAGGAAAATATTGAAAGGGAAACAGAAGGGCATTAGACAGTAAGAGGACCCACTGAACAAATCAGGGAGAGAAGGCTTTTCTAGAAAAATGTCATTTAAGATGACATCTCATGACCAGTAAATGCTGGACCACTGCATTTCTACTCCGGTGTCTAGGAGAGACCTAGCATGTGGCAGAGCGCTGGGAATGCTTAACACGTGAATGAGTGAGTCAAGGATGTGACAACAGTCTGTATGCTGTGCCCCGGTACCAGTCATTATCAGTCTGTTGCTATGGGAACAGCTACTTTTATCCTGTTTCTTGGGGACCCCCAAAGAGATGGCAGAGCAGACCACAGAGTAAAACCTTCATTAAGGGCATCTGTTCATTTGGACGGAGCTGGGCTCCTTCTCCATGGGACAGAACATAAGCTGTCAGGGATAAGATGGAGCCCAGAGCCATTTGAGGACAAACCCTCCTGTCCCAACACCGCCCTGTCCCCACTCCCACCTGCGAAAGCAGGAGTCCCCTACATTAGTGATGAAATGACCTTATGGATTTTGGAGGATGAGAAAGATGCCTCATAAACATTAAATATTCTGTTTCAAGGTAATGATAGCCAGATCTGAAACTGTGAAAGGAGCTAGCTGCGATTCCCAAATAAACATTGAGTCGTGGACAAAACCCTGACACTGGGGGCCTGGGAGGAGTGCAGAGAAGAAAACCGCCGTTGTTTTTGCAGAATCTGGTATGCGCCAGCCACTGCATGCCATGCACTGCCTCACCCAAGGCTAAGCCTACCCATGCACCTTGTGAGATGGGAGTCACAGGTCAGTCACAGGGGGGACTGGCCGCGAGATTAAGTCGCGTTCTCACCATCGAGGTTCGTAGTGACACGGAGACTTGAAAAGAAGTTTCTGAGCAGAGAAACTTCCAGAGCAGAGAAGCAGACCGAGGACAGGAGAGACACATACAGGAAGGGCGCCGCAGGAGTGTGATTACTTCCTCACGTGAATTAGCACCCCTTTCATATTTGTTTTCTCTCCGCTTCTCTTTGCTGCATGTCTCTAATTTCTTTAGATCTATTTTTGTGTCCAATCTATTGTTAAACACCTTCACTGATCTTAATTTTTTTTCAAATCGGACAATCTCCTGCTCTGATGTCCGTCTGTTACACATATTTTACATTCTGAATATGACCAGCCCGGTATCTGAAGGCTTTACAAGTCTCGTTCTGTTGTCTGTTGTTTCTGCTGATGTGCGTTCACGGTGCTTTGTTTTGTTAAGTGTTTCACAGTTTGAAGCCTGGTGGGGTTTTACTGGCTTATGCCAGGGGCCTGAAGCACCACTAGCCTGGTGTCACTATAAACTGTTGTTTTGAGGGTTTCTTTTTAGACTCCTCAATCTCTGTGAATTTGAATCACAATGCCAAGCACCATAATATAATCTAAATAGTTCCAACTTTGGCATTAAGATCTAAAGTACAAGAAGAAATTAGAATAAGCCCTTCATTTCTACAAGGTTACTTTTAAAAAAAAAAAGATTTTATTTATTCATTTCTAGACAAAAGGAAAGGGAAGGAGAAAGGGAGAGAAACATCAAGGCGTAGTTGCCTCTCATGTGCCCCCTACTGGGGACCCAGCCCACAACCCAGGCAGGTGCCCTGACTGGGAAAGGAACTGGTGACCATTTGGTTCCCAGGCTGGCGCTCAATCCACTGAGCCACAGCAGCCAGGGCTACAAGGTTACTTCTCTACAGTGATGCAGACTTAGGCAAAAGTAATTAATTTTGTGTGAAATATATAAGAATATAAACATGCATATATGCAAATATAGAAAAAAAATTTATGTATATATATTCTATGCATATAAAACTGCCTATAAATCATCTCAATTGTGATAGCCCTATGATGTCATCATATATATGGCTAATAACTGTATTGCAAAGATATATGATGACTAAATCAAAAGGTTAGAAAAAGTTGTTTTACGCTTATTACTAATTCTAAAATATTCTTTTTAAAAAGAATTACTAGTTGAATCTATGAATGCTAATAATTTTTTCATGCAAGAATATTTTCCAGTTACCACTGTATATTTCTAAATAATTTGACATTTATACCATTCAAATCAGATGTAATAATTAATACCATATAAGTAAACTTCTAGTAAAATTATTTTATTTAGTTACAATCTTCAGCATCTTGAAAAAAAAATTCCATGGTCTTCAATTAAACTGTATGCCACTTTCTTTTAGAATATCCTTTTTTTCATCAAAATAATTTTTAAACCACTCAATATGTTCCACTTTCTGTTTAACACTCAGATGTGGGTTTTTGGAAAGGCCACAGGTCACCAGCTCCATGAAGTGGCGAATTGGTCCTTGTTTTGGAAAATCTTCCAGGTGTTTATCTAGAAATATATGTTCATGGAATTCTGAACCATCATCATCAAAACCTAAAAAATGTGACAAAATATATTACATTATAATTTTGAATGTAAAACCTACATCATAAAATTAACATTAATGTAATATAATATTACAACGAAAAGCATGAACTTTGAAGTCACACCCCAGGTCTGCCCACCAATTCAATAACTGCCTCACTTCTCCGAGCACCCCCTGACTCGGGCATGAAATCACGGTTAAAACAGCATCTTCTTCACGGGTTTGCTGTAAAGATTAAGAAGACACAAAGCCAATAAAGTTCTTTTACAATGCTCAACATAGTGTAAATGTTCAAAGTGTAGCAGCAATTTCTGCTACTAAATACTTTAATGTCTAAAACAACCACTAAGGACACTATGCAAACTACGCTTAAAAAATACATAAATGAAAAAGGATGGAGTCCTAAAATAGGTTCTAGCAGCCCACAGGAAGCAAGGAAAAGAGGAATGAGAAAGAGAAAATGAACAGAAAACAAATAATAAAATTGGAGACTTAAGTCCTAACAAATCAATAGTTACTTTAAAACATACCGATCAAAAGCCAGAGGTTGGCAAAGTAGATACATGCTGTCCACGAGAAACTCAATAGGTAGTTCTTCAGTAGGTAGGTTGAAAGTAAAAGGACGGAGAAAGAGATATCTTGCTAACATTAATTTAAAAAAAAGAAGGCATGAGTGGCTATGTATTAGATAAAGTAGAATTTAGAGCAAAAAAAAATTATTTTGGCAAAAGAGGAACATTACACAATAAAAGGATAAATCCACCAAGATGAGATAGCATCTGAATTATGTACATACCAAACAATAAGGGTTTCTAGATACATGAGAGAAAAAATGATGGAAATAAAGAAGAAACTTAAAAATCCACAATTTTAGTTGGGTACTTCAATATCCCACCGTTAGCAATTGAGAAAACCAGCAGGTAGAAAAATTAGCAAAGATACGGAAGAATGAACCACCATCAGGACCAAACTGATGTGCACAGAACCCTCCACCAAGCTCGCAGAACAGAAACTCTTGTGGCACCTATGAAGCTTCACCTGGTAAGCCGCAGCCAGGATCACTGAGCAGCTGCAACACATGTAGCATAACTAAACACAGAGGAGGTAATCTGACCATAACGGAATCGAACCAAAAGTAACAGAAAGACAACAGGAAAATCTGCAATCAGCTGGAAATTAATATACTTACAAGTAATCCATGGGCCATGGAGGAAATCTCAAAGGAAATTTAAAAAACACACAGAAACGAATGCAAATGAAAACACACACACCCAAATTTGCGGGCCACAGCTGAGACCGTGCTGCGTAGGAAACATGCGGCACCACCCGCACACACGCGGGGAGGAGGAAGAGCCTCAAACCGTCTAAGCGCCCACCAAGGAACCTAGTAAAGAAGAGCACGATAATCCCAAAGCCAGCGAAAGGAAGGAAATAAGAAATAAATGATAATCAGGAATCACTAAAATTGAACATAGGAAAATAATGAAATCGATACCTACCTAGTTCTTTAAAAAAAATCAGTAACATTGATAAATCTCTACCGAGTCCTATAAAGAAGAATGCAGACAAGGCACCAACCACCAACATCATGAATGAAAAGGGGTTACTGTTATGAATCCCGACCCCATTGGAGGGACAGTAAAGGGGCACCACCACAACCTTACGCTCACGAGTTCAACAATCTGAGAGAGGACAACTGAAAATAAACTCCATTAAACTACCAAAACAGCCATCCAAAAAAATAGATAATACCGTCCTATAATTAGTAAAGAAAAGGAGTGTGTAATTTAAAAGCTCTCAAAAAAAGAATCTATAAGCCCAGATCACTTCACTTGAGAATTTTATCAAACATTTAAAGAAGAGTTAACACCAAGTTACACAATCTCTTCCACAAACTAGGGGAAAGGACACTTCCTAACTCACTTTATGAAGCCAGTATTACCTTGTTATCAAAAACAAAGGCATGACCAAAAAAAGAAAGAAAAGAGAGAGAGAGAGACGAAGGGAGAGAAAACAATTTGAACCAGTATCTCTCATGAATTTAGAGGCAAAAAGATTTTTTTAAAACACAGCAAACAAACCCAACAATGTATAAAAAGATACACTCTAAGATCAAGCGGGATTTTTTTCATACGCGCAAGGGTGGTCGGCTATTTGAAAATCCACGTAATCCACCACGCGCGCAGGTTCAAGCTCACAGGCTAATGCCCACTGTGACAAGAACTCTCACCTGACTCTCATCCCGTAGGCACTGCCTATCTCCTAGCACAAGACACAGACAGACAGAAAGACTGCATCCACGTAACTTTTATTACAGTATACTGCTATAACTGTGCTATTTTATCATCAGTTATTGTTGTTAATTCTTAGTATGCCCAATTTATAAGTTAACTTCACCACAGGTATACAGTTATATGCGAAAGTATAGCATAATGGGTTTAGTACTATCTGTGGTTTCAAGCATCCACTGGGGGTCTTGGAGTGTACCCACAGATTAGTGGGGGCTACTGTACCACTGAAATTAGGAACCAGGGACAAAAAACAGAAGATTGATTAAAACTGCTTTAGGGAATAGTTCGATCTCCCACATCCCATTTCCACCTGCCCCCGTGGACGATGCCAGCACACAGTCCCAAAGAACATGGGCAGTTTACTTTGTGGAGAAATTAAAATGGAAAAAGAACTAAGTCAACAACTGATCAGAGAGGAATTATGGAGAAGTCGGTACCCTGACCAGTGAGAGGCCCTCCCAGCCCCTCCTCCCACGAAGCTTAAGTCAGGCGGCTGGAAGACCTCTGGAGAACTGGAGAGCCTCAATGAAAAGAGCTCACCTGTACCGCAATGTGATGATCTCCAAGTTGGCTCCTTCCAGATCCCTCTGAAATGCAGCCTGCCAGTAGACAAGCCCACCATGTACACAAGCCCAATAAACAGCTTCATATGCCTTCCTCTAAAGTTCGAACACAAGTTGCAAGAACAGCGGGCACTTTAGGAAAGCCACTCCCCCACGTATAGCGTCACAACGCAGTGACGTGATTGCCCCGCCCTGGTGAACACCTAAGGCTCCACCCCTTACTACATAACAGGTGCACCAAAACAAACAAAAAAATAGCCTAAATGAAAGAACAGATCAAAGCTCTAGAAAAAATACAACTAAGTGATGAAGAGATAGCCAACCTATCAGATGCACAGTTCAAAACACTGGTAATCAGGATGCTCACAGAATTGGTTGAACATGGTTGCAAATCAGATGAAAAAATGAGGGCTATGCTAAGTGAAATAAAGGAAAATGTTGGTACAGGGAACCAACAGTGATGGGAAGGAAACTAGGACTCAAATCAACAGCGTGTACCAGAAGGAAGAAAGAAACATTCAACCAGAACAGAATGAAGAAACAATTCCAAAAAATTAGAGGCTTAGGAACCTCCAGGACAACTTTAAACATTCCAACATCTGAATCATAGGGGTGGCAGAAGGAGAAGAGGAAGAGCAAGAAATTGAAAATTTATTTGAAAAAATAATGAAGGAGAAGTTCCCCAAACTGTCAAAGAAATAGACTTCCAGGGAGTCCAGGAAGCTCAAAAAGTCCCAAAGAAGTTGGACCCAAGGAGGAACACACCAAGGCACATCATAATTACATTACCCTAGATGAAAGATAAGGAGAGGATCTTAAAAGCAGCAAGAGAAAAGGAGACAGCTACCTACAAAGGAGTGCCCATAAGACTGTCAGCTGATTTCTCAAAAGAAACCTTGCAGGCAAGAAGGGGCTGGAAAGAAGTATTCCACGTCATGAAAGACAAGGACCTACATCCAAGATTACTCTATCCAGCAAAGTGATCATTCAGAATGGAAAGGCAGATAAAGTGCTTCCCAGATAAGGTCAACTTAAAGGAGTTCATCATCACCAAGCCGTTATTATATGAAATGTTAAAGGGCCTTATCTAAGAAAAAGAAGATCAAAAGTATGAACAGTAAAATGACAACAAACTCACAGTTATTAACAACCAAACCTAAAAAAAAACCCCAGAAACTAAGCGAACAACTAGAACAGGAACAGAATCACAGAAATGGAGATCACATGGAGGGTTATCAGCGGGGAAGGATGGGGGGCGGGGAATGGGGGGAAAGGTACAGAGAATAAATAGCATAAATGGTAGGTAGAAAATAGACAGGGGGAGGGTCAGAATAGTATAGGAAATGGAGAAGCTAAAGAACTTATATGTATGACCCATGGACATGAACTAAAGGGGGGGAATGCAGGTGGGAGGGGGTATACAGGGCAGAGGGGACTGAAGAGGAGAAATGGGACAACTGTAATAGCAAAATCAGTAAAATATATTTTTTTAAAAAAGGAAATTAAGAACAAACTGACAGTAACCAGAAGGGAGATGGGAGGGGATGAAGGGTGGGGGGGAGTGGGGAAGAGTTGTCAAGGAACATGTATAAAGGACACATGCACAAAGCCAAAACGGGGTAGGATTGAGGGTGGGAGGTGAGGATGGCTGGGGTTGGGGGAGTAGTAGGGGGAAAATGGAGACAACTGTATTTGAACAACAATAAAAAGAAGCTAAAAAAAAAGGAAAGCCGCTAATGTAAGTGACAAACACCTTGGCGGAAACTGGTACCCAGCTTTCGACATGCCTTTGACCTTTTTATCACAGTAGAAGAACGAAAAAGCTGTACATGTCTGTTCAGCAACATCACCCTCTGCAGCCCCCTCTTGGGTGAGGCCTGGCTGCACGATTACATTTCACCAGTGGGATCTGAGCAGAAACAACGGGTGCCGTGATCACGCTGGGGCCCTTAAGAGAGGGAAGCCGCTTCTCCTGCAGCCTCGTCCCCCTGCTGGTGAGCCTGAGCACAGAGTCCTGCGAACCTGTCTGGAATCACACCCAGGGAGAAGACGCCCTAGGGGAGGGAGGGTAACTGAGGAGGCAGAAACCTGGATGGCACTGCGCAGCTTGGCTGCTCGGCTGCTTCTGATCCGGCACTCCACCCAGCACTCCACCCGTTTGTCGAGTAACTCCCTGCCCCGCTGCACCATTCCATATATGGTACCGCAGCGAAGCAGCAGCTCGTGTTAACCTAATACAAACTCCAAAACAGACAACAACAACTTTGAGGAAACTAAAAGAACGTGGGTAGCAGGAAAAAAAATAAAACAAAAATTGAATACCGCCCTGGCTAGTGTGGCTCAGTGGAATGAGTGCTGACCTGCGAACCAAAGGGTCTCCGGTTTGATTCCCAGTCAGGGCACATGCCTGGGCTTCGGGCCAGGTGCCCACTAGGGGGCACAGGAGAGGCATCTACACATTGATGTTTCTCTCCCTTCCTTCCTGTCTCTCTAAAAATAAATGAATAAAATATTTTAAAAGTCTAAACCAAGAATAACAATTTTTTAAAAATTACAGTTCAGAAGTTAAAAATATGACAGCAGAGACAAAAACCCAAGAGAAAGGTTGTACGATAAAGTTGTGGATGTTCCCAGAGGATAGAACAGAAAGAGAAAGAGGAGGGAGAGACTGGGAAGACTGTATTATCAAATAGTAAGAGAAAATTGAAAAAAATAAAATTGGAAAAATAAAATTTCCAGGGTACAGGACCCAATGATGCCGAAAAACTTGATTTTCAACCAATAAAACCCCTTACCAAGGATCACTCGGAAACTTACTGCTAACTTGATGTTTCCCTCTCTACCTCCCTCCCTTCCGCTCTCTAAAAATAAATAAATAAAATCTTTTTAAAAAGTTAGAAAACTACAAAGAGATATTTTTTTAAAAACCCAAATTAATTTAAAAAGAAAGGAGACAGATTAGAAGACGGTATTTCCAACTATGTAACAGATGAAGGATTAAAGCCCATAATGCATCAAATTCCTACAAACTGATAGAACAATCCAAAAGAAAAAGTCAAAGGACATGACGAGGCAAGTCACAGAGCAAATATAAAATAGCCACTAAACATACAAAGAGATGCGCAATCTGGTCAGTAATCCGGGAAACGCAAATAAAAACACCCCTGATGTCACTGCTCACTCCGAACATTTGAAAGAGGAATAAATCATCAGTATCAGGTAAGTGTGAAAAAAGGGGATTTTCAGATACTTGGTTGGAGGGTAAATGGGCTATTTTTAGCAGAGAACGTATCAGTATTTATTGTAATCTAAAATATACCTATCATTTGACCCCCCAGGGAATTAAAAGTATACCAACATGCACAGAAGGACATATATAAAAGGGTTCAGAACTACAGCTCCATCCACCAACAGGAAGACGGCAAACTATTTACACTGCATTCGTACTATAGACCTGTTAAATAAATACAAGACAGTTCTCTTTCATAGAACTAGTAAGATAACTACAGCGGATCTCTGTGTGCTGACAAGGCAAAGATTCCCAGACACGCTGCTAAGTAAAAAATAACGCGGCACAACGTACCGCGTGGTGCGGCACAGGCCAGCACCGAGGGCAGGGGAGACGAACCCGCCGCCGCCAAGCGCGGGCCAAGACAACGTGTGACAGGCTCTAGACGACGTGTGCTTCCGAGAAGGGGAGAGAAGCAAGGCAAAGGGTGCTCCCTATTCTTTCATGTTATTTGACTTTTTTGCAAGTAAACTTTCATATATTTATGAAACTTAAGATCTTTTTTAATGAACAAAAGAAACATAACAAAGAAAAATAAGACAGAATGGAAAGTTAAATATAGGAGGAAATCCTATGTGTTATGCAATCAGCTAAGGTGACAGATTAACTCTGTGTCTAACTCATTCTGCTTTAAATACTACCGCATACAGCTAAAGACGTGGTACAACAAACTAGGGGTGAAACCCAGTCAACAGCAGCGACCGCTTATGGTGCACATGGGTGCACGACAGCACCGCAGCCGGCTCCGTCCCTTCCACCACACACGGCGTGCGTGCTCCTGGTCTTGTCACAACTAGCACTTCTCCGGTGCGTGCTCTGAGGCGCTCGTCCACAGGCCGGAATCTCTCTACAACCCCCACGAGATTGCTGCAGCTAGCCCGTGCCTAACAATCTCTGCACTTGCCCTAAATTCCTCTGCCCTTCCCCTCCCCCAAAACAACAGAGCCCTCTTTAGAGTTCTATGGTAATTCTGAACTTCCCTAACTATTCTTGCTAGCTCATATTACAGCACACATTTCAGATGGCCTGGAGAAGCATGGCACAGTAGAAGCGAAAAAGTTCTACCAACTGAAGAATAAAAACAAACACGTGATTAACATACATGACTAAACGTTTTTGCCCACTGAAGCCTCTGAAAATTACTCTCGGAGAGCACTTCCAAAACACCCTTAATTTGGTAGACTATATCTACATATGGCTGATGCATATTTAAAAGCAAGATCGGTGAACTAGGTAATGGCAAAAACTTGATTAAGTTTAATTAAAGTCAAATCTACAATAAAAATGATTTTACTATCAATGCAACAGACAACACCAGATATCTACAACAGATACTACAACATCTAAGTGGGAACAGTTCCACCTAATAGCTTTTGTAAGTCTCATGTTGGCAAAGCACAATAGGAGGGACAAACCATTTCTTAAAAACTTTAACAAAACAAAAAACCTACTTCAAATTAGAAAAATAATTATGCATTTTAAGTGGCAAAACGACGAAGCATATTTTTATCATGGGAAACACAACACTGGGAAGTAAACTGTAAAACAGGACACGTCACTTGTCACTGTCGGTGTTCGGTTCCAAAACTGACGTGGCTAGCCCCTAAACATAAAACAGAACACCTTTCCCCACGGGCACCAAAGCAAATCTTCGTGAAGCTAATCATTGGTAGAGAGAGCAAGATATTTTGTTAATCTCAAAATTTGAGAACGGCAAATATAAAAGAATGCTACGGAACTGCTGGGGCTCCGGGCCCTCATCCTGCCTCTCCCAGAGCTCAGAGACCCCCCACCCCACAGCTGTGCTGAGGGTGGGTGGGGAGCAAAGGGAGCAGCCTCCACCCCCCCACCCCCTCGGGCTTTCCTGCTTTTCATTCTGGTGACGGCTTCCTTGAGCAGCTGGAAATGAGCCGCCTCCCTTTCCGACAGGAAGCATCAACTATAGGCACAGTGTATGTGGACACTTGTCACAGGTATCTTCACAACCCGACCAAAGAACATGTTTTTCCCTTTTCTTGGAAGTTCAACTTTCTCATAAACAGGTCACATTTAAGATAAAGCACTCTGGAGTTTGGGCACTCAACACTTTAATGAACTTAAGCATTTTACTGTTGATGATGGTGTACCACCAAGTCAAGCTTTCCTATGATACTGTTTAGTGGGTCCTAGAAAGTACGTAACATCCTTGTTAACGTTGAAAGGCATTTAACTGTTACAGTACAGAGCAGATGCGCAGAGAATCCCCACACACTCCTGTTGTAGAAACCAAGATGATGATGGTGATGATGCTTTGTGTAATTCACTTGTTTCTAAGAAGAATCCCCCAAAATAAGTCCTGTTATTCTCCCCATCATTTTATAGATGAGGGCAGCGAGGCTTGGGGAAATTAAGTTGTGACTCACTCAGGAACCTGAACTCCTAGCCACCACTCACTGTCTGTCCCTCCTTAATAAAGTCACACATTATTCTACCTCAGAGCTGGGTTTTGAAACGTGTTTAACCATGAAGATGTAGAACACCCAAGTTTCATTAAATAAAGAAATTTTCCCTTAAAATCACACATTTGTATTTTGCTAGTTTTTTGCTATTTTTAAAATTCTGTGATCACACAGGTGGGAAAGAACTAACATTTATGCATATGCATATGTGTCGCCTGCCAAGAACGGCCTGAGCGACTCCGTGACTATCTTACTTAGCTCTCACATTCTCCCAATGAGGTGTCTTTAATCTTACAGACGAGGAAACCAAGGGGCAAAAGGTTAAATGGCTTCCTCAAAGGCAACTGGCTAGTAAGTGACAGAGCTGGGATCTGTACCCAGGTTCGCACAACTACGAAGCCCCTGTTTCTTTCTTTTCTATCTTTTTTTAACATTTACCCTGATACCTGACAGAGTATAGAAACTGTAAAACTTTAAAAAATATGCGTGTTGTGTAATAGATTAAATATAGTATGCTATATTACTGCATACACCAAACAAACATATAAAACAAAAGAATCTGCTGAAGTCTCCAAAGTTTTCTTATACAAAGTAATACTTTATGAAAATATAAGACTAAATATTTCTGATACTTAAGCTTCCATTCTACTTATTAATCCAAACAAATGAAAGGTTATAAAAAATGAAAATATTACGGTGACAGCATAAAACTACAGAGATTATAATATGGACCCCGTTTTCCCAAGAACTAGTGCAGTGTTTGCCACTCCTAGCTAATCTTAACAGAGAAGCAAACGAATCTCTTTTAATTGAAAATATGCCTGTAAAATTCAATGAGGGTGTTTAGCAGATGACAACATGGGTGCAATAAAAAATAAACAGCACAGTAAAACTGCTTTCCTTTTGATTGAGGCAGAGATGCCATCTCCAGAAAAATCTCCAGGGAAGTAGCTGATATTTTATCACTAGTTCAAAGCATCTATGTACAGCCAAAGACTTCCAAAGAATTTCAAAGCCTCCTAACATTTTTACTCTGAGTGGCTTTGAGTACAAGAAGCCTGCACCTCATTGATGTAATAGTTTTATAAATAAAAGATACCGGCATAAGACCCTAAGAGTTGTAATGGTGTCCAAAGTTAAAGTATAATCTCACACCAGCACTCAGTGTATGAGAAGGGTTGCCGGGTAAACTGCTCACAGCCAGAGGACTGTGCCCGACACGTTCGAGGCACAGAAACTCACGCTGCGTTTCTGCCACGAAATCTCACTTCCTCAGTTTCCTTACCAAACACCTAGAATTAGGGGAAATTCCAACATTCTTTTCAAAACTACCATCCAATTTCTTTTAGGACCCCACAGAGAGTTACACAAAGTTTGAAATTCACGTAAACATCTAGACTCTGTCACTGAACATCTGCCAGATCTACCTGACATCAGCGAATGCTACAAACCTCTGCAGGGAAGACTTACCTGCTTCGTTGTCAATTGGGAACGCCCACAGTTTCCCCTCTTTCGTCCACTGGATCATCTCTTCAAAGGCGTTCTGAAAGGGCTGTTCATTTACCGCAGCTACCTGCTTAGCAAATTCCACATCCCAGAGTGAAGGAGCTGTTTCTGTACAGAAAAGTACTTGAAATGAGCACAGGTTAATGTCAACAGCTTTCTTTTTACACGTGTATAATCAACTCTGAGTTGGCAATACATTCTCAGACCTTGAAGCTTGTAATCAAATACTATACAACGAAAGGTCACTCTGAAACATATACTTATATATATGATATATAAAGACTACAGTTGCAATAATTGCAAGCCTAAACTTTTACTACAATGCTTGGTAAACAACCCCTAAAGTCTCACTGCTTCCTCTACTGGGAAGGCAAAAAGAAACGTGTATTTTGTTTAAAGATATTTTTATGAAGGTAAATATATTTAGACAACATATGGCTTTGATCTTTAAAGTCCAACCTGTCTACCTTTAGACAGTTAGTTTTAGTCTGTTAAGATAGTAAGTCACTAACGTACTGCTAAGAAAGACCAAAGAAAAATTAACGTGATATTATAATAATGATACTTCTACTGATGGATACTGAGCACTTACTCTGTGCTAAATGCCTTTTGTGCTTTAGTTCACTTAATCCTCACAACCAACTCCTACTGACTAAGGGAATACACATAACATCGGCTCACAGGCACCATCATATCAGGTTTCAATCACTTCTTTCGGAAATGTAAGGTATCTTTCAGGAAGGAGTCATATTTGCACCAGTCACGGCTGATGCGAATGCAAATTGGTGCAACCACTCTGGAAACTAGTTTGGAAGTTTCTTAGCAAAGTGAATGATACATTTCTCTGGCAACCCTTTCACTCCTGAAAGAAAACACATGTCCACACAAAGACAGACATGTGAAAGTTCACGCGTGGCCGCGCCCGGCCAAACACTGACTGCTGGGTACGAAGTGTGCTGGCCTAGAACATCTCACACAGAGAAGAGATCGCGAAGTCAGGCTGATTAGCCATGTTTACAGAGTGACCACAACAGTAAAATAACTTAATTATCGGGGTTCCATTCTTTCAATTCATTCAGGGGACACCGATCAACATGTCTTTCCCATGATGACCATCATTATTATTCTTAGTGTAATTGGCATTACTGAATCTTCACCGTGGTCCCGGCACTGTGCCCAACACCTTAGTGACACTACCTCATTTACTCCTGGAGGTGTGTGCACTCGCCCCATTTCATAGGTGGGGAAAGGGAAACTCGGAGAGCTCAGGATGGCAGAACCTGAAGTTGAATAACCCAGACACCCACACCACACCTCTTCCCATTCAGCTACATGGCCTCTCAGATCTGCTTACTCCAGAACAAGCAACAGGGCCTAGGACTATATCCTCTGCAGTACTGGTAAGAACTCAGTGAGGAGCAAAATGTGGAAATCAGGGGACAGAAGAACTCATTGATTTGGTCAATAAATAATTACTGCATGCATTTAACTGGGAACAAATGACATTCTTTAGACTCATACAAGTAGGCTTATTAAAAGAGTATCCTTCAAGTAAATTGACATAAATTTGTGCATTACTTTCCTTATTAGAGTATAATTATTTTATACTGTTTCATAAGACACGCACAACTTCGGTACTTCCTTGCTAGCTAATTCCGGTTGTAGAAATAAGATTCCTGATTCTGAAAATAGCAAGCTGGCTCTTGTAAAACCCAAGTGCTCCTTCCAGCTACTCCTCAGACAGACAGCAGCAGCTGCCCTGCAAACGCGTTCTCTCTCCGAGGCAAGCTGCCCAGCCGCCACTTCCACAGGGGGAGGCGGTCTGCGCCCGTGCCCGTCCCCGTCCTGTTGGTCCCACGGGACGGAGCGCAGCCTGTGCAACTCAAGGGGCACGTTAGTTCCCTTAGCTTCACCTCCGTTTACATGAACAAACACTGACAGAATCAACGCCTCTCAATGGATACATATTTTTAGTTCAACTTGTTCAAAGAAGGATTTAAGATTTAAGATAACTCCTTCCTATTATCTGTAAGCCACTTGGCTGGGTGCTGCTGGGCATACAAAGATCAATGAGACCTTGCCACTAATATCATGAGTTTATTGAATAAAATGATGGAAAGTTTAAATGAGTCATTGGAGGCTGGCTTAGGAACTTAAATATCAAATATATAATTATTTCTACCAAGGACCAAAAAGCTAGTTCACAATCTTTAGAAATGGAAGTTACTTGTAAACTAGAGACCATTTATATTAGTTTATTTAATGCCAAGTAAGAGGATACTCTTTATTTCTCTTTATACTCTTAATTAGACTTAAAATGGAAAATTTGAAGGATTTGACTTCTTGCCCAAAGAAGAAAGGAGAAAGAATAGAGAACAGACTGTGTGTTAAGGAAAAAAACACACTGCAAGTCTACCAACTGTATTTCCTGCATGCTCTCCTTCCCCTCTCTGAAGCAATCACCAAAGTGACTCCTGTAGACGCTGTCATCTCTTCACTCAGGACAGGAACCACAGGGTACCTTTCCGTACTGGTATAGAGGTGCGCATAGAACTACAGGAGGTCATTAGTGTTTGACCCCAAATGAGCAGGCAATCTGCTGCTCAGGGGCTGGCAGTGAGTCCCTCCCTCCCACTGTCTCACAGAATGCAGCATTCCAGGAGGAAAACCTGGCCAAGACCAGCGATGTCGACAAGCACATTCCTAAGCAGGACACAGGCCAATGGCAGGGTGGAATATTAAAGTCCCCGATTACTATGCAAGCAGACATTAAGGATGTTTTTGAAAGACGGAATTTTTCTACATAGTGTTGCTCTTTTTTTTGTTGACGAACCTGTTTCAGGTACCTCTTCAGTAGCCGTCTTAAGATCAAAAATATTAAGTCTCTTCCCCTTGAATATATTTCTCCTAAAACCAAAAAAGAAAAAATAATATATTTAATTAATACTTTTATTCGTTGTCAATAAAAATTGTTCATGAGAAGAAAATTTTATATAAAATATACAATGTGAATATTAAAAATAATTCCACTGACTGACATCAGACATTTTAACCACACTGCCACATCTTCAAGACTGATAACTAAAACAGGAACAAATGCACTTAAATTTTAGTATCATAATATAACAAAGCAGTTAAAGTGGTCTAATTTCCAAAATACCTAGTTGAAAAGATTAGTCTAATTTGCCATAATTTTTATTTGCTCCATCTTATATTGTTTTAGAAAACTCAATGTTGTGGGAGGCTATCAAAATATGCTAAATTAGAAGTTGTTAGGAATGCATCCAGGACTTTCCGACAAGATGACAAAACAGCCCTGGCTGGTGTGGCTCAGGGGACTGAGTGCCTCACTAGGAACCAAAGGGTCGCCAATTTGACTCCCAGTCAGGGCACATGCCTGGGTTGCGGGCCAGGTCCCCAGTAGGGGGTGCTCAGGAGGCAACCACACATTGATGATTCTCTTCCTCTCTTTCTCCCTCCCTTGCCCTCTCTCTGAAAATAAATAAAATCTTTAAAAAAAGAGAATTAAAAAAATAAAAATAAAACTGGTTTATAAAGGTTAGACTTTAAGATAATTTTTGAATTATTTTCTGGATCAAATTACTTTTTTCTACTAAATTAAACTGAAAAATGCAAACGCCACATTAAAACTGGACAAGGTGATCTCACATCACACATTTCCTCTAGGAAGTCCCCAAGTATCTGAGCACAAAGCTTTTATGCTCCAGGACCTCTCTCCGTGCCTGGCATCCCTCTCCCCACCCAGCAGTCTCTCAGCTTCAAGCCCAGTGGACAGGGTGATGGGTGGAAGGAATGCACAGTAAAGAGGGAATGATGCAGCGAAGATGGAACTTAAAAGCACAGTGCACAAAAGAGGAAGGGAAGGAAGCGGGCATTTGTTGTGCACCTACTATGTACAGTTTACACACGTGTCTTTCCTATTCTTCAAGAAAGACATTTGCTCTAGGCTCCACTCTCAGCATCTTATAGCTGGGGCAGCAGACCGGCGGGGCTCTGCAAGTCCCCAATCACAGAATGAGTCCGCGGCACTACGCCCAGGTTCCAAGGCAGGCCGGCGTGGCTGCACAGCCAGCGCTCTGGGACGCACACCTCTGGTCTCCACCTGAAAACAATCAGCCCAGGCCTGACTGTCTTGGGCTGTCGAAAGGCAGAGCAGGTGGGCAACCTGGTGTCTTACCCCTTTCTCCTCTCCCTCCAGAGTCCTTCAGTCTTTCTACAACACAGTCATACACGCACATCCATCCTTTCCTTTTTAGTTTCTCCCTTGCTGCCCTCTAATTTTTAACGACAGCTAACACCATCAAAAGTCAAACTATGATAGAGCATTCTGTTGTAGTTACATGGCGTCCTCTCAAAGACTAATTCAAAGAAGATTCAATTTAAATATTCTTGAGGAACCTTAAGTAAAACTCTAATACACGTTCTACTTTAATCAATAATGTGTCATAACTATAAAATCACTTTAAACTCATCATCAAACAATCTTCCAAAGTCCCTGTAACCCCTTGAACTTCCTTTGTTAACTTCCAACCATGTTTTCCAATCTCCCTGTACAAATTGGTAAGGTAATACCTGGAAGGAGCTAACTCAAAGTGCTGAGATTATACTTCAAATCCATAAAACAGAAATCAAAGACATTCCATTTGTGAGCACCTCTGCTACAGAGTGCAGTTAGTTTTTGTCAGACCGTGCTAAGTATCTGCTTCCCTCTCCAAGGACCTCTTTATGGGTTCAAGAGAGAACAGAGGCGTTATGTAAATACAGACAGCTTCCTATTATAAAACACGTAGGCAATGCTTAGCACCTGTCAGAATTACAAACTACTAAATTCCAATTGCCACGAATAATCTCCACTTTAAGGTATTATAACGGATCCTTCTGTCTTCGATGGCGGGCATTTCTCTAAGGTACGAACAAAGACAACTATATGGAGAGACAAGAAGAGTGCATGAACATACACTGTTAGGAGCACATCAGAATGGAAAGCAACGCACCTGCCAAGTCAGACCTCACCCAGCTCCACCTGGTGTAAATCAGGAGACCGCTACTCCCCGTGGGTAAAGGTAAGACAGAGCCCATTCTGATTTATGCTACAGAAAAGTGCAGGAATGCTAAACTCAGAACATCTCTCCCTCTCTGGGAAAAGGTATGTGGAGGGTAAGGAGACAGATGTAAATGCATCCACACTGCTCAGGTCCCTGTCAGCAATAATATGCACAGCAATAAAGTAACTCTACAGTGAAACAAACAAACCAAACGGACTACAGAGTTTCGGTACCTTGTTCTACGATTGGCGGCCTCCTGGTCAGCGAAACCGTCAGATCCTTCATCATCAAACTGGATCTGATGAGCTGGTCTGGCACTAACTCTGGGTGCGGAAGATTTGGCAACTTTCATATCTGATATTATGTTACTGAAACTGAAATAGGAAAAAGTCAAGTGTATTACAAAATTTAGCTACAGAATAGTAGAAAACATGGCTCATATAACTTAATTTTTATTTCATTTCTATGCAATAATACAACATAAAAGCTTCTGTATAATAAAAGATTATGTCACACATTAACATTCAAATTCCACAGACTACTAAGATTTATGTTTCTCCTTCTGCCTTTTAAAGTTGTTCTTCAGATGTGTTCATTTAAAACATAAAGTGTCACTTATGTAAAACTGTCTAATATCTAGAGCAGTTGACACACCATCAATACCTGTACACGTATCACATAGAATGAAAAAGTAAATTAAAGTGGAAATCCAGCATTTTTATTGCCTTGCATTTGTTCAAATATAAGTAAAATGAGTGATCCAGTCATCTGTATCCTTTCTAACCTCCCGAGATAAATCTTGTGCACAAGCTCACTGAGAACTACTGACTTACACTGCTCCCCAAACAAAGCAGCGCCACCCGGTGGCTTTGGGCCGCAAGTGCTACAGCGTGGCATCAAGCTCTGAGAGAGGAGAGGGGAGGAGGAGAGGTGTCGGCTAATACTTATTGGTCAGAGAGAAAAGGGGAACAGGCCTGAAGAAGATCATATTGTGCATAAAACCAGAAAATTATTTAACTGAAAAAAACTGACCTTCTCAGAGAAACTGTCTTATTCTGTTATTTATTAATGCTTAATAATATTACTAAATTTATCATTTCTTTTTCAGAGACAAGAAATTGTGTAACTTCTTAAAAAACTTTAACCACTCAATTGGTCTTCTAAAAACTGTAATCTTAAGACATGAGTTTTTTTTAAACAGTCAAATTACTACTATTCCATTTATGAGGCATATCTTATATTTTGCATATAAATGAAATACGTTATGTATAATATACAAGGTCTGTCCGGAAAGAGTCCAGCCATTGTTAATATAATGAGAATGGTTTCCCTGACATTGGTGTAACCTGGCAGCCAAGAAGAGTGGACTGGAATGCGCATGTGTGAACAATGACGACTTCACTGTACCAGTCAGTGGCGGGTGGTAGATGCCATTGAGTGAGTGTGTGTACTGTGTGGTCATCACATTCAAAATGACTGAGCGAGTAGAGCAACAAATCTGCATCCAATTTTGCATTAAGCTTAACATTCCTCCTTGGAAACTATTGGGACGATTCAGAAGGCCACAGCTATGGGCAACTGGTGATTGGCAGCTTCATCACAACAATGTGCCCGCTCATTCATCACGTCTCATGCAGAGTCTTTTGGTGAAACATCAAACCACCCAGCTGACTTAGGCCCCCTAGAGCCCAGATTTGGCACCCTGTGACTTCTGACTTCCCCCAAAACTAAAACCACCTTTGAAAGGGAAGAACAAACAAGCGCTGTGAGGCTGTGGAGAAAGGTGAACTCTTTTGCACTGTTTGTGGGAATGAAGACTGGTGCAGCTGCTGTGGAAAGCAGTATGGAGATACCTCAAAAAATTGAAAATAGATCTGCCTTTTGACCCAGCTATCACACTTCTAGGAATATATCCAAAGGAACCCAAAACACTAATTCAAAAGAACATAAGGGCCCCTATGTTCACTGCAGTGTTATTTACAATCGCCAAGATGTGGAAGCAGCCCGAGCACCCATCCATAGATGAGAAGATAAAACAACTATGGGACATTTACACAATGGAATACTACTCAGCCGTAAAAAAAGAAGAAGAAGAAAATTTTAGCCTTTGCAACAGTTTGGATAGACCTGGAACACATGCTAAGTGAGATAGGCCAGTTAGAGAAAGACAAATACCATGTGATTCACTCATATGTGGATTCTCGTGAACAAACTGAACAAAGAAAGTGGGGACAGACTCATAGACGGAGAGCAGGACGACAGCTAGTGGGGGCGGGAGGTTAGGGGATGGAGGGAATGAGCAAAAAGGAGAAAGGACTCATGGACAACAGTGTGGTGATTGCTGGGGGGAGCAGGTATAAGGGGACTAAAAGGTAATGTAAAAAAAATACAATAAAAATTTAAAAAAGGAAAAGAAAAGGGAAGAGACTTCAGACCGTCAATGAGATTCAGAAAAATACGACAGGGCAGCTGATGGCGATTGGGAGAACTGTGTGAGGTCCCAGGTGCCCACTTTGAAGGGGACTGAGGCGTCACTGTCCCATGTACAGTGTTTCTTGTCTCTTGTATCTTCTTCAATAAATGTCTCTATTCTCGTATCACCTGGCTGGATCCCTTCTGGGCAGACCTCATATTACTCACCGGTTATGTGCAAACAGCTCGCTCTGAGAGAGCATCTTGACAACAGACTGCCTGAGTCACCAACCTGATTTTGGGTCTTTCTCTGTCTCGCTGTGCCCGCCAGAGCTCCTCGTGCTGCCGGAGCTGCCGGAGCAGCTCTGACTTGGTCACCTGCTTGTCAAAAGGGAGAGACTCTGCGACAGCAGAGGCAGCAGCCACCAACTCAGGGCTCAGTGACTCACTTCTGAAGAAGAAAATGAAAAACAAATGAGAAAGAAAAAAGAGGTGTTACTTATCATGCCACTAGTTTAGCAGAAAGTAAAATATTTTCAGAGAAAATGTTCTTTGTTCAAAAACGTATCTTTCAATTTCTGACAAAAATCAAGAATTCTTAACTATTATGTATCAGTTTCATATAAACTTAAATGTCAAAGGTTAAAGTTAATGGATACTTGCTGAAGCACAAAATTAACTCAGAAAAATTCTAACAAAATTGACTCTTCACGCAGACCATGCATGAAGCAGCGGTGCCAGTGCATCGTGACCAAGGTGGTGATTAGCCCACTTCCGTGCACCTAGAACCACTAAGGGCAGGGGTAGGGGGGTAGTAGGAATCATTGAAAGATAGATTTTTAAGAACAAACGCACCTCATTCACCAATCTTCTAATGTAAGACCAAGCCTCTTCTTTGAAGACAGGGCCACTGACAGCAGTTCCAAGACAGAGCATTTATACACACCCCCCACACAGTACATTCCCCAATATGCCCAATTTCGGTTTCTTTGAGTAGAAACACGGAGCAAGAACTTAAAAAAGCTACAAAGCAATCTGAGTGTAGAATTTCCATAAATTATTATGCTTGTCTCATTCATATCTAATTGGAAAGCAATTTCGAAAATTAATTTCACTGAATCTTTGCATAGCCTTCAATGCCTTTTAACCATTTCTGTACTAGTTAAACTGTGTAGCTATAATAAAAGCACAATGGGTCATACACAGGTGTGGGAGCTAATAACTCACTCTGGATAAGTACATACGTTTGTGTGTGCATTATTCTATAACACACGTATTTTTACTTTGTTTCTAAAAGGAGGAAGAGGAGGAGGAGGTGCCTATTATGGGCACTCACTGTTTGAATCAGCCTACTCTCTACGACCCAATTATACTTTCCAGAGGTATTTTTGATGTAATCTGACACGATGTAGAAAACAAGAGATTCCATAAAAGTTCTAAAAATAATAACAAATTAAGTCATTCTGGGAAACAGGAATCTACCTTACCTGTCTATTCTGCAAAAAGAAATCAGTGGGTAATCTTAAAGCCATATACCTTATTACTTAAGTCAATGATGTCATTCATGTAAGACATTATTCATCACTACCATGAAATGCTGCCATTGAAACTGCACCACAAATACCAAAAGACCACTGACTGCACTTACACTTAGTGAAATATGATACTCGTGACAAGCACAAGTAATTGCAATGTTTTGAGGACACCACAGAAGCTCAGAGAACTGAAAATTACTGGTCAGAGAAAGCCACACAGAACAGTTGTAAACGATATGCTAAAATTCCATGCGAGGTGGAATTTTCCAAATGGAAATATCGTAACAAGCTCTTCTGAGACACGAAGCTACCTACAAATCAGGATGTAAATTGTTAATTAATAACTTAGAGAGACAACTAATGGCAGGTAATACTGATAAAATATGAGAGAACGTGTGGAATTCTCAGTTACTCCTTCCTTCTTTCTAGATTGTATGCAGATATCCCCTTATTTAAACACAGAATAACAGCACTTCCCAAGTAATTATCAGTCTCTTCACAAACTACACTTAGCCTCCATTAATTCAGTATCTCCCATGTTTTCTAATTAAAATTTTTTTTTACTTTTCATTTTTAAATTAAAAAACCCTGCAAGGATGAGCAGAGCTGCGATCACGTCTAGACCGGAATTACTGTCGCCCCCCACCCCCCACCCCACACCTGCACGGTCAAAAGTCTGTTGAGCCCACAGCTTGTCTAGCCTTCAGAAAGTCCGTCAAAGGAGCAGAACGGGCAAAAACCACATGGACAAAACAGATCACTGATCATTAAACGATGAACAGTGACCATTAAGTGATGCACGTTTCATAAATCATATGTAATCATGGTTGTCTGACTTTAAAAAGTGCCACTTTACAAAAGGCTTGAGCCCAGGTTTCACCTATTCCACTTCCAATGCACTTCAGATGGCCTGCTCGCAGATACCTAGTTTGTAGTTTTTCTAGAACACTTTTTATGCCTCTTTTTTACAGAGGAATGAGTATTCTCCATAAATGCAACTCCATGAATGCATTTGGTTCCTTGCGACACCACTAGCAGCAGATCAGTAAGTATCTACCACTCATTCCTGTATTTGCTGCCCTAAGTCCTGGAAGAGAAACAACGAGGCACACAGGTCCTGCTCGAAAGAGGTATCTGTCCAGCAGCAGAGAGAAATCAAATCAGCGCAGAATTAGGTAAAGAAGGTTTTTCGTTGTTTTTTTTTCTTCCAGAAATGTGAGTGACAACAGGAAAAAAAGTGGAGATAAAGGTTTTAACAGACTAGCTGGAGTTCAGAGGATGCTCAATACAGAGAGACTCGGAAAGGGGAAATGGGACCGGGGGCGGTGGGCCAGGGAAAGCTTTTCAGAGCCAGGAGTTTGGCTGGGTTGAGAAGGCGGACGAGCTGACGCACAGAATGAGAACGCTTGTATCGGGCCCAGAGAAAAGTACAGAAGGTGTACTTAGGGAAGAGTAACGTCCTAACTTGAATTTGGAGAAACATTTGCAAATGGAACTAACAACTTTTTAAAATTTTTGTTTTCTAAAGAAAAAACTGGAGTTTCAAAAATTACTTTCAAAGAAGAACACTGAAATTGGAATGTAATTCACCTCTTCTTTGGGTCATCTCCTATAGGTTTTTGAAGCCTGCCAGTCGTAGCCTCCAAAGGTTTCAGTGGTTTTCTGTCGGGTGGCTTTGTGGTCTGCACATTTACTGTATTTAACTCGACTTTCATGCTCTTAATGATATTCAACAAGCCCTTTTTCGTATTCTCCTTCATATTGTCTTGACTCTTTGTCTCCTTGGAAATCTCATGAGTTGGAATGGACTGCCCATCTTTCTTGCTATAGATCCTGTTGTTAGTGCCAAAATACCTTTGGATGTTATTTTTCATCCTGGAAAGATGACAAAAGAGAGAAAAAAGAATAAACACAATGCAAAATAATAAAGCTAGGACACAAAACTGTTTTTCTGCATTTTTAATTTTTTTTTTAAATCAAGCCCGTCCCTTTTTTTTTTTTTTTTTTTAATTGAGGTACAGCCCTGGCTGGTGTGGCTTAGTTGGCTGGGCAGAAAGGTTGCCGGTTCAGTTCCCCGCCAGGGCACATGCCTGGACTGGCAGCCAGGTCCCCAGATGCAGGTGTGCAGGAGGCAGCTGACTGATGTTTCCCTGGCACATCACTGTTTCTCTTCTCTCCTCTCCCTCCCACCCCCCCTCTCTAAAAATAAATAAAATTTTTAAAAATAAATAAACAAAACTTAGATTCCTGAGATTATCAGTTGGTAGGTTTGGAATGGGGTCCAAGGATCTGCACTTAACCCAGATCCCAGGTGATTCTGGTGAAAACAATCTCAAGACCCTGCATCAGACCTGTACCAAGCTCTCAAAGCCAGCAAATGGCAGTGCCAGGTTAGGGGCTTTTCATGAAAAAGAAAATGGCTACTTCCAAAAATGCTAAGACAAACTATTTGAGATGCTTATAAAAATGCCAGAGGCTAATTCATCAGGCAGTTAAAAATTAGACTGAAAACCCCATGGCATAACTGGCACTCTTATCATCTGTACAGAGGAGCCACATTATAGTATTCAGTATGTGGCATTACTCAACTCAGGAAAATGCTCTAATTGTTATTTCACATGTGAAAGTTACATTAAATTAAAGGTATAACAGAATAGCGTCAATCAAGGGAATGAATGCCATGTATAACCTGTATTTCAATGTTTCCTTCCAAAAGCATGCTACAGTAACATGGAGAGTATGTTTGTACCAGGAAAATCATGGATAGGAAGCAACTCCCTAGCACTAAGATAAGAAAACTCCAGCTCTACCCTCCCTCCTGAGCGTGTTTCCACTGACAGCATCTCATCAGCACTTCAAAGGCAACAGGTCCAAGACCACATTCAAGAACTCCCCTCTCAGACGACTTTCCGTTTTCCATTCTTCTGTAGTCCACCAGCCTCTTCCCATAAATAGGTATTTTTGTATTCTAAAAACTATGACATATTTTAAAAGCTTTCTCAAAGCTGCTCCTCATTCTTCTGTTACAGCAGGTACCTTAATCCTTCAGGGCAACCAGCCGAAATCTCTGCTTTGACTATCCTGCCTTTATCTCGTATATCACATCCTATCAATTCTACCTATGCGATTTCCCTCCTCCGTCCCACCTCATCCCCGCTGCTTCCAACCTGCCTCAGGGCTGTGCCTGTCCACCCCAGTGGCCCCAAACCGTACTGCACGGAATACATGCAGTAGAATTAAAGTTTCACAATCACGAGGGTTCTCAGAGAGTAGCGATTGCCACCAAGTACCCCACAACGCCTTTTCTTGCCTAGTTACCTCCAACCCTTGGTCCGCCCTCAGATTATTTCAGACTGCTCTCCCAAAAAGGACAGTCGGAAAGTCTCCTACACTTTTTTGCTCACCCAGCAACTACTTGTTAAATTAATGGAGCGTTCTGTGCTACCTACGCTCTCTCAGCTATTGCTCCACGTGAACTGCCTCCTTGGGGCAACTGTAGCTCCGTGACGGCAGGACTGTCTTATGCTGGCACACTGCAAGTACTCTCAATAATTAACTGGAGACTAAATGGAGGCAACAGGGAGACCATCACAATTCTGAGAGGCAAAAAAGAAAAAACAAAACTTCGCCTCTGGAGCTGGATGAAACGAGGGGGAGAAGTGGCGAGAAGGCTGAGGCGCGGCGTGTCGTAGCAAGAGCCCAGGACTGCAGACCAGGAATGTCACCTTAACTGTTTCCCACGGGCGCTACGACCTTGGGCAAGTCCCTTTATCTTTCTGGGATTTCCCTTTCCTCGGATTTGAAGCGATGGCTTCTAAGATCCCGGGGGTTGGAACACCGGCCTTAGGAAGCCGGAGAGTGACACCTGAAGGAGCGGGAGGGGGCCCGGGGGTGGCCCGAAGCCCTGCGGAGCCAACAGCGGTAGAAGGCGGTACCTGACCGGTCCTTGCGGGGCACTGAGAAGCGCGATCGCAGCCGCCGACGCCTCCGGGCCTCCGGGGCACAGGGGGAAGCGGGGACGGGGACGAAGCGGCAGGACCGCCGACACTCGTGGAAACATTGCCCAGAAACTGACCGAACTGCGAACCGGACGAGCGCGTCCCTTGCCAAACACGCCCCCCGCTTCTGTCTTCCGTTCCTCGAGCGGGCGCGTCCCTCCCTTTAACCTTCCGGTCGGCAACCAGAGCCCGGGAACTGCGTTCCGGCCTCGGCCGCGCTCCCCGCTCCCGGCGGTTCCCGCCCCAGACGGGGATCGACCGTGGACAACGTCCAGCGAGGCTGCGCTGGCTGAGGCTGGAACCGGAGGAGAGAGCCGGCAGAGCGAGGGAGTGATCAACTGGGCAGACACTGCCGACGGGGCCGGTCGGTGAGGCGGGGAGCGGAGCCTCCTGCACAGTGTTGAGGGGAGAAGGTCCACAGCTCCCATCTTAGTCCCAGACTGATCCAGGGCTACCCAGGAGGTTAAAAAAATTACGAATGGGACCTGCTGCCAGATCAGTTAGTATTTCTTTTCAGTCTCTGTACTTGGGGTAGAGTCAAAACATGAGATACATATTTTGTTTTTCAGAACTGGTTTTAGAGATAAAAGGATCGATAAAAGGCTTTTCGCTGCCCCCCAGGAAGGCAGTGAGCCGTGGCCCAGAAGCCATGGATTCAGGGTCTCAAATCAGGAATGCCCGAACATGAACCCTGCCAGCAATGCCGGGCTCCATGGAGACCGCTGGCTTAGAATGCCATACTAGCGGGTGAAGGTTGACATCAACATTTTCCCTGCAGTTTCAAATAAGAATCAAGATTGGTCGTAGATTTTTTTGTGATGCTGAAAACACGGCTTACACTGAGATCTTGCTGAGGTCCACTAGCCCTCACAGAACCTTTGCCACCAGGCTGAACACAGCATGCCTTGTGTCTCCGTGCCTTGTTTGCCTACTATTTTAGTTTTTGTGGTATTGTATGATTTCCGCCCCCCCCCCGTTTCCTCTTTCTTATGTTATGTGTCTCAATTCTATATTTTTGTTTTGGGAAGTTCTCATCACTTATTTGTTCAAATAAGCTCTCTCGTCCTTTCTTCCTCTCTTTTTATTTTTTTTCTGATATATCCAATATCCTTATATTGCTCCTTTTTAATAGATAATTCTCAGAGTTCTCTCATTCATTTTTTACTCTCAATTCTCTCTCTCCTTCCACTGAGTCATTCCTACATCTCTGTCATCAATATCACCAGTGCTGTCCTCCTGGTCTTTTCTGTTTCCTGAGCTTGCTAGTTCATTCTTTATCTCATTTATTGAGTTCTATGGCTCCAGAATTTTTGTTTTTTTGTAGTTTAAATCTCATTGGTAAAGTCCTCCTTTAGTTTGTTGGTTTTATTTATGAGCTTGTTAAGCTGTTTTTCTGAGTTTTCTTGTATCTCACTGAGTTTTTTTTTCAGAGCTGCAAAGTTGAATGTTCTGCCATTTAATTCACAGTCTTCCATGTCTTTACATTTATTTTCTGGAGATTTTTAATCTTCTTTCTGAACTTCCTTGTGACCTTGGTTATTTTATGTATTGCCCTTGATAGATTCTTTCTTTGCCTGGACATTTAATGTATTGAGATCTTCAGGTACTGTTCTGCTTTTAACAATCTAACAGGTTGATAAGTCAAGGCTTTTCTTTTCTATTCCATTAGGTGGTGCTATTGCACAAGTTTTTGTTTTCTCCCACAGCGTTAGTGAATGAATTAACTTTGTCACATCTCAAAGAAAGTCTCCTACGTTCAATGGCTCCCTCTACCACCCTCTCGATTAAGTCAACGCTCTCAGGAGGGCCTGTGCAGCACCCCCGCAGAGCAGCCTTGCTCCTTTACTAGCCTCCTTTATTTCACCTCCCGCCCTGCACTGAATCATTGTCGTGTGCCTGACTTTGCCACACTGCTTTCCCTCCTTGCAATTGTACGGTTGGTTCCCTCCTTCAAAACTCCTACTCCTACTTGAAGACATAGCCATCACCTCTTCCGGATGCCCTTCTTGGTTTTCTGGGCTGGGTCCTGTGCTCTTTCCCTGTTGCTCTGCAGCACCCTGAATGTGCCTCCGTAATTCTCAGTGGACTGTCTTCCCTCCCTGCAGTGTAAGCTACTTGCGTAATCAGGCTTTGCTTTTTACCTCCAAATTCTCAGTGCATACACCGTACAAAGCTTGGAATAGAAATGTTTCCTGATGGAACTTCACTTGGGGATGGGCAGAATGCCGTGTTTTAGTGTTTCATGCACAGTGAGAAAGAATCCTGTTATAAAAAGGGGGTTGGCAGGTGGCACGTAGAGGTGGAAGCATAAAAATAGCAGCTGTGAAGCAGAGACACTGAAGGTGGCAGGTGGCAGCTGGGATGGTACTTAGAGCATCCGTTGGTAGGACATACCTTTCCCCTCATTCTTGGTCCAGAAGACTTATTCTACTCAGCCAGCAGGAAGAAGAGGTGCTGGAATTTTCCCCTCAGGCACCTGCCTCCAGGGCTTGTGCTAATTTCTAGGCTCTCTTGCCTCAAACATAGGAAGCCTTCCAAAGAACTGATGCATCCCTTTATTTTTGTATTTAGTGATTCCATCGGCCTGTGCTTGCTCAGAATAATCAACTTTCCAATCATATTTTTTAAATGTTTGTAAATGGCTGAGTGTCCAATAACACAGGGCAAGATACCCATGATAATTTTTTATAAAACTTCATAAAAATACAAATACGCAGATCCCTCTCCAAACCTACTAAAACTAGACCTTTAAGAATATAACCAGGCAGCCACTAAGACATTAAAAAATATATAATAGGGTAAAAATAATCTCTACATGTAATTCTCAAGCCCAGCCATAGTTAACATTACTGATGTAGCCCAGTCTCCTAAGTGCTCACCACCTCCTTTTCAGATCTGCAGTGCTTGGTGTTGGGAGACTGGGAACCAGGCCAGGATGTCCCTGCTAAGTTGTCACTCATGCCGCAGACCCTGAGCCCCACCCTGCCCCCATCACTGGGCCAAAAAAAAAGGTACCAACTTCAGTTGTAAGATAAGTAAATACTAGCGATGTAACGCACAACGTGACAGCTATAGCCTACGCTGCTGTGTGATGCAGAAGAAAGTTGTTCGAAGAGTATGCCCAAAGAAATCTCTCACAAGGGGAAAAGGTGTTTTCCTTTTTTCTTCTGATTGCATCTATGCGAACAGATAGATGGCTGTTAGCCGAACCCACTGTGGTGATCATTTCGCAGTGTATGTGCATCAAACCTTCACGCTGTATGCCTTAAACTTGATACAGTGAGGTATCAAGTTTATCAGACAATTCTCAACAAAGCTGTAAAATGAACAGAAATGGCCCCCCTTTCAAACGCCGTCCTACCAACTCTTTCATGGGACCCAAATTACCTCCTGATTTCACACAGGCAGACAGACAGACATCCAAATCTGTTTATTTCTAATACAACGCAAACTCTGGTTCCAGAGGAGGATACGAGGGAGTTGTCAAGGAAAGTTACGGCGGCTGCCAAGAATTGTCGATGGGAGTTAAAATTGTGTAATCAAAGTATCCCTCCTCCTCTCTCATTAATTAAAAGTACCCTTGAATCAGAGATAATTTATGTTTTTTAATTATTTGCAATTCCAATCCATACTTTGTTAAGACACACCCACCTGGCGTCAGGGCCAAACCTTTCCAGGGGTGATTTTAGTTCCCCTCTTAGTATCATTAACCAGTGCATTGTGAAATTCTGTTGCAAGAGCGAAGGCTGTCTCTTCCATGTAGCCACTCTGCCGCCTTACCTCGGACCTGCGTCACACCTGCCCCTTCATCACAGAGCCAGCTGCACCGATGTCCCCGGATTGTGCAATTCCAAGTGCGGCAAACAGCTCCCCCGAGCAAAGCGGTCAGGGCATTGACTTGTTAGCTGTGTTGACCGACATACTATTTGACCTACGCACATGGAAAGCAGTGATCACTCTGAAATTCCATTCTCAAGAGGACATCAGATTCCTGGGGGATGGCCCTGAGGCCACAGTTTGCACGGACACTTTCTCGGTTCCGTGCCAGCTGATCCGCTCTCTGGGCCCTAAGGGGAGGGTAAGCTTTTAGACATCTGTGTCCGCGTCTCCCTGTCCCCAAAGGAAAGAGCCACTGCCGTGAGGGGTGTTAAACTGCTGAGGTGACTTTATAAAATGGCGTGAAGGAAGAGCTCTCCCAGGAGTAAGAACTTCGAGTTCCTGCAACCTTCCTGCTTTTTAAGAGGGAGCCTTCTGGAAGGTATTACTGTATAACGCAGTGGTTCAGAACATGAACTTTGTTGAAAAACTAGAACTGAAGAGGACCTGGAGGAGGAAAGAACTTGGATGAGTCAGCTCTTCCCTTAGTACTTGTACAACACTGGGCAAGTGACTTGTCCCTCTAAGCTCCTTTCTTCACCAGCATCACTCATGGGACAGCAAGCAAAACAGAAAGCAGAGGCCCTGACCGTTGTGGCTCAGTGGGTTGGGACTTGTCCCACAAAGCAAAAGATCACTGGTTCGACCCCCAGTCAGGGCACATGCCTGGATTGCAGGTTCAGTCCCAGGTCGGGGAGCATATGAGAAGCAACCTCATCTCTCTGTTTCTCTCTAATATCAATGTTTCCCTCTTTCTCCCTCCCTTCCCCACCACCTCTCTCTTAAAAAGGGGGGGGGCAACCTCTGTAGAGTAGGGGCTAAAATTTTGCAGGAAAGTTTCCTGCTTGTTTCTTAGTTCCCAGAATAAGTTGAGGCTAACGGCTGTGAAGGAAAGGTGAGGAAGAGAAGAAATGTAGAAGGCTTGGGGGAGTGATGATGGTTTGGAACAGCCCTTGTGAGGGTAGGAGAGGACGGGTCTAAAAGGAGGGGTGAGGGGACGCCAGCTCAGCAAGGGCACCGACAGTGATCTGCCATCACAGGCAGCCCACGGGGAGGCGCAGCAACAGCAGCCCCCAGAGCAGATGCACTCAGCGATGACTAGGGCTTTCAGAGGTTGAATGGCTCCCTAAAGGTCCCACAGAGACGTGTATAAAAGCCTCCTGGCTCCAGGTACAGAGCTCCTTCTAGTCCGTAACAGATCTGGGTCTGTCCTCGAGAAGCTTTCCTTTGGGCCTCACGTTCCTAGTTTGCCAAAGCCACTCGGCCCAGTCGCGTCCCCCAGGATGCTGTAACGGGAGGCTACGCTCCTGGGTCTGCCTCCCACTATTTGGGTTACATGTAACTTTGGGCAAGTCCTCGAAACTCCCTGGCTTGTGTCTGTAATTAAATTTTGTTCCGGAAGCTTGGGTTCTCCAGCGCTGTCTTGTGGGGACGGTCCCAGGCTGTTTTGATGTGAGCCCTCATTTCTCCCGAGGGCCTATTCAGTGATGTGGCAGGTCAAATATTTAAGTCACTGGCCCGCACCAAAAATCACTTTCTTACATCGGCAATAGTCCAACACCGCACACAAACAGGGCAGAAAGTTGTCGAAGGAAATGACAGCACGTTTTAAGGAAGAAAACCCTAAGTAGGAACGAAGCTGGAACCAAAGCAGTCCGAGGCAGTGACTCAAGTGTTGCAGGACAGTGAGTAGGTGTTAGCTGTGTCCTAAAGCCCCAGAGAAAATTGCTTTACCCCGGGTGTACAACGGATTCCTTCAGTCGCGCATTTTACTGAACTTCCAGAGAGCCATTGAAACAGCCTAAAAGATGGGAGAGGCTGACTTAGGGTTACAGTTTTCGTCCGTGCAAATGGATTTCCTTGGGCAAGGCAGAGTGGGCAATGTTTGGGATTTTTTTAAATTAAATTTTATTTTTTTTTTACCGGCAATAGCGAATTTATTTCTCATCATTTCCTTTCCAGTATCTGCATACGCAATTATAACTTAAATGAAGCCCGTGAGCCCCGAGTCCCAGCAAGGCGAACCGGCCTAAGGACTTCTGTTGGTCCTTCTAACCCAGACGCCAGCCCCAGCCCTTCGGTCTCCTACAGCGGGGCCCCCGGGGACGGCCGGTAACCCCGGCAGCGCCCCGGGCGCCGGGTGCCCGTCCGACCCGCGGCCTGTGCGGGCGGAGCGCGCCGCCGTGCCGCGCCCACTTCCGCTTCGCGGCGGGCTGGGCCCTCCCCGGTGCCCGCAGCGCCCCGAGCCCCGCCGGGCCGCCCGCCTCGGGGCAGTCCCGCGCGGGGACGGGGCGGGGCGGCCCGCGGCCCACGTGGGGGAGGAGCGGCCGCCCCCGTCGCCAAGGCCCAGGGACTGCAGGCGGCGGGAGCCGGAGCAGGACGCGGCCCGCAGGCGCGGAGGCGGTGAGCGGAGCCCCGGCCTGGCGCGCGCGGGCAGCAGGGAGCGGGCCGGGAACCGGGGGTGAGGGTGGGGGAGCGGGCCTCCGCGCCCGGGCGGCGCGACCTTCCGGGGCAGCCAGGGAGGCGGCCGGCGCGCAGCACACGTGCCCGGGGGCCCGCGGGCGCCCCCCGCCCGCGTGCTGCCCCCGGGTTTGGCGGAGACTCTATCGGGGTGCGCGGCCCGCTTCCCGCAGTGGTCACCTGCTGGCCAGCGTTGCCCTCCTTCGCCCCAGGTTGTGTCATGTGGCCTCGGGGCTCCGCGCCCTCTGTGCCCGATCGCTGGGGCGGACCGAGGCGCTTATGAATGGGAGACTCTGGCAGGTTGCTGGGCAGAGCTCGCGAGTGTTCAGAGCGGGGCAGACAAAGTTGGAAGTCGTGTCCTTAAGCTGCCCCTCGTGCGGACGAGGATGCCAAGGCTCGCGGGCAGAAGTGCCACGCTGGCTGCTAAGCGGCGAGGCCGGTGTGCGTCCCAGCGCCCTTGTGCCCCAGCTCCAGTCCCTGCCGGAGGGCGGCCGGCTCCTGGGCCGGGTTTCCCCCGGAGGTGGAACCTTGCTGTAGAACGCGGCCTCCTCGGATTCTCCCTTTAGAGAAATTCATTTCCCTAGGGAACCTCTAAGCTGTGTGGTCAGCGCTGCTGTTTCTCCCGAAGTGGACCCTCGTGTTGTTTTAAACGGGGAGAAAGGGACGCTGAAAGGGTTTGGTTTTTATATTCCAGGTAGTACTGAAGGCCGACGAATCCCCCAAGCCAATTATCTCACACGAACCAGAGCTGCGCATTATTCGAATCAATAGCCCAAACTTCGTGAGTTAGTGCGTTAGTTCCCATCACTGTTAACTATCCCAATAATTCTACAGTTCGTAGGACTTAACTTGTGTATGTTTGGCTTACCTAAAGGGGTTGGGCTCACCCCGATGGCATCCTGCGATCTGCCCTTGGAAGAAAGAAATGCCCATTCCAAAAGGAGCGGCAGCGCTGACAGGCCACAGTGGCTGTGTCCCGTTCGTGTCTCTCCTGCACGAGGCACAGCCACAGTCCATCTTCCTCTGGCCTCAATTTCCCACCTGAAAAGGGGACATTAGGTTAGGACGTTGATATCCTTCTCCAGATCCTGGGTGGCCGCCACCTCAGCAACTGGCACTGCCTCTCCAGGCCTGTTCATAACGCGAAATCCTTGTCTTGGGTTTTGAACTTAGTTGCTTTAGGTACTCAAGTACTGTGTTTTGGGTGGTTCTGGTTTTAATTTTTTGTTAATTAGATTCTTGGTGTCTGGTCATGGGCAACCTTCTTCAAGTGGTTAAAAACCATTTGGCAGTTAAAGTGATTTTCTGCTGACATTCAGGAGACGTTGGTGTTCATCCCAGGGTGGTGTTCAGCCCACCCACCCTTCCTGAAAGGCGGCCTGATTCAGCTCACACAGGTCTTCAGTGTGATGAGGAATAAAAACTGTCCCTTGCGGCTCACAGATCAGTCACTTACATAGTTTGGAAACCATACAGAATTGGTTGCTGGATTGGTTACTTTAATACTCTGTCAGGGGTGTCGAACTCATTTTCACAGGGGTGGGGGGGCCACATCAGCCTCGCAATTGCCTTCAAAGGGTCAAATGTAACTTTAGGACTGTATAAATGTAACTACTCCTTAACTAGGGGCAAGGAACTCGGCACTGCCGCTGGATAGGAACAAGGTGCTGAGCTGGCTTCGGCCCGCGGGCCTTGTATTTGCCACCTGTGCCCTGTGTTAATGAGCCACCCTTCCTTTTAGTAAAAAGTCTCTATTAAGTCCATACCTCAGCAGTCACTGATTTTTGTCCAAAGGTAGAGGAATAGGCTCTAGTTTTTGCACTGAATCAAGATTTCCAGGAGAGGGGCCTAATTATTTCAATATGTAACAGGTCCCCCAGGTGGTTCTTACAAAGCAAATCTTGGGCACAGCGGAGCAGGAGTAGCTTCTCCAAGCGTGGTTGGGGGTCAGGCTTTATCAGCTTGTGAAGATGGGCAGTATTTCTGGGGCCACCTGAGCCTATCAGTCAGACTGTCTTTCAACAAGGTCCCCAGGTGATTCGCGTGCACGTGATGGTGGAGAAGCTCCGGGGGAGGGAGGGACTGTGATGACCACAACCTTATTTGGCATTTGTTTCCAAGGGTTTCGGGATGGTTGGAATGAAGTGCATTGCTCCAGTGGCTGTAGATTGATACTCAAGGAAGGTTTTTGATCTGGGAGCTGTTAGTGAGGAGGTGGTGGGAGGGTTAAAGAGAGAGGCCAATCAGGAACTGTGCTGGCATCCTGAGCCCTCCCCCTTTGGAGCACCCTGGAGCTGATGTCTCAGTTCCCCCAAGTTCAGGTCCAGTACCCAGGCAGCAGGCCCAGAGACAGGGAGGCTGCAGAGGCCTGTCTGATGGTGAACTCTTGCCTCCACCCAGGGACATGAGGTGCCTGTCATAAGCTTCAGGGACTTGCCTGCGACGGAGTCCAGCAGAGGAGTGGGCAAACATGAAGTCCAACCCTGCCATCCAAGCGACCATCGACCTCACGGCAGGGGCTGCAGGTAATCCCAGAGAAAACTCCATCCTCTCTGCCTCAAGTGCTCTCTACACGTGAGACCGAGGGAAGCATGGTGCAAATACTACTTTTTTCACCCCCAAGTAATAATGCCTTCACTTAGAACGGGGCTATTGATCAAAAGTGTAATACGGAGCTCTGAGCACAGGAGAAGGTAAAGTAGTTCCCATTGTGTTCGAACTGCACAAGTCAGGGTGCAGGGTGGGAAGGTCCCCAGTTTGCCGCTGGAATACATCACGCCTCAGAGCGGAGGTCCCTTGTCCTTTGTCACATGGCTGGGACGAGCAGGTGACGGATTCTCCTCCAAGCCTGGCAGTCTTCAGAACCCTTATTGTATAAAAATAACACCATGCTATCTCTCCAGGGAATCCCGGTAATATCCTTCTTACTGTCAGGGAAAGAAAGGAGGACACCCTTTAGAAATGTCTTTGGTAAATGAGACTTCCATTCACTGGATCTTAAAGTCCCGGAAGGTCAATAATACGAGGCCCTAGGATTTGCCAGGGAACGGTGGCCCGGGCCCCAGCCCCAGCACAGACTTTGGCCCCATGGGGCACAGGTAAGTGCTCCCGGTGCAGCTTGTGACAGACAAGCCACTCTTGAGAAAGATGACCTTTGCTCAGCCTGACTCAAAGGGCAGCATGGGAAGTGGGTGGCTGGTAACTTGTTCTCCAGATTCCTGTGTCCGTCCCATCAGGGCTGAGGAGCATCAAATGCTCGGACTTCCGAGATGAAGACCTTGGTTTGCCCTTGCCGCCCACCCCCCCGCACTGATTCTTACCATGGGTTGTAGCTCCCGAGAGTGGAGAGGCCACAGGGGTGGGCTCTCCACTGTCCTCTTAGGCGGTGGGACCTCATGGCTCAACAGAGCAAGTGCATTCAGACGGCCACCTCCTCTCATCCTGTCATTCGCTTCCTTGTAAACAAGAAATTGGGGTTCCGAGGGAAAAAATGTATTTTCCCATGAACCAAAGGTCAGCCAAGGTGAGCTAATGAGGAAGGCTAGAAATAGCACGTTGCAGAGGCTTCTCAGGAGTGCAGGGCACCAGCACCAACTCCCAGTCAGAGACCACAGGCGTGTCCCACCTAAGGAGCAGGGGAAACTAAGGGCTTCTGGCTTCTGCCCCCCGCCTCCCCAGCCTTTGCCTGCTGTATGCCAGCCCCTCACCCTGCTGTGGAGTTCAGCTGCAGCCCCTCAGGCCCCACGCCCCACCCCACTGCCTGCCCGTCCCTAAAACCTTGGGACCATTTGGTCTCTGTGGTCTCTCACTGCGTGAGAGGTTCTCAGCTTTCGGAATTAAATGTCCTTCAGTCTATCAGAGATGTGAGATCTTCTGTGGTAGAGTTGGAAAGCTCGCCTTTTCCTAGGGAGGCGTCTGTGTGCCACAGTTATAAGTGACGGTAAAACTTAAAGGTGTAGATTGCAACTGTGTTGTTGGGCGTCTGGTGTGGAAGGCACGGTGGCTGCCACCTGCACGGGGCTCTTACCTGAGCTGATGTGGACTTTCCCTGATACCTGTTTCCTGCCCTGGAGACACAGCTCACCCCGCACTGCGTCAGCACTGCCCCCCCCACCCCGGGTGGTCTGACTTCCGAGAACACCAGGCTTCTCGGTGAGGGCTCTGTGCTCTCCACGGAGGGACCCGTGGGCCCTGAGGAGAGCAGTTCCTGGTAGGGACCTAGAACTCCCTCTGTGTGCAGTGCAGACGGGAAGCAGCTGTCCCCTTTGGGAGGGGTCTCAGTCCTCACAGGATGGGCTGGAAGGGCCTGCAGAGAACACTCAGAAAAGAGGCCTAGGTGGCTTTGTTCAAGTTCGAACAGCTTGGTGGAGTGAACACAAGGCCGAGACCCAGGCTGCTGCATCCCTTGTCTCGTTCTGTCGTCCTCTTGGTTTTACTACAATTCAAGGAGCCGACAGCAGCCCCGGAGGGGGGTTAGTTTGGAGCCTTCGCTGCCCCAGCTCTCTGCATGGGGAAGCGGTTAGGCCTTGGGATTTCCCTGCTGGCCCGGAGCAGGGGCCTCGAGGGTCTCGTGGACACAGCCCACCCAAGGACAGGATTAGTATGGACTGCTTGAGGCCCAAGGTGATGTGGGTGTGAGATCCGTGGGTCCTGTGTCTCTCCTTTTTCTGGTAAGCAAACCTCTCCACCAAGCAGATTTTCAGTCCGGCTCGTCTACCGGGAAGCTGTCCCTGTCCATCTACCACAGCTACTGTAGGGCAGAGCCCAGGAGCGGCTGGGGAGCCCCAGGGAGTGAGGCTGGGGGAGAAAACAGATAACTGGATCACGACTGGGACGAGGCAGCGTGCATCTCAGGTCCAACCGCACTAAGGGGAAGCCTGTGGTAGGGGAGGCCCGTGGTAGCCCTGCCGGCGGTTAAGACGGGTGAAACGTGCTCCCCCCACTGCGGCTGCTCTGCTGCAGTAACTGCCTTGTGTAACTGGCACCGTCGGGGAACGCGGCATTTTGGGTCGTTGAAGTGTATGCCCTCCAACGCCCACAGTGAAGAACAAACCAAAAGCCTCTGATGGGAGTACTGTGAAATCGATACAGCCCTCTGCATTGCTCAGCTGAACCTTTATTGACTGCCTCTGGAGGGGGGTGAGCTTCTTGCCTTTTGGGCGGGTGCACCAGGTAATCCTGGGTGGAGGTCGGCTTCCCGATTTCCAGCTCTGCCTGCCCCGTGAGCTGTCCTTCCTAGCCGACACAGTCCAAGCCCAGTATATTTCCCCAGCACCTTGTCATCTGCTGACGTGACCACAGCAGCGAGCCCAGTGAGGTGCCGAGTACAACCCGGTTGGAGTGCCAGTCCGGCAGAATCAAATGAAGGGCCAGCCCTGATAGCTCGGGAGAATGCAGAGGCTGTTTCCCTGTGTCAGGACACGAGGTGTTCGGAGGTCTGAGCTCCAAGCAAGTAGAGAAATAGTTAATTCCTGTAAATGACTCCTGGCTTCCTTGACGTGGTAGGTGCCTGAGGTCCTGCTGGCTCCCAGTGGTTGGTGCTGCTGTTCAGAATAGTCGGCGCCCCCTGGAGGCGGGCGCAGGGAGTTCCTGGGCAGTCCCCTTTGTGTGTGGTCAATTACCTGTGAAATTAGCTTACCTCCCTGGAAGGAATGAGAGAATCATAGCCAGCATTGGAAAATTCATTAGCTTCCTACCTGTTAGAAACGTAACTCTTACAGATGGGCAACAAATGCGTATCATGGTAACCTGCGATGTCTGAACCATTCGGGATGATTGTGTTAAAACAGGGAAAACTTCCAGTTAAAATAGTAATGCTCTGAATTAAATGCTTTATTCAGTGTATCCGCATCTAAGTTATCTAAATTATGTACCAACTTAAAAAATTCTGACTTTCACCTCTTCTTTCAGAATAATTAAAGTATTTTGACAGAATTAGAATAGTATTTTATTCTGGCCCACCAGTACCCAGGAAAGAATAACTCTAATTATAGCATTGTGTTAGTAAATTACATTCCACCAATTCAGAATTGGGGATAATTTGATAAGACAAAGCAAAAACATATTACCGCTCTCCTACAAGAAACAAACAGCGAGAAGATCACGAAGATCCTACTTGTGATTTCTTCAAAGAAGAGATCGAACAACTCAGACTCTTTGGAAACGTCTGTTCCTCTGCTAATAATTAATTGGGAGTTACTCCTAGCAGCCCCTCCCCTATCTCTGCCTTCCACAACTGAGTTGGAGTCACCGTGTATAATGTCGAAGTTATGAAATTGTATTTCTTAAGTTTTTAAAAAACGTGCTGGGATGACCTTGGTTAATAACATCGTAGAGGTGTCAGGTGTGTGGTACTGTAAACACCATCTGTATGTCACCCTGTGCGCTCATCACCCACAGTCTGGTCCCCTTCCATCACCACGCGTGGGATGTCCTTCGCCTTCTCCAGCCTCCCCCACAGTTCCGCCACGTGGTCCCTCGTACTGTTGTCTCTGTCTGTGCGTTTGTTTCCTGAATACGTCCTGTAATGCTTCTCTTCGATTCTGACTGGGCTTTAATAACCTCACCCAGCGGTTACGGTCCCTGGCACAGCCAGGGGACAGCGGAGACTCAGTGGCCTTGCAGGCCCAAGGGAAGGTGGCAACATTAGCCAGTGGCCGCTCCCAAAAGGCAGACCCCGCCCGGCATCTGGGGATAGAATAGGGTCATTTCAGGTCTGTCTCTTCCTTACGTTCAGAATTTCTCTTGAAGTCATCTCATGCAATTTAGATTTGCTGTAGTTAATACTCTTACAGCATAAAAGCAAACACATATGTAGTTTTTGCTAAGCAAAGATACATTTCAGTTCATTCCTTGTCTGTTTACAAATTCTGTGTTGGTAGAGTCCAAAGAGAGGCTTTTCTATAGGGCCAGCTATTTAACTCCTCGGGGGTTAATTAGCCACTCTGTTTTCTTTATCCGGTGCCAGTTCCTCTGTGATTGTTCGATAGTCGTCAGCACCAGGAGGCATTAGGCAAAGAGAAGGGATGGACTTTTCCCAGACGTCCCTCCCTGTCCTTTGATAGGGATGGACACACACACACACACACACACACACACACACACACACGCAGGAACCGCAGCAGCGGCCACAGTGTCAGGCCTTCCCCTCCGTTGTTATATTCGATCCTTGCACGACCCCGACTAGGAGCTGAGGCCGGGAAGTCCCCTCACTTGTCGAGGACCGCACAGCCGAGCCAGGGTTTTCAAGCCCCGACCCCTCCGACTCCCTTGCTCAGTGCTGCTGAACACAGGCCGCCCCCTTGCTTCCGGTGGCCTCGCCTGTGGAACACACACACGTCCCTCTACCGTGTGGCTCCTTCGGGGCTGGAGCCGGGTGCCAGGCACACGTGTTGTTTCCTGGATGGGTTAGCAGGTTGTGGGGAGCGAGAACAGTGAGAACGAGCTGAAGCAGAGCTCAGTGCTGGGGCAGGCCCCGGTCCCCCATTTCCACAGGGCATTGAGCAGCGCCCTAAAATGGCTGTAGACACGCACTACAGAAGATTCCTGTCCCGTTTGCAGGCGGCACAGCGTGTGTGCTGACGGGGCAGCCCTTCGACACCATGAAGGTGAAGATGCAGACGTTCCCCGACCTGTACAGGGGCCTCACCGACTGCTGCCTGAAGACCTACTCCCAGGTGGGCTTCCGAGGCTTCTACAAGGGGACCAGCCCCGCGCTCATTGCCAACATCGCCGAGAACTCGGTCCTCTTCATGTGCTACGGCTTCTGCCAGCAGGTGGTGCGGAAGGTGGTGGGCCTGGACAAGCAGGCCAAGCTCAGGTGAGTCGGGGATTGCTGGCACTTGTTCCATTTGTTACAAAAACCACGTGCAAAGAGTGTTTCCTTTTTTGAAAATAACCCCCTTTCTTTCTGATGGTGAATATATTGTGCCTGTATCGGAATGCATGTTTGCATCACACTGAAGGAGGATGGACCCTCTGTGGAGAGGGAGCCACCCTGGGTGGGGGTGGGGGGATGGCGTGCTGTGGGAGAACACTTTTCAGATGCTGACGGTGCAGCTGCTTCTCTCGTGGGCAGAAGTGCTGGACAAAAGCCTTGGATGCCCCATGTGGCCCAAGCTTTAGGTTCTACTCTGTTGGCCAAATGGAGAGTCTTGAAAGAGGTTACCTGACCCAGATAGGTCCGAGGATAGACGCGGAGTTGTAGGACGGGTCAGAAGAGTTGGAGAAAGTGCAGGTGAAGCTTCTGCGGCCAGGTCTGCCCCGAACATCGGGCTCTGGCTTATGTCCTGTCATCCCTGATCACCACCTTATACAGACACTGAAAAGGATTCAGAAGCCTCTGGGACGCTGCGCCATGCCTCCTCCGAACACCGATGTATTTGAAGTAACTTAGAACTATTATATCAGCCTCGTGGTTGCAAAGGGCAGGCATCCTGGTGGTTTGGGTAGGAATTTGAAATCACATAGCAACTGAGGGTCCCAAGTGACTAAAGTAGGTTCCTTTGCAACAGAAGTGTTCTCCCGGAGGTCCACAGATGGCCCCGTGTATAGGCGGGAGTTCTGTCTCGATGGACAGAACCTGTTCTCTAAAAGCGTGGGGCGGGGTGAGCTCCTTCAAGGAGACTGTTGGTGGGGGGCTGAGCACGGACCCTGGGGCCGTGCAGCACAGAGGGGTCAGGAAGGAGAGAGGAGGTGAGGAAGGAAGCAGGAGACGGACCAGACTGACGGGAGAGCCTGTTGTGACTGTAGCTCGTCCCACTCGAGGCAGAGGCTGGGCCCCGAGGAGCAGCTGGGGAGATTCTGCAGCAGCCCTGCAGTAAAGGAACCTCCTATCGCCCTTGGCCTAAACCAGCACTCGATTCTGTTTTGCACTCAGAGTCTTCCTGAGGCCACAGTTGGGGCTTGGGGGTGTTTGGTAGGAGTCGGCTCTAGAGGACAGGTTAGTCAGCAGAGCAGTGGAAGGCGAGAGTGCTCGTGAGGATCTGTTGTGAACGTCTACAGTAGCCCTGTGAACACTGGCCGGTTCTCGGTGTGGGCGCTGCTGCCAGGGCTGTTGTCTCCTTTGACCTTTGACCAGACGGGGTGTTTGACCTTCCATGGCAGGGCTGTGCCGGTACATGTTTGTTGAACCCGTGACAGTCGATTCTTACAAAATCCCATCCTACACCTGTTGCCATTTCAATTCCAGTGCTAAACGCTTACGCTTAAGGCGCAAGCTGGGGCCCTCGGGCCTCCCTCAGTGCCCTGGTAGATGAAAGTGCCCCCTAGAAAGCCACAGTCCACCACAGACCCCATCTGGCCTTGCGCTGAGCAGGCGCCCGAGCCAGCCTGCATCTGAGATGGGATGGCCAGCTCCACTGACAGATGCCCCCTTGTTCCCGAAAACTTGGCGAACCAGTTAATGACCCCGATTGACTGCTGCTCAAGTCAGCAGGTTGACACAGGGACCCGTGGGCCCCTGAGTATGGGTCTGCAGGCTGGCTGAAAGACGGCAGAAATCATTCTAGGCTTTGGTTTTGCCAACGCGGGGGGGAAGCAGGAGCAGAGTGGGAAGGAATGGGGTGAGCAGGGGGCAGTTCCCACACCCGGAGGGCTGAGTGCTAGCACAGCCGTGCACCCGGCACGTGAGAAATGGTCTCACGGCCCATTCTCTAAATCAGAAGGAAGGCCAGGCCCCAGGCAGTGTCCTCCTCCTGAGAGAGCCTACCTTCTGAGACCTGACACCCGCCACATCCAGCTGCAGCACCACGGCCAGGCCACTAGGGGATAGGGTATCGGGGCCAGGACGGGAGGTGGCCCTTGATTTCACACTGAGGTTTGCCCACAGTTTATGTAACTATTAGTTTGTTGTAACTTTAGGACACCTGAGTGTGGTAGGCACATTAAGCTTTTGCTCGCAGTCTGTGGAAACCTCGTAAGGGCATGTCTGTACCGGGGGCCAGCAAGCCGAGGGGGTCCCTCCCCGGGGCGTTTGGAAGCCTGAGACTGGCGCTGGTCCAGCGACAGCAGGATGCCAGCACTTAACAGGGGAGTTCCAGGGACTCACAGTCCTGCTGGGGGCAGCTCTGGCTTTCCTGCCCTCCACCCCAGGGTCGTTTGCCCCCCCTGCCAGGGGTGCCGCACGAGGAAGCACTGTCTCGGGGCAGAAAGGGTTTTCTTTTCCGACCCCACACACTCTCAGGTGTCTTCCCCACAGTTTGTGTCTGAGACTGTCCCCCACAGTCACAATCCCCAGTGACTGGCTGGTGGTGCTGCCGGACACGGGCCGAGGAGGCGAACGCGTCTGTCTGTGTGTGGCTGTGTGTCCAGGCCTCCCTTTGCACACACGTCCAGCTTCGCCGTTTTACCTGGAGCTGGTGGACTTGCTGGCTCATGTGGGCTTCGCCCTCTCCCCCGTGCCCTGTGTTGCTGAGGTCAGGAGGTCATCAGCTGAACTTGGAATCTTTTTGGAACAAGCAACTTTTTGGTTAAAAATTTACCCTGGATTTTCACCTGGGGCAGTTATAGTATGTGTTTGCCCCAGGCTGGGTTTTGGCCTCAGAACCTAGTTCTACTTGAAGCTCAGTGGCAAATACACTGGAGCGCTCGACACTCGTGGTGTGCATGTGTTCACGGAGGGGAGACCGGGGGCTCGTTCTTCCTTCTCTGTGTTGTGTTCTGTACGTCACTCAGTGTCGCAGTTCTGGCTGCTGTGACCAAATGCCACTGACTTGCTGGCTGAAGCAACCCACATTTGTTTCTCATACATCTGGAGGCTGGAAAGTCCAAGAGGAAGGTGCGGGCTGGTGTGGTGTTGGGGGTGGGGGGCCCTCTTCCTGGCTTGCAGAGGGAGGGTGCAAGCTAGCTGCTCTCTTTTTGGTCTGTTCTGTTAGGGGTTCTGATCCCACCTGAGGCCTGCACCCTCCGACCTCATCTAACCCTAATTACCTCCCAAAGCCCCCCTTCACACACTGTCACAGTGGGGTTAAGGCTTCGACATGGGGCTTTGGGGGTGGGGGACACACACAATCCACAGCCCTGTGACTCATAAAAAGAGGTGGGTTTTACGGTCCGGCAGACCCAGGTGTGAATCCTAGCATTGCCACTTGGCAGCGGTGTGACTCAGGCACGTGACTTTCCCCACGTGGAAACTGGTGTATCGCTGTCGACCTCGCAGGGTTGTGGGGTCCTCAGGTGGCACAGTGTGTCTCTCTCCTTTCATCCGCATGCTCCTGTGCTGTGTCCTTTCAGCGACCTGCAGAATGCCGCTGCCGGTTCCTTCGCCTCTGCGTTCGCCGCGCTGGTGCTCTGCCCCACGGAGCTGGTGAAGTGCCGGCTGCAGACCATGTACGAGATGGAGGTGTCAGGGAAGATTGCCAGCAGCCAGAAGTAAGCGCCCCCGGGCACCGGCAGTGGATCTCTGCTGCCTTAGCGTATCGAGTGGTTTGTAATTTTGTATTGTACTAAAATTAAGTAGAGGATAGAAGAGCAGACGTATCTACTGCAAACTGTGGTGTTTCCAAATCCTTTCCCCCACCAGCTGGAGGATAATTTTCTGAACGGACTGCCTGTGATGTTGAACCCACCACCCCACCCGACAGACAGATATGTAATCCCCCAGAAGTGGGGAAGCCGCGGGTTATACCCCTTTCGGCCTGCATGCCCCCAGCCATGTTGGGAGGCCCCTGGCTGGCAGCTTTGGTACCGAGAGCTGAGCTTTCACAAGGGCTAATTTGGACTCGGAGATGACTCTTTGATGCTTGTTCCCAAGCGTCACATAGGTGTTCAGGCTGATCAGCCCAGATCCTTGTGGTAACTCCCTTCAACTGTCCCCCACCCCCACCCCCCATCCTTCAGGGCCCAAGTTCCGAAAACCCATGGAAACCCTTGTAAGCACAGCTCTCTTCAAGACCGAATCACTCTCCATCTCAGTGTTTTTCCCCATTACCATTTGGGCAGTTGCTACAGAAGGGGCTGGGCGAGTAGAATGCCATTTATTTTTGCTGCATTTGGATACTCTTTATTGTAATTGCACTTCTTCACTGTGGAAAATGGGTATTAGCTCTTTTACATGGTTGATAGTAGGTCTTCTAAAAATGTATTAACCATTTTAATAAAATTTCTCTCCTACAGAATAGTTCAGGTGATACAACTTGTTACGAAACATTTGTATCTATGCTTCTCTGGATATGTCTTTCCCACAGAAGCCTTTTATTCGCAGCATTCTGGTTCCTCTGTTTCATAAAGTCAGCTGCTTCCTCCCTGCAGCTGGATCAGGCTTGATGACGGGGTGCCTGGGGTGCCTCATTGTCTTCAACACTCTCTCCCTGTCTGCTCCCAGCACAGTGTGGTCTGTCGTGAAGAGCATCCTCAGAAAGGACGGCCCCTTGGGCTTCTACCATGGACTCTCAAGCACTTTACTCCGAGAAGTACCGGGCTACTTCTTCTTTTTCGGTGGCTATGAGCTGAGTCGATCGTTTTTTGCGTCGGGGAGATCCAAAGATGAACTAGGTAACGTGCTCGCATTGGGGGTGCCGGTGTGAGCTTTCCCATGGAGTGGCCGCTGGGGTTCCGGTTCTGTGCATCCCCCTTGGCACTGGGGTTTCTGGACACTGGGAAGCAACGTGGCCCTGGCATTTGCAGGTGCCTTCCTCTGGGTGGCGCTGGCACTGGCTGGGTGGCCCTGGGCTTGGTCATTGTTTTAGGACAGGCTGAAGCCCAGTGTCCCAAACTTCTATGCTGGAATAACATTCATTAATTTGTTCTGGCACCATTTTAGGGGCGAGGAAATACAGAAATTCCTTTCCCTATGGGAAAGCAGCCATAAATTGGACGTCACCTATAAATCATCTTGCATTAAGCTTAAAACATGGTAATAAATCTTGCTAGTGTTTTGAGAGCAGTGGACTTGCATAGTTCTTTCTAGCTTTGTTCCATTTCGCTGCTGGACACAACAGAGTGATGTCTGGCACACACCGGGGGGGGGTCACTTTTTTCTGAACCTAGTCCGGGGTTAGTCAAGCTCCCAGGCTTAACCGTCGTGTTTAATGAGACAACCTGGGTTTCTCCTGGTAAAGGAGGAGTCGGGGCTGTTGGGCTTTAAAATATTAAAATACTTCAGAGGGAGAACGTGGAGTAAAGAGCTGTGTTTCAGTGGTCTCAGTGTCACTCCTCCTGGTAGGGCGTTGCCACTGCTAGGGGCCAGAGGGCCACCGTGCTGTGGTGACCAGCCCAAATACGACCCTCCCTAGGGCTTCCCGTCCACACCACACCACACGGGGCGTGAGCTCTTCGCGCCCTGACAGGTGTCTCAGAGAACTGTGCTCCCCAGCATTCGCCTTTTTATTTGCACCTAGCTGCAGCTACTACCTTGACCTTCAGCACCGTCACACCAGCTGTTTGCCAATGCTCTTCTCTAGGCCCTGTCCCTCTGATGTTAAGTGGTGGAGTTGGTGGCATCTGCCTCTGGCTTGCTGTTTACCCGGTGGATTGTATTAAGTCTAGAATTCAAGTGCTGTCCATGTCTGGAAAACAGGCGGGATTTATTGGAACCTGCATAAGCATCGTGAGGAACGAAGGTGAGGCTGCCGCGGGCACCACATGCGAGCAGTGGGGCTGCTCTGGGCCCTGTCTCTGCCTTTTCTAGCACCGTCTGTGGACTGCTCTCCAACCCCCTTTCTTTAGCTTACTGTTACATTCTTGAGAACGTTTAAAGTTCTTATTCCTAACCCCTGGGCCAGGTCCCCGTGAGGATTCGCAGTTCTAAATAGCCTGGAGGGACTTAGTAATAAAAGCCGGACTCTGTTTAGGGGGCAGAGGTTTGGAAGTAGCAGCACTTGCTTTATGTCACATGGGTCTTTTCAGAGGACGACCCCGAGAGAACTACTGAGAGATTTGAAAGCATGCGCACCATCCTCAGTCCTAAGACTGCTGGAATTAAGAATGCGCTCAGCAACTTCTGAAGGTGACTTTCTATCAGTTTTTAGAGTTAGGTGGGAGAATGAAGATTTTCTACTTACTATTCATGTAAGTCAATTTTATGCTACTAGTTAGTGAAGAGCTGTGAAGTCTTCTGTCTTGATTTGGAAAGACAGAGTACAGTACGAGTGTGCAGAAACTGTTCGATTTGTGTCCCAAATAGAGTCCAGCCATCTTGCATATTTCCAATATTGTAGTAACCCTTCTTTAAATTTACCTAATACTTCATAGTTTCACAGAGCACTTCACACTTCCTTTATCTGATTGGAGCTTTATAACCCCCCCGGGCAGTGCTAAAACTAGAAACAGCCTCTGGCTTCAGCTCGCTCTTCCTGCTGGCCCTGTGCCTCGGGGTCCTCATCCCCTGGGAGAAGCCGTGATGGGCGCATGTTTCCTGAGCATCGACCAGCTTTGCTCAGAGACCTGCCACCGCCCGGCTTCCTGTGGCCTGTTCCGTCCCATCAATCCAGGGAAATTTGGACACGAGCCCTTTCGTCACGTGTTGGTCTTTGAGGCCATTGTAGGGACCTGGAACTGTAAAAACACACTCTGCAGCATCGAGGGGCATCTCCAAGGAAGGGGGTCTCGGCGTTCGCTCACTCTTTTGTCTCCTAGGAATACCGGCCTTGTACTCCGGACTGAAGCCCACCATGATCCGAGCGTTCCCGGCCAACGGGGCGCTGTTCCTGGCCTACGAGTACAGCAGGAAGTTGATGATGAGCCAGTTCGAAGCAGACTGAAGCGTCCTGGCGGGTCCAGACCCAAGGCCGGGTGTTCGAGAACTGCAGTTGATCTCAGGGCCGCCTGGAGTACAAGACCAATGTGTAATTGTTTTGATTTTAGAGCATTCTGTTGTTGTCTGCCATTCCTCTACCCTAAATGTTAAACTTTGTGGAAGGACCTCTATTTTACATCATTTAATTTCTGCCCATAATCGTACTGAAATAGAAAAGTTGCTGCCCTTGTCCGCGGCAGGACCTACAGGGTGAGCCTCTGGCCCTCTGCACCTGACCTGAAAAGATAAACAGTTGTGTCGGGGATTTTGCACGACTGGACGTGCACACGCAGTTTGGATGCTCTGTGTCGTGAGCGAGGCATAGTTCTGTTTCCTGCCTAATCTCCAATCACACCAGAAAAGCCCAGAGGTAGCCGCGTTCCGTGAAGATGTTTTTCCATGGTTGCCCCTTCTAGATGTAGGGTCTCCCTTAAAATATGCTTAACACATGCTCTATGCCAAGTGGTAAAGTTTTAAAAAGGGTTCCTGTGGTGCTTGAAGACCACAATAGCTAGCTAGATTTTAAAGAGGTGAATATACCTGTGCACTGATGCGGCTTCCCTGTTTCTGATTCAAGTCTCAGAGTAGCCATCCTGGACTTTTCCAAGATGCTGTGCTGTTAAAACCGTGCCATTCACTTTCTGGGTGGGGCCCTCTTCTACTGTCTGACATACTGTTGGCTGTGGCTCGAGCATCAGGCCTACAGAAGCCTGGTGGCCTTCACCTGCGCCACCTTCTCTCCAAAGAGCTTCTCCTTGGCCTGGTTCTAGGTTGAGGAAGGGCCTGGGGCTAGGGGGCCGCGCTGCTATGCTTTGTGAAGACCTTGTGGCGGACACCAGCCCTTAGCTTCTGTCTCTGGGTCCTGGCCTGGGTAGGATTCCAGAGTATTCCATTGGGCCCCTTTGGATCACTTACTCATTGCCTCCACCAGCTGAAAACCCACCCAGGGAGTTGAGTGCCAAAGCCAAGAGAAACCCTCATCCCCTGTCTGGTGATGGAGTGGCAGTGCTCGTGGGCAGAGTCCTCCCCTCAGAACCAGACCAGACGCAGCGCATGCATGCCACAGAGAGTCACATCAGGGCCGACCCATTCGCAAGCTTCTCTTGGGGTCTGTAACTCCTTCATCATGCTTTTCACCATGTGGAGCCTCTTACATCCGGTCCTGGCCATCAGTGAATTGTGGTGATGACTGTAGATGCGGTGTGACTTTATGAGCAACGAAACAAGAACAGTAACTTTGATTAAGTTATGCCATATGTATGCACTAACACAACAACAAGAGCCCTCGTTCCTCTGACGCCCACGAACGTCAGAGCTTGGGGATGAGCTGCTGTTCTTTGGCCATCTGAGTGGTTCTTGGTCCGAACAGGCTAGAAATGAAGCAAAGTAGGAAATGGGACCGGCGTCCGGCAGGAAGCAAACTGCTTTGGGCCCACGGTCCCCCTGCCTGGTGTCTGTCAGCCTGTCTCAGCACTGTTGGCAGCACACCTCCCATGTCCTCCTTTAAAGGGTTAACTAAATGTCTTCCACGGAGACAGCCTGAGGCGGGAAGAGGAGTGGGAGCGAGGCAAGGGAAGTCAGGGGGATTGTTTGTCGTTCTGTGTAGCTCATGGTTCAGTCTTTGCGTCTAATTTGTACCATTTCAGATCTGTGCTCCAGACAAAAATATAGTAACATGAGATACTGTGTTTAGAGAAATTCTGGTGTTCTATATCATTAAATTATTTGCCTAATATTTGAGTATATGAGGAGTTCTTTGCATACACTGCAGTTATGAAGCTCGGCACGTTGGAATGTCTGTCTCCCTCCACCAGGCTGCAGAGGCGATATGTCGGATTTGGCCAGATGCCATTCTGTTTTTTAAAATAGTTACAACTTCTTTCTGTTCAGTTTTGGATAATTCTGTTCCACCCAGGTTAGTAAAGCCTGTTTGAGAAAACCAGTACCACACTGATACGTTCCGATGTAAGTTTCTTGTGCTCGAAGAATCACGTTGGGTTCTAACAAAGCAACCGCCGGGGAGACCCCAAGCAAGTTTTCCTTCCCTGAGGGGAAGCAAAGAGTGTGGCAACTCACTGCCAGAAGTTTGGATGGATCTTGGAGGTTGGGGAAGAGGAACCCCAACTGTATCTCCTCAGATCATAAAGCAGGATTCTGACAAAGCAGGGGTTGCCAGTACTGAAATAGGTAGTTCTTACTCCTCACTGAGCCAGCTCAGCATTTCCCCCTGTTCAATGAAGCCTGCCTCCTGACCTGCACCTGCGGATTGGTGTGGCGTGAATTATTTGAAGGACACAGTACAGCCTGTTTGGCCACACCCATGTTCCCCTAACACAAACGAACAGGGCCTGATGCAGCCATAACACGGGAGGAACCTGAGAGCGTGTCCTCCATGGTCCCGCCTCCAGGGAGCCAGGTTAGGGAGAGTGGAAAGATGACTTGTGTCAGAAGCGCAACAGGGACCCTTTGTGGGTTATTTGAGGACAAAGAAGACGGCACTAGTATGCAGGCTGCCCGCCAGGGTTGGTGGTGATGGCGGCTCGGGCAGTCTAGAGATCGTGCCACTTGGCACCCACCGGCCCTTCTCCAACTAAAGCATTGCCCCAGCTCCCCTCCTTTCAAAAAATACCTGCTGTGGGCTTCCGGCCAAGACAGAGGCGGAGGTAGACACACGGTGCCTCCTCACACAACCAAAAGAAGGACAACAACAAATTTAAAAACAAAAAACAAGCAGAATGGCCAGAAAACCAAACTGTATGGAAGTCCGACAACAAGGAGTTAAAGAAGAAACACTCACCCAGACCAGCAGGAGGGGTGGAGATGGGCATCCAAGCGGGGAGGCAGCAGCTGGCAGACTGGGGGTCCCACATTCTTGTGTGGATAAGCAACTGGGGAGCAAGACAGCCCGCATGATCCAGGGCTCCAGAGGGGAAATAAAGCCTCAGACCTCTGACTGCAAACACCTGTGGGGGTTGAGGCAGTGGGAGAAACTCCCAGCCTCACAGGAGAGTCTGTTGGAGAGACCCACAGGGTCCTAGAATATACACAAACCCACCTACCCAGGAACCAGCACCAGAAGGGCCCACTTTGCTTGTGGGTATTGGGGGAAGTGGCTGAAGGCTGGCAGAGAGTGGAGCAAGTGGCACTGTTCCCTCTCAGACCCTCCCCCACAGACAGCGTCACAGTGCAGTGACGTGGGTTGCCCCGCCCTGGTGGACACCTAAGGATCCGCCCCTTACTACGGAACAGGTGCGCCAAGACAAAAAAAAAATGGCCCAAATGAAAGAACAGATTAAAGCTCCAGGAAAATACAACTGAGTGACAAAGACATAGCCAACCTATCAGATGCACAGTTCAAAACACTGGTTATCAGGATGCTCTAGGAAATCACTGGGTATTTCAACAGCATAAAAAAGACCCAGGCAGCAATGAAGATCGCATTATGTGAAATAAAGAAAAATCTACAAGGAACCAACAGTGACAGGAAGGAAACCAGGACTCAAATCAACGGATTGGACCAGAAGGAAGGAAGAAACATTCAACCAGAACAGAATGAAGAAACAAGAATTCAAAAAAATGAGGAGAGGCTTAGGAACCTCCAGGACAACTTTAAACGTTCCAACATCTGAATCATAGGATAGGGGTGCCAGAAGGAGAAGAGGAAGATCAACAAATTGAAAACTTATTTGAACAAATAGTGAAGGAGAAATTCCCCAATCTGGCAGAGGAAATAGACTTCCAGGAAGTCCAGGAAGCTCAGAGAGTCCCAAAGAAGTTGGACCCAAGAGGAACACACCAAAGCACATCATAATTACATTACCCAAGATTAAAGAGAAGGAGAGAGTTACCTACAAAGGAGTTCCCATTAAACTATCAGCTGATTTCTCAAAAGGAACCTGGCAGGCAAGAAGCACAGATGTATTCAAAGTCATGAAAGGCAAGGACCTACATCCAAGATGACTCTACCCAGCAAAGCTATCATTTAGAATGGAAGGGCAGATAAAGTGCTTCCCAGATAAGGTCAAGTTAAAGGAGTTCATCATCACCAAGCCCTTATTATATGAAATGTTAAAGGGATTTATCTAAGAAAAAGAAGATCAAAAATATGAACAGTAAAATTACACCCAACTCACAGCTATTACCAACTGAACCTAAAAGAAAAAAAAAAAACCCTAAGCAAACAACTAGAACAGGAACAGAATCACAGAAATGGAGGTCACATGGAGGGTTATCAGTAGGAGAATGGGTGGGGGAGTGGGAGGGGAAGAGATGGGGAAAGGTACAGAGAATAAGTAGCATAAATGGTAGGTAGAAAATAGACAGGGGGAGGTTAAGAATAGTATAGGAAATGGAGAAGCCAAAGAACTTACATGTATGACCCATGGACATGAACTAAAGGGGGGGAATGCAGGTGGGAGGGAGTGTGCAGGGCAGAGAGAAATAAAGAGGGGAAAAATGAGACAACTGTAATAGCACAGTCAATAAAATATATTTAAAAAACCCTGCTGTGGCAAGCACCAGGCCTTCTGAGCTGCTATCGGGGTGGTTAGTGGGTAGTGTGCTGGTTACAACACTGCTTAGTTGGAGTGGTCTGCCCTGAACCCCCGAACGCCCAAACCCAATCTCCCCCAGCAAACCATTCCTTTAATGTGTTCTTTGAGCAGAGCGCAAGGTTTTCCAGGACTGAGTATAGCGTTTTAACAGAGGCACTGTGTTTCTTATTCGTTGCCACCTTTGTTTCCCGATGAATTTAACTTGCCAATTACAGGAAAAATCCCTCAAAGAAGGGTAATTTCAATACAGCCAAACCAGAACTGTTCTCCAGGACAGTTATGGCATTATGATGCAGTGGCAGTGAAGTCACTTAGACTAAAATAGCACCAGGTACCAAAGAGAAAAGGACTCCCCATGGACACAGGACTAACCACTGCTTATAATGAAAAGGTGACCTTCCTTCACAGGGTCCCCAAGCTCAGGTGAAGCTGGTTCTTAGCGGGGGTGGGGAATGATCCTCTAGATCTCCACCCCTCCCGCCCCCACAAACATTTCCTCTACTTCACTTGTGATATTGCACAAAAGCAGGAGTTACTGAAGGTTCTTTATCCTTCGTGGTAACATGGTCCTCCACCCTCCCCAGCATGTGTGTGTGTGACCGAAGGGAGCATGCTCAGCTCTGTGCGGTGCTTGGGGGGTGAGAGACAAGCAGGTGCTGGGGTGGGGGGCTGCCATGGGAACATTTCTGTGGGTTTCAGACAGGCTTTGCTGACGATCTGGTATTTGTTCTTTGTAAATCAAAGGGAGGAAGAAGATAGAAGCTGCTTTTCTAACATGAAGTTATAATGTGAAACCAAGCAGGAACGAAATACTTGTCCAAAAATACAGAAGTAAATGAAGTAAACCCACCATATAGGGGAGAATCACAATTTTTAAATACTTCAATTACTTTGATATGAAAGTTCTAATTCAAGTTTTTAAAAGCAGTAAATGATGTCCCTGTGGAATGCGTTCCAAATTTACCTCAACACAAAACTTTATGTGACGTATATTCCTTCAGAACGGAAAAAAAATCACCATCAACGTAATCCCTTGTCTATATTTAATATATATTTAATAGATTTCTCAAGAACATATGTACATGTATGTAAATATTAGTATAGCTGGGAGGAAACAGGTTTTGAAGATATAAATATGGGGCAGGGATTGGGAAGAATATGATTCTATCCTGGAAGGGGAACTACACTTAATCAGATATCAGCTACAACTTGATCAATGGCATCAAAATATATTTCGACTGCAAACTCTGGACGATAAATTTTCCATGTTTTTGGTTTATGGGGATTGTCCAATTTATTCCTTGAAAGATAAAGCCTAGAACAGAAAAACAAAGTTACATTTTAGGGCTTACAGAAAAGCCATTCGGTAGGGCACCTCTGTTTAAGCTTTAAAAAAGATTTGCTGGCTGCGATTGGTCTCCGCCCCCTTTTCTGTGAGCCAGTGTTCCCGCCCTCTCCAGTGAGATGCAAAACATCTTAATCTTCAGTAACAAACACACAGTAACAACCTGTCGCTGATTCTTTTAACATTGACTTTTATGGGATCAGTGACATCTGTGTTTAATAAAATAAATTCCTGTGTGTGACAGAAATCAGAGAGAGAGATGAGATGTGTATTAAAATCACTAATAAAATACTCTTTTTTTTTATCCTTGCCCAAGAACATGCTTATCGATTGTAAGAGAGGGGAAGGGAGAGGGAGAGAGGGAGAGAAACCCTGATGTTAGAGAGAAACATCCTGTGCCCGACCAGGACCGAACCTGAAACCCAGGTATGTGCCCTGACAGGGAATTGAACCCGTGACCCTTCGATTGATGGGACGATGCTCTAACCAACTGAGCCATACCAGCCAGGGCAAAATACTGAGTCTTTCAAATAATGAAGTTGGCGTTTTCAGATGATTAACAATCTCGTAACTAATAAAAACAGCTTTACCAGGTAGTATGACAATTTAAATGTGGAAGAAATCTTTAAAAACATGTAAAAGTGGGGAGGAAAGTGATCTAAATTGTTGCCTCTCCAATATGAACTTGGCCTTTTAAAGGACAAAAAGTGTGTCCTTTCTTTAGCAAGAACCACTTCTGAGGAGTACATCAAATGAAGTTCCACCCAGATGTCTATTTGAGGGACTTTGCTCCTGTTATGAGTTAAAGTTTATTGTTTGTATACATCCAAAGAACTGAACTGGTAAAAAACTTTCATCCAATCCAAAGTTCACTCTATCAAAACCCATAAATGTGTGTGCATTATTAAGTCTGTAGGTTAGATGTTCAATTTACCGCTCCCTTACTGGACTTGAAGTGTGATTAGAAACAGTTCAAATTTGAAAAACAGGCTAGAATTTATGTAATGAAAACTATCAATTCCTGCCACAGGCAATCACAACCACTTCAAAGCTCACCCGCGTGATTGTTTGAGTGTTATTTTTCCTTTTGTATTGGGTGGTCCGGTGATATCAATAATCTCAAATTTTCAGCACCACAGAACAAATACTCAAAGTGGAGAACTTCTCGAGTCAGGAATGAGTTTCTGGACATGGTAAAGGTTTTTTGGAAAAATAATCTCCAAATCAGTTAATTACTTTTAAAAGTGACTCCAAATTTATTCAAAATCACTTTTAAATGAGAGACTACTAGTGATTGTCTTTTAGCCTTCTTCATTGATACTGTGTCTTGTCACTTCTGCCCCAGTGTACCAATCAGCCTTTAAACCAGCTGAAGGCTCCCAGGTGATGCCTGCCTTTGGCTCAGAATTTGGCCGCGGTCAGTCATCAGTAAATCAATCCATATGGAGGAGCTGCTAAGTTTAAGGTACTGAGCGGACTCGAGCTTCCATGGGAGGGGTTTATTACCACACTTAAGATCTGACTACACTATGTTTTAACTTACAGCACAGTCCTGTGGCAGGGACCTTGGGAATTATCTCAAGAACAGCCACAGTTTAAAAATATCCAGGTTAAAATGAGTATGTGAATGAATTACGGCAACTTGAGCATCTTTTGGTTTCTGTAAATTGAGCCTATGGCAATCGGCAAAGTAAGTGCCATTACACCTTATGCAGATGTGGAAGACAAGGCTGCTTCTACTGGAGTTGATCGTTAGCCATACCTGTTATTCTGTATAAAAGACGTGTGGAACCAAAAGAAAAACGGGCAGTTGTCATAGTCTTTCGGAAGAGCCTAAAAATACACGGTTAAAAAAAAAAAAAAGGGTTAGTCGTCATAGTAAAATTGATACCGAGAACTAATCACTCCAAAGGGATTAAAATTCCTTCCTTTATTCATTTACATATTTATCAAACCATTGTAGCCATTCGGTGTGCAGCACTTAGAGTCTAAAGCATGACCCTGGGGACGCAAAGGAGGAGGCTTTAGTGATTCTTGTTTCTATCGAAATTGCCATGGAAATGTACTTTTTTTAATGATGGATATTCACACATGTTAATGTGGGTTAGATAGTGCTAAATGCAATCTACTAAGGATCTGTGCCTATTTATGCCCCCAAATATCACCCATTTCTACAAGGAGCAGCTATTATATAATTAATGGTCATTGATGATGATAGAAATACCTAAATTTTTTGAACATGCTTTCATCTCATGGCCCTTGAAAATCGTAAAGGCCACATACTCCCAGCAACCCCTGGGCCAGTGTCCCTCCGCAGTGCTCTGCGCGGGGGCCAATGGCTGAGAGAGAATTCAGAGTGGCTCCATTATTCAAGGGGTAACCATCCAATATGGGAGCTATCCCCGCCACTTGCTTCAATGCATTTACCATTTCAGCGTTCAGTAGATTGTCCCCAACAGGGAGCAGGCAGGGGCTAAAGGAGGGCACAGGAGAGAAGTTTCACATCGATGGACATAGTTCCTTACTGGCAGTTTAGGTTGACAGTTTAATAGGAAAATGAATTGAAATTATTGAGACTCAGAAATGTGTTATAGACATACATTTTATGACATATAAACTATACGTTTTTGATACTCTGAGCAATGACAACAGCAGAATTCTTATTTTTCATAAAGTAAATATCAGACTATATAAAGTATGGGGAGCAATGTGTGTTAGAGACATAAAACGAAACTGTGATGCATGCTATGCAGTAAAACATAGCTTTGTCCTTTTTCCATCTTAGTTTCGGTATTACTTATGTGAAAATTAATACATGCAAATGTATAGACTCTAGAAAAACATGAGCAAAACTTTTAATTTACATTATGTTCTTTTCTTAAAAAAAAAGGTGTTATGGATCTGACTTGGTTTTGTCTTCCTCCCTGGCTAGGAGTTGACGTCAGCAAAGATGACAAAGGCAATCCCAAACCAGAATCTTTCAAAAGGCCAGGCAAGAATGGCGGCGGAGGACTGCTCACCGAGGACAGGAACCGTACTTTCACGTCGTCATGCAGAGGCGGGCAGCTGCCGAGATGAATGACCACTCTGTCTCTTTCAACATCGTGGACGATCTGTGAATGAACACACAGCACTCAGAGAGTGAGCTGCTGCGATAGCCGTTACCGACATAAGTATATCAGTGAAGTTCACTGAGGCTTCCTATATTTATTTACCAAGGACTCTCCGTCTCCTAGCCCTATTGCTACATGTATAAATAAATGTTAATCATTATTTCTATAAAGTGGTGATACTGTTGTCTACATTTTTAAAAGGCCAACAGGTTTGAGGGTTGTATGGGGGGGCACTGTTAAAAAGCAAAGCATTCAATTTTCTATTAGGGTTTACCCCAATGAACATTACTGTCGCATGTATGTCTCCAGTTTTCATATTCTGGGGATACAGCAAGAAGCTCAATTTTCAAGCTGGCATTCACAGTCGAAAAGCAATGCCTAACTGGTCATGTTTTGTCAAGCAAACATCATAGGCGCTGTACAGAGCAGATTGCTCGATGAAGAGACCTAAGAGAGGCCAAGTTTCTGGAGTGAACACCTTTGGAGCCATCCTATTTCTTTGTTACTGATTCATCCTTGTGTGGCGGTGCCCCCACAGTGAGAAAGGGCTCGGCCAGGCCCTGTGAAAACCACAAAAGAAGGTGCAGACTGAGTTGATGACTCAGGGGGCTGTCCCACAAGGAACGAGAGTGGGATGGCATATCACTGCGTGTCATGCTGTGTGACGAAGGCTGAGCGTGCTGTTGTGTGTTTCAGGGAGGTTAACAGGAGGTGCAGAGTGAGAAAGCAGCACTGAAGAGGCAGAACTGGAGCTGGACGTGGAAGGGTTTGTATAAACAGGATTTCTGGAAAGAATAGAGTTCAGACAAGGGGCGTGTGGGGGTGGGGGAGGGGGAAAGACCAGTTAAAACCTGAAGCAGAAATCAGGAAGTTGTGTTCCAAGGCCCAGCTGGGTCCCAGTCTACTTGGAAGGGAGTGTGCAGGTCAAGATACTGACGGACATGAGCTCAAGTATCATAGGGCTATCTCTCGAGAGTTCAAGAGCCAGGGAAATAAGAATGAAGTTGCTGAAGACTATGGTGGGGCATTTCCTATGTGACAAAGTGGCCCGACAGTTCTTACAGATAACATTTACTCAGTCGTTTAGAGCTTACAGAGCCACTTCCCATGGATTACCCAATTCAAATCCCCACAATTCTTGAAACATAATCTTTATTTTACAGATAAGAATATTGAAACAAAGATATTAACTGTCTCTGACTATGAGCACACAGTGTGTCTTCGGCTCTCCCTGCAGCTTTTTACAATGAGAGCAGTATTTCAGGATGCGCATTGTAGGACTCTACATTCTGTGTTGGATAAGGAGAAAAAAGGTAAGGAGGTGACTATAGAAATATAGGCATGAGCAAATGGGGTCCTAGACTACGGAGTGGCAACAGGAATAGAAAGGAGGGGAGTGAGGAGCGATTTCAAAGGCACCCTCAGCAGGATGTAGGCGGCCAAGGCCAAGAGAAAAGTCAAAGACAATACCAACATTGAAGGCCTGAGTGAGAGGACGCTGGTGCCATTAGCAGAAGCAGAAGAAAAGGCCATTTGATAAATTTCAATTGATGAATGTACTTTTTTTCTTTTTATTGGCTTTATTGGGGCGACACTGGTTCACACAATTATCCAGGTTTCTGGTGCACAGTTCTACAACACATCACCTGTGCACTGAATACTATGTTCACCCCCCAAGCCACGTCTCCGTCCATCACCGTTTATACCCCCTCCTTACCCTCCTCCACCCACATCACACACATACCCCCAGACGACAGTGCGGTGATTGCCACACTGTCGTCCATGAGTTTTTTCTCTTCTTTTTCTTTTTTGCTCAATCCCTCTACCCTCCAACCCAGCCCACTGCATGGCAGCTGTCAGCCTGCCCTCTATCTATGAGTCTGTCTCTATTTTGCCTGTTAGTTTATTTTGCTCTTTAGAGTCCACATATGAGTGAAATCACATGATATTTGTCTTCCTCTGACTGGCTTATTTCATTCATAATAATCTCACAATAATCTCCAGTGCCATCCATGCTGTCACAGAGGGTAAGATTTCCTTCTTTTTTATGGCCAAGTAGTATTCCACTGTGTAAATGTACCACAGCTTTTTCATCCACGCATCTACTGATAGGCACTTGGGCTGCTTCCACATCTTGGCTATTGTAAATAAGGCTGCGGTGGACATACGGGTGCATATATTTTTTCAAATTAATGTTTCAGATTTCTTTGGGTAAATTCCCAGAAGTGGAATTTCTGGGTCAAAAGGTAGTTCCATTTGTAATTTTTTGAGGAAACTACACATTATTTTCCACAGAGGCTGCACCAGTCTGCATTCCCACCAACAGTGCACGAGGGTTCCCCTTTCTCCACATCCCTGCCAACACTTGTTTGCTGATTTATTCTGAAAAACCTTTCTGGGACAATGAGTTTAATTTAGCTCTGACTTGCATTCAAACCCAGGGGCACCAAATTGGATAGTAACCCAAAAGCAACATGGCCTCTCTTTGTGGTGAGCGAGGGTTTTGGCAGGTCAACATGCTGATTTGACATTGAGATTTAAAACAATGATTTTTCAGTCACATGCTTTCTCTTACCCTACAGTTTTTAGAAGCAGAACAGAAAAAGACAATCTCTTGGTGCATTATTATTTCTACTTTCAGATCACTTCCGTTGCCTTTTCCAACACCTGAATGAAAATGAAAAGTCAGAGTAAAGATCAAAATGTCTCACCAATTAGCATGATGAATTAAAAAGACAAGAAATCCCAGCTAACAATGTATCAATATTGAATCATTTGAGTTTGCATGAATTTTGTCTTTGAAAGACAAGACTTTGAACCAATTCTGACTCCTAAAGCAGACTTTATTAGCCTGGAGGAAAGAAAAAAAATAGAAGACTCATACTTCAGCTTCTAAGCCTCACCTTTCTAGAAAACAGAAATTAGGGAAAGTGACTTGCAGCCTTTCTTACTAATGCACTGCTGTCTTCAAATTTCAGATCATGATAGTTCTTAATACCAGTCTAAATTCCTCTTTCCCTTGTTCCTAGAGAGCAGTTCTGGGATAGCATTGGATACTCCAGCATTCCTGTAGTGTGCAGTGTACATTTATAGCCAAATGTTTTTTGTCCTTTTTTTCAATTTAAATGATCCCCTTCCTTTAGCATTTCCTCAGAGGGCTCATTTCTCAAGCCTCCAATTACTTTTTATTGCTTTCCCCTCAACCCTGCATATTTCACTTAAACAGGCACAGGACTAAACAAAAGTACAGGACTAACACAGATACTCCTACAAAGCCATCTAGTAATCATTCTCGATTGGTCCCCTCCTTGGTTTTGTTTTCATTTAATTTTGTTTCCACTAATGGCACGTTATTAACTGGTCGTTAGGAGTCCCCTTGCCTCGGTGCCCCACTCCCACCCTGACTGCAGAACTCCCCCCCACTCACGACTCACTCACGGCTGCCAGAGATCAGTGACATAAGGACTTAAACCAAGTCACCTACTTATCACGTGATAAGAAAAGGGCATTGATTCACAAGCTTCAATTAATCCCCACACATTTAAAAAATTTTAAATAATCACATGATTTAAAAATGAATGGTAAAAAAGACAAGAATCGAGAAATCTATGGCTTACCCATCTCCACCCTCAAGTAGATAGCCACACTTTTTATTTCTTGTTTTATGCAGTTATAATCAAATATAAATATTCTCCCACAGGTTTTACAAACACATATGCACACAAATATAAAATCATATGTCTTTCTTCTGTTTGACAGAAATTGTTGCATAGCAGAGCACTGGGCAGTACCTTGCCCTTTTTAAAACACATGGTGAAAATTATTTAACTCATCCATTAATAAGGGACCAGTCAACCGTTGTAGCCAGTCCAAAGTCCGGCACACTTACAGGCAGATGAGACATGGGGCTGGGGGTCAGTTCCTGTCTCTACCTCTTTTCCTTTCTTCCTCAAGGCTGTATGTCCCTGCTGCTGGAGGGGATGGTGGATCTAGTCAGCTCTTTTGAAGAGTATATGGGTTTTTATTCCTGGTAGTAAGTGGTAACAGTGGGGGTTAAGGACACCCCACAGAGCCCAGGTTCCCCAGCTCCTCCTGCTAGTGCGGACTCAGGCAAGGACACCCAAGTGCTGACCCCTAGAAAGCATTTCTTGACCCCAGCCCGGACAGGGCCCGGCCCCTGCGTGCCAGTACCACTGCTCACTCCTCCGCTCTGCTCCCCATCCAGGGCTCCCGAAGGGTGTGGGCCCCGGGCCCAAAGTATGTGCTTGGTAGTTATTTGTGAAAAAGAATTTGTGGCAACAAAATTCATTTACACTGCTAGTATTTGAGGCATTTTGAGAGGGTTGCTGAAGGTGAGAGAGCAACAGGTGGAGGAGGGAGGGGAGAGGGAGAGACCAGGGTGATGACACAGATGTAGGTGACAAAATGAAATGGGCAGGTCTCTGCCAAGTTGAACATGAACCAGAGGTGGGTATGAGGAGGGCATGGCCAGTGCCCACAGGCCCCTCCTCTCTTCTGACTCAAAGGGTCTACTCTGCCAAGTCCACCCCGGCCGTCAGTGAGAACAGGAGAAAAGGGAAGGGGACAGGGTAGCTCACACCGGTGACGGGAAAGGAAGAGAGAAGACATCCAATGGCTGGTGATATGGCCACAGCACCTCTGGGCTGATGGCAGTGCCGGGGAGGAGGTGGGGGGCTTCCCATGCAACAATGTCCAACAGCACAGCTCCAAGCTGGGGTGCCTGTGTACATAACTATGGGCAAAATCCTCCCAAACAGTAAAGTCACTACTCCCCCCAATTCTCCAATAATATATACAGTGCTTACCATGAATTGAATAAATAACAATTTTTCTTATCGCAAGTAATTTTCTTGGAGGGAGAGTCAAGTGATAGATGTTTTTCACATCTGCAAAATATCCAACATATCGACTCTGAAAAAGAAAATAGAAGCCTCAATTTGCATGGCGATGAAAAGCCTAAAATCAGCATATCTGAATTTTTTTCCACATGGAACTGAAGGGGAGCCATTTAGTAAGGAAATGTTTTTGGGGGGCCATTATATAACCATGCGTTTCTACGGGTGTTGTCTCATGACCTGACATCTGCGTTGGGAAAAACACCGTGGGAAGTCACAGGAAGGAGCAGGTGCTGCTGACAGCTGCCACCGCAGAGAGGGTGAACCAGGCTGAGCCAACACAGCAGTCACCTCCCAGCAAGATGCAGTCACCGGCGACTGGAGATGAATCGAGCTGAGGGTAGGAGCTTCGCTGTGACTGAGTTAAAGGAGAGTTTGCGGTTTGGTGGTGAGTAGCCTCGTAGGTGTGAGAGGGGCAGAGGCAACCCTCCAGAGGAAGACCTCCACAGACTAGTGGCAGACACATGTCCTCTTGCCTCTGCCAGCTCGTTTCCTGTCCTTCCACTCCCCAATTCTGTGTTTGCAAGGAAGCCCTGGGAATTCCCTTAGCCAGGCCTTCTCTGGTGGCAAGCAGCTCACCCTTGTTGAAGCGTTCTGGTGCCAAATCAACTGGACCAAGGAGTTCACGCTCTTCCCCACCCACCAGGAAATGTTAAGAAAATTAACTGCCTTACTGTCCTGGCCAGTGTGGCTTAGCTGGTTGGAGCATCAAACACCAAAAGGTTGGGGGTCGATTCCTGGTCAGGGCACATACCTAGGTTGCTAGTTTGCTCCCCAGTCGGGGTGTGTATGGGAGGCAATCAATCAATGTTTCTCTCTCTCTCCCTTTCTCTCTCTCTAAAGTCAGTAAAAATACTAACACTTTTTTTTTAATGTAACTGCCATACTTTCCATGGGAAAGGACCAGTGAAAGAGAAAGCCCGTGCAAGTTCGGAACCCAGGGGTGGATGGCATGTAGCCGACAGAGAATGGCAGGCAGTGCCGGGGTGGAAGACGCTGGTGTCCGAGAAGGGCCACCCATGCAGCAGGAACTCTGTCCCCGGGCCAGGCCGGCGCAGCTCTCAGACCTGAGGCGCAGGCCCTGAACTGCTGTCCTGGGAAATCAGAAGAGAGTCCGTGGTAGCGAGGCTGCGCCAGCTCTGGACTCAAGTTAGAGGAAGCGTTCACAGCTGTGGGAGAGACAGGGGAGGGGAGACGTACAAGGAGAGCCCTTGAAGGGGTTCCATCTAACGCCCCCTTGACTCCTACCACCAGACTCTCCACCTTCCACCTAAGGTTGGTGACCGAGCACAGCCCTCAAGCTGACTTGCTGTCACTGTTCCTTCTCCTCTGACCTAAAGCGCCAGGGCCTGCAGCAGGAGTTAATGACACCCACGTGGCACTCAGGGGGCACCTGCTGCAGACAGAGGTGATACAGGTTGTACCACCTGCGGGGCTGGGGGATGCCTGGGGTAGAAAGACGGGTAAGACAGGGGCTTCTTCACCTGGGAAACCGGGGGAGAGGTCCCCATTGCCAATGGCTAGAGAACCATGGAAAGTAAAGTAGAATCCCTGAATGATCACGAAGCGCTAGAAGAATGGGAAGAGCAGAAGACCACTTTGGACTGGGAAGGGAAAGGGGCTCCAGGAAGGGAGCCCACAAGAACAACAGCCCGTGGGTGTCAAGTGCCGCCAGCTGGGAGGCCGCACACAGCCCAAACGTGTTAGAGTGTGGGACATGTGACTGCACGCAGTGGGGGGAGTGGTTGGGAAATAAATCGTGGATCTTGATGTCAGGTGAAGAAGTTGATGCTTGTCGCCATTGGCAATCAGAAGCCGTTGTGGAGTTGGAGCGTGGAAATGGCATGACGAGAGCTGGGCTGGGCTTCAGGAGGCTCGTGTGTTCCTTTCAGTGTGGGCTAGAGATTTTTTTGGCGGGGGTGTATGACAGAAAAGTTTCAGGGATTAAGGCTAAGTTCTTTTGCCCCAAACTAAGTGTCTGCAGCCAGCAGTTGCAGTGTTTGGCCAACAAGGCCAAAGGTATCTATTCAGCTCACAAATCACTTCACCTGGCTCCAAATCTGTCATTCATAGTCACGTCCATTCTACGTAAGGGTTCCCCACCAGCTCTTGCCGCGGTTTGAGGGTGATAGAGTGGATGGGAAGCTGTGCACAGCCCGGGAAAGTACAGGCTCCGGGGTCTGACAGATCTCGTTTGCGTTCTTGGTTTGAAAAGTTAATTTCCCTGAACCTCAAGTTCCTTTCCAACCGTAAAATGGGACTCACCGTGGTGTCCACTCACAGAGTTACTGAGAATATGAAATGAGACAGCAAACGCAAAACCCTTAGCACAGCTCTGTCCAGTCTAGAGTGCGTAAACTCTGAAGGGGAAATGCCCGGGGTTAGCAAATGAACAACCCACAAGGAACAAAAAGAGGTGGAAAACCTGTAAACCACAGAAGACTTAAGAGACAGAGCCACCGAATGAAACGTCTGGCCCTTATTTGGATCCTGATGGAAACAAACTAAGACTTCAAAAGATTTTAAGATGAAGATAGGGACGTTTAAAGAGGAACTAGACATTTAACATTAAAATAGTATCGTATTTTTAGATGTGATCAATGGTTTTAAGGTTTTTCTTGAGAGTCTTTATGTTAGATGTCCTACTGAAATACTCGTGGGATAAAATTATCTGGTGGCTGGGATTTCCTTTAAAATAATCCAGGTTTGGAGAAAGAGCCGGGGTGGGGGGGGAGGGGGGTGTGGAGTGGAGAAGAAGACCACAGCCGGTCATGTGACGAGGTCCTTGTTGAAGTGGTGTGAGAAGGGTAAGGGGACTTACTATACGACCGTCACAGCTTTTCATGTTTGACTTTTTCCACAACAAAACCCTTTTACAGGGAAAGACAGGGTCATAGCATCTATTCCACCTGGGTTATCTGAGTGTTCAATGAGATGGCACAAGTAAAAGTGCAATATGATGGTGCATACTAGTGTCTGGTATCTAATGGGTTTTTGAAAAATGGTAATTTCTCCTTTTCTTTCTCACTCTAAAGATAGCCCCCACCCTGGGTGTGTGTCTGTCTGTCTTGTCTGTCTCTCTCTCTCTCTCTCTCTCCCACACACACACACACACACACACACACACACACACACACTCTATATTCTGCACGGGTCGAATCGCCCTAGTGGGGCATCATGAAAGACTCAGTTGTGACTGCTGAGTGTTGTCTGGAACCTCTTCCCTTCTCTGGAAAGGGAGTCAGCACCTCTCAATGTCAAGTGGGAAGCTCTGTGGAACACTCAGTGCTTGTGAAGCTCAGGTCTCAGCCTCTGGGAGGGGAGCGAGGCCTATCACAGGGCACCCAAGTGCGGCTGCCTGACCACCAAGGAGAAGCCTAAACTGCAACCACAAAACAGGTGCCAATCTTCACCCAATTCCCCAGAGGACCCCTTCTTTAAAAAGAAAACTTACCTGAGAAGGAGTTTCTACTCCCTGAAATTTATTGCTGGTGGCTTTATCTGTTCGTCGCTCTCCAAAATAATGAAGGCTTTCCTGTGGAAATGGGGACAATCCAACCGTGGTTCACCCGCCCTTCCCGCTCCTGCGTAAGGCATTCTTAGAGTTGCTAAGGGCATGTGTTTCCCTAAGTCCGCGGTCTTTGGGCAGAGGCTGCCCCGAGTGACAGAATGAACAAAGCCACACCGAGGCTTGCTCTCATTCAAAGATTCATCGGGATGTGGAATTGCAGAGCTGGAGAGAACATTCATCATCTGATCTGTCTTCCAACCTTTCCATTTTACAAATGGAGAAGACGGAGACCAAGAGAAAACCAGTGACCTGTCACGGGGACGTGCGCAGCCGGTTAGAGACGGCACAGGCCTGGCGCACCAGGCCCTGGCTCTCCGGCTAAGGCTGGGGGTCAGTGGCTTTCAGACTTTGTTATTTTAACAGCCACAATCCACATTAAGAAACCAAAGAGATGCACAAACCCAACTGAAACAGAATTTCGCAAGACAATACTTACCTTTTGGCATTTCCTAACCTATTCCATGTTATTAAAAAATATGAGTTGCAACCCAATAACTCATGAGTGAATTGTGATACATAGTTTAAAAAACACTGTCCTAGCCCTGGCTGGTGTGGCTCAGTGGACTGAGTGCCAGCCAGCGAACCAAAGTGTCACTGGCTCGATTCCCAGTCAGGGCACATGCCTGGGTTGTGGGCCAGCTCCCTGGTGGGGGACGCTCGAGAGGCAACCACACATTGATGTTTCTCTCCCTCTCTTCCTCCCTTCCTCCCTCTCTAAAAATAAATAAATAAAATCTTAAAGAAAAAAACACTGTCCTCGAACATTCATGGTCATAACCTGTGAGCCTCAAATTGGAACAGAAGAAGATGGTGGAAATAGCGAGTGGGGCATTGTGCATAGGCTCCGGCCGCTTCTCCACTTGGCCGCAGGCCAAGTGAGGAGCAGAGCTGCTGGGAGCCTGTCCTCCGAGGGGAGACTTCTCAGCAAGGTCACGGCAGAAAAAAAAGACTGAGAACCCTGCTGTAAGAGGTATAAACAGCCCACTCTATCTTATCGGAAATTTCCAGGGGGCACAGACCCCACAGATACTGACTATGCAGAGCTAACACTCAGGAGAGACTTGGCTCTGAGTTGGAACCTAGCCCCCCTAAGGAACAAGGTCCTTTAGAGACTTACTAACCAGTCTTGCAGTTTGTCTTGTGAGAAAGGAGGAAGTCCCACAACTGGTCGGAGTAAGAGCAGAGCCAGACTAGGTGAGACAGTCAAGCCTTGAGTGCTGGGCTTTCTTGCACTTGCATGACTCGAGCTTACCTTACCTTAACCTTGAACCCTCCTGGGTGCTATCTTCATTTAAAATGTTGACATTGTATACATTATGGACATTTCTGTGTTGATTTTGATTTTTAATAATATTGCAGTAGAATGTTACTTATTTCCACTGTGAGTATTTCGGCATTCTCTTAAGTTTGTGCCCAAGGTGAGTTGTACTGACCCCACCCTGGTCCTAGCCCAGAGTAAGAGGTATCTAGGTCAGTTAGAACTAGTGCAAGCAAAGGAGGAAGGGTTAAAACAGAGCTTTCCCATTGCAGCCTCCCCAATGACAACTTCATCAAGTACCATGACTTGAACCACCATCCTGTCCTACCAGGGACATTCCAGAACTAGCAAATTCAACCAGCACACGACAAAGTTTGTAGACACGTCCCTCCTACCTCTGCAGTTGTGAATATTCCACAGGCAATAAGGTAGGCACAAGCCATCGTTCCAGTTCTCCCTAGAAAGGGAGAGAAGTTCGTTCACGAACCATTGTCCAGCGTCCTACATGGTCTAAAAATACTCTCAGAAATATTCAGGGGTCATTTTGCATTGGTTTCCTTTAACTCTGAAAGTGCTTGTTCAGAAAATTTCAGTTCAGGAGTAGACAAAGCTGTTTCGCGGCTCCGAGGTTCTGCCAGGCAATCCTCCTCACCATGCACAGGAACAGTCATGCGCTAGAGTGGGCCCTCCCTGCAGCATTGCAGCTGGGAGGGGGGGTGCAGTCACTGGCAGAGGCAACCTGCTCTGCTCCAGGACTCGAGAGCTGAAGAGCTACTTGCTGATTAAGAGCTAATTAAATACGCTGTTTGTCTAACACCAGTAAAAGAACAAGGTTAGAACCGAAAACGCCATCTAGCACTTGCAAAATCCATTATTCCTTCCATCTTACTTTTTCAGTGTGTTACAAAACATATAAAAGTAGTGAACAGTGTACTGTATGCCCATGTACCTGGTCCCCAGACTCTATAATTATATTATATTGTTTCACTTGTTTAATTTCTCTCTCTCTCTTCCTTCCCTTCTTCCCTCTCTTCCTCCCTCTTCCTCCCTCCTTTTCCTCCTCCTCCTCTCTCTCATATAGCATTTTAAAACAAACCCTTGATTTCATGTCATTTCATCTTCCAAGTCTTTTATGTTTTATTCCAATTTATATTTTTGTCTTGACATACAAACTTAAGTTAAAAAATGTTGCTTTTTTTAACTTCTACAACGATCTGTAGCTTTTGTCTTACCAGTATATGCTGAACTTATTTTATGTAATTCCAAACTTATCCCTTTAACCTGATGCACTCCATTTTCTAGCCTATCATTTTTAAATGAACTGTTAAACTTATTTTACAACCCACAGTTTGAAAATCACTGTTTTAAGCCAAGTACCTCTAAGAGAGGACTTTGTACCACCCCACGCTATGATAGATAAAAGTTCTGTAACAGCCTGGCTTTCAGTTGCCTGTAGACTGTTAACGTGTCACTTTTGGAGGACATTGCTGGGTCTCTGTAACTCTGACACTGTCCTTTTGAAAAACACCTTTGCAGATTTGCATCTCTGTGGCTGCAGATAAGTACAAGCGCAGCCACAGTACACGCCGTCTCTCCAGCCTCAGGTACCGCAGGGAATCACAAAAACAATATTGTCTGTTTTTCACTTAAAACATAAATGGGTATTTATTCACTAAACTTCTGACCTTGAGCAAAGGTTTTGGAGTTTTTTTCTTGGAAAGACCAGGTCCACGGTCTAGACCATTGCATCATCCATAATTTCTAGTTTCAGAATTTTGAAAGCCAGCTAGGTACAGAAACCCTTCTAGATTTTACTACTGGAATTTTTCTCCCAGTGTTTTACATTCATCTTACTTGTATTTAACAAGTTAGTTGCAGCCACTGAACTTCATTGAATCTTCTTGAAACGTGCACTTATGTTTCATAAACCTGTAACTTTTTCTGTTCACTCTGCCATTTCACAGATCTATGCAATACTGGGTTACTTGTCCTCAGTACAATGACAAGTGGCACTGGCAGACCCTGGTGGGAGCAGGAACACAAGGCATCCTAAAGAGAAGCTTATAGCTACAATTTGTCTCTGTGTCCGTGGACACCAACGGGAGAGTTTACAGAGGGAGTGGAGAACATCACGGGATCCACCAAGTTGGTTAGACGGAGTCAGAACCAGGGCTTTTGTTACCCTGAAGTCGGCAGAAGCATCTTGCTCCTCTAAATGTGATATAATTTTTGGCTTTCATAATGATAATAACTAAAAGTTGGGTAATGCCTTACAGATCACATGTGATCTTTACAGCAACTGCATGAGATAAATAACCCAGGATAAGGAAGGGAGACTGAGGTCCTGCAAGTTCAAGAGACTTTCACATAGTCAAATAGCAAGATATGTTCATGCTAGCTTCTATGACCTTTTTCAACAACCTTTAAGCTTTATTTTTTTTTCTCAAGCTCTGTCCATCACCACTCCCCACGATGTAGAACTTACATGCTAAATTGTGAGATTGTGCTTCGCTAACTGGGTCCTAGTTGATGCTGATGCTGCTAGCCCATGGACCACACCTTGAATCTAGGTCACTATCTCTGAACAAATACCATGGAAAATCAATAATAAAGACATGGCTAGAACTCCTGAACACTAGCTGACTTTAAGATAAATGACTTAAAAATAATCCAGATTTTTAAAAAATCCCTTCTATATAATCTCTGTGGTTAAGAATCAGGAGATTTTTGGAATTATTTTTAGGAGAATTAGTAGAATAATCATGAATTATTCAGAACTAAAGGAAAACAAAAACAGTACCTATAAAATAATTGGAAGTTAGCTAAGACTGTATGAACAGGAAACTATATCGACTTTAAATGCATAGATAAAAAAGTTCCTGGGGTGGGGTGGAGGGATGGGGAGAAAATGCATACAACTGTAATTGAATAACAATAAAATTTTTTTTAAAAGTTCTAAAATTACAATTAATCAGCTAAGTTTTTGTTCAAGAAGGTAAAAGAAAATAAGTATACTCAAAATAAGTAGAAACTGTATAACTATTAAAGTAGAAATTAATGAAACATAAATTAAAATAGGATTAATAACATTAAACATCAGGTTTTCCCCCAAGAAACTAATAAAAAAATCTCTTATAAAATAGATCTTATAAAGGGAGGCATAAATATTAGAAATAAAAATAAGGACCAAAGTATGACTATAGTACAAATATGAAAACACTGCAAGGATAACTTTATGGGAATCATTTTAAAATTTAAAGTTAAAATTTCAATTAAAAAGTTTACTCAAAAAGGAAAACCTAAATAGAACAATAACATTGCATTAAAAATTATATTTATAATCAGTCTTTCTCACCACCTCCCCCCAAAAGGACAAGATGAGATTTATACCAAACCCACAAGGAAGCAGTAATTCCTATCTTTTATACTTTTTAAATAATAGTAAAAAATGAAGAATTCCCAACCCATTTAATAACATTAGTATAACTGATTCCAAAATTGCACAAACATAATAGAAGAAAGGATAACTTTACACTAGTCTCACTTATGAATAAAGATGTTAAAAAAAGTAACTGAAGTATCTTAAGAGTGAATCCAACAATGTAGAAAAAATATGTATTACTATCAAGTGCCATTTATCTCAGGAATGCAAGAGTCGTCTTATATCAGGAATCTATGTTAATGTAATTTGTTATATTCACAGATTCAAAGACAAGCAATAACCTCAGTAAGTACAGGAAAAGGCTTTCACTAAAATTCAATTATATCCATAATTTTAAAAATAAAGAAAAACTAAGAAACTTCCTGAAATTGAGGCAGGTGTCCTGGATGGAAGACTCAGTACTGTAAAGATTTCTGTTCTCTTCGGTCTACAGATCCAAGGCAATTCCAAACAAAATTGAATCCAGTGTGTGTGTATGCGTGTGTAATTTGAGTAGCTGAATACAAAATTTAAATGGAGACATAGATGAGCTAATGAAACCCAAACAGTTGTGAAAAAGAGCAAGCTGGGTGGACTCCCTGGCCAGTGGCAAGTAACATAGTTGCACTACCGGCATGCAGACAAAAGAAGACCAATGAACAGAACAGAAAGTTCAGAAACAGACAATGTCCCACAGAGTGGTGAAGAATGAAGATCCAGTCGGTGTGCTGATACAGTTGGGTGGCCATGTGGGAAAAGAGGCAACTTGGCCCTTTCCTCACACCACACACAGAAATCAATTTCCAATGGAATGAACCTTCTATAAGATAATAATGCCTTTTAAATGCATCAGGACACAAAACCCAGCACTAACCTTATAAAGAGAAAGAACAATACAGTATGTTGACTACGTTAGAACCAAAAACTTCTGTTAACCAAATGATACTCATAAGAGAAAGAAGAAACAAGTTATAGTGCAGAAAAGGTTTCTTGCAATACATATAACAAATAACAGAGTTGAAAATCCAGAATACATAAAAAAACTCTTATATGTCAAACGGGAAAAAAACAATCCAGGAGAAAAATGGACAGGGAAATTAAACAGAACTTCACAACAATGATATCCAATGGGCCAACGAACCTATGAAAACTTTCTCAGTCTTCTCAGTAATCTCAGAAATGCAAAAGAAAGCCACTGTGAGACACAGCTACACACCCACCCAAAACTAAAAGTATAAAGGCTAAGAACTCATGTGTTGGTCAAGATGTGGGACATGGTACTTTCATACATAGTCAGCGGAGTGCCAACCAGCACAACTGTTTGGGAACACAGACGACATCGTCTATGAAAGTTGGAGATGCATTACTCTAAAACACAATGAATTTCGTCCAAGGTATACACTCAACAGAAATGTGGACACAAGAATCACGTGCATTACTTATCAGAGTAAAAACTGGAAACAATCCAAATATAATAGAAAAAAGGTTCCATTTGCAAGGGCAATATGCCTGAGGATAAACTTAATGGAAGGTATGTAAAACCATTTGGAAGAAAAGTAGGAAATATTATTGAAAGAGAAAAGATGATTCAAATAAATAGAAAACTATTCAGTATAACTCAGTCTTGCAAAGCTTCAATTCTTTCAAATTAATCTATAAATTTGACAGTTCCAATAAAAATCCTAAACATATTTTATTTTAGAACTTGGTAAAATGATTTTAAAAGTAAATGTAAAAGGGGGCAAGACAATTCTGTCTTCATTGAGATATTTTATAAAGCTATAAAAATTATAATAGTGTAGTATAGAAAATTCAAAAATAGTCCCAAACATTTGAGAACCCTGCTATGTACCTGAGGAGGGATTCCAGTCATTGAAGGACCAATGAGCACTCAATGGGTGGCGTCTCTCCCTGCGGAAAAAAGCACCCCTCCCAAAGTCCAACTAGATCAAAGACCCAAATGTAAAAAATGAGGCTTTAATATTTTATAAGTAGAATTATCTGCACTCCCCCAGTGCATGGGTGGATTTCTTTAACACAAAAAGCACAAACCACACCCACAAAAAGATTGATACATTTCACAATGTAAGTGACAAACGTTTATATGACAAAATAAATCATAATCAAACTCAAAAGACAGCATAGTGGGAAAAGATATTTGCAATATAAATTCCCAACAAAAATTTAGCATTCGGATTACTTAAATAAGTCCTATACATTAATAATAAAGTATTTTGACTAGCACACAGCTGGTAATGTGCAGGCACCAGCCAGCGAGAGCAAAACCAATGTGGACGAAACACTGAAAAAAGACGCTGATCTGGGGCACACCAGCTGAATGCCAGCCCTCCCAAGGATCCTCAAGGAAAGTCAATGAAAAGCGTGCGAACACAGAATAGTGTTAAGTCCCCTCTCAACAACACAACAACAAATTTAAATTGGAAACGAGTATTTTCCTTCAAGGAGGGACTGAGTTTATTTAACAGAAAACGGAAGTCAATTGCTTACACTATGAGTACACTTACACACACGTGGTGTGGCTATTTCTGTAAGTAAAAAAAACAGTCAAAAACTGGCAATGCCATATGGTTCAACCTCAATGTTCTCTATTAATCCATGATATTGTAATTTTCCAATATACACAGAATATTTCAACCTGCAGGACTAACAATAGAACCTGCCTACTACTAATGGGCTTGAAACTAATTTTCATGTAAAACTAAAACTTGATTCTACTCAACCATATAAGGCAGTTTCAAAGTGTTGTGTTTTCCTGGAAGTCAATGTAAAAAAAACCAAATATGTAATTCTTTGTCAGAAACTTTGAATTTTGTTTAGATGACTATTATTAAAAGCCTAAAGCTGAATGAGGGAAAACCTAACTTAACTTAAATCGGCTGGATTTACAAATGGTTTTTTAAAATAATTCACCCCTACCAAAATTGACTTTTTGTGTCATAGCACTACAAACATTTCAGATAATTTTTGGTCTATGAAATAGCATTACTGTTGCTCCCTTGAACCTTAAAAGGGTCTTACAAAGTTGAAGAAAAATCTTAAGTAAAATTAAAGCGTTTCAACAGTTTCTAAATTTTAACACAGTCAATATTTTGGCAAGTCAAAAATGAAAAAATCCAGATTGTCCCTAAAGGGAAATTAGGCTCAACCTTCCTTAGTTCTTTTGGGCTGATTTTCTTTCCTTCCTTCCTTTTCCCTTGTTTTCCTTCAGTCTGGAAGCTAATATTCAAAAACGTTAACAATTATCAATACCGACTAAGCGCAGTATGCATCTTGTTCTCATACTTAAATATAGTTTTCTAATTTCCTAAGAAAAGGAGAAATAAAAAGAAAAACGTGTTTACCTTTGCCTCCCATACAGTGAATCACTACGATGTTCTTGTTATCCTGAGCCATCCACTTCTGTACTTCTTTGGAAAATTCCACCATCTCACTGATTGCAAATGCAAGCTTGTTAGTTGGGTTAAAAGACCTTGGAAAAATCAAGCCCCGTGTGTTTATCCCTCTTCTGACAGCCCACTCGGCGTAACGCTCACCTGAGAGAGGGCACGTTGTGGTCGTCAACCATGAGTCGGTGGACCCTATAATGGAAGTACTTAGGGTCATAAGCTTTTTCACCTAAAATAGATGATACATACACCTAATAAACATAGTTAATTATCTAGTGAGGAAGAAGTTGTACTTTTCTATTAGAAATTCCTTATGCCCCTTTAAAGGGAGATTTCTGACTGGGTCCTGCTCCACTGAAAGAAACGAAACTTAAGGCTCTAGAAAACATAAGGATAAGCAGTGGTTTGTCCATCTTGAGGAACGTAAGCCCAATGTTTTTGATTTGTTTTATAAGCCTTTTAACTTTCTAGCAGGTTCCTCATTATATTATGCTCCGGTAGTTGGATACCCCAGAGCAGAAGCAAAGGGGGCCAACAGGTAGGTTTGCCTCCTCAAAACGTCTAGTGTGCAGGAAGAGGAAAAATCAGGAGAGGGGAGTGAGCTGCATATAATATTTTCTATAGGGTTTTGCTTTATTTCGTGGAGAGCCCAGCTATCCGGATGCCCCACTCCTAGTGGGTTAGAGAACGCATTTGTTGAATTGTGTATCTTCAAAACTGGCAGAAAAACACAGAAATATTTTCCTACACCTAACACCACTAGAGTAGGCTCTTCCTAAAAATGCTCCACCTCTACTCCAGCCTCCTGCCAGCCCCACGGGCACTTGGGGCTGGTGAGTCATCTTTTCCTCCCAGGTGGGGACGGTGCAAGACCCCAACACCACCAAAAATGAAACGTGAAAACCGAATCATCTTCGTATGTGTAGTGACCTCTTTTCTAACCAGAGGAGCAAAACATCCAGTCTTGTACGTACTGCAAAGATTGTAGACTCGATAGTGGTTTCGATGCTTGGTGTCCAGGAACCGCACAACTTCCTAAGAAAGATGGACACATGTCTTCCATATATCCACATGGCACCAACACAACCCACCATCTAGGAGTGACCTGCAGGGGTCACCACCTTTTATGCACTTGTCCCCCTCACTTAGCGCCTTTTAGGGGAGATTCAGGAAATAGGAGGTTACGGACATTCCAGGTCCTATCTGACCCACATGGTTTTCGAATAGCCCACAAAGCTGTGCTTGGCCAGTCTGGCTGGCCTCTGCTACAAATACTCCGGGCTTCGGCCACCAGAAAAGGAAATTAGATGGTTAACTAAGATGAATGTATGTCTGTGTGTCTATGGGTGTACATGCAAATACACACAGTGTGTGTGTATATATATATTTAACTTTTAAAATAAAACATAAATGGTGATTATTTTCTAAAATACAGTTACTATCACCATGCTAATACACTTCAGCAAACTTATCCATCAGAAACACACACGCGTGTATGTGTACATGTGTGTGTGTCTGTACAACAGCAAAAAGGACTATTAAAAAGTTTTAAAATTGATTAGGATGGCTTAATATTGAGATAAATAAAAATTAAGTCATCAAAGTGATGAGTTTATTAATTGGTGAATCCCTGTCCAGTAAAAGAGAAAAGCATTCTGAGTCTGCATAGTACTGGGCTGGGGAGATTAAATAGTCTTATACGGAAATTCATAGCATCCCTTATACCAGAATAAAATCCAGATGGACTGAGGAATGAAACGTAAAAACCCACAAATACCTCTAAAAAATTAAAGTGAACATTAGTCAATTTTTTGGATGAGGAAGAACTAAGTGTTAAATCAATGGACGATTGACAGATTTAAGTGGGACTTCATAAAATGTGACGTTTCTGTTTGAAGAATGCCACAGTATAACAAACAAAGAAGAGGGGAGATTTTTTCAGTAAGATTGGAGTGAATGGGGACTATGCTTAATATAACCTACAACTAGTTATACTAGTATAAACTAACAACTCATTAACAATAATTTAAATTTTACTCCCTCATCCTATAGATAAATGGGCCAAAGACAAAAATAAAATCACAAAAAAGAAAATTCACTGGCTAATAAGCTACATAAAGAAATATTCACCCTCACCAATAAAGAAGTCAAAACAACGATGAAATGCCATTTTCATCCATAAAATTAGCCTTTTCCTTTTCAATGAGAAAGTCCAACACTGGCAAATACGGCATGAAAAGAAAACCTTTGGTTTATTGCTTATAGAATCCACTGGACTTGGCAATATATACTAAGAACTGCAAAATATTCGTACTCTTTAACCAGATAATTTCACTCCCAGGAATCTATCCAGAAAGAGTGTTGTGCCTTCCTTGCTGTTTTAGTGATAATAACGACATCTAAACATCCAGCACTAGAGTTTAATTACAGCACTAATGAACTGTCACGCAACCACTGGAATGCTGTCCCAAAACCTTCATTTTCTCAGCAAGTGAACATTGCACAGTGGTTCATTTATGTGCAGACTTCTTTGGCATACCCACATATAAGGATAGTAAGTATTTGCTCGTTTTAATGGGAAAATTAATGTACCTGGATGGTTAGACTTCATGGACTTTAAAAATCACATTCATATTTCTCTAAATGTCTAAGAAATAATATTAATGCTTTGATTTTTTTCCATGAGTCCTGCCTTCACTCAATATGAAGACAATTTATGGCTCTGTTTTCTGGTTTAAACTGTTTACCTAAAGACTCCAAATACCTCTTGCCCAAATGAACTGAACAGAGATATAAAACACCGAGAGAAAACTTCGACTCTGCTTGGAACTATGTTTTGGGGGTCACAATCTGTCACCAGATGAACAACTTCTGTCCTTGACCAGAATGAAGAATATTCCACTGTAAAAGAATATTTTTCCATTTTTACAATGCAATATTCTTGTGAAATTCTACCATGTGCTCTGCACACGACTATTCAATATTGTTCAAAACATAACCCTGCAACTTCATTCCCTCTTAACGGGGAAGGGGAAGCACATGACTGCTCAGCATTCTCCCTGGAGTTAAGGGCGGCCACATCTGCATGTTGCACCCTTCAGTCAACCTTGATTTGAAGCAGCCTGTGGACGGCTCTTACCTACAAAGGACAAGGCATTCTCTCCGGCACACACTGTTATCACTGAGCACACGACCACTGAAGCAGCTCAGCGTGGCTGCCTGATTCTCAGTCTGCCTGGGCAGCTGAACTAACAGCTCCGACTCAAGCCTGCCCTTTGGCAAAAGATGGTGGTAATTAATTATATGAATAGGAGATATGCTTTTGCAGTGATTTATGATTTATGGATTTTAGGAAAGCAGATGATTAATTACCACTTCTTCAGGTATGCTGATTAAAAATGACAAAGGGATGAATGACTTGTTAGAACTCCACCCATATTCCAAGGAGATAATAGTATAATAACATCATACTCAATGATAAAAGGGTAAATGATTTTGCTCTAAGATCAGGAACAAGACAAAGATGCCCACTTTCTTTTTTTAAAAATATATAATCTTTCAGGGTGCCCACTTTCACCACTATTATTGAATATAGCACGGAAAGTCCCACACACAGCAATCAGCTTTTAAAAAAGAGAAATAAAAGGCCTCCAAATGGGAAAGAGAGAAGTAAAACTGTCATGATTTGCTGATGACATAATACCATGTAGAGAATACCTAAAGACTTTGCCAGAAAGCTATTAAACATAATAAAAGAATTCATTAAAGATGCAGGATACAGAACCAATATACACATACTGTGTATGTTAAATGTGCTATGTACTGTATTCATTACATGCACATTACATGTATGATGTACAGCACATTGTACAATACATATATCGAAGGTCATTAAGAAGGTACCCAAGAGAGAACATGTTTCGGAGAATGCGTCCGTCTCCGGGCGCTCCCACCCACGACTCCACGGTCGGCGGCTAGGAGACAGGAGCGTTTGCCCGGAAGTACTCTCACCTGAATGGGGTTCCTGTAGAAGGACTGCCGGCCCGAAGACGGGAACGACATGGCAATGATGCGCCCTGCAAGTCGAAACAGTCACCGCCACGGACGTCGGGACAGGTGTCAGACGACATACGAGAATTTGCTCACATACAATCAGACTTCTTTTTCACAGAAAAGAACTTTCAGGATTGAGAGTGACAGGAACAAACGCTAACTAACCCTCGGGATAATCAAGATAATATATTAAATTATCCAGGTAATGACCATTAAACTCCCACGTGTTCCCAACGCAGTTGGTTCCAGCCACATGGGACAGATTGGTGTTGACGACCATCTGGAGTTTCCCTGTGGTGGGAATTTACGTCTTATTTAAACACCAAAGAAAATGAGGCATTTTGGCTCCAGTGATGGCTCCCAGGATGCTTTGCAGGGTTCCTGGCTCAGAAACCTGATGTCTCCAAAGCAATGACCTTTTTCTCTGGGGTTCTAGGAAAATCAGAGATTTCTCTGGGATCCTTGGGACTCAGACCTCAATAAATTCTAAACAAAATGGCCCTGGCTGGTGTGGCTCAGTGGGTGGGGTGTCGTCCCGCAAGCCGATGGGGTTGGCTGATTGATGTTTCTCTCCCTCTCTTTCTCCCTCCCTTCCCCTCTCTCTAAAAATAAATAACCGAACTCTTAAAAGAAAAAACCCAACGAATGGGGTCAGTTGAAAATCCATTCAGCTCCCTGTACTGTAACCAAATAGGCCTGGTTTGAGATGACAATAAAAAAAATTGTCCGGGTTAAACTACTGGCCCCGACAAGGTCAGAGATGCGTACCTCCTTGTGGATAAAGAATACTTCGAGAGAACGTGGCCTAGACGCGGCAAGAACACTACAAATGCATAATTACTTACACACAAGAAAAATGTGAAATTAACATAAGAACATCAACAGTAAAACTTCACAAACCAGTAACGTAAGTGAGGTCTAAGTCAAATCCGTCCTTCTCGTACCGTCGTTTGTTTCCCGAAACCTGAGCATTTAAAACAATCGTTAATTTGGAAAACAAGTCAACACAAAAATGAAGATCATGATATAAATGCGTAGAACAACCCTTGCCAGTGTTTCCTAAAACACAGCACTTTTCTGAGTTATAAGCGTGGTTTGCCCACTTACCATCCTTCTGGTCAGCTTTTCGAGATGTCTTTTTTGGTGCGCCAGATGAAAAATTCTCATCAGAATGACAAGTCGTAGAGATCGAAGGAAAATTATCAATCTAACAATAAATTAGAAAGACCAACTTTTGCTTCAGAAGCAGGGTTTCGTCAATGTGAATAAGTCTGGAGCAGCAGTTCTTAACCAGGGCTAATTGTGCAACCCTCTCCGCACAAGCTTCCTACCCATCCACGTAGGGGACATTTGGCCATGTCTGGAGACATTTTTTTATTGTCACAACTGTGTGTAAGGGGGTGCCGCTTGCATCTAGTGGGTAGAGGCCAGGGATGCTGCTAAACACCAATGCACGGGGCTGCCCCCCGCCCCCCACAAAGGCCTATCTGATCCCAAATATCGATAGTGCTCAAGTTGAGAAACTCTGGTTTAGTTGTACGATAAACACTTAGAATGAGTGGATTTAACTTTTGTGGTTTACGATGAGTATTTTTCTGTCTTTTTCCCATGGATACAAACTGAGTGTTCTCGGTCACCTTTGTTACTTCCATCAGTAACAGAGGTTCGTTACAGCTGCTAACACATCAGGCAGGCAGCAGGTGGAGATGCTTCCCAGGTGTGCCAGCTGGTGTCACTCCTACCACCAGCGAGAAACACAATGGCAGAGAATGGATGGTTTGCACTAGTGTTTCCTCATGTGAGTGTGCACACTGATTTAGTGTGTATGGAATGGGGCTGGGGATGCTCTTCTTCCATTTTCAGCAAGTTCTTAGGGGATGCTGAGATTGCCGGTCAGAGGACCATTCTGGCTCCAGTTATTTTCAGACAATGCTCAAAGCCTATCGGATAATGCCAAGTTGTGTTGGAACATGAATTGAAGTCTGGGGAAGATGGAGTGGAGCAAGAAGAAGCAAGCTGTTTGATGAATGAATAAGCCTAGTGGGCCACCCAACATCTACAGCCCAGGACATGTTCGTTCTTCTTTTCCGCATTGCCAGAGTAGGAAGAGAAAGAAGGAAAACAAGCTATCAATGTCCCCTACACATTTTGTTAGTTTTCTAATCCCAAACAGTGACAACTTTGCCTCAGCTTTCTTCATTTTGAATACACTAGCCTGCGTCTTCCACCTCTGCGTTGCTATCCAGTCCCCTCGTTTCATGTTCCACTTGCTCTGTTTTAGACAATTGCCCTCAGAGTCACCCCACATTTGCATATGCTCAAAGCAGTATCCTCTTTTAGAAAAACCTAGAAATTTCATGGGTAGGAATTTGTGGTCGAAGCTCACATTCTAATGTAGTGGGAATTTAAAAATGCAGAGGAGTTAAAATTAGTACAAGAGACGAAGCGCCCAGTTTCTTCCTTGGGTGTCCCACCTTCTTCCATCAGTGAAAGGTGCTCAGTGGGTACACCCCTCCCTGGTCCCACCCCTCCCTGGTTCCTCCCTTTAGTTTCCAAGCAGGTGGAAATACCATTTCATTTTCACACAGCTCGTCTGGTACCAAATCAGGACATTCAGAGTTAAAAGGATGACATAGGGAGAAAGCCACAGAAAATGAAGACAAAAAAGAAAATCTTTAAGAGAGGTGAATCATAGGTTTCTTACCTGGGGATTTCTTCAAAAACCTCAAAGTCATTTGAAATATAAGTGAGATCAATTAGTAGAGTCACCACAATAATCACAGCATCTATAGAATTAACTATGTCAGAAAAATACGACTGTATCCTGTAATATAGAACAAAAAATATGTTTATGCCTCCCAAGAAGAGATAGGGATGTATTTAAGAACACAAATTATTTGACTCGTCCCCCTAAAGAACTCCACTTTAATGAATTACTTTAAATTCATTTTTAAAACTAGATTAAGGGGACAAATTTCACATTCATTATTTTATATATATGTATATAACAAAAGCATCAGTAGGGCAATTTAAGTGTAGTATGAGATATAACCAAACCATTGAACAAATACTTACCCTTCTACAAATACTCGAAGAAGAATATCCGTGAAAAAAAATAAAGCGATAGATAAGGAAATTGAACGATATTCCAAAGGAATGTACATTGTGTTATCAGTGATAAGTAGGTCTACAATGACGACAGACACATCCACAAAGACCAGCAAAATTCCAAATATTCTACAACAAACACAGAAATCAATAGAATCAGGACAAAGGGGAGTTCACCTCCGTGGTTGTACTACATTTAGGCCACTCATCTGATTTAAAAATGCCACTCTTTAGGACGAAACCATGCAGTGGTAGGAAGAACTTCACTGCCTTAGAACCTGCAGAGTTACTCCGTTCTCACCCAACAGAAGCAGGTGTCGGGAGAACAACATTGTCCCAGACCGCCTGATGTTACCTTGTCCTTTCCTTAGAGACACATCAGGTGGACACCCCAAAACAGAACAGGCAAATGGAATTGAAATCACCTGTATCCACTTGTAAGCTCTTCATGAAATTTGAGAATTTTACCAGGGGCTTCTACCGATTTCTCATGATAGTTAAAACTTCCTTAATCTTGATGACTTTACAGGATTCAGTAATAAAAACCAAGTGAAATCCTGGCTAACGTAAGCCCTTAAAAGACCACATGGACCAATAAGATTCTGTATCCGTGAGATTTCACATGTTAGTGGATGCTTTGAGAACAAGGCTGGCAGGTGAAATTCAATTTCAGAAATACATACATAATTGAACACTAAAATATCTAAGCCAGTCTCGTACACATTTTATTCATTTTCCATCTTTTTTTGCTTTAAGTGAATTCATTGGGGTGACATTGGTTAATAAAATTAGATAGGTTCAGGTGTACAATTCTTTTTTTTTCTGTTTAAAGTCTATTTTATTGATTATGCTATTACAGTTGTCCCATTTTTGTCTCCTCTTTATTCCCTCTGCCTTTCAGCCCCCCACCAGCATTGCCCACCCCCCTCTTAGTTCATGTCCATGGGTCATACATATAAGATCTTTGGCTTCTCCATTTCCTACACTATTCTTAATCTCACCGTGCCTATTTTGTGTCTGTCATTTATGCTTTTTATTCCCGATAGGTGTACGAGCCCATGTAGCACATCATCTGTACAGTGAATTGTGTGTTCACCATGCCAGGTCAAGTCTCTCCCATCATCATTTGTCCCCACGTGACCTCTTCTACCTCCTCCCGCCCTCCTCGGCTCTGGCAATCCCCACACTGTTGTCTGTGACCGTGAGATTTTTTCTTTTTTGCTTAGTCCCTTCACCTTTTTCACCCAGTCCCCCAATACCCCCCTTTCTGATAGCTGTCAGTCTGTTCTCTGTGTCTATGAGTCTGTTTCTACTTTGTTAGTCAGTTTATTTTGTTCATTAGATTCCACATGTGAGTGAAATCATATGGTGTTTGTCTTCTCGGACTGGCTTATGTCACTTAGCATCATGCTCTCCAGGTCCATCCATGATGTCATAAAAAGTAAGATTTCCTTCTTTTCTACAGCAAAGTAGTGTTCCATTGTGGACATGTACCACAGCTCTTTTATCCATGCATCTCTTGATGGGCACTTGGGCTGCTTCCAGATCTTGGCTGTTGGAAGTAATGCTGCAATGAACATAGGGTGCATATATTCTTTCAAATTAGTGTTTGGGGGTTCTTTGGTTTCTTTGGATAAATTCCCAGAAGTGGAATTGCTCAATCACAGGCAGATCCATTTCTAATTTTTTGAGGCATCTCCACACTGCTTTCCACAGTGGCTGCACCAGTCTGCATTCCCACCAACACTGCACAAGGGTTCCCCTTTCTCCACAGCCTCGCCGGCACTTGTTGTTTGTTGATTTATCAATGACAGCCATTCTGACAGGTGTGAGGTGATATCTCATTGTGGTTTCAGTTTGCATTTGTCTGATGATTAGTGACATTGAGCATCTTTTCATGTGTCTGTTGGCCATCTGTATGTTCTCTTTAGAGAAGCAACAATTCAGGTCCTTTGCCCATTTTTAATTAAATTGTTTGGGGGTTTTATTGGTGTTGAGTTTTATAAGTTCTTCATAAATTTTAGATATTAAACTCTTATCAGATGTATCGGTGAATATGTTCTCCCATTCAGTGGGTTGCCTTTTCATTTTGCTAATGGTTTTCTTTGCTGTGCAAAAACTTTTTAAAAACTTCAGTGTCTTATTAGCTTTCAAATTTGATCTAAATGTAATTTTTCTAATGAGTTACATAGAGTTTAAACAAATTCTCCATACATTGATTATACTATTTGCATAATCTATGAAGATAAATTAGTATTCAAATTACTTTTTTACAATTGTATCACAGATTAAAATATTATACATTTAAAAGGAAACAAGTATAACTTGTGACTCTGTTGAGAAGAAGCCTAAGTAGAATGCTTCCATAATTAAAGAGTAATTCTAGACAAATGAATAAACACACAATTATAGCATCTTAAAATGCATGCTTCATTATTTTTACTCTTACAGATAAAAACATTAATATTTACACTAGACTAGGCAAAATGGCATTTCTTTGAAATCCTTAATGTTCAGCTTAGAATAATATTTCAAGAATTACATTATATTATATTAAATAGGGCACAGGGACAATTTTAGCAATATACTGACAGAAATGTTTTCTCCTCCCAGATCCTTTTTCATTAAAAATATTGATATTGAGTGTTATACATATTTAATTATCTCCTTTTCTAGGGTCTCACATACCTGAATGTAAAGGATGAAACAATTAAGAACATAGTTCTCTTAATCTTGCTGCTGCAAAAAGAAGTGTGAGTTAAAAGAATTAAAAATCAAGTTCCAGCACTCGCAAGTTTATCACAGATTCCTTCTAACAGATAATGTGAATTTAACCAGCAAACAAAGGCCTTTATCAATATAATCCTTAAAAAACTCTTCAGAAGTTTCATAACAAAATGCTTTTTACTAATAACTAAATTTGTCACCTTTCTGCTTCATGATTTTTTCATTCATATATATGAATAAAACACTAAACTTTGGATACTTAGTAATATTTCTCTTGCCTGTACAGCCCCAACCACAACCTTATGGTGAGAGAAAACTTAGCATCACCAGCTAAAGCCCCACCGACTAAGAACGTGGCGACAGGAGGGAGTGGGAGAGGAGACCTGGGCCGCAGCGCTCTCACTAGTCATCTGCGGGATCCCGGACAAGTCATCAGGCCTCGCAGACCTCTTTCCACAGCAATAAAATAAGGGCTCTAGGGATGGGTAGGGAGTAAATGATATTCTTGTCCTGTAATACTCATCCCTTGGAACAAAACACCCCCACGGAAACAACAGCTCATGGGGGTCACATTTGGGTTGGCAAGGCCACTCTGGAGGTGAGGAATTTCGGTAAGATACACGTCAAAGGAGAAACCCTAGTCAATGGCTCCTTCCATTAACAGGAGGAGGGGCCTGTTTGATGGAGCCTCTGGTTATGCCTCATTTTACCCTCCAGCTGGGGATGAGGTAGCCATTGGGGAGCAATTTCTAGCCCTGCTGACACCTCCAACAGGGGCCCCAAATTCCAGCCCCAGTGGGACTGACCCTGAAGTAGGGCTCATCGCCTACGCCCAAGGCTGGAGACTGGAGAGAAAGAAACAAACGCTTGCCTTGTTCAATCTATCCAAATTTTGCCCCACCCCTGGGCCAAGCCCCATTGCAGAGTATTTATAGTTAATAGGCAGACAAGTAGCATATCCACTGCAATAATAATAATAATAATAATAATAATAATAATAATAATAGAAGAAGAAGGAATGTCAAGTTGTGTTCTGATAATGCTGGAAGAAAACTGGTAGGGAACTTGGCAGTGGAAGCAACAGTAAGATCATCTGCAATCCAGGGACACATGTACCGACCGCCCCGGATGCTGTGGAATGGTATCGAAGCCCAGGTCTTTGTCAGGATTCTAACTGGCCAGGAAACTCTGGCGTCAAGAGGCAACAGCACAGCTAGGCTGACTGCTGAGAGCTGCCCAAGCCTGCGAGATTCTGACCATGGAAAAGAAGAGTAAGGGAAATGAGAACTGAATTCCTGTTCCTACAGGTTCAAAGCCTACACAGCTTACGTCACTTCAGCTCCTTACCTTTTGCACTGCATCAGAGTGCTTTCGTTGGCTTGTAAAGTAACCCTGTAACCCTGCTGTGCTCCCGTGGTTGCTGGCTTCCCTCCTCCCTTGATTTAATTTGATGAAGTATGTACTTGTAGATCAGTGTGTGATGAACTACAGGAAGGGTTTTTTTTGGGGGGGGTGGTATTGTTTGTTTGTTTTGGCACCACTTTCTTGAACAGTTTTGTTATCTAGAGTTTTGGCTGCATCGAACACATAACTTGGAACACATACTGATATTTTCTCAGAACTCTATAGTTTTGTAATAAGGAGAACAGGGCTTACGATAATACCTACTGAGAGATATCGTCCCAGGGACGTGGGGCAAGGTCTACATAAATGGTGCTGGCTTGGCAAACCGCTTGACATAGAGTAGATGCTCAATGCACGTTGCTGTCATCACCACTATCCATTACTGCCATCTGGCACACTCTGGGGCCCTTTGTATTAATTAAGCGGCGGAAAGAACTATTCACTGAAGGCCCGTACTGAAAGAGGTCATAGAAAGGGAAGTTCACGGGTAATTTGAAGAACTATTTCTATGCATCAGTTTCCCTTTTGTTTTCCATGGAATCTTCATCAAGACACCAACAAATTGCAACAGTGGCCGTTTAATATCCTCTTCAGCTCTACTCACTCTCCAACAGTGACACAATATTTGATGGTTAAATAACTGGCTAAGAAAGAAACAGAAGAAAAATCCCACGAAAATGTCTGCAGTTCAGACACGCAATTTTAAGAATGTATTATTTCCTTGCCATGAGTACGTGGTGAAAATGTCTTCAGACCAGAGAAGTAGGAAGTACTCTCGCTGAGATTATGGAGAAACAAGTCACAGGTAACAAAATTCAAAATTTAGCATCCTTTTATGATAAAAACTCTCAGCAAAGTGGGTATAAAAGAAACATCGCAACATGATAAAGACCAACCCACAGCTTGTCACATCATACTCAAAGGTAAAAGCCGAAAGCCTTTCCTCTAAAATCAGGAACAAGACAAGGATGTCCAGTCTCACTGTTTCTATTCAATATAACATTGGAAGTCCTAGACACAGCAATCAGGTAACCAAAAAAGGGGGGGCATTCAAATCAGAAATAAAGAAGTGAAACCCGCATCATTGATACTACAGATAGAAAACCCTAAAGACTCCACAAGAAAACTATCAGAACTCATAAATGGATTCAGTAACGTTGCAGGGTACAGAATCAATGTGCAAAAATCTGCTGCATTTCTATACACCAATAACAACAATCAGAAGGAAAAATTAAGGAAACTGTCCCATTTACCATTGCATCACAAAGCATACAACATCTAGAAGTAAATTTAACCAAAGGGGTAAAAGACCTGTACTCAGAAAACCATAAGGCGATGAAGAAAGAAATTAAAGAAGGTACGATAAGTGGAAAGATGTATCTTACTCAAGATTGGAAGGATTAATATTGTTAAGATGTCCTTACTACATAAAGCAATATACAGATTCAGTGCAATCCCTATTAAAATACCAATGACATTCATCTCAGAATTAGGAAAACTCATCCTATAATGTATATGAAACTGCAAAAAACCATGAATAGGCAAAGAAATCTTAAAAAAGAACACAGTGGGAGGTATCACACTTCCTGACCTCAAACTATACTGTAAAGCTACAATAATGAAAAGCACAGCACTGGCATGAAAACAGATACATAGATCAACGGGGTAGAATACGGAGCCCAGAAACAAACTTGCACTTATATGGTCGATTAATCTATGACAAAGGAGGCAAGGATATACAATGGGATAAAGACATTCTCCTCAATAAATAATATTGGGAAAACTGGACAGATAGATGCAAAAACTAAAATCGGACTATCTTCTTACACTATATACAAAAGTTAACTCAAAATGGGTGAGACTTAAATGAAAGACCTGCAACCATGATCTCATTCATACGTGGAATCTAATGAACAAAACAAACTGGTGAACAAAATAAAACCACAGACATGGATATGTGGAAGAGACTGCCATATTCCAGAGGAGGGGAAGGCAGGGGTGGAGGGTTGGAAGATATTAGGCAAAGAACATAGACGCATGTACGCAAAGCCCACGGACACAGACAACAGTGCGGTGAGGACTGGGTGGAATAGGGAACATCTGTAATAGTGTCAACAATAAAACCAACCAACCAACCAACAAATAAATCCATTTTCTTTCTTTACTAAAGAGCAAACAATTGAACAAACAAAAAACTCCTAGAAGAAAACACAGGCAGTAAAGTCTTAGTAAACTTTGACATCACTCTCAGCATTATGTAGCTTTTTGGATATGTCTCCTTGGGCAAGAGAAACAAAAATAAATAGATAAACAAGTGTGGCTTCACCATACTAAAAATGTTTTGCACAGTGAAGGAAACCATCGACAAAATGAAAAGACAGCTTACTAAATGGAAGAGGACATTCACAAATGATACATCTGGCCAAGGGGTTAATATCCTAACTATATAAAGAACTCATACAACGTAACACCAAAGAAAACCAAGCAATCTAATTGAAAAATGGACAGAGGACCTGAACAGACATTTCTCCAAAGAAGACATACAGTGGACAACAGATATGAGAAAAGATGCTCAACATCACCAGTCCTTAGGGAGATGCAAATTAAAACAATAACGAGACACTACTTTACAACTGTGAGGATGGCTATCATGAATAAATCAACAAATAAGAACTGCTAGGAGTATATGGAGAAAAGGGAACCCTTGTACATTGTTGGTGGGATTGTAAATTACTTCAGCCACTATGCAAAACAATACAGAGATTCCTCCAAAAATTAAAAATAGAGTTGCCACATAATCCAGCAATTCCACCTCTTGGTATTTATCCAAGAGAAAGAAAACGAAAACACCAATTCAATAGATACATGCACCCATGTGTTCATTGCCGTGTTACTACTAATAGCCAAGACATGGAAGCAACCTAGATGTCCGTTAAGAGATGAACAGATATATACACACAACAGAATGTTACCCAGCAATAAAAAAAGAATAAACTCTTGCCATTTGCGACAACATGGAAGGACCTAGAGGGTGTTATTCTAAGTGAAATAAGTCAGTCAGAGAAAGATAAATACTGTATGATTTCACCTACATGAGGAATCCAAAAACCAAAAATGAATAAACATTAAAGACGGAAACGGACACACAGCATAGAGAACATGCTGGTGGTTGCTGCAGACATGTTATCTAGAGCAGGAGGTGGTGACCTATGGCTTGTGGGCCGAAGGCAGATGGCCGGATACTTTGGAAAGTCATGTTTCATTGGGACCCACCCACTTGCTCTCACACTGTGATGTCAGAGTGGAGTAGTTGAGACAGAGACCATACAGATGACCCACAAAGTTAAAAATATTTACTATCTGGCCCTTTTTGGCAAAAGTCGGCCAACTCCTGGTCTAGGAAATGAAAGTCTTTCTGTTCATATGGTTCAATTCTTTAAACAAACAAACAAAATTCCAACAAGCAAAAATTTCATCAGCAAAACAGGTTCACTTTACTGTCAGTCCCATTGGCTCACAAATAAAATCAACAAAACTAGGAACTAGAATATATAGCCAGGAAAAATGAGAAAGGACACAATCAAAGAGTAAGTATCATGCTGCATTTCTCTATTAAGAAAGAGATTGTAATAAAATCACACTCTACTAATGATATGTTCATGCTTTTCAAACTAGAACATTTAATTGTGATAACTGATTTTTTAAAATGCTACATTTCTGTAAATTGGATTAGAATGGTTTATTGTGTACCATTATTCCCTCTCAAACGTTTTGATTGTCTTTCCATACTTTTCCATTTTTCTCCTTGCCTCAGCATACGCCCTACCTTCCCACAGATAAGCGCTGCCTCGATGGCTTCCTCCCCCAGAACTTCAAACTCACTTACTCATATGAATTGAGAAAGTCAAGGTCTTCACCCCCGTCGTCAAGCCTGGAGAGCTGCTCTATTTTACTTGAAATGCCAACAAAGACAAAAAACATATCATTAGAGGTTTCTTATAAGGAACAGTGAGCCCTGGCTGGTGTAGCTCAGTGGATTGAGCACGAGCTGTGAACCAAAGGGTCACCAGTTTGATTCCCAGTCAGGGCACATGCCTGGGTTGTGGGCCAGGTCCCCAGAGGGGGCCACTGAGAGGCAACCACACATTGATGTTTCTTTCCCTCTTTCCCTTCCTTCCCTCTCTCTAAAATTAAATAAATAAAATCTTAAAAAAAAAAAAAAAAGGAACAGTGAAGTGATCAATTTACCTCAACAACAAGAATTCCTTGATCAAAATATACAGGGCGAGGCAAATGTAGGTTTACAGTTGTTCATATGGAAAATAACACAGTAATAAATAAATAATAATACAAGAATAAACTCTGCATTTTACAACTGTAGACCTACGGTTGCCCCACCTTGTATAGTAAACGTGACTTGGCTGACTGGAAACCCTAACTTTTTAGACATAATGTTAGATCACGGCCCGTGGTACCATGGGTAATTCTGAGACTGAACTGCTGCATCCCACGCCCTCTAGGTGGACACCTTACCTTTCACCAGTGGCTCTGTCACAGATTACCGATGTCACTTCATCCGAGTCATTTCTAAGGAATTAAAGACATATGGTTAGACTCCCAGGGACTTCATAGATTTATGCATTTGTTTGCAGTTAGTAACAAGTAGTCTTCAATTTGTAAACTGGTTGAACTCTAAAAACTATTTCTAAGTTAATCGTCTGAAAACCAGCATTTCCATTTCCCCACGAACTCAGGCTTTATAGAGTTAGGATGAAGCGCTCAGGTCTGTCAAAAAGCCCAAGGAGTCAAGACGAGGGACAGCTCCGCACGGTTAAGCCCGACTGTCAGGTAAAACCAACTGCACTGAGGTTGAATTTACTTCATAATCCAGCTTCGGTTCACTGGTTCACATTGATCCAGCCTCTTCTAGTTTCCTGATTATCGAGTCCCTTCACGACATCCTTACTCTTCACGTATCATGGATGGCTTTTCTGTTCCTCAGTTGGGTTCAAATAACTGCCAGCCTGGGTCAAGGGCTCCCTCCGACATCACTGTGATTTCACATTTGTGAGCCCAGCTCTAGGGGTGACAGAGCTCTGGGGGGTGAGGGGAGAGCCAAGGTCTGTTAGCTCCAGTCTTTTCTGTAGCAAGCTCCGTGGCTCCCTGGCCCCTGTTCCATCCTCCTTACTGCAAAGGGGATCCCCTCCTCTCCCAGTGCCCTCTACGGGGGTCCCACACGCAGACATTCAGCTAGTTTCCTAAGAGGCGACTACATACTCAAGATCACAAACAGACTATGAGTCAGAGCCTCCCTCTTATGACCGGCTCTTCTTTTGTACACATAGACCGCCCCCCCCCAAAGAGAGTGACCTACAGAAGCTAGCAGTCTCTTAGAGAAACCTCTTATTGCCAATGGATGCCCCCAATACCTGTCACTGTAAAGGTCAGTCAAGTCATCTCACCCCTGGTTGTCATCATTGTCAAGGGACCCTAAAGAGACATCCATAACTCAGCTAAAGAGTAAAAAAATATATAAAAAATAAAGTCAGACATTTTGGAAGGCAATCAAGTTCTTTTTCCTCATAGAATTTCAGGACACGGGATGTAAAATCATGAGGAAACGTGACAGAAACTAAAGACACTGTTTCAGGGCATATAGCATTGGAGGCGCTGAGACAGGCTCTGGGCCGTGGGTGCACACCTGTGTGTGCACAAGCGTGCGTGGGCATCCACGGGAAAGAAGGGAGGGAGGCGGAGCACTCATCATCGGTGTAGGAAATGTGCAGGGGGAACGAGACTGCAGGGACGGGGAGGAGGACCCAGGGGACCGCTAGTAAGGGGGTACAGGAAAATATCAGAAAATGCCAGAAAAATCTTAAAAAAATGGAGATCTCAATGCCAAGGGCGAGCCCCTCCCCGGTCACCATTCATTGGAGGAGAAACAAGTAGGGAGGTCAAGGATGGATCAAATTATGTTTAAAAGATTTTTCTGAACTGAAAATACAGTATGTGTTCAGAATGATTCCTTTTTCTCTGAATTCATCTCAAAAAAGATGTCTGATTATTTTGTCCAAAAATCAAGACTCCCCACCACTGGGTTGGATAATTTAATCTCTCTGTAACTTAATTTTCTCATCTATAAAATAAGACAGATGAAAATGCACTTTGCATCTCTCAGCTTCATAAAATCATGCCGAAGAGTCATTTCACAAATATTACTGGGTTTTTTAAGGCAGTGTTCCCCAAATGTTATGCCAAAACATTAGCATGTGACAACATAAAATGATACATATTTAAATTTCAAAAACATGTAAAGATTCTCATTAAAGTAACACACTACAATAATATCCTGAGAACCCGGACATGTGGACAGACTGAGGAAAAGGGGTGCCAGGGGCTCGGTGGGAGGGAAAATTTTATTTTATTTTAATTCTTTAAAAAATATATTTTATTGTTGTTCAATTACAGTTGTCTGTATTTATCCCCCACCACTACCCCCTGCCCCAGCCTAACCCACCTCCTTCCCCTGATTCCACCCCCCCTTGGTTTTGTCCATGTGTCCTTTATAGTAGTTCCTGAAAACCCTTCCTCCCTTCCCCCCATTATCCCCTCCCCCCTCCCCTCTGATTACTTTCAGGTTGTTCTTAATTTCAATGTCTCTGGTTATATTTTTCTTGCTTTTTTCTTTTGTTGATTAGGTTCCAATTAAAGGTGAGATCATATGGTATTTGTCCCTCACCTCCTGGCTTATTTCACTTAGCATAATGCTCTCCAGTTCCATCCATGCTGTTGCAAAGGGTAGGAGCTCCTTCTTTCTCTCTGCTGCATAGAATTCCATTGTATAAATGTACCACAGTTTTTTTATACATTCATTTACTGATGGGCACTTAGGTTGCTTCCAGCACTTGGCTATTGTAAATTGTGCTGCTATGAAACCTCATCAAATTAAAAAGCTTCTGCATGGCTAAAATAAAGAGCATTAAAATGAAAAGAGAACGAACTATATGGGAAAACATATTTGCCAATGATGCCTTGGACAAGGGTGTGATCTCCAAAATATACAAAGAACTCATACAACTCCACTCCAGGAAGGCAAACAACCCAATTAAAAAATGGGCAAAAGACTTGAACAGACACTCCTCCAAGGAGGACATACAGAGGGCCCAGAGACATATGAAAAGATGCTCAGCATCACTGGCCATCAGAGAGATGCAAATTACAACCACAATGAGATACCACCTCACACCAGTCAGAATGGCCAGCATAAACAAACCAACAAACAAATGTTGGTGAGGATGTGGAGAAAAGGGAACCCTAGTGCACTGTTGGTGGGAATGCAGACTGTTGCAGGCACTGTGGAAAGCAGCATGGAATTCCCTCAGAAAACTAAAAATGGAAAATTTTAAATCCTGCTCTTGCTTTTCCCCTGAGTTGCTTGGAGACAGTTACTGCCTTTCTCAGGAGAAACCAGTGAAGGTGAGATGTCATTAGGATACAGTCAGGTGAGCTGCCAAAAGCAGGAAAGGCCTGAAGCACAAGCCTCGGGCCTTTGCTCCTCTTCCCTACCAATGTCCTTGGGCCCCTGGCGGGACTCTAGGCCTCCTGCCTCCTCCAGTGCTGCTTTGCCCAGGGGCTTCATGGTGACGTGCCCTGACCAGGGGAGTTGCCTAGTCCCGGAGTGTCGCGGGACTCTCTGAGACTCTCTGATCCCCAAGGCTCATCACCTCCTCCTGTTTTAACCTTACTGCTAAACACACACTTTTGGTCCTAGCTTTCAGTGAGGGGGGCTTACATAACACCTCACCCACGCCAGGACACTTTAGAAAGTGAAGGGATACACTCTGAATAATCAGGCTGACACAACAGCCCCAGACTGTCTCGAGGAGGATGACGTCAGCCCTTCCCTAGCACAGGTCAGCGGACAGAGTGGCAGAAAGCCACAAGGGACGTGAGCTCCCAAGTCAAATAATTAGACATGGAGGAGCACAGCTAGTGGAAAAGGCATGCAACAGACTGAACGACGTAAACCATCTGGAGCAGAACATAGTGACAAAGAGTTTTAAAATAAGCTTGAGAAATACGCTTAGAGATGCAGAGAAGCGCCCACAGAAAATACTCGGAAAGAATAAACAGAGAGGGAAGGTTCCAAAAAAGTGCCAACTGATACGGAAGGTAAAAAGCAACAGCTAACATCTGGACTAGAGACATTTAAGAATAAGTGAAAAAAAGAAAGTGGGAAACAGGAAATATTTAAAAAATAATAAGGATACATCTTCCAGAATTAAAGAAAGAATATCACAGGAGTGATATTCCATTTAACACACGTTTAAATGGTGTTTACTAAGTGCCAGGCATTGTCCTGATGTGTCACAAACATGACTCCAACTGGCCTTGTGGCCGCCTTTACTGTAACCACATCACGGATCTTGAATTTTCATATAGTCCTAACGTCCCTCGTGCTGATTTGAAAGCCCCTAATCGCACCAACAGAAATCCATTTGTGACCTTCACTGTGGTAATTTACAGTGTATTAGAGGTTGACCCAAATGGGACAACAGCTGAAGCCCTGGCGGTGGCCATCTCTGGAACATGGTCACCACTCCTGGACAAAGTGTCCCCCTTTAGGGCAACTAGACGCCGCTAGAGACGTTTAAAGCGACCGTGACTGGCACACGCATATTACTGGCACGCTGCCCAAGCTGGAGTATTTTTAAGGAAATGACAGGCACAAACAACATTCTACATTGTGAGTCAGCCGAAATTAATTTACATTCATTATGAAAGAAAGTACACCTATATTCCCTAGTCTATTAACCAAGGCTGAGAATTATGCTTAAAACTCAGTGAATGTGAGTCTCACGACTTACCTGCCATTATTTTTAGGCACGAACCACTGACACCCAAGGCTCCTCTTTACCCTGTGCATGGTAGTTGCACAGATAACTCTAGGAGAAGGAAAACCACACGAGAATTTCATGTCCAAAGTGTTTAAAGCCCATGCTATCCCCCCAGTTAAAAAGTCCCACAGAGACTTACTAGGTGTGGATCAGCCTCTCCAAAGTCTCAAACACACAAACATAGAATCCATACTACTGTGCAATTTAATCAACCTTAGGACACATGTTCTGTATTTGCTGTCTGTATTTTAGTTCAAGAAATAAAGGAAAATGTTTTTTGAATGTTCAATAAAGTTTAAGTTTAGCTCAAGTGCAGAACACTTTGAAGATGGCCCACTCGCTATACGGGACCCAGGAAGTAAAACAAAGCCCATTTCAAACCAATTTTATCCAATCATAGTGATTTATGGTATTTCTGTACAATATTCTGTACAATAAATCAAAGGAGTAGGGAAGCAAAGACACGTACCCCTCAAGATCCTGGAGAGAGATTTCTGTCAGGCAAGAAAACTGAAAGTCATCGCAGAATTCTAAACATTGTCAAGTTAACAAGCAGTCACATTCCATCCGCACTGAGGCAGCCAGAGATATGCTGTGAGCCCCTAAATTCTGGAAAGGAGACAAAAATGAAAACACAGAGAAAAAAACATACCAATTTGGGCATGAACTCTGAGTGTTGGGCTTGGGACCCAGCCACCTGTAAATGCCGTACCTTCGAGGGCTGCCAGCTCCTACACCGTGCGAGTGGGAATTCCAAAGCTCCGAGGCGTTTGTTCCAGGAAGGTGGCCCTACGAACCAGGGCTGTCAGACTGAGGGAGAGCCGAATTCTGGGGGTCCCCCTCTGTGAAAGCCCTGGATCCCCTTATCTGCAAACAAGGCTGCTTTTGCTGAGGCGCTATGGCTTGGAAGGGGCTGGGGCCTGGAGTGCAGGGGGACGCAGGGGGACTCGGACCCTGGGACTTTGGTACAGCTTTTCCTAAGTGGGAGCTTAGGAAAATTCCCGGAGATCCTGGTAGCAGTTTTCTCTCCCGCTGCCTTTCTGGGTCATATCTTTTCCCCTTTTTTTTTCATTAAAAAAAATGTTTTTATTTCCCCAAACCAAGACTGTTGAGTCAAATCTTGGCTCAATTCCTGGGAAGCAACAGATTAGTGCTCTTTGGTCCTATGCAGGCCTAGTGTTCCCATTCCACCTTCCCTGAGAGTATGGAGGGTCTGGGAGGGTCTGGGAGGGTCTGGGAGGGGGGAGGAACATTAATTAGTAGTTTCCACAGCTGAACACAAGGCAAACCATCCTGTCCTCACCCCCAAAGTCCCCCTTCCTGCCCTTTCCCCCCTCATCCTCCTCCCTGCTGTCCCACATACCTCTAAAACATCATCCTCTTCCCACTCTCCATAAGGACGAGAGCTGAAAAGGCAACATCAGATACCACAGAGGGCAAAGATGGGCCGTCCTTGTCTAGATTCCCCACCCTAGGTCTTCACCTTGGGCTGGTAAAGGGCCAGTGCTGGAATAAGAACTCCTGCGTCCATGGCAACCCCAAACAAAAGGTTCCAGGTGGTCCAGAGGTTGTAGTGGAGCAAGGAATACAACCAAATGCAGGGACTTGGAAGCAGACACTGTTCTGAATGTGAGGAAGCAGAACCAGCTGGTCTTTGGTATTGCAGAGAAGGAGCTGGGCATTTCTCCCATCATGACAGGCAAATAGAGGGCCTGGGTGGGGGGAGCCCGCCAAACTGCCCCTGGTGATGCACCTGACCCAGTTGGACGGATGCTCAAGGACTCGATGCTCTGGTCCCTCACCCCGTTCCTCAGCAACCTTGGGCAGACCCCCTCTGGGCGGCGTTCTCCCCGGGATAAGAAGGAAGAGCACTTGGATGGTGCTGGAAAGAGGGGAAAACCAGTCAATCAGAAGAGGAGAGAGTACCCGAGGGCTGCAGAGGAGACAGGCCACCTCCTGGTGAGCACTCTGGCCCACAGGATATCACCCTTGGCCACCAGAACCGAGCAAAGTACCTGGCAACACGGCTGCTGGCCAAGTTTGAAGAGAATGCCCCCCCCCATGGTCCACTGGCGTGAAAGAGATGGGGCTGAATGAAGACAGGCTCCCACAGATCCTGGGAGGCAGCGGCACGTGCTATGTTTCGCCAGAAGCAGGTCTACGTGATGGAGAGACGGACTGAGAGACAACAGCTCTCCAGGCTTGATGTCGGAGGTGAAGACCTGGACTTCCCTGATTCTTATGAGTGAGTTTGAAGTTACCGGAGGGAAGGGGGGCGGGGGGTAAAGGGTGAAGGGCATCAAATGTGCGGTGACAGGAGACTTGACTCTGGATGTTAAACTCACAATGCAACATACAGATGGTGGATTATAGAACTGTACAGTTGGAACCTATGTCATTTTATTAACCTATGTCACTCCTGCCTGCACAATACATAAAGTTGGGGGAACGACTACTGATTCATAGTAAAGTCACAGGCTGAAGAAAATAGACCACTGTGTTCCCATAATATAGAGCAAGTGGGAAGTTACAATTTAACCTTCTTAAATCCCCATATGAAAGCACCGTATTTCATTTACCTCCTTTTCATGTGGCCAGTCTTTCTCCACTCTGTCATACTCAGTGTTCGTTTATCAGCATGTCTTATTACATGTATGCATGTGCATCTATTTATATCAAATGATACATTTGGTATAATATTGCTTAAAGTTTAAAAAACAGTTTAGCCCTGGCTGGTGTGGCTCAGTGGATTGAGCACTGGCCTGTGAACCTAAAGGTCATTGGTTCAATTCCCAGTCAGGGCACACGTCTGGGTTGTGGGCCAGGTCCCCTGTGGGGGGTATGCGAGAGGCAACCACACACTGATGTTTCTCTCCCTTTCTTTCTCCCTCCCTGCCCTTTGCTCTAAAAATAATTAAATACATCTAAAAAAAAGTTTAACACATAAATTTGTATTGAAGCATATCCTAGGACAATGCTCATAATATTTATCATTAAACCTTTCCTTTATGAAAAACCAATTTGTATCACATTTAGGTAAGAGGACAAAAGTAGAATATACATGGGGCTTCTGTGTGACTGTATTCATTTCTTCATTTTTTTGTCTCTCTGTTCTCCCTTTTTTTATGAATGTCTTTATATACTGGTGCTTGGATTGTGGAAGAGCTCCCCTCAAAAGTGGGGCTGCTAGGTCAAAGAATATGTGCATCTCAGCTACCAAGCAAAATGATAAAACAGACCTCCTGGAACCCATGACCTCACACAGAGGGCAAACACTTCTAAATCCTATGGAAGCTACCGGAGCTTCCTCTCCGATCCCTTCTCCCCGATCCGTGGAGGTGCCCATTCTTCTGAAGGTTCTGAAGGTTATGTGTGTAGTCTAGATAGACTAGATACACACACACACATACATATACACACACACTGCCAGACAGACAGACATTTACCTAAACTATACTATCTTGTTACATTTATTTTCAAGCTTTATAAAAATGGTCATCGTGATGAACTGGTATTTACCTTGAAGCAAATGTTGATCACTAAACACTACTCAGGACATATTAAAGTAAATGCCTGGGAATGTTTGCATAGTGTACAAATATGTTATTCTACAAGATATCTAAATAACATTCTGTGTTAGTAAATAGGAGGGGCTCTTTGATTTGGAAGTGGTGAGAGATTAGACTAACTGTAAGTATATTTTATGTACCCACATTATTCTGCAGTGGCATGAGACTGTAGAGATATGTTACAGAAATAGGCCATCTGGGCACGACAAACTTTCACAATTGTTTCCTTAGTGGCTGTGTTACCAATTCGTTTCACTAGGTGGAGTTATGAGGCATAATAATGACAGATGCCTTCAGAAAGGAAAAAATAACTTGATGTTTTGAGAAAATAATTATTTGTGGAAGAGAAACTATCACTTGCACGATGTCATCTTAAAGGATATGTCTCCCATGTAAGAACAGTCAACTCCAGGGAGAAAGGTTTGCTGGGAAGACAGCGTTTAGTTTACTAGTTAAAAACAGGTCACCAGTGAACTGAGCGGACTCTTCCATTTATCGACCCACTCATTTGTTCATTTTGTCATTCATGGACCCTGCATTTATCCAGCCCCTAGTTTGCCCGACACTGGTTGGCATTAGAGATACAGAAATAAGGAGGACACCCCTCTTGAGGAGCTTTCAGCCTCCGTCAAGGAGGGAGACGGGTCCACAAGCGATCAATTAGAATGTATCTGGGCAGAACTATTGATCGGGTTAGCCCAAGGTTCAGGGGCGGCTAGCTCTCATTGGGCAGGAAGGGCTGCCTGGGATGAGCTTGAAAGGATGGCTAATTGAGAGAGAGACAAGCACAGGAGGAATGCTATCGCAATAGTACAGACAAAACCTGGTAAAGGCCTGAACCAAGTGATTCAGGTGGGGATGGAAAGGAGGACATGAATGTGCACGGGGCGGAGAAAGAGGAATAGGTTGGGGGTCAGCAGGGAGAAAGGAATGTCTGAGACAGTTTACGGTAAGTGCTGTGGAGGTCAGAATAAAAAGTTAACATGACTATGGGAAATGAAAAAGAATTTGAATAAAGTGCCTCTACTGCATATCTTAACTTGTAAACTGTCTCCCCACCTGCTCCCTCTCCTTGAGATCTTACCCTTTTCTCTGTTGATTCTGGCATGTGAGCTATTCTCCCTGCCCCATGACTCAGCCTCCGGTTTATGCTGACAGGTATTAAATGTCCAGTAAAAGTAAGAAACTGGTATGTTCTCTCTCGCTCACACACACACATATGTATAGACAGAAGGATAAGTACATAGGGAAGAAAAGGTAGTGTCGCTTTCAGAAAATTACGAATAAGTTACGGAGTGACTATACATACAGCAGAGAAGCAGTCTTGCACTCCTCACAAACCCCAAGAAGCTGCAATTGGTACCTTAAGTGTACTGAGAAGGACACTTCCCCTCTGTGGCATTCTTGCCAAAAAATACACGACCTCAATCCAATTGTGGGGAAATGTCACCCGACTGCGGGACATTCTGCGGAGTCCCTGATCACTGCTCTCAAAGTTGTCAAGGTCCTGAGAGACGAAGCCTGGGGAACCCTCCCACACTGGAGGAAACTACCCAGACCAGTAACTAAGTGTGACGCTCCGGACTGGATCCGGGAAGGACAAGAAAAAGAAAAGGCAGGGGAAGGACAACTAATGAAATCAAATAAGACCTGCAGTTTAATTAATAGTATTGTACCAAGCTTAATTTTCTGGTTAGGAGGAGCTTGTACTCTATATACTACTTTAAAAAAGACTTTTCTATAAATCTAAAATGATTTAAAATGAAAAGTTTTATTTTTTTAAGAGGGCGGCTCAAACCTGAGTGCCAGCATTTGTTAGCTCTGCGACTTTCCTGGGCCTTGCTTTCCTTACTGAACAGGCCCAGTGACCATGGATGAAGTGTTTGAAAGGAGGAATCTTGAGTTGTGAAATGGTGTTTGCAGGTAGTCATCTCAGCAGCTCAAGTAGGCAGTTCCAGGCCTAGAGAAATGTCCCCAGCGTATTAGGGGGTGAGAAACTGCTTTAATACATATTATGCCGAGAGGAAATTTACTCTCCCAAAAAAACATAGCTACAGAAGGAGAACGTCAGTCCAGAAGAAAACATAAAAATAGAATATTACCAGTGAAAGACTAGTGGAATCAGGAGGGGTCATGTTGTTTCAAAGTTTCATTTATGTCTTCACTGTCTCTTTAGGATTAAAAAGGCATCTGCCAAAAAACTAAAACATGGTTGTACTTCTAATAGATAAGCCTATTGTTGAAACTCACCACCAAAAATGTCCCAGGAATGCTTGGGCGGTTAGAAAACAAATCAGCTAGGCCGCGTTCATTTCCCTTGATACCCTCCCACACACTCACACATGCAGCTCCTTTGGCCACTGCGGACATTCCACGCTTCCCCTTCCAGCGCTCTCCCCTCCCCGCTCTCGCTCTCTCGGGGCCCGTCATTCCTGCCGACACGCTGAATCTAATTCAAGCACGCATCTGAGCTCAAGGATGCAAGTACCTCAGACCGGAAGGGATCCCACTTTCCTCCTGCTTTCCGAGTTCAGCAAGGTTGTCTTCAAGTCGCTGATCATAAGAAAAGTTTCCTCCTCTTCACCGCTCCCCACTCTTCTCTGTTTCAAAGTTCTACCCATTAGTCTCCTCCAATGCAACCAACAGGTGTTTTTAATACCTGGCCCCACCTGACACGTTTTCAAAGGGTTATAGGCAGCAAAGGGTTTTATGTTTACTGAAAATTTTCTGCAGTCAAGTCTCTGTAGAGTAGAAATTGCCCAGAAAACACTCTAAGCCCATGCTGAATGATTTTTGTTTCAGAAAAACTAGCAAGACCCCCTCATGGGCCCAACCCTGGGGGGTGCCCACAGCTGGGTGCCCCAGGGAAAGCACACCTTGCAGCATTACTCAGCACCCTTGGAGGGGGTGGGGGGTAGGGTGGCAAGGGCGTAAGGAAATTACAGGTAATGGTTTTGAGTCAGCACTGTTGGGATTACAGCGGCCTGGGGCTCTGTCTGGTTGTTCCTTGGTAGCTGTCTACTCTTAGGTGGCTCCTTTGCCACCATCCTTGCTCCTCCCAGGGAGTGCCTTAACCCTTTAATGTCCAAATCACACCCATTTATCTCTAATACTTAGAAAAACAGTGGTCCTAATTTCTGGTAAAAAAACATTGGCAAGTTATTTCCTTAATACCCTATAATACTGTAAGAGTAACTAGTATATGGCTTCGCAGCTACTTCTTCATGGAAATGTAATTCCCCACATTCATTTCAGGGCCCAGTTTAATCCAACTGGATCTAGCAGCTCCTTCTTGTCCTCTGTCCTCTTCTCCCATTGGTCCCCACAGGGCAGACTGCAGAGACCCTGCCTCCGCATCCTTCTGGCCCATCAGTGCCCATCCGCCAGAGCCCAGTCCTGCTGCCGTGATGCCTATCAGACTGGCCTTTTAGATTCTTCCAGACATTCTGCATTGCCAGCCTGTACAACTTCTACACAAAATTGACACACCGCTTGTTGGTTTTTATAGTCACCACACCCTCTCAAACTCTAGAAAACAAATCCACTGAAAGCGAATTTTGCATTTGCACAAAAATGGTATCCATTTAAAATTGTTTTATTATCTTTTAATTTATTTATCTTTAGAGAGAGGGGGTGGGAGGGAGAATGTGAAGGAGAGAAACATCGATGTGTGGCTGCCTCTCACACGTCCCTCCCCCCGCTGGGGACCTGGCCCGCAACCCAGGCATGTGCCCTGACTGGGAATTGAACGGGTGATCCTTCAGTTTGCAGGCTTGCAATCCATCCGCTGAGCCACACCAGCCAGGGCTAAAATTGTTTTTAAATGGTGGTGGGGGGGAGCCTCCTCTTTCACTTGAGTTGTGTTTCATGGGATGGGTCATGAAACTTTACATAATAGAATTTTGGATATTTTATCCCAGCAAAATAAATGTATCCTGCATTGTATCCACTAATCATTCACCCACACCGCAGTCTGGAAAGGAATGCCCAAACTGAACAGGGGTGGTAGGAATCTGGGAGACCATTTTTCTTCTTCAAAAGCTTCCTTTAGTCTTAAACTGGATTTTAAAACGTGGAAATGAACTTAAAATCACTCATTAGTGACTTTCTTCTTTGGACTCAGAGAACCTCCAAACAATCATGAGTCAAGAATATCCCCTGATGATTCCGGAGGTGGCTGTTCACCAGTCAGGTCAAGCCAGCATCCTTGTCGCAATGTCCCTTTTCCCAACTGTGAGCAAGGAACGCATAGCAAGTTCCTGCTGCTTCTCATCCTTTAGTAAAAACATCCCCTCTACTATCTCAGACTTGAAATTTAAAGATGTTTTTCCTGACATGCAGAAGCCAAAGTTTAATGTAATGAACGGGGGACCACGTCACTGATGGAAAACACAGCACAAAAGCAACCGAATTGTCTTTTAATAACGGATGGCCCCCAACAGCCCCAGTTCCACCTACATGAAACACTGCTCCGCGTTGATTTGCTGGAACACGAAGTCCCCGTTGGAAAACATCCTTGGCGGGGCCTGGCGGGGGGAGTACAGTGTCTGCTCTCAGCGCTGCTAGAGTAGAGACAGACCGCAGCTCCGTGGAAGGAGAGCTGCTCGTCCCAGCTCCTCCCCTGGTTTTCCTAATAATGACAGAAAACCAGGAAAACAAAGACATTGTTTAGACGGCTCTATCTCACTCGCTTCAGAAATATTTTATAGCCCTAGAACTGTCCAAAGAAATTGTGCGTTCGAATCACAGGATGCCAATCAAAATATCAATAAAGCTCACATCGTTGTCTTTATACCAGAAAAATTTCACTGGATTTTGGATGCAGGCTAGTGCTTCGTTTGCCGTCTCCCGCCACCCTCACCATCCACAGTTAAATAAAAGGCAAATAGCTATGGCATAGCTTATTATATTTACACATATATAAACTTCGGAGTTCGAACCCTGGCTCAGCGGTTCACTAACTGTGCCCTCAGGCAAGCCAGGTCTTTAACGTCCTTGTACCTCACTGTCTTCATCTGTAAAATGAGAATAATACCTTTCAGAGTTGATGTGGGAATTCAATGAACTTAATACATGTAAGCACTTAGTGGGCACTCCACCAATACTAGCTATTTTTATTTTATTCTGATCCTGCAGCCGACCTTCCTTCAGGCTGATCATTTATAGATTATAAAATCACTATCCTTCTTTTTAGTGCCCAGTGTGACAGGAAATCATGTGTGGCCTCAGGGACCAGGGACTGCAAAAGCAGTGTTGGCATCAGGAGATTCTTTTTAGCCGCAGTGACACAGCTGTGTACCCCTGGGTGAGTCCTTGCTCCCTGAGCCTCTCATGGCTGCGCAATGAGACTCCACACACGCCTGCACCTAGGCTGCTACCTACAGGGTTAAGTAACAAGTGAGTCTTGATTATTGGGGAAAATGCGTATCTGTAAGATCCTCTGGGAAATTACTCATAACAAGCCCTTTATGTTTTTGACAAGTTGTAGCAGTCAACAAAACTCTGAAGACACAAACACAAGGCCCACCGGCCGAATCCGGCCCTCCACCTTGTTTTATCCGGCCCCTGACACCTTGTTTCTACCTGGCAGCTGCGCCAAGGTCTCGCTTAACTGTTAAGGAGTAGTTACATTCATACAGTCCTAAAATTACATTTAGCCCTTTGAAGGCAACCTCGAGGCTTATATGGCCCCTAGTGAGAATGAGTTTGACACCCTTGTCTTAAAATAAAGCAAGTGAAGAAACAGGGCCCACCAGTTCTGAAAGCTAGGTTAAACCAATATTGAAGACAAAATTCTAATTTTAGGCTGATTTGGCACCCCAAGGTCTGGTCCTGGTTTCTGCTAACGCTAACCCAAGGCTCCCTGCCTGCAGGGCTCTCATGAATTATGTGAACGAGAAAAACAAAAATAATAGGGATTTTGAGGAACTGTGGAAAACTGGATTCCCTAGGCCCCACCAAAAAATGGATTCAAATTAAAACATTTTGTCCAAAACTCATCTGTAGGCCAAAGTCAACCCTCGGGTAATCGGACATCAGCTTTTGTTTTTTTAATTGTATACCTAACCGAATGAGATTTACCTTAACCAGTATTTAGTCTTTTTTTTTTTTTTGCAGTTTTATGCAGTTCTTTGCTAAACCACACTTACTGAGTTCCTAGAGGTTTATTCAGGATGGCCCTTTTTCTTCTTCTGTCACCTAAATGGGGCTAGGGCAGCTGTCAGCAGTAAGGCACCACTCCGGGATACGGCCAGCTGCTGCTAGGACCTCGTGAAAGCGCTATCCATTGGATAACTGGTCATTCGGTACTGGTTTTAGCAGGTGTTTACAGAGTGCCTACCCTGAGTGTAAACCAAGCGTCACCAAGGCAGCCAGGCAGGTTTTTCCAATTTTCAACCCCTCTTTAATAGGATTTGGGCGTAGCCAATCAGTCCATCAGTCTCCTGTAGCGATGCCTCCCATTTATCAGGAGCAGTATGGCATTTCCTTGTTACTCTCGAGTAAAATCAGAGTGCAGCTGCTTGTAATTTTGCCATTTCTGAGCCTGCTCCAATATCCTTGCTCAAGTATGCACTGGTGGCTAAGTCACGCACCCCGGCTGACATTCTCGGTCACATCTGCTCTTTCCTAAATCCTATGTCCCCCTTGTGTTATTTTGTTTTCCACTGATGGGGTTCATGCTCAAATAACTTCTCACAACAGGGTGGAAGGCAAGTACCCGAGTCTTTGCATGTCTAACAGTGTCTTTATGCTGCTCTCACAAATAACTTGACCAAGCACAGCTTTCCCTGGTTAAAAATCACTTCCCCCTGAATTAGGAAGCTATTATACCGCTGCTTCTAAAATAGCTACTAACAATCTGATGCCAACCTGATTTTTGTTTCCTGTAGGAGACTCTGTTCCCCAAGCCCAGGAAAGCTCTTGGGCCTTCCACGTAGAGCTGATTGTTCTAAGACTGCCCCTAATCACCACCCAGGAGGCCCTTTTAAACTGAACGCTCACAGCTTTTGTTCTGGAAGTTTTCATTGTGTTATTTCTTTAATGTCTTTTCCCCTTGGCTTTCTCTGCTCTTTCTGGAATTCTTATTACTCTCTTACTGGCCGCGCCTCTGGACTGATCTTCTGTATGCATGTGTGTGTATTTAATTCTCTCATATTGTACATATTTTTGCTCCAGGCTTTAGGAGATTGCCTGCAATTCGGCTTACAATTTCCTATGAAATATTTCATTCCCAAGGGTTCCTTCCCACTTTCTCATTCTTTTTTTTTTACATCATCATGTTCTTCTTTAATAAATGTAACATCATGTCATATATTTTTAGTGATAGTTTTGTGGGGGTTTATGTGTCTCTTCTCAGATTTCCTGAATTACATCTTTTTCCTCTGGAGCCCGTTCTTCTCTCCTTATCATTCTTCATCACACCACAGGCTTTCTCAAAGGCTCGGTGATTCTCAGTTGTCAGGCTGCTCTTCAACACAAGGCAGGAGGAAGGCGGACCGGGAACTCGAAGCACACGCGGAACTTGCTGGTGATCACTGCTGAGGCCTCTCGATGCCAGAATGCCGACGGCTCTGAGCCAGCATGCCAGTGACAACCCCATCTGCCCAAGTCTTCTCGGAAAGACTCTTCAGTGTCTTTAGAAAAGTCCCCTCTGGTCATTTGCTGGTTGGTTGGGTTCGTTTTTGTCTGTGGTTCAAGAACTAGTTGCTGGGGGTTCTTGGCACCGGACTTGCGGAGCAGTGAAGGAGGAAGACCATTTCATGCAGAGATCTTCACTGTCCTTGTCTTCTCGTCATTCAGGTAACCTAGAATCCCCAGCGTCTGCAAGGACCTACCACACAGGGAGGCTCCCACATCTTGTCTATGACCCTCCACGCACATCCTGGGCTACAGCTTCTTCCGCTAAGTGTTCTTCCGGCACTTCGTCTTACGGAAATCCATTGAAATCACTCACCCTTTTGTTTTCTAAACTGTTTTTGGTATTGTACCTTTTCTATAACTTTGAGTCCTAGGAGGTAAACAAAATAATTGTGTACTCAAGTCCCCATCCTAAACCAAGAGCAAGGGTAACAATGATCTCATTTTACATCTGGAAAACCGAGACTAGTGTGATTAAGTGACTTGCCTAAGATTGCACGGCCAGAAAGAGAAGGGCCAGGATTAAACTTGTTTGCTTTCGACTGTGCCAAACTACTACTTCTTGTCCAAACCATGACTCAACTGGTATGACCTGGAGGCCTTACATACTACTACAATACTGCAAGTTCCCATAATACCATAAGATTTAAATACATTGTTATTTGCATATATAAATGACTCAGAAGCTGCACAGACTAAGGGTATGTACAGTGTCGTTTCACAAGTTACATCCCTAAAATAAAAGGAGAAATCGTCAAAGTTGTAAAACAGCAGTTCTATATTTTTTGAGTCAGGTCGGAGTAGAATGGAGCTGAAGGGGAGGAAACTGATAGGCAGGGCTGGGTTATCTATCATTTAGGGCCTCGCATACAGACTGCTCTCGGCTCTATCAAATCCGCTTTAGAAGTCACGATTGGGGAGCACTTGCCCCAAAGTGGTGGGGCAGATTCCAGAGCACTGGAGTGAATGGAACAGACTTGCTAGGAAGTCAGGGGACCATGTTCACTTGGATGCCACTCTCTCACATACATTCAATATTTATTAAGTGACTACCGTGTACAGACACTACAATAGGCTCCAGGGATTCTTTCCCCTTCAGCCAGGGTCATATCCCCAAAAGACGAGGGTTTCACTTTGGGAGACTTCTAGAAATTGAAATTCTACAATATCACATAGGAACACATCCTATTCATAATGGCTTAAGATGTAAAGTATTAGAATTGTTCTAGTTCAACCACAAATATAGTAGGAGGGCTTTTGAATAGCTATTTATTCCACAGATCTTTATCCAGCTCCCACGTACTGGCAGCCACTGGGACTAGGACCTAGTGACACGACATGCAGAACAGGAAATTATTTCTAACAGATCTGGCACGTAGCCACCAAAGACAAGGCTGTAGCATCTACTTTTCCTTTTTTCCGAGCTGAGGCCAAATTAACCATGAAATGTCACCAAGGTTTTCTCTTGGTAAGAGCCACAGAAAACTGGGCTATCGACAGTGAGTGTGTTATAGGCTGGCATTCGGCCGCTGTGATATCCACTTAGATACATAGATACTGGGGAAGAATATAATCTCACAGAAAATCCTTCTGTTCACAGTGTTTTCCTTGACTCTTCACGTTCCCTGTGGCTGTTCCGCTCTCAGGCTGACACGGTAGAGAAATCCACTGTGAATTCTGAAGTAAGTCCGTACCCTCTGTCCTCAAGGGTGGCACACAGCCTGCGAACTTGGAAGGGGAACAAAGCTTTCCAGTGTAATAAACAAAGAAAATGGAAATTAAAAAGTCTGGTTTCCTCTGCTTTGTATCAGCACATCCAGGTCCTCAGACACCGCTGAAAACTCCACTCCTCCCATGCCGGGACGGTTATTATTAAAGCGATGACAAAAGGAAGTGTGTTTTAACGTTCACGAATAATGGCACAAATGAAGTGCTCACGCCACAGATACAATAGAAACCGTCAAAAGTGCAGTATTGCATGTGATTTTGGGGGTCCCGTCTCATCCCACTCTCTCCGAGGGTCCCTGAAATCTCGCCAGCAGGCTGACATCCTGATAAATATGGAAAGGAAGAGGCAGGACAGTCTAAAAGGCAGAGGAGGTGTGGCAGCCGGAGAGGTCATGGGGAACAAGAAGGGAAGTGCAGCTGCTCCAGCGTGCGCAGATAAGGCGTTGGGTTCAAGGGCGGACAGCGAGCGCACCCTACTGCAGACTGCCCACGGGGTGCCAGAGGGCAGACTTCCAGCGAGGGAGCCCAGCCTGTAGGCCCTTGGGTGTAGCCCTCTCTTCCACCCAAAGCAAGTTGCAAGGCCAGCCTTAACATCAAGCAGTAGAGCGCTTCCTTTCTTTGGGAAACCCAGGAAAGGCATCTGCCTGTGACTCTGACTGCAGAAGGGCCAGCTTCCTCCGGAAATTGCTCCCGTTAGAGAAGACTTGCAAAGGCTGTGAGAGCAGAGTGCGGTAGTTAGAGTCAGCATGAGTCCAAGTTCATCCAGCCCTGAAGGAGTTCATTCCCCTCCCTGAGCCTCGAATTCTTTATCTGTAAAATGTGGCAGGCAGAGTGAGTCAGAAAACAGAAGTGATTCTAAATTTCTAAGAGACTTTCCCCTCACCGACTAGTGGGGCTCAGTTGGTTGGGCTTCATCTTGTGAAGCGAAAGGTCGCGGGTTTGATTCCTGGGTCTCGGGTTGGGTTCAGGGCAGGGCACATGGGGGAGGCTGCCGATCAATGTTTCTCCCCCTCTCTTTCTCCCTCCCTTCCCCTCTCTTTAAAAGTGAATAGATAAAATCTTTAAAAAAAATAAAATACTTTTTTCCTTTGTTCTTTCTTCCAAAAAGATTAAGCTGTCAGAGCATAATCTAGTCCACCTGCTTTCCATACACCGTGATTAACTCACATGCTTCCTAATTAACATGATAAAGTTATCTTCAGACACACCCATCCCAGGGTCAGAACGACACCCCTGGGGTCTCGGCTGCCACGCAGGTCCAGGAGCACGCAGTCAGCAGCCTGATGCCGGGCAGGGTGCTGGACGGCACCCACAGCCCACGCTGCCCGTGATGCTCTCTCAGGAGACAATATTCTCCTTCCCAAAATGTTTCCTTTTTGCTCAGAACAATGATGGATGGATGGATGGATAGGTCTTCATTTGACTCACTACCTGAATAATCAGCTTCTTTTGTTATTTTTCCGGAGCAGAATTCACTCACATAATTTTGTGTTAAGTTACCAGAACTCTTTGTTGCATTTAAAAAAATAAGATATCACCCAACTCTGGCCTGAACGTTCTTCTGGACTATTTCGCAGTATCACCAATTAGTACCTAACAGTCCTAATTGACTTAATTAGCCAAACATGAAACAGGTGCCCAAATCTGAAGTATTTATAACAATAAATTACAATTCAGAGTCAAGTTAGCAAGCTGACTTTGTCCCAGCCCCTTTTAGGGTCAAGTTTGTGTCAAGTTGGAAACTGCCAATGACGTGTTCAAAGCATGTCACACAAGTCACGTCTGGTCATCTCTCATATCCGCACGAGACCAAGCCCTATTTCACTCTTGTTTAAATGTTATTAACGTAGTTATTAGTTATAAATCAACAGAAATAGGACGACAAGGGGAAAGTCAGGACAGATAACCTCTCCCTGTGACTGAAGATGCGTGCGCACGCAGGAGTCACTCGCTGCCCACCGTCTGTCCTCCTGCCCGAACGGGGACGCGGGACGGCCCACAGAGCAGTGTGTGCAGCCGGCACAGGGCGGCAGCGGGCGGAGCGCGGGGCTGGTCTGGGTCTAGATGACCAGCTTCTCCACACTGAGCGTGCTGGTGGTCTCGTCCTCTTCGTTTGAGCCAAAATACCCCGGGAGGTCCAGCAGCCTCTGCTCGGCCTCGGTGAGGCCGAACGAGGTGTTGTCGTAGAAGGCGAACTCGGGGTGCGCCGGGAAGCTCTGACACCTGTCCTTCCTACACTGCGAAGGGCTCAGGGGGCCGGCCCTGGGGTAGCTCTCTTTGGGGGCGGTGGGCGAGGGCTGCTTCCTCGCGCCGCTCCTGTGGCTGGGGGACGGGCCCCTCCGAGCCCTGGGAGGCTCCGCTCTGTCGCCTCCGGCCGCAGATCCCGCCTGGCGGACGCCGGGCTCCGGCCTCCTCGCGGGCTGCGCCACGGGGTAGGATTTGGGGAGGGGGCTCGCTGGGCCGCGCTCCAGCGTCCCGGGACCCGCGGCGGCGCCCCGACTCGGCGGCCGCGCTCGGTCCTCCGCCGGCTCCCAGGGCCGCGTCCGCGCCGCGCGGGCCGGCACCTGCCGCGGGGGCAGGGAGCTCAGGCTCCTCTCCCGGAACGGCCGCGCCTGCTTGGCCTCGTGGAAACTGGCGGTCCGGCGGAAATGCGAGCTGCGGGGCTGGCTCCTGTCCGCCGGGCCCGCCCGGCCGCCCGCGGGCCGCGCCTGGGCCTTGCGGATCAGGGTCTGGCTCGGGCTGACCGCACAGGCGGCCGGGGCTCCGGGGCCCTGCAGCCGGGACGCGGGCCTCTCCGCCGCGCCGGCCGCCGGCGGATCCGCGAACGGGGACTTGAGCCGGAACTTGGGCGCCGCGGCCTCCTCTGGGCTCTCCACGTCCACGGGCAGGTCCGCGGGCGGGGCGGCCGCCTGCAGGGCCGTGTCGGTCAGCGGGCTCTGCGACACGTGGTAGACCTTGGTGGTCTCGGTCAGGCCCTTCTGCTTCATCTCCTTCAGCTGCTGCTGGGCCAGCCGGTAGCTGAACAGAGGCGGGATGATCTTCTGCGCGCTGGACTGGAAGCTCTCGCTGCCCGAGGCCTCGTCGTCGGGCGCGGCCGGCGCGCTCGGCCTGTAGGTCAGGGGGATGCCCGGGTCCCCCGCGGGCCCGTCCCCCGCGTCCGAGAAGCTCCCGCGCGGCTCGCCCAGCTCGCAGATGGTCTCCTCGTCCGAGTTCTTCCGAAAGCCGGGCGAGTGCGCGGAGCTGAGCCGGGCGGGGGTGCTGCACTTCGGGGCGCGGCCGAACTTCCTCCACACAGTGATGAGCACGGTGGCCACGATGATGAACAGGCACAGCGATATCCCGGTGACCGTCACGATGTTGTTGGACTTCTCGGGGCCCTGGGGCGGCAGAGGAGGAGGACTGGAGGCGTGGAGCGCTAGGGGAAAAGGAAGAACAAATGGGTATTGTGGCCATTCCCAGGGGCTGTTTTCTGGGAGTGGTGTTAAGAGGTGTGTGGTGCTAAGATCTCTCATTATCTAGCAGTTAAAGAAAGAAGTAAAACTAACCGAGGCTAGGATTTGTAGTCTTGCCTATTCTCTCTGCTGGCAGCTTAAGCCAAACGAAAAACCAGAGACCCATAGAAGCGTAGAAGCGAGGTGACCGTATGAGGTACTAAGTGCCCCCAGGTCCTGCTGGCGCTTGCCTCCAATCTTCTACGGAGAAGCAGCCTGAGGAGAGTTTCCAGGAAAAATCAAAGTTTTCACTTAAGCTATGGGACACCTGCAGTTAGGTGTACCTTTGAGGTGGACATGGGGAAATTCTCACAAGTTTGAAACTCGAAATGCAGTATGATTTAGGTGGGTTGTACCTAAATTAGCACATGTCAAGAGAAGCTCATACATGAACGGGCTTGTGACAAAGGAACTCACTGGCCAGGGCCTTTCAAAACCACAGCTGGAGAAAGCCCCAGGGCTCCCTTCACAGCAAGGACCTGTCTTATGTGTATATTCCCACCCCCAGCCACGGTAACTCGCACATAGTTGCTACTCAATAAATGGAAGATTAACTGATCCGTTGATTCATCATTAAAAAGGTAATAGCAAAACAACCACTATCTCATCAGATGGAAGGTGGGTGCAGTGGCACGGGGGTCCCCCTGCTCTGGTGTTGAACAAGATGAACCAAATTAACACAGAGCTAGACTCAGACCTCGACGTGAAGGCAGCCTTTCCAAGCCAAACGAAACTCTAAACTCTCAACCAAGTGAACACAGTCAAGTGACGAAAAACCCATTTCCTGACTTATGGCTTCTTCCATCTGCTGTGGCTGCTGACGCCAGGGGACAGCGGCATGGCTGTTCCACACTGCCTGCCCTTCCCTTAGCTTCCCTCAGCTGCTGTCTGCGGCCTGGCCGGGTCCCCTTAAACCACAGCTGGAGAACAGCCCCAGGCTGCCGCCTCAACCAGTCTTTCCTCTTCCGCCTGAAATGAAGGTTTCCTGATGCTCAGCAGCCTGCAAATAGATCTCTGTATTTCCAAGGAGGGGAAGATAGGTTGAATAGGAAAAAAAGAACACTTGAAAGAAATGAGCCTATTTATCCACAGAAGCGTTTATCTGAGGACCACCTAGAGAAGATGTAGGGGTGCCTGTAGCACTTACCCTTTTGGCTAATTTATTACATACAAGTTTGTAGCTTCCACCCAGCATTAAAGAGTTAAGATGCCAGAACATGAAATAACACCACATGTCCTCAAAAATGATTGCTAGTTTCAGGCAGGGCAGGGGAGAGCAACGGGGGAAATTGGGACAACTGTAATTGCACAAAAATAAAAAATGAAATTTCAAAGATTAAAACAAAAGATTGCTAGTTTCAGGTTGCTGGTGCTTCTAGAAAACTACATGGGCCTGCATATAAAGGCAAAGTATTCAAGATCGGTAGCTCAGTATGGGGTCAGGTCTAGACCCTTGCTTTTCAGATTTATGGTCTTGGGTGGGCCACTTACCCCCGCTAAGCCACAAAGTTGTCCTCTGTATGTGGAGGTAATGAAGCACCTACTTCACGTGTGCGAGGCCCTAGAAAAATGCTTGGGCAGCAGCAAGCTCTTAGGAACGGAGCCCAGCATCATTATCCTTCTTTGTGAGCCTCAGGTGAGATGATGTATTTAAAGTTAGGCTGGCACATAGCAGACAGTTCATAAATGGTTGATGATGTTGTCACTTCAACAATATCAAGGTGCAGTAAAAGCCAGTGGAGTTGGCTTTAAAGCCATTGGATGATTATGGAAGTCCAGATGAAATGTCTTAACACAACACACCGTCTCAGATTTCAGAGGAACGGGTGTATTTGGAGAAAGTGATACACAAGGAAGGAACGGTGGCAGGTGAAGGGAACTTATAAAGAAAAGGGTATACAGAGAAGAGAGCCTTATCAAGGAATATGAGATGTAACCGGAGAAAGAACAGATTCCGGATGGGGCCCAAGTCTTATGGAAAAAAGAGGCGCAAGCTCAAAGCTAGGAAAAGAGCCTGGGTCTGAAGCTCTAATAGCAAAAACACAGAGCCCTCAGCTGGTGTGGTTCAGTGGATTAAGTGCCAGCCTGCAAACCAAAGGGTCACTGGTTCTATTCCCAGTCGGGGCACATGCCTGGGTTGCAGGCCAGGTGCCCAGCAGGGGGCATGCAAGAGGCAACCACACATTGATGTTTCTCTCCTTCTCTTTCTCCCTCCCTTCCCCTCTCTCTAAAAAATAAATACATAAAATCTTTTTAAAAAGAAGGAAAAAAACACAGAGGAGAGCCCATCCTTAGGATACTAGAGTAAAGCGAAGAGGCACCGTAGCCCTGGTTGGAAAGACGAGATAGGAAGAATGATTTTCGCAGGCCACAGGCCTGGACACTGACCAAGGTGATGCCTGTAGTTTTGGCTAAAAGCTCCCCTGAGATCCAAGCACAGAGAAACATCTACCTTCCCCAGATAGGAATGGGACAAGGAACCAGGGATGGCTTCCTAACCTGAAATTGAAAGTGGAGAAAGCCAGGGCTTGACTGGAGGACTTTCTCTAAGGGTCAGGATCAGAGCAAAAGCCAGCCAACTCAACCGGGGGCTGGTTATGTACCAGAAGGTGTGTGGGGAGACCGAGGCTTCGTTATTACCATAACCTGTGGCAGACGAATGGGATTCAGCTCCATGAGCTACAGCAAATGTAACGGAGCCAATGTGAGCATCACATCTAGAGACAATGACATCAGATTCTCACTGCGCACCTGCTAGCATGTGCCTTCGCGATGCTCGGAGGATGGAGGGAAGGCCAGTCTCCAGGAGACGGCAGGAGTAACTCCCCGCCTCCCCCTCCTGGGTCAGGCTGGCGAAGAATGCCTATGGGTCCACCCCGGGGACAAGACAGGGTGTCTTGTCCCATTCTGACAAAAAATATTCTCCATGGTCCCTTGGAGCTTCTCTGGGATGATGGGCAGAAAACAATTTTTAAATTTTAAAGTTTTTCCACAATTTTGGTGAGGAGGATGTAAAACAAAAGTAAAAACAAAGAGAAAATTTTGGGGGGAAAACAATCATCTCTTCCATTTTTATACGTTTAAAAATAATTTTGTATGTCTGAACCTTTAATTGAGATAGATGGCTTTGTCATTTCCCATTCTTCTAGTGTTAAGTCCCTGGCGCTCACTGGCAAGCTGTCCCCAGTCCACGACACACTCATGGACACGGACAGGACTCATACAGCCAACAGCAATCACAGGACGTTAATGAGTCCCCTCCTGAACGAGGACCGGTGACTTTCAGGCAGACTGGCTCCACAGCCTCTCTGGGGAGAGGCCCCAAAGGAAGAATAATACCTACCCGCACACTCCTCCAGGGAGCACCGGGAGGTCTCCGAGGATATTCCAGGGCAGCCAGGCTGGGAAGGGAAGGAAGTCAGGCACAGGCGGTGACGCTCACGGACACCGTCCCCACAGGTGGCACTACACCTGCTCCACGGCTGCCACAGTCCCCAGGTTTCTGCAAGGACATTAGCCAGGCATTTAATGTGAGTTCATTTGAGAATCAGAACTGAACTGCAACCCCATGAGGCAGCGAAACTCAAATCCTGGGCCTTGACAAGTAAGTAAAATATTCCCAAAGATGTTAGCTGGAAAGAGTGTTTTTGCTCCTACCCTTAACACGAAGAGCTGTATACATGCAAAATATTAACCGTTCCAGAACCCATCACAGGGCAGCAGGATGGCCTGGAATATAAGGAAAGACAAGCCCCCCTAAGAAAAGACATATGCAAACATGGCTTCCTGGGGCAGGTGCCAGGCTCCACACAAGCTGGGGAGAAGTAGTCATTAAAAATGGCATGGACTGCCTATGGGGGCCCCTGAAACACAGAACCCCTGGGAGCCACACACTCCAGGGGAGTTTGTGCCTGTTTTCAGGCTCTTCCCCACGGATCTCACCAGATGCTCCCAAGAAGGACTGAGGGGAGGCGCAAGACCAGAGAACCCCATCACTCTAAGAGCACCTGGTGTCGCTAGGGAATAAATAAAGAAGTTTGCTCCTGGAGAGGGGCAGAAAATACCCTGGGCCCAGGTTGTTAGAGGGCTCCCACCACCAGGGAGGGGCAGGATCATCAGGAAGGCCCCACTGCTGAGACTCAGGGTATAGTATGCACCGAAGACGAAGACCGAACTGGCACAGGAGTGTGCTCTCCGGCTCTGACCGCCCATCCCCAACCCTGCGCCCAGTAAGCAATGGCCAAGTAGCAAAGAACAACAGCCTACCACCGCGGCAGGGACAAGGGGATGGGTCAAAACCTCTCTGACGAGCAGACTCAAGCCTAGAGCTGAGGGTACAACAGAAGCATGTAGTAAAGCCTTCCAGCAACCCAAACCCTACCCTGACCACAAAGTAACAGAGGGAATTTTGGACTCTGTTATGCACGGAAGGTGGCTGTAACAGCACAGAACCCAAACACAGCTCAGTTCCTTACCAGGCATGTATGGCAACAATCACACAAAGAATGGGAGCAAAGAATTGTGAGTGTATTGTTGTAAGGACCTCACACCACACATGAAGCAAAATAATGTAATTTGAAGGTAGATTGAAAGTAATCGGATGTATATTGTAAAATCTAGGACAATCACTAAAAAGCATTTTAAGATATAAACAATAAAACAATCGAGTAGTTTAACTAAACATTAAAAAAATTCAATTAACCCAAAAGAAGACAGAATAGAAGAGAAAAAAAGAACAGATCAAATAAACATAAAACTAGTCAGATAATCTTAATCTAAGCACTTAATGCTCACACTAAATATAAATAACCAAAATATACCAGTTAAAAGGCAGAGATTGTGAGATTGGGTTTAAAAAGAATGACCCAACTATGTACTGTTTAAAAGAAATTAACTTTAAGTATAAATACATAAATATGTTAAAAGTAAATGGATGGGAGAAGTTATACCTTGTGAACATTAATCGAAAGAAAACCATATAGTACACCACAGACACTTCTCCCAAGACATACAAATGGCCAACAGATATATGAAAAGATGCTCAACTTCATTAGCTACTAGGGAAATGCAAATCAAAACTACAAGGAGATGTTACCTCACACCTGTTAGAAGGGCTGTTATCAACAAGACAGGTAGTAACAAGTGTGGGAGAGGTTGTGGAGAAGGAGCCCTCATTCCGTGATGGTGGGGATGTAAACTGGTACAGCCACTATGGAAAACAGTATGGAGGTTCTTCAAAAAACTTAGAGTTACCCTATGACCCAGCAACCCCTCTTCTGGGAATCTACCTGAAACATTTCAAAACGTTTATTTGCAAAGATCCATGCACCCCTGTGTTCACTGCAGCATCATTCACGGTGGCCAAGACATGGAGGCCACCCAAGTGTCCTTTGACAGCGGGTTGGATGAAGAGGGTGTGGTTCATCTACACAACGGAACACTGCTCAGCCGTGAGGAAGATGAAATGCTGCCATTTGCGACAACGTGGATGGCCTTTGAGAATTTCATGCTAAGCGAAATAAGTCACTCAGAAAAAGCTAAGACCCATATGACTTCACCCACATGTGGGACATAAAACTGAAACTCACAGACACAGACAACAGTGTGGTGGTTACCAGAGGGAGGTGGGCGGGAGGGTAGTAAAAGGTAAAAGGGGCCAAATATATGGTGATGGAAGATGATTTGACTTCGGGTGGTGGGCACACAATACACAGACCCTGTACCATAGAAATGTACACTTGAAGTCTATATAACTGTATTAACTGAAGTCTCCCCAATAAATTTAATTTTAAAAAAAGATTTCAGGAAATAAAAAAGAAAACTGGAGTGGCTATATTAGTATCAGACAAAATAGACTGCAGAACAAGGAATATTGTCAGTGATAAAGAGGGACATTCTGTATGACAAAAGGGTCGACTGCACAGGGAGCTTCAGGCTTCAACACCACTAACTGGGCATGTACCTAACACCAGAGCTTCAAAATACACCCAAATCACTCCCAGGACAGTCGTTATTGACAGATAAATGCAACCATCTCTTCCAAGCACGTACGCAATCACTGCCAGATGGAATAATTGAATCGTCCCCTCTGAAGAATTACCCCAAGTCCCTCCTGTCTCAGCACCCATCCAACAGCGGACCTAGCCAACTAGTCATGCCAGCACTAGGCTCCAAAACATCCTCTGCATAAAGGTCTCTCTTCATCTCCTTTATGAGCAAAGTCTCACGATGCAGTCGAAGGTACGCAGAGCACTACAAAAACAAGGAGAGTATGTAAGGAAGACACATTCTCAGGTGAGCCAAGTGTTGCAATCTTGGGAATGAGTCATGGAAGATGAGTTCTTTACACCAATTAAAAGTCTCTTGGCTTTACGCAAGAGTAGGAGTGTTACAAACCTGTATCCTGGACAAACATAAACTGGGGTGTGGTAATTATGTTCCATCCAGAGGTTCAACTGAACAGGACAGTGGTTCTGTGCCTCCCAGACCACCCCGCACCCCTCACATGGCAGAACGGGGGCCTGGCTTTGCCTTCGAGCCTCCGAGCTGTTCAGACACTAAGCCCCCAGCATTTGCCAAGCTTTGAGAATCTGATATTATAAAAGTTTCTGAGACTTCAAGTATTGTGATTTATCTTTGAAAAATCTACTGGGAATTCCACTACTGTGAAATCTGAAAGGAAAATTAAGTCAATGTATAGTTTATCCTTTTTCTTGTGCTCACATTTAAGATCACGGGAGACTGGGGGGACCCCCAGTCAGTGTTTCGACTGTGAGTGGAAGGATCTGGGGAAGGCCCAGCAGCTGGGAGAAGCAGCAGCTTCCAGAGTCTTTCATCACCTGGCCCAGATGTCTTCACTCCCCTTGGTTTGAATTCCCATGAAATTCAGTCATGTCAATTTTTTTCCCTCTTAACAAGTAACTTCTTCTGAAAAGGCAAGCCCATCTTGAATGATTTTAATGAGTTTAATATCATTGTTTTTCTACTAATGAGACTAACCGCCTCTGAGTTCAATTTTCACTCTAATCAGCGTGTATGGAGCACCTCTTAATGTGCCAGGCACAGTAAGTGGGCCAAAGAAAAATCATAAATAGCTTCGTGGCAGCACAGGTTGGCTTTTGCCACCAAACGAGCGTCCCCAATCAGAGGAAGGGGGTGGGGGGCTGAAGGTGGAGGGAGGGCAGCGGGGAAGGAAGACCTTGAACAACGACAGAAGGGTCAACGCCATGAGAGGAACTAAGGGTGGGGTGCCAGCTTACGGCAGGCAATTTAACTAGTCTGCGTTGAGAAAGAGTGGCCCACGCGGAGACTTGGGGGATGGGTTAATGTTGACCAGGTTAAGGTGGATGAGGGTGTCCCAGGCTCACAGCTGAGACTGTGGGGTGGTCAGTGCGGCCATGGAGGACCCTGTGGTTCTCAACCTCCTGTTAAATGAGGTGACTGTCAGGCTTTAAGCAGGGGACAGCCTCCGCTGACCTGAATTTTAAACAACCCCTGTGGCCTCACAGAGAATGAAGTGGATGGGGGAAACCCATTAGGAGCCTGCTGCAAGAATTCAGGTAAGGGATGATGGAGGCTTAGGCCAACTGGTGTTGGTGAAACTGGGGAGACGTGGAGAAACTCAGACATTCGGAAATTCTTTGAGGAGACAGCCTCCAGAGGACATGGGGAAATTTTTGTAGGAAGAAGATGAAAAAGAGGAAGACTCATGGGTGTTTGCTTTGAATAACGATGGGTGCTGGAGTCCTGTCCTGAGGAGCAGGGTTAGGGGGTAGAAGGATGAGTCCAACTCCAGGTATGTTGCTATTGAGGTGGCTCAGGGACATCTGAAGGGTGACAGCTAGTCAGTGCCGCTTGAATGTAGGGGAGAGATGCCACTCACCATCCCGATGCCAGAGTCTCTGCCCCTGAGAACACGTAAGACTACAGCCCTTGAGAGCAGAAAGAAACTACAGACGACGAGACCTTCATCCATTACCCTTGTAAGACTACAGGGGTTCAGAGTTTCGAGGGGGTGCGTTGTTACCATATACAGTCAGCTGGAGCTCCAGGGAGTGTCCCCCATTGGCCAAGACAGCAGCTGGGGGAGGTTCTTACACTGAGTGCACCCAAAGCTAGAAAGATGGATTGGCTCCCACCCACCAAAAGATAGAAAGATAATTGCATAGGAGAAAAAGCCCTCCCCTTTTTATCCCTACAAGGAATGGTGGGCTTGGGCAGAAAATAAGATGGTCTTTGAGATGGGAGTCCACCATTTTCCCAGGTCACACAGCACCTGAACAAATCCCTTTCCTTTTGCACCAGCAGCTGCCTCACGAGTTTGGCTTTTGTTGTGGCGGGCAGCTGGACCTGCGTTGTTTTTGGTTATGGAACCAGCAGGCTGTCCACAAAGGACAGCCAGGAGGTAGGAGGAAAAAGGGCAAGGGTGACATCACAGACTCAGGCCAGTGAAGATACAGACTGAAAACACCCATGGATTTGGGGACCTGGATGTCATCCACTGGCTGTGTTAGTGACAGCATTTTCAGGGGAGGGGTGTGGGTTTGAAGTCTAAAAAGTAAAGGTGAGGTGAGTACACAAACCCCAAAGTCTAGGCGCCTTTTTCAAGAACCTGGGCTATAAAAGGAAGAAGAGATTGCGAGGGTGATTTCTGAGGATGAGCCAGGCGGTGAGGGGTTGTTTTGTTTTTAGATATGAGAGTTAAGTACACTTCAAAGCTGATGGGAATAAGCCAGCAAAGAAGGGACAGTTAGACACACAGGAGAGAGGGGGGATAATTAGCAGAAGGTTCCTGAAATGGGCAGAGAGGCAGGGCTCCGCAGAGGAGGGAAGGGTTGGCTTTGTGCTGGAGGAATGTCACTTCCTCCCTAGTGGCAGCAGGATGTGAAGAGGATGGGACCCAAGCCCGTAGGCTGAGAGGTTTTGGTGGGAGGGTGAGGGAGCTTGCACCTTGGCCTCCAGCTGCTCGGTGTGGTAGGAGGCAAAGTCAGCTCTGAGAGTTGACTGGGGGACAGAGGTGAGGCTGGGGGGAAGCAAGCAGAGGAGGTGGGAAGAGCTGCTGTGGAGCATAGAGGCGGAGCCAGCCAGGGCGTCTGCCCTGGTGTTCCCTTCCTGTGCAACTTCAGTGCAGTGGGTGACCAGCAGTTGGCTGGATCCAGGCAGAGCTGAGCTGTGGCCTGGCAGATGCACAAGAAGGACAACAAGGCAGAGTTTAGGGTGTCAGTAGTAGAAGGACTGATCGGATGAGCCATGTAATCTAGGCAGGGAAGTGGATAGGGGATGCACAGACACGAAAAGGAAAGGGACATTTAAGGAGAGGAAGTGGGCGAACCTGGAGCAGTAGACACTTGGATTCACAAAGGAGGTGGGAGGCTTGGGCTGTCAGGGGGCATGCGGCTTGGTGGGGATGATGACAAGTGACATGTAAGTGAACTGGACAGTATCTTCCAGTAAACCCTCTTGCCCAGTCCCGGCCTGCACCCAGGAAAAGGGAACAAGGGCAAAGAGAGATATAAGGCGTGGGGCACGGGTGGAATTGTAATAACACCACTTATTGTGATTAGGTAGGGCATTATGCGAAGAATGCAGAATTTGAAGAAGCATCTAGAAATCTTGTTTTGAAATCTCACTAAAGAGGCTTCATCCTTATAATGAAAGACAGAAGACATACTCAGCTAGAGCAAGCCAGCGAGTTACTAAACACAGTTTGGGATTTAGCTTTGATTTGTGATCACACCTGCCATGGACTTGCCATAGGGTGTGACAATAGCTAATGTCACATCCTATGTGACATCAGTGCTGTTATGAGGAGTGATCCCTGAAAATGATGATATAGTTCATAGAAGATTCAGTTCAGCTAAGTTCAAAATAATGATTTGGACGACATAAAGGCATCGATTTAATTTAAAAAAATTAAATCTCAATACCAACCTATGTTTCTCTGAATTAGCACGCACTCCTTCTCCTTTGTGGAAAATGGGCTTTTGCTTGAAATGCCAAAGTCGAAGCAGTATTTATTCCTCCCCATGTCGAACAAAGTGCAGTTGAACACTGTCTTCCTCTGTCCCAGGCTCAGGTTGTTTGCAGCCAGCCTCGTGGTCCCTTCCCCTGGACGTCTGGGGGCCTCCTTGAAGACCGAAATCACTCCTTGGACATAGATGCAGGGCGGGGGCAGCACCAACACCTCCACCCCCGACGCACATGTGAGTTCCGGCACCGTCACCAATTTGTATCCAAATTTCTGGGCCAGGTCAATGGGTCCGATGGAGGTAATGACTGAGTCCCGGCCAAGCAACTTCAGCACTACGGTCACGTAGGCTTCTGGCCCCACAGGTGCACAGCCAAACTCAACCCACTGCCCTTGAGCGAGTTCTGTCCTCTTGCTGGCTCTTATCTCCAGGGGCTGCCCCTGACTCGTTCTAGCCTCGGGAAGACTGTTGGTGAAGATGACATCCACCAAGAGGTCAGGCTTGTCCCCAGGGAACAGGCAGAGTGGCTGATCGGTGAAGAGGCCCACCTGGAAGGTGCCTTCTGCTGCCTTGGATGTCCTATTCAGATCCACGTGAAAGACCGGCCACTCCACCTTCAGAAAGGCCCCTTTCTCCCAGCCGGGGGCTGGTGCACTGCTCTCTGCCCCTCCCTGCATCATGGTGAACCAGTAGTCACCGGCCTCCTTGAAGTAGAAGCATTCAAACTCAAGCGTCCCCTGGGACTGGTTGGTCAGGAGGTGTTTGGTGGTCACAGTCTGGTTGGTGCTGGCCTCCAGCACCAGCACGGACACGTTCCTCAGGGTCCCGTTAGCGCCGTCGCGGTACTGGAAGTCCAGGGACACGCTGGTGTTGCTCAGCGCCACGTGCCCGGGCTCCCCCAAGAGGAGATACTCCGCTTCTCCGAGAACTGCAATGGAACGGTCAGAATGGGTTTTACAGAGGGCTACTTGAGCAGCGCAGTGAGGGACATCAACGAGAAAAAGCTCTGTAGACACAAGGAAAGTTCGGACTGAGCCCAGGATAAAATAAAAGGATGCTAAGTGCTGATTCTGGGAGCCAGGCCCTGTACTGTTTCCATTTTAAAGTGGCTCTGCCCGGGCTGGTGTGGCTCAGTGGACTGAGTGCCAGCCTGCAAACTAAAGGGTCGCTGGTTCGATTCCTGGTTGGGGCACATGCCTGGGTTGTGGGCCAGGTCCCCAGTGGGGGGTGTGAGAAAGGTAACCACACATGGATGTTTCTCTCCCTTTCTTTCTCCCTCCCTTCCTCTCTGTCTAAAAATAAATAAATAAAATTTTTAAATAAATAATTAAATAAAAGTGGCTCTGTTCTTTTATCTTCATCTTATATGGTGAGGTTTAAAATAAACAGTGTTAAATACTCTGAAAATATCCACAGTGAAAATCTATAAAGCAAGTGTAATGATTTACAATCAAGATAAAAATCCAACACCTCACTTTTCTCATTTTAATCATATTCTGGTGCTTAGGGATTTGAGGGGAAAAGGATTTACAGTGAAGTGAGAGAAAGCTTGGTTTAAATAATTTAACAAAAACTGCTCTAGCTTGCTTAAAATTTAAGACCCCACACATACTTCAAAATTATTATTTTCTGACATACAAATATTTAATTGGGCATTTTCACCATAAAGGAACCAGTGCCCTTGGTTTAAACGAAGCAGAAGTTTTTAGACAAATAAGAAATGTTGACACTGTTCTCCATGGGTCATCCAAGGAGAGAGTGCAACTAACTGGTCCGTGGCAATTTTAATGACGTCACAGCAACTGCAGTTGACCCAGACAGGAGAGATGACGACTGGCCCTCAGGTATCTCTCTGTTGGGATCAGTCATACCTTTTTAAAGAGACCCATCAGAGAAGCTAAAGTAAAGACTGGAAAAGAACACCGACACGCAGAATCTTTGTTTCATTTTGAACCCTATCCAAATACATATCAAAAGAGATAGATTGGCAATGCTGCGGTTGGCTGGCCCGTGTAAGGGACTCCAGGTGTAAAGGGCTGCGCAGTGTCCTTCTGGTGTGAAACAACGTGTAACTATTCAGTCATCTGTCTTACTACATGTACCTCATACATATACAGTATACACACATGATATCATATATATGTCCAAAGGGCCTCAATGGGTTGTTTGGCAGTGTTAGTTGTCTTTAAATATACCCTGACATGTAGTCAATCAATGATTATTAGAATCAGCACACGAATGTATAGGCACATAGAGATTTGGGGGGGTTCTTTTAATTGGCTCTGCACTTCTTCCACTTCTTATTTAAGATGAGGTGAAATAAAAGATATAAAACTGGGACAGTCCTGAATGCTTGGTCACAACTTGCTTGAAAGCCCTGGTAGGATAGTCCTTTAAAAAAAAAAAAAATTATTTAGCCAAACCAGAAATTGAGGGATACTTCCTTTAGGATGGAGACAGTTCAAGGTTAAGGCTGCAAAAAGTGGCTGATTCTGGTACCTTTTTGTGAACAGGAGGCTAAAGAGCCTTCAGTGATCACTGGATGAAGATTAAGAAGCACACACCCCTTAGTTCACTAATGGGAGCCTACTGCCAATGACAGGGATTGTCAGTGAGGCCGATCAGAGTCTGATTTGATGGGCAGCCAATCAGAGAGAGAGACACACACATGCCCAGCTGCGAATGGAGAGAAAACATACAATGGGTTCCAGCCTAGTGTACTCTCACTTTTCCAGACAAGAATACCGTTGCGTTCAGAAAACTACAATTGGTACACCATACTGACTACTGCAGTATGGTTTTCTCTGTTCTTTCATTTCTTCTCTCCCCATCCTTTCACTGCATTTAAAGAAATCAGTGTCTCAATACAAACATGTTGCTGGCTTATTCTGATCAACATCAAGTGGAGGAAGGGAAATAAAAACCCAGGTCTATGAAAATATCTCCTCTTCCATTAGTAGTAGCCCAAGCACTCAACTTTTATGCTCTGTGCTCTATTATATGCTCATTCAACTTTTATTTTTATATTCCAGTGAGATATTTTATGCTCAACAATGACAAATATCCTTGCAGAATTTATTTAGATGGAAGATTTTGATGTCTTTATTTACCCCTATGAAACCAAGGACACTTTTTATCACTTTTTTGTATGAGGTTGTCACGTGCAGAACAATCTGTTTTTAATTAGGGACAAATGCCTTTAAAAGAAATGAACCCAAGATTGGTTTTCCATAAACTGAGTGTCTTCTTGTTTAAATAAACTTCTTTAAAAAGAAATGACTGAGGAAGGAGATGCGCCAGACAAAACGACCAGTACACACTCGAGTGCACTTACCTGCTCTGCCACTGGTATTACCCGAGCCAGGATTCTCTTTCTCTGGGGTCATAATTTTTTCATGAAAATGAAAAAAATTTCTACTTTCGCACTATCAACTACTTAAATGTTTATGAAATAATTTGAAAATCATCAAAGTTAGCATTATATTACTGAATCTATTGGTTCAGTGGTTGCATGTATAAGCAAAGAACTCAATATTCAGTTGAGACAAACTGAATGAAGAAAACTAACATCTCACATTGAACACCTACTGTATGCTCAGCCATTCAAGGTGTTTCATATTATTGATTTTATTTTACCAACACAACAACGCTGTGAAGTCAATATTACTGCTAAGGGGGAAAGGGATTCAGAAATTATCGAAGGCACGCAACTGGCAAGGACTGAAATTCGAATGGGTTCCAAAGATATTCTAGCAGCAAAACTCTCCTGTCAAGTGAAATTTTATGTCAAACCCCCATAAAGCTCCGACTGGTGAGCTCAGTTGGTTGGGCATAGTCCCACAGAGTGAAAGGCTGCTGGTTTGATCCCCGATCAGAGCATATGCCTGGGTTACAGGTTCAGTCCCTGGTCCAGGGAGAGGCAACTGATTGATGTTTCTCTCTCACATCGATGTTTCTCTCCCTTTCCCTCTCTCTAAAAATAAATAAATAAATAACTCCTTTAAAAAAAAATCCCAATATGTACAACATCATTTCATGTGTGTGTAACAGGCTGGTCTCCAATTTGTTAAATTGAAAGAGATTTTTTTTTAATGATCTATTTCAATCAATGATGTCAAACCTTCAAAGAACCCAGGGTTGCAAGGATCACAGTGTAAAAGGTACTCCACTGCCCTGCCTCCCTCATTCAGGGCCATCAACACCAATGCGTTTATAAACTTCACGATTCTGTGTCTCGATTCCTGTAGCGTTATTACACTCACAATACTCACCGTAGTCACAGAGAACCACCAACAACAGGTTTGAAAAGTCTTTCAACATTTGTTTCATTCTGATCAGCAAAATCCCAGGGCTTTGGTCTCCTCATGTCCTTTCTCACATCAAAATTGTGAACTCTTTTCCCCAAAAACACCTGAAATTAGAACCTCAGAAAAGTGATGTGATTCTTAAAATAGTAATTGCGAAATGACAAAGACCATTCTATTAAGAAGTCAAACTTCCTAGGCAAGAGTGAAAAGAAAATAGGAAGGACACCAATTGTCACTGGGGACATGATCTGTAATGACACACTTCCCTCTGTCCCTTTAGAGCGCACCTGGTAAGAACATTCAGGATGCCCAACACCAAGGTTATCTTTACCCAACACCTTTGTAGCACAGCGTGAAGTGGAGATTTTGCTGTAATTTGCTTAAATTCATCAAAGCTAAGTCAATCTTGATAATACCTCCTCACCTACTTATCTGCTGGGTATTTCACACTGACTTACTACAGTTTAGTAAATTTACTACATTTTTGCCAAACTTTCACTTTGTATGGTGCTGTGTAGACACAAGCCTGCAAGTTCTGCCTTGCTTCTGGAAAAGGACATGCTATCTTTCCCGCACAATCAGTGTGTTATCTGAATTGCTTCGTTCTTAATGCCTAGGAGCTATACCCAAACTACCAAACCTGGAAAAAAAGATACCCAGGCTATTGCGGTTAAATGTGAACTCCATGTGGCCCGACCTCCCCATTCTGGGCATTGTAAAAAGAAAACAGAGCCCTGGCCTGCTGGCTCCGTTGGCTGGAGTGTATCCAGTACACCAACAGGTTGTGGGTTTGATCCCCAGTCAGGGCACACTCTTAGGTTGCTGGTTCCAATCCCTGATAGGGGTGTGTATGGGAGGCAACCAATCAATGTTTCTCTCTCTCTTTCTCTCTTCCCCGCCCCCTTCCTCTCTCTCTAAAATCAGTAAACATATCCTTGGGTTGGGGTGGGGAGAGAAAACAGAGAAATAACAATTAGCATCATCTGTCATTCTTCTAGTACTTGTTGCTGCTGGTGCGCATCAGGAGATGGATGACTTCATGCAGCAACCTTCCCAGACCACCTAGGCAGGCCGGAAAAACCTTGCTGGCCTGTGCTTCCCAAGGATCTGGGGGAGGAGGCACTCACTTTGATATAAAAAACTGTTAGACCATGGGATAAGATGCAGGGTATTTAAGTACCCTTTTTTTCATACTAGAACTTAGTAAACTGGACTACTGAACATAACTAAATATATACTTTGAATGTTTATATTCCCTTTATTCAGTTAATAATTTTAACAAATATAATTTTATATTTATTAATTTTAATAAATATATTTATTCCAAGTATAAGTATGCTATATCCACTCAAATAAGACAGAAAATAATGGACTTAAAGGGACTGATTGGAATAATAAAAAATTCAAGGGGACGAAAACTGATGATGTGTCTCTATTAGCTTCCTTTCAGTGGGAGTTGGCTGAACAAAGGAAGTACTGAACTTCCTTAAAGGGAAGCAGAGATTTAAAGCATAATTATGCAGATGATTAGCATTTCCTTCCCTCCCCAACATAAAAAGAAAATTCATTTGCTGGACTTAGGCACAGATTTGACCTACTGTGTTTTGGGGACCATAAGATGCACCTAGGTTTTAGAGGAGGAAAATAGGCAAAAAATTTTTGAAGCAAAAAATGTGGTAAAATATTTAATAACATCCTTTAAAGCAGAAATCCCGTAGCAAGCCAGGTAAGCTACATTCAGACTATAAGACACACCCCCATTTTCCTCCCAAATTTGGGGGGCGGTGCATGTTATAGTCTGAAAAATACGGTAAGTCTTTTTTTTTTTTTGTTAACACGGACTGGGAAACTTGGCCAAAGACAGCAGGTGAGCATCACGTAACGCCCCGGCAAGCATGGGACCTAGGGCAATTCAAACGCTTCCTTTAAGTCAGCGATACTCAGTCACCAACGTAAGGAGGAACAAGGCGTCCCTAGCTCCCAAAAGGTGGACTAGCTTTTCCGAATTGCTTGTTTCCCCATGATAGCTATTTTTAAAAGAAGCTCCAAATTATTGCCCTGGCAGGGTGTTCCGGTTGCAGTGCCATCTCCATACACCAAAGGGTCACGGGTTCAATCCCTTGTCAGGGCACATACCTGGGTTGCTGATGGATCCCTGGTCTGGGTGTGCCTGGGATGCAAGGGATGTTTCTCTCTCACATCAGTGTCTGCCCCCCCGCCCCAAAATCAATAAACTTATCCTCTGGTGAGGGTTAAAAAAGCAGCAGCAGCTCCTAATTACAAGTGACTGTGATTATAACAATCTTCCTCCTTCAGAAAATGACCGGTAAAACCTAGAATAGTGTAATAATCCATATTTAGTACTGAGTAGAAATGGGATTATAAAATGAACCAGTCTACCTGAAATCATAATATAGATTTTTTTAATATTCTCAAGTTGAATTTTTACTAGCTCAACCACTAATTTGAAGACTTTAACAGAGCATCCCAAAATAGAATGAATTGCTGGGTAAAAAGTACTACATTAAAAAAAATAATAAAAAAATAAAAAATAAAAAATAAAGCATGCTTTTTTTTTGTAAACTTACTTGCTTCACTTAATCCCAACGTGTTGTTTCCAATACAGTACTTGCTACTTACAATGTTTGACTTGAGAATCATTTTGAGAAAATAAGAACTTAGGTGGATTTCACACACATTTAAAAATACTTCTAGATAACATTCACAGACAACCGTTTACAGACACATTTTAAATGTATCAACTATAGGGTAGGCAGAAGTTGTGAATATGCTCACTGACTAATGGTTTCACACAAGCTCAGATTCCATGTTTTTAGTGACCCCCGCAGGGCCTTCCTAGTTGCAGAAAAAGACAATGAATTACCCTGAAGGCCATGGACCAATGGCTTACTAAAGAATAAAAGGGAAAAGAAAAAGCAGCAAAATGAGTTTGTCCCTCCCAACAAACTGCACATGCCCGTGTGTGTATATCTAATAACAATATTTATTAGGAGGAAATCCCTAATTTCAAAGCAGTTCGTGTAAACTGGCTTTATTTATACATGCAGTCCAGGCGGCTCCGCCCTGGTCCCCCGCGGTGGGACGCAGCCTCCCAGGGAAGCTGCGCACTCCCCACCTCCACTCAGCTTTCCAAAGGCCCGCGAGTCAAGTTCATGTTTGGAAATCTAGCCCTGTCCATGTCGTCAAACAAAGGTCCCTTAAAAATGAGGATTGTTTTGAAATGCTCATATCTCATACTCTTTACATCCCAGAAAGGATTTCTTTGGGGGGAATAAAAAGCAAACTTTTAGAAACGCTTAGTGTCCTCAGGCTCTATTCTTCAAGGGTTCCAACTGTTCGGACTTACCAGTCCACCGCCAGCCTCAGTCGCTCGCCAACACCTGCGCCGGGGGAGGGCCGGGTGCAGGTTAAAAGTCGGGAACCGACCGACCCGGGGATGCACACCTTTAGAGCGCGTCCCCTGGGGGTGGAGGCAGAGCACCAAGTAGTGAGGGGAGGCGACTGGGTACGTCGAGGGCCTGGCACCGTCTACCTTTCCAATCACTTGCTCCCCCGAGGGCTTGTGCTTTCTGGCAGCTGGAAGGGTGGGGGCGACAGAGTCCGGGAAGCCTCCGCGGCACAGGAGCGCCCGCCTGGTGGCGGAAGGCTCTTCTTACCTCTCGGGACTGGCGGAGCAGCAGCCCGGGCCCGGGCGAGCTCGGTGATGAGGGGCACCGGCGGGCGAGAAGCCTCAGGGCCCGCAAGGCACCGCGCCGAGCATCCTGCGTCCGGGACTGCGCGCCTTGGCTCGCTGCGCTGGCCGCGACCCCGCCCGGGCCCGCCCCCGACGGCCCGGGGCGGGGGTGGGCGGCCCTCGGAGGGCGGGGGCCTGTGCGAGCCGGCCCGGCCCGCCCACGGGCTCTGGGCAGCGCATCCTCTCCTGCCCGCGCCCCGCCAGCCCTCTGGGGACAGAAAACCCCGCAGGAAACGCGCGCAGCCCGCCCGGGGCCAGCGGGAGAGGGCGCAGACGCACACACCCATAGCCCGCAGGAGGGACCCTGGTTTTCAACGGTCTCCCGACATCTCACGTTCAGTCGCTTCCTTCCAGTGTCATTTTCCTCTGGGGGCACACAAAGTGAGCCATTGAAATGACACAACTGGTGGGTTGGAGACATTGTTCCCCCAAATACTTGGTTTCCTAAAGGTCACGGAAGCATTTCGAAAGAAAACAATTCAGGGGAAGGCACACATTCATTAGAATAACATTAAGAACACTCTAATCGGCAGGTTAAATTTTTTCTAAAAGAACAGGAGAGAATATTGTTCCACCTTGTGTAACAGTTGTTGCTGAGTACAGTGCAATGTGTGACACCGTTGACCACTTGCTTTTCTTTTACACAAAATACACCATTTAACAGACAGAACTAATACGGTAATAGAAGTCCCAGCACAGTGGTGGCCTCCCGGGGGGAGGGGGCGGGGGGAGGGCAAGTGATTGGAAAGACCCACCAGCGAACTTTTGGGGGTGACAGATGAGTTCCGTTGGTTGGAATGTGTGTTACATGGATTTTGCGTTTGTCAAAAGTATCCACTTTAAGTAAGATCTGTGGATTTCACTTTGTAAAGTTTACCTCAATTTTTAAAACTCTTAAAACAACATTTGCAGGTCCTTGGATCTGTCACTTAGCCTTCAAAAGGTAGCACAATTATTCAGTCCTCAGAGGTTGTCTTAAGGTCCAGGATTGCTAATTCTAGCAGTATTAATTAAATCCATCCAAAGTTTCAAAAAAAAGGCTTTAACGCCATCATTCAATTTCACTGCCAGTAGAGTTACCCAGACTAATATCCATTTATCGAGTTGGGATTCCTTGTCAACTACATACCATAGTCCCTGGTGTTTTCCTTTTCTGGTCTTTTTTTTTTTTTAAGATGGTATTTATTTATTTTTAGAGAGAGGGGTTGGGAGGAGGAAAGAGAGTGAGGAAACTTCAGTGTGTAAGAAAAACATCCATAGGTTGCCTCTTGCATGTCCCCCACTGGGGAACCTGGCCTTCAACCCAGGCATGTGTCCTGACCGGGAATTGAACCAGCAACCTTCCTGTTTGTGGGAGGACATCAAACCCACTGAGCCATGGACAGGGACCATGTTATACAATTTAAATAGACAAAGTGTGTCTCAGATGGGCTGGGCCCTGATGAGTCTGGTTGAGAAGCTCTTGGGAAGTGGGTAAAAGACGCAGATTTAGGTTTGCGAGTCAACTCGTAACACAAATCCAGAATCCCTCATTTTCATTAACACTTTAACTAGGACCCTACCATGTACAATCACTGACTTAGGCCCATCGGAATTCAAAAGAAGTGTGATTTGACAATCCTTGAACCTGAAGGAAACCAATTTCTCTATTTTCTTATGGCATTCAGACAACCATTAGAGAACAATACAAAATAGAGTCAAGTTTATTGGACAGACAATAACCCTTATGGAGTTTAGAGATCGTAGAGTTGTGCACTGGAAACAAATTTTTCTAGAGCAGGTGGGATTGGTTAGTATGGATGGGGGTGGGTAAGCGAGTGGGAAGAAAGAAGGAAGTTTGGATAGACAAGGGAAATGCGTCCCAGAAATAGGAAGGGGGGCACCTCGTGCTGTTCCCTTGACCCAGTGCCTCCCACCTACTGCTGGTCACTTGGTCCTCGTGAGTAGTTTACTGAGCTGTTTCTCTCCCACAGGCCTTCCCAGATTCTTCCATCAGCCCAGTGCGCACACCCCTTCCACGACACACAAGTCATTCCATCCTCAGCGAAGGCTCTCCCCTGTCCATATCCGCAACTAGGCTACCCTCTGAAGGGCAGGAGCTGCATCTTATTTGCTCTCGTAGCCCACGCCCACCAGTGGCCCACACAGTTCCTCACACTAAGTCAGTACGTAATAAAGAATCTATTTTTTAATTGAATTAAATGGAAGACAAAGTAGGAAGAAGTGAAGCCAAGTTATAACAGGTAAACACATTAGAGTTCAATCATTCGGTACACATTTACTAAGTGCTTACTGTGTGCCAGGCCCTGCTGCAGGCTCTGAGAATATATCCACGAACAGACAAAAATCTCTGCCCCTGTGGAGCGTCTACTCTAGATCTGAGAGATTGGATTAGCGGTAAATGTAGATAAATCCAACCACACCTACCAGCTAAGAAAGAGACACACACAGTTGAAGAGTTTAATTATCAGTGCTGTAAAAGTCTGCAGTTGATACGCAGTTTTTATTATGTATTGTACTTACAATTTAAATTCACAAAATGTTCATGCCCGGGTACCACTATAGGAATCCTAATGTAAGACTATACGTAGAACCTTATTGGCAACGTGAGAGATTTTCGAGGATCATGTTGAGCATGTCCGGTTTTACACTCAGGCACAGCGTTCAGAACCTAGCCATCTCATAAGCTGCGGCTCTGCCGCACCAGAACGGAAACTCGGAGATGGCTGGACCAGGAAGCACCATGGTAAGTGGCTGAGAGTGATGACACGGATTCACATCTGGTCATCTCAGTCCGGTAACAGGGAGGAGGACGGAGTACATTCCCGTGAACACACCGGTCGATCAACAGTGGAATCACATCCACAACTTTAAAACAATTCATGAGCCGTTCGCCATTCTTTTAAAACCACTAAAATAGTAAGAGCTTGAGGTCATTAATATTTATAATCAACTCTTGATTATAACATTGTAACATATACTGGCTTATGCTGACTAAAAGTTTATCAGTTTCATATATTTTTTCAAAGAGTATTTAAAAAGACACCAAGTTAAGAAATCACTTTTAAATTTTGCAATAACTTTACATACATTAATACCAATCATTTACCCCTGAAAACAATCTTCACTTGTACAGTGTAAAAGTTTTTTGACAGTATGTGACTAGAAATGTTCCGTTACCGTAAAGCTGCAAACAGACTGATGCCCCCAAGCAAAGTCAGGAAACAAAAACGATAATTATACCTCTGACAAGCACCAAGACAGAACTTTTTTGCTCTTAGAGCCCAATTGATTGTATTTAACATAACCTCTACCAATACAGGACAAAAATAAAAAAGAGATAAAAATATACATACTGAGGTCTGGAAAGAGTGAAGAATGCCCACTTTTAAAGTAAAACAATGAAAGCAATCATATTTGTTTTTTAATTATTTTTTGTTTGCAAAATATATTCACATGTCACTTCACTGCCTCTTTAGTTCACTTTACACCATTCAGGTTGCTCCATGTTTGCTACTGTGTTGCCACACTAACCACTAACGTACATGCACGTGCTGAACGTGGGAGTTTGCTGCCACAAGTGTGCACCACCAGCGCTGCATCCAGTGGCTCAAACAGTCTCAGCTCTGCAGCCCAGAGACGGGGGGGGGGGGGGGGGGGGGCTGGGGGTAGAGGGGACATGCAAACAGGCTTCCACGAAGGCCCAGAAGACCTGGGCAGCCGGACCCTGAATTTTCCCCAAGACAAGCCCGAGGCTGCGTGGTGAGGGAATCGGGACTGACGTCACAGAGCAGAATCAGTGACGGGTCTGCAAAGTGAAGCCTGGAGAAGGACGCCTCAGCCACCATGCTCCTGAGTCGCTGGAGGAGGTGAGGCGGCCGCAGCCACTTTTCGGGCTGGATCAGGGGACCGACTGTGGCTGCTCCTAGAGGGACCCCCTGGGCCTGCGGCAGAGGACCCCTCCCAGCGGGCATCTGGAGCAGCCTCCTCACTCGGTGAGGATATCTCGGGGACCCCGGTGTGTGACCCTGGGGACCATCTCCTCTGGGTCTCAATGGTTTCCTCCACACAGAGCCCGTCCGTCCCTCCCTCCGGACATTTGGCCAAAACCCATCAGTCCCTTACCCCTGTGACTCAGTCTCAGGAGGAGGGTCCCCTCGGTGGCCATCAGGCCCTGAGTTGGAGGTGCATCCTACACACTGTGAGCTGTACGGCCAGAACACAGGAAGTCGGGGAGGCCACCTGAACACCCGAGCCACCTAAATTGGGTGTCGGCCAGTTTTTGTCACCTCCGCAATACTTTTTGGCAGGAAAGCTTCTCCACGCGACATATTATGTATCGGGCAAAGAAAAAATAATTGCTAGAATATGACAGCAAGGTTTTTAAAAGTTCAGTGTGGAAACTCCTTGAGGGATGGGAAAGGAGACGTATCACTTTTCCACTCCTATGCCTTGGCCTTGAGGTCAAAGGGCACCAAGGTCCCTAGGCCAAAGCTTCTCCCAGCCCCTCCACACGGTCCTAGGGGATTCCTGAGCCATCTGCTTCCCGAATTTGCAGTCATAGCTCTGGGCATGTCCACACAGCTCTTTAATTCAGTTTCAAAATCCACAGCATCTTTTAAACAAAATGACATAGTTGCATTCTTTGCATGCCAGCCATGAAATCACCACTTAAAAAAAAAAAGAAATGAGTCAGACAATACCTGTGTAAGTCAAATAAAATTCCCTACGTTTTTAAGGTGCTTCATTTGGTCTGGGAAGACACGCCGTGACCCCTTCTGACGGAAAGCCCCCGGGGGCAGCCTCTGGTGGTGCCCTGAGCTCGGTTGCTCTGCTCCAACAGTGTTGGGTCCTTAAACCGCTCGGTGGCAGAGCTGGCTTCTTGGAAACCCCCCAAAAGGGGCGCATTAGACACAGAAAAACTTCACTTATTTACAGTTCGGTGAGTTTTAGTCACACCAAAATAACGACCTAACCTGTCCAAATGCGCAGCTTCTCTTTTTCTTCCCCCACGAACTAAATTCTTTCTTTAAAAAGTGGTTAGATCTGATGATCAAGTTAAAACTCACCATATTTCAAGTTAAACTACAAGGGTTCAACACAACTGTGGCATGATCTCAAATTCACACTGGCATTCATTTTTCTCTATTTTCCTATATTTGCCCTAAGTCAACTTCCTAGACCATAATATTTAGGGAGAAAATAAAAGGGTTTTACGTTGTACTGCAGAGCTCCAGTGCATTCTCAGTTTATCGGTGTTTATTCTTAGCTTGATATCATACAAACTCTATACAACGCAAGTATATGGAGGAGAAGTATTTAACATACAAAAGACCCTTAGCTCTGTGTCATAAATAAATTTGGGTAAAACCGCAAGCCTTCCACGGAGTCGTCCCGGCAAAGGTGGCCCATCTTCTCTGCGAGAAGCAACCTGGGGGTTGAGGGAGAAAGCCAGTCATCTGCCCGTTCAGAAGCACAGGTTGTGACAGGGAGTGAGGACCCCACTTACCTTTCCTTAGCCAGGAGGACAGACATGCCCACGAGCTTGGCAAACTCTTCTGATGTAAGGGACCCCTTTTCTGAAACCTACCAGAAACACACAGCAGGAAAAAAAACGTCACCGTGGAGACCATGCAGGTACTAACAGAGAGACTGCCTACCATTACACTCAGGAAATAACTTCCTGAGTTTTCTACCAGAGTCCAGCGAACACTCACTACAGAGCTAAGTCTTCTTTACTAATGTTTAATTCTACAAAAGCTGAGGGACCCAGGTCAAATCATGTAGAGGCTCAAATAACATAGAGCCCTCTATAATATAATAAAGGCACTATACTAAGGTCAAAAAAAACTTTGATCTTCTGAAAAGGAACATATAACAAATTCTAACTGAATTCATGTTACGTGATCCAGTGAAGGACCATATATATAGGTTTGGTTTAAAATATGTGGTCAAAATATCTATAGTCTTGGGTTTTTTCATCTAGTTTAAAATAAAACATGTAATAAATGTGAGTTATTTAAATTATACAGGCTCACCAGAGAGTCTATGCAGGCAGGACTATTTCCAGTACCCTAACGAGTATTAGCAGTTTGGCCATAAAATCCACCTAAACTACAGTTGCTGTTCGTATATTTTTTTAAGATTCCATTTATTTATTTTTAGAGAGGAGAAGGGAGTGAGAAAGAAAGGGAGAGAAACGTTAATGAGTGGTTGCCTCTCCCACACCCCCACTGGAGACCAGGCCTGCAACCCAGGCATGTGCCCTGACTGGGAATCAATCCAGCAACCCTTTGGTTTGCAGGCCAGCACCCAGTCCACTGAGCCACAGCAGCCAGGGCTGTTCATATTATTTGAAACAATTATTTCCTAGAACAACTGGTGATGTTTTATAATGCTACTTGTGTAGGTGTTGCAGAAGGAAAAGTTCTGTCATGGAAAACATTCTCATTAACAGAGTTAAAAACCTGTTCTCAAGACTGAGCTTCAAACAAAAAGAGAGCACCTCATTAATTCTAATTCTCCTTTCTTTTAAGATGTTTTGAGTGTTAGTAAGTTTTGAAAAGCTTTCAAAGAATAACTCTGATTGATATTTATCCATTGTTCATGATAACCCATTTTTAACCGGGCCGGCAAATGCTAGTTGTGAGGAAAGTTAAGTCCGAAAGGAAATCCTGTTCTCCAGCTGCCGGGCAGGGCACCGGTCCCCCTGCCATGCCCCGGTGCCTGGAGGAAGCTGGGTTCACGCACCGTCTCCAAGGCGGAGGCCACCATTTCCTCCTCCTTGTGGGACTGCAGCTCGATGACCATGACGCCGCTGTCAAACACCCGGAGCCTGCAAAGCGCAGGAGGGAGAGCAGAGCTGAGCACCTGCGACCTCCGACCACGAAGGAGGCGCGAGTATTTTGCACCTTCTTCTACGCCCAGGTAGGAGAGCAGCAACAGTAACACAGAACAACAGCTAAAACTTAACAACCACAAGCAACTACGGCAGAGCTATAAAGCTCATGAATGAACAGTTCATAAAATTGCGAACAACCATCCACATGCTAAAATAAATACTTATGTCTGGCTACGATTTTTTCAGTTTTCATTTATTTTTATTTTTTTAATATTCTGCAAACATAGCTGACATTCGATGCTACTTTAGACTAGGCTCAGGTGTACCACAGTGGTGAGACAGCAATGTAACTTATGAAGCATCACCCCGATAATTCCAGGACTCGCCTGGCGCCACACACACTTGTTACCACAGTATTCCCTCTGTTCTCGGGGCCGCCATCCCTGACTGGCTAACTGTTTTTTAACCTGAGGATAAGGGAAACAACTCACAGCTGAACATCTGCACTTCTGAGTCCCCAGAGACAAACACGAACCGTCTAAGGGAAGAGGGGCTAGGGACTGTGACCCCATGAGAGGGGCCCCATTCTTATCTCTCTGCCCCGACACCATTGAGCCAGGCCACCACGCTCCTCAGACCACACAGATGATGGAAGCTGGGGTGACGGAGGTGCTTGTGGTGCCCAGTCTGTTCTGTTGACATTAATTTCAGGCCGGGCCGGGTGCTGGCTCGCCCCCAGGAGGGTGCACCTGGCCAGCCCTCCTGCCTGACTCTGCAGGGCAGTGGCCATAGCTGGCAAACTCCCTGCGGAGGCGCTTTTACCTGAGAGGTAATTTCAGAGCTTCCAGCATCTTGCAGGCGTTCACCAGGTCTTCCGGCGAGAGCAGCTAATGGGGGAAGAAAAAATCCAGTTCACACTGCGAATTAATGGTGTGACGCTGTGCAATTGTAATGATCACTGAGCGGAAGAGGAAGTTTAAAGCTGATCGCTCATCGAGGATTTTGGGTGGCTTAATCACTACAAGGCAAAAATGTTAATGAAGATGCAGAGATTTCTATTCATTACACCAGTGCTAGCCAATAGAAATGGAATGTACATTAAGTCACATAAGTAATTTTAAAATCTTCTAGTAGCCATATTAAAAAGTCAAAAGAAACGGGTGAAATTAATATACCCAATACGTAAAAAATGCAGCGTAAGGGTGAGGCAAAAGTAGGTTTACAGTTGTTTGTATGGAATATAACATAATTAATAAGTAATAATGTAAGAATAAACTGTGTTTTATGTACTCACAACTGTAAACCTACTTCTGCCCCACTTTGTAATAATCAGTATAAAAAATTACTACTGAGATATTTACATTTCTTCATTCTGTACTAACTCTTCTAAATGAGGTGTGTGATTTACATGTACCACATGTGTCAATTTGGATTCACTGTCATCACATGTAGCTAGCTAGTGGCTCCCCTTGTGGGCCGTGGAGCCTGAGAGAATGAGCCCGGCGGGGTGAGTGTCAAGCATGGCCTTGAGCCACACCAAACGACCCTGGAGTCAGCCCAGCCTGGATCCAAACCCCTGACAAACCACCGGCTCCAAGGGCAGCCTCGGTGAAAACATTTCGTTTGTCTAAGCCTCGATTTCCTCCTCTGCAGGTAACCTGAGCCTGGGAGAGTCACAGGAGCTGCCTCCCTGGGTTGCTGGGAGGGCCGAGGTGGGAACCCCCAGGGGGAGAGTGAATGAACAGCAGTTAGGGACATTCAAACAGGACCAGAGGGCACAGGCTCACCTCATGGGTGGGGTGGGATTGGGGGGAAGGGAGCAGGAAAGATGGGGCTCACTGGCGATGCCGCAGAACCACGTTTGACCATCAGGGCACAAGGAGTGCCGGACAGAGCCTTGGTGGCCAAGGACATGCGGGTATGAAGGGTCAGCGAGAGCTGACTCACAGCCCGGGGAGCGTGGCAGCTCTCCCTCGGTGGTCGCTACGGGCACTCTGTGTCCAGCCCACAGAGAAAGGGCACAAGGGCGACCGTATTAATCACAGCACACGCACAGACTTCTATAGCTGCAAGGCAGCTGTCGGTCCAAACCCTGATGTTGAAGGTGGGACTGAGTCTGGGAGGTCAAGTAGCTACTCGAGTCCACTCGGCCAAACCAGCACAGAATCCCCCCCGGGCCCCAGAGTAGTGCTCTTTGCGCTGCACCGTACTCTTTGTCAAAACAGTTTGCAGAGTCACTGCCCTTCTTCAAATTGTGTTCCCTGTAGGGAAATTTGTATGATATGGAGAAAGTCTGTATTTAGTTTTAAAAGAAGGAGATCTAAGTATTCTGTGCTTACCTCCATTCCTCGAGCTCTGTTCACTAAGCAGTACACCTCCGTGAGCGACATGATGCCCCCTCGTTCCTGGGAGAATGAGAAACGTGGGGAAAGTATTACGCTGTAATGAGCACCCGCTAGCATGTCTTAGAAATCATAGTCGGAGTGCAATCAGAAATTACAAAATGTCTTCAGAAGCTTTTAAAAATACTGCTTACTCACAGGAGAACTTAGATACCGTGAGACATTTCAAGTTCAAAACTGGGGCTTCAATGTCATTATTACTCAACATTTACTCAGAGGAAAAGAGGGGCTCCCCGCCGTGTTCCCACAGTGTTTGTTACTCCAGCCGATAAGCAAGGAAGAAGCGGGAGAGCTGAGTAAGGAGAGCACCACTTCACTACTTCTCCATGGAATAAGGTAGATGCTTTATTCTACTAGGGACGGCCAAAGCTGCTAACATCACAAAGACAGGCACACGCGGCTCTTGATGGAAAGGTACAACACCTTTATGAAATGTTCTCATCAGAAAAAAAAAAAGAACTTCTAGATGTAACTACCACTGTACAGGGAGCCACGGTAACACACAAGTCAGCAAAATCCAGACTCTGAGGCACTCTATCAGACAAGCTACTGGTTTCTTCAGTAAGTAAACTGGGGGCAGGGGTGGGGTGAGGTGGGAGGAGGGCAGAGCCATAGGATTAAAAAGAAAAAACTTGAGAGACAGATCAACCAATTGCAGTGTATCCTGATTTGAACAAAGCAACTGTAAGAGAACATGTGAACAAAAACTAGATACTTAAGAACATTAAAATTACTTTTAACTCTTAGGTGTGAAAAGGGATTCTAATTACATGTAAAGGCGTGTTTATTATCGTAACCACACATTGAAGTGTTTACAGACAAAGCGACGTGGTGGCGGCTGGCGCCTGCTCCGGTCACTCCGAGTGATGGTCTGGTTGGAGCTGGGTGACGGGCACGTCAGGATCCATGATACTCTTCTGCTTTGTCATATGTTTGAGGTGTTTCTTAATGCTGGTGCTTTAATACATAAAGTTCTGATTGCCTGAACGCTGGACCCGAAGAGAAATCTTACTATGAAATTAATAGGGCACATACAGGGTGGGGCAAAAGTAGGTTGACAGTTGTGCGTACACTAAACAATTTGTTTGCTTATTATTTATTAATTGTTGCATTATTTTCCATACAAATTATGAACCTGCTTTTGCCCCACCCTGCCTACCGACTATGTATATACATTATACCTAAATATATAGAGATCATATATTTCCTTTTGAAAATGAGATAAGAAAAACTTCATATCAAATAGATTTTAAAAGTTATAGATATCTGAAAAGAAAATTGAAAACAATTTAGAAGATTGTTGACAAAGAGTCTATTAATAAGTACACTGAACTAATTTAATATTCCTGAAAGAAAAACATAACACGTTGGTTCAACAGTAGCCACACCATGAAAGAAGTGATGCCCTTAAGGTTTCTGAAGACATGGAAATAATCTAACACAGTTTCAAAAGACCATTCAGGTTTGGTTTTTACCTCCAGAGGTGCCTGCAGTATTCCAGCCAGCTGCTTAGCCAGCTGCATGTGGTACTGGGTGCCTGAGCCGCAGGTTTCCCTGGTAACTGGGTTAGCTATTCCCATACTCAGCAAATAGGATTTAAACCTGATGGTCTGTAATGAGAGGAAAAAATGCACAAAGATAATCCAGAATTAGTCTCTCCACCCCGACACTCGAAACCCTTCCACCATAGATTCAGTTCTACTCCATTATTTCCAGGAGTTCCCTGCATAAATCTGATTATTCTTCCTTCCACCTTGCTATCTCTCACTCCCTTTACCTCACAAGTTTGGTGTGACAGGTGATTTAAGTAACAAGGATGCTATCGTTAATGCCAACCAAATGCTCCAACTACAAACTCAGAAAAATGGCTGTGACCAGATTGTAGACAAATTTAATGCTACAGCAAACTTATGATGTATAAAATAGACACTCCTTACATATTCCGATATCTGCTTTATATACTCCAAGAAAAGCTATAGAAATATCCTATAATCCTACTAGAATTAACAGTTTTCATGGCTGACTTTCTCTTTGGCATTTTCACATATCTTCAAGTCCTAAAAGAAATAAAACATCACATTAAGAAAGCACATTGGGTCCTGGGCCAGTGTGGCTCAGTGGGTTGGAGCGTCGTCCTGTAAACCAGTACACCAGAGGTTCGATTCCCGGTCAGGGCACATGCCTAGGTTTTGGGTTTGGTCTTAGGTTGGGTGCAAGAGATCAATATTTCTCTCCCTCTCTCTCTCCCTTCCTACAGTCTCTCTAAAATCAATGAGCATGTGTTTGGACGAAGACAAAAAAAAAGCAAGCTGGTAAACCACCAAAACATCAAAGCATTATGGGTATAGTTTCAAATGCCTTAAAACGCCGCCCGCTTACCTCGTCTTCTGTGATGTCGCCTTGCTTGTCTTTAATCTTATTCGCAATGGACTTGGAGAGCTCCACCATGTCTTTAGCCTGTCAAGAGAGCAGTGAGAGACTGCAGGAACTACTGTCCCCAAAGTGTCCGCTAACAAAATATGCTCTCAAAACTGCGCCATAGTTGGAATCAATTTAATAGGTATGAAAGACACATACCTTGACCATTAGCTTGCTGAGGTCTTCAAAGGCCTGAAAGGAGAAATGAGTTTTGTTGGAATCTGTCTAAAGAATTAAAACATTTTAAAGCCATGAAGCACTCTATTTTCTTCCTTTTGGGAAAAATTTGTGAAATTTTCTTACAAATGTCAATTTATTTACATAAACATTTATGCAAGTAATACATCTACCTTATTCTAAGAAGTCAGTTGAGCTAAGAAACCATACATTTTTCCAAAACAAACTGCAAAAACTACTTCTCGAATTTGCAAAGAGAAAAGTTACTGTTGACTAAGCAGACAGAAGGTGACTTAAGTAGTCGTCCAGAAAACAGTTTTTACTGTTCTTTGACGCAAGCAAGCAAATCGCCACTGGCCCCTCCCCACACCAGCTCCCCACGGAGGCGCCGCCGCATTCGCTGGGTGGAAACGGCGGGCACCTCGGGCTCCAGCAGCAGGTGCGATTGAACCGAAACCATGAGCCTCTGAGCACTGAGCGGGTTAGACCTGTGGCTTTGGGTATAGTGACTATCGCTAAAGAAGAACATTCAGATGCCACGAAAAACATTTCTGAGTAAAATCCACTGATTGTTTCATTTACTGCAGTGACTATCCTCGTCAAAGATCTCGCCACACTGAATGAGACGTGTGCTGTCAAATCACCACAAATACACAGACGGTGCAGAACACCTCTGTCCGATTGATGTGCACAGATGTGGCTTTATAAAACCCACTGAGCAGTTGTCACCAATGGACGGGCTCCTGGTCCACGCAGAGCGGTGACCCGTAGGCTCGGATGAGCCCCTGCCCACCGCAATCACACGCAGGAAAGCAGCCCCATCTGCGAGAGGGCTTCACTAGAGAGTGTGGTGTGGGATCCTCACGGCCCACTCCCTCACGCCAGCACCGAAAACAAAGGGGAATATGCACACACCTAACAGGAATTTCCTCAGAAAAACAAAAGGCCGGGCGCTGCAGGCTTATCAGCAGCAGCCAGCAGGGCAGGAAACCTCTGGGGGAAACGCGGGGCCCAGCTTCGGGTGCCCAGCCGGCCGCCCCTCGCCCTGCAGCGGAGGGCAGACCCCGCACCAGCCCGGCGTCCAGAACTGAAACACTCTCACACTTGGCACACTAGGTCTTCATTTAGACTACAAAAAGAAGTTTAAGGAAAATGAGGAAGACTACACTTTTAAATTTTATATGGTAAATCACTTTACTTACTGTACTATATGTAAGTGAACTTACTACATGTAAGTTCATTTAAAAATGCTAAAATAGTGAGTTCATACAGAATGCATAGACTAGTCCTTATTCCTTATAGTTCATAAAGATGAATATAAATATTTTACATTTATAGAATTCCCTATATTTTGAATAATTATAAAACACAAACAAAAACTTCCTCACTTCTATTTCTAAATTCTAAAATTTGAAATTAGCCAACTGTCCCAAAAGTGGGTGGAGACCACCCACAATAAAATTAAAGCCGTACAGACGCATGTGTTCACTCTGTTTTTTCATTTGCCAGTCTGTAGAACCTTCCATCCCTCTGCCATGGGCATTCCAAATTTCCCTTCCAATTCTGAAAAAGTAGCATCAACCGTAAAACCAGGGGGTTCCCTTTTAAGCCTATTTGTGGCGTTATTTCTTACTGACTTTCAGCCATTACTCTGGTTATTAGCTTCAGTAATGTATTCTTGAATTTTCTGTTTCAATATTCTTGATTCTGCACCTTTGCACATTCCATTCCCTCCACCTGGCTCCTCTTATCCCTGCTGGCCGTCCGCTGGCAGCTGCTCCACTTCCAGGCCCTGACTTCCGTCACTTCCGCTAACGAGCCTTCCCTGACTCCACCAGGAGTAAGGGGGCAGGTTGGGTTCTTGCTGTAGCCACTATTTTCTCCCGATACGGCATTTCTCACACTATGGAGGAAGGCTGTTTGCCTGCCTCCCTGGCACCTCACTGGAGCCCCTAGAACATCCGATGCAGAGCTCACACAAAGCGCAGAGCAGGGACCAGCTGCTGAGTAAATCGGGAACCCGCACGGGAGAGCGCAATGCTCGTGTGCGATACTTTGAGCTATGTAACTGTGAAAATTAGACTGAAGCACAGTAACATTTCATAAATTAAGAAAGATAATATGTTGAAAACTAAATCAGTATGGCAGTGCTCAGAAAAAGGAACACTAATAATGCAAAATTATTTGCATACAAAAAAATCTTTTAAAATTTTTAATTTTTTTAAAGATTTTATTTACTTACTTTAGAGAGAGGGGAAGGGAGGGAGAAAGAGAGGGAGAGAAACATCAGTATGTGAGAGATACAAGATCGGTTGCCTCTCACATGCCCCCTACTGGGGACCTGGCCTGCAACCCAGGAATGTGCCCTGACTAGGAATCGAACTGGTGACCTTTGGTTCATAGGTTGTAACTCAATCCACTGAGCGACATTAGCTATGACCAAAAATATCTTTTTAATTGTTTTAATAAGCACTTGCTAGTATCATCCCAAATCTGAACAGGACGTATCAGTATGACCTCATAAGGTATTTTCATTAAGAAAAAAAAAAAGAAAAAACTAGCTCTTTCCACGGAAAAGGCCTAGAAATAAAGATCTATCTAACAGAGATGCGTGGTCTTAAAAGGTAGACTGTGGCTTTGAAATGCCACTTCCCAATCAGGAAGGGCTTCTCCTTGCAGGGCTTCTCAGGTGTGGTTGGTTCCATACCTGGGGCAGGAAATGTCCGCAGGTGGTCCTGGAACTTTTGTCACAGCAGACTGCAAGTAAGCTGTCACAGTCCACCAGGTCACACCAAAAGCACTCAGGAGCCAACCTGAGGAGCCTAGCACTGGCCAAAGATGGGACCATCTGAGCTTTAAATGGAATAATAACTGCATTGATTGAAACTCATCAAATACGTTAAATTTATGAATTCATTATAATACGTATAAAAGAAACACAGTCACCTGTGGCGCACGAGGAACCAGTTCAGCATCCTGATGATGAAGGAGAGGCACTGGGCCTTCCTTCCCTATATAAACTGTCCACCGAGCTGCCAAGCAGTAGATGAAGGGAAGCATCTCTTTTAAAAAGCCTTCCAACTAACAAACCAAAAATAAATGATAAACTACCGGCATGTGTAGCCACTAGTGAACCAACTGATGTCTGCACTGAACACCCACAGCTGCGGGCACCATCAGAAGGGACATGAGGTGTGTGCCCCCGATGAAGGAACAAGGACCTCCAGTCTTACCGAAGGGCCCACACCCAGGTCCGGCCAAGCCTCAGGACCCGCTGACAACTTGCTGGAAGCACACAGGGCCGAGGTACACAGATGGCTCTGCTACACATGAGCTATCAGCAAAGCCTGGACCACGGGCACCACGCAGGACAAACGCCCTTGGTGCCTCCACCACAGTGACCCGCACTTCCAACCAGCGGGCCCAGCAGGAACAAGTGTTCCATGGTGATTCTGCACGTCCGCTTGCCTAGATCATGGGGCGCCCAGGTGTGTGATGGGACGTTGCTCTGAGTGTGCCTGAGAGGGTGCTGCCACGTGACATGCACACCTGAATGGGCACACCAAGCCAAGCAGACTGCCCGTCTCAGCGTGGGGAGGCATTACCCAGTCCGTCCAGGGCGTGAAGGAACAAAATGTGGGAGGAAGGGAGACCCCGCGTTCCCCTGCCTGCCCGCCTGCCCACGGACTGGGACTTGCCCCCGTTGGCCCTGCTGGCTCTCAGGCATCTGAAGGCAGACTAGACCTCATCCCACCGGCTTTCCTGAGTCACCAGCCTGCAGGTGACAGACTGTGGGGCTTCTCGGTCCCCACAGTCACATGAGCTGATTCCTTACCTCATTGGGTGCACGTAGAGAGAAGGATGTAGATAATACAGAAATAGATATCTCTACGTGTAGAGACATATAGCTACAGATATCAATGTTTCTACAGTCGATATCTACCTGTTTCCTGTGGGTTCTGTTTCTCTGGAGAACCTTGACTAATACGGTATTCAATAACTATTTGCAGTTTAGACTTCATTTGATCAATATACATCTTTGAAATTCTATGAATAGCACTGATCAAAGGAATTTTACTTACAAACTGTTACAGAGACTAAAGAATTACTTCATTGAATCATTTCATAAAAACCCAACACCATTTTTATATTAGCAGAGGAAACCAATGGTATGTGTGGACACATTAACCAGTCGCAGAATCCCACGGTTGGAACTTCCTCACGGACGATGAAGTACCCGCTCAGGGCTGCTCTCCTAGGGGACGGCCTGGTTCGATCCTTTCTTAACTGTCTCTGTGTTGGGTCCCGAGTGGCCATCCGCATCACATTGGGGGGGGGTCTGACCAGGGTTATGGGCCACAGAACAGCATTTTCCCCCTCAACTAAGTTAGCCAAACGTCCAAAAGAACTACATAGAGTGCCTTGAATTCACGAGGAGTATCCTCCAGTGAATTCCATCTAGACTGGGAAGTTAACACGCCACAATGCATCATATCCTCTAACAGCACAGAAAACAAATTTGCATTGCTGTTTTGTTCCTTTTTTGAAAAGGTTTTCAAAACACATTTCGGCTAAATTTTGCCAACCTGAAGTGGACCTGTTAAATGCAACAAAACACTATGTAGCTTCAGGCAAACTACTAAATACACTCCGATCCACAGAATGGAATTAGTCCCAGTTGTACCCAAAAGAATAAACACAAATAGCTGAAAAGGCAGCTGACTGGAGCTTGGGGAAGGATTACCTCGGAAATGTTTTTGTCGGTTTCTTTTCTTTTTTCTTCCAGTTTCCTTTCAATACCTACAATTCCTACAGCCCTTATTCTTCCTGGCTAAAAAAAAAAAAAAAAAGTAGAAAATAAAACACACTACATAGGAAGGACACAGTCTTTTGTAACCCACCGCATTGTGTTTTCAATGGTGGGAAAGGACCCACAAAGAACCACAGAAAACAGCAAACAATTACATCTCACTTCCTTTCAAAACATATGTCAGTTTCTTGCTATATGTGATCTTCAAAGCAGGACAAAGCAGCACCGGGCAATCAGTGAATGGCATATGCCACTCTTCACGTCAGGTATCGACAAAATTTCCTATCCGTTTTTTCTTTGGCAACCCTCAGATATTAATTCCCTTGGGATATTAATGAAATTTCCTATCCATGTTTTCTTTGGCAAACTTAAACTATGTATGTGTCAGACAGTTAACAGGGTCTCAAATGTGCCGACAATTGTAGTTAAACTTCTGGGACTTGGTGGCTATTCTACAACTTTCTCATGTGTGAGTGTCCGTCCCTAGTGGGCGGTTCAGTGTGGCCGGCCTGGAAAACATCCCCCAGGAGCTCTGCAGGGCCCCTCCCGTGCCACCCGGAGTGCGAACAGCAGAGCGGAGTGAGTGGGATCCACCTCCCACCTTCTCTGAGTTGCTCTGCCGAGCAGTCATTGGTTTCACTAAGTGGCGACTGTCAGCAGAGCACTAAATTAGGTTCTGTGAAAATTAATTTTTAATCCAACACCAGTATTTTATTTCTGGGAAGTTCCAGACTCACAGAAATCATCTTTCTTAGTGAAGGTGCAACCATACCTGGGGTCCGCGGCTGGCCTGGAGTGACTGGGACGCTGGCATGTTCTCCCACCGTCTCTGCGTCATTTCCTCTGATAAACGCCTGTAAAACTGTCACACACACACACACACAGATACACGCGGAGGGAGTCGGTCAGGTGGGGGCACCCTCGTAAAAGTCATTACTTCACATTTCTTTAACTGAAAGGTCTATTCAGTCACTTGCAACAAGGCTAGAATTTTCAGACATCAAAGAAAATCAAAGGAAGTTCTTTTCTTGGATCAACTTCAGAAAGAACAAAGAAAAAAGAAAGAGAAGGAACTGACCTTCTATATAAAGTGAGCTATTCTCAACAAAGAGATGAGTGACAGTGAAATAAATAGACTTACTTTAAACAATTCTGTGGATTGTTTTCAACCTATAGTGAAACAGACACAGTGCCAAGAAAAATATACAACCATTATCCATAAAGGAAGCAGAGAATAATCTGTCTAGTTAAAATGTGTAGTCAGAAACTGAGGTCAAAACATGCCTCTGCTCACAAAAAAAACCCACCCAAAACTGTATTTTTCGCCTCAGTGAAACCGACTTGAGTTGGTGACTTATGTGCCTGGGGCCTGCTGTGTGAAGAGCCCTGGGCGTGGAGCTGCAGAAAAAGGGAGTGTAAACAGCGTGTGGTACCCGCGGGGAGAGAAACTCTCTTGTAAGTGTCTAAGAACAGTTACACAGCAACTTATTAATCAGCAAACATGAACTATTATACTATGGGAGAAGCACTTAAGTGGTTATATTTGTGCAGAGTTTAAAGGGACAAAAGACCACCTGATTTAAGGCTGCCGAGCGTTTAGATGCCGACCGACCGAGGTCGATCACCACATCAGGGCGTTATTCTCCGTCCCTCCGCCTGGACTGCCCACACCACTGCCAACCTGGCGAGTGGCCCACCAGCGTGACTTAGCCTCCCTCCTCTCTCTCTCCGCTTTTGACTCTCACACGCTCCTGCTGTCCGTTCCCACTGTCATCCAAACTGCCCATTCTCTACTGACAAGACGTACGGCATCAGAAATGTTATTGTGAACCAGGTGAAGCCTGGTATGTTGCCTTCATCATATTAACAATGGAGAAACAATATTGTCTTCCATCCTATTAACAAACAACAAAAACACTAGGTCTGTCAGGAAAAAGTCCAGCCATTGTCAATATACCGAGAATGGTTTGCGAGTCATCAGTGTAACCTGGCAGCCACGGAGAGTGGACTGGAAAGCACATGCGTGAACAATGATGACTTCACTGTACTAGTCAGTGGGGGTGGTAGACACCACTGAGTGAGCATGTGTACTGTGTGGCCGTCGCATTCAAAATGACTAAGTGAGTAGAGCAACGAATCTGCATCCAATTTTGCATTAAGCTTCAACATTCCCCTCTGGAAAGTACTTGGATGATTCAGAAGGCCGCAGCTATGGGCAGCTGGTGTTTGGCAGCTTCATCAGAACAACATGCCCGCTCATGCATCACATCTCAGGCAGAGTTCTTTGGTGAAACATCAAATCACCCAGGTGACTCAGCCCCACTACAGCCCAGATTTGGTGCCCTGCAACTTCTGGCTTTCCCAAGACTCAAATCACCTTTGAAAGGGAAGAGATTTCAGACTGTTGACAAGACTCAGGAAAATACAACAGGGCAGCTGATGGTGATTGGGAGAACTGTGTGAGGTCCCAAGGTGCCTACTTTGAAGAGGACTGAGGTGTCATTGTCCTGAGTACAATGTTTCTTGTATCTTGCATCTTCTTCAATAAATGTCCCTATTTTTCATATTACATGACTGAATACCTTCTGGACAGACCCCGTATATTCAAGCACACATTTTGGTCCATTTTATTCACATAGAGACTTACCTCAATCTGGCCATGTTCCTTGAAGGAGAGTTTGATGTAGGAGTTCTTGCTGCTCTGGAAGGGGCCTGGCTCTTTGTTAGCAGGAGCTGGGTGAAGGTGAACCACTATTTTGGCACTAAAAAAAAGCAAATGTGATGTACCAAGTTGCCTTTCTAAAATCACTAATTCTATTTTCATAACCTTTCATCTATGTCAGGTCATGTTTAAAATTCATGTAGAAAAAGAATATTCTGAAAAGGATCCTTTTAAAGTTTGTATTAATTCACTATTAATGAAGCTCTCAAAGATCTCTCTACTTAACATGTACAAGCTATGAATGAAAAAGTTCAAGCATCTAGGTCCATAGAGTCAGTAAAATGTGGTTTTAGGAAATTGGCTGGAAATACACCGGAGGTGATTTACGATTCTGGTTTACGATTAGGGATTCCCCACCTTCAGAGTTCACCCCAGGGGTCACCAGGGGGCCGGTAATTTCTGCCAAAGCACACTACCTTCCTCAGGCGAAAACAAAATGTGAAAACTTATCTGTGTAAAACGGACCAGCGGACATTTCACTAAAACTCCATCCAAAACTAACATTGTATATTGTTATTTGGGGGAAATGCCGCTTGATCAGCAGCACGACCCAGAAGGATATTCAACAGCAAAAACAACTGGCAAAATGCGGCTGCGGCAGGAACACAAATCACCGTCGTCTTTACGGCTGCCGTTATTTTCTCTGCCACGAAAAACACCACCGCACCTGCTCAGTCTTACGTCCCTCTTCCTCCTTTTCCCCCAACTTGCCAAATAAACAATGTTCCATATTTGTTCAGTTTTGTCTTTTTTCCTAACTTGCTCAATAAACAATGTCCTACAAAGATCAGCAAAACCAAAAGAATTAGCCAAAATATTTTGCGTATCTAGCTTAAAGCTTTTTTATTTTTTATTTCATTATTATTATTGTTAAAGATTTTATTTATTTATTTTTTAGAGAGGGGAAGGGAGGGAGAAAGAGAGGGAGAGAAACATCAACGTGTGGTAGCCTCTCACACATCCCCCCATGGGAACCTGGCCGGCAACCCAGGCCTGTGCCCTGACTGGGAATCAAACCAGCAGCGCTTTGATTTGCAGGCCAGCACTCAACCACTGCGCCACACCAGCCAGGGTTGTTGTTTTTTTTTAATGGCCACACTACAGATTCACCCATCACTCAGTTTCCCTTTGTTTAAGCCCATATGGTTACCTAAATATCACTGCAAAGTTGAAATACCAGGTGTGGGGCCTCCCTAATGCCCCTATGTTTGGTTTGGTGAACTGGGACTGGTTTGTGAGGACGCTTCACCTAGTGTTTGCGGTGAAGCATACGTGCCCGGAGCAGACGAGCGTGCGAGCGAGCTCACAGGGCTGCTCGCAGGGTAGGTGGAATGATGAAACTATGGCACTTCGGAGGGGGTGAGTGGGCAAAAGCATGACATAATCTTTAAAATTGAAAATGCTGAGCCTTGCTGTCAGATTTTGTCAAAGGAAACCTAATGAAAAGCTAAAATATTATGATACACCATGACGTTTAAAAATCCCAAAGTCAGGGTAAAAGACCCATGCCCATTTCCTCACACACTCATTTCTTGGGTCATTCAATATCGTGTTTCATCAAGTTTGAAATCGACCAAATCAAAGAAGCATCTCGGGTTCAGAGATGTTAAAAGGTGAAAATATATTACATCCATCTTTAAATCAATGAGATATGGTAAATGCTTGCGGGGGAGGGGAGCCAGGAACTAAAGAGACTATTTAAGAGAAGTTAACCTGGCAAATTACCAAATTTCTCCTCACTGAAGATGCTCCAAAACAAGACACTATTGTGAAAGTAGTTATTTCTAGTATATTTGCTATACTTCGGATTTCCTGGGAACACAGCAGAGGAAAATTCAAATGATCTGCAACACCCTTGAAGTTTTACTTTGCAGAACTTCTACATAGTGAATATTATACACCTGAAACTGATACAATGTTGTATGCCAATTATACCTCAATCAAAAAGTAAAAGTTTTAAAAGAGAACACATAAGATGGGAAAAAGTGACAAGGGACAAAATATAAATTAGAGAAATAGCCTACTCTGAAAATATATACCTTACTAATCTTTTCAAAACATTGCTTGGCTGCTATTGTGTCAGTAAATGCCTTTTAGGCGAGCTGTAACATTACAATTAAGGCAGGCCTTGCATTTCCAGTGAGGTTCAACACATTTAATATCTACTGAAGTATCTAACTATGCTAAAGCTAAAGATGGGCCCATGTGGAAAAAAATTCCTTATCAGCAATATTTGTTCCTAAGTTGACCTCAGTTACATGCACTTAAAATATAAAATATAAAGAATTTTCGGTATACTTTTCATTTTAACTCGTGGTTTTAAACCAGGGCGGCCACAGCCCCTGGGGCTGCCTGTGACCGTCACATTTCAGGCTTGCCCTGGTCCAGTTGTAAACAGTGCTCCTATCGCTTATAAACGTCCCTGGCCGGACAATCTATTGCGACCCTCTGACACTGATTCCTCAAACATTCACAGTGAGAAACTCAATGATCAACTAGAAATAGGGGCAAAGGCAGCTCCTTTTCTCATTTCTGACTTTAAGTACAAAGTGATAAGGCACACAGACATTTAAAAGCAAGGTCTGTGGAAATGCACCCAACGACAACTGGACCACATTTATTTATGACAACCCAAGGACATTACAGCAAACCTTATTACTTGATTCACGCTTGAGGAAAGACTTTCGTTGACCCAGGAGTGTGAGGCGGGACAGTACCTCCTGAGAGGAACCCCTGGCCAAGGACTGTGACTTATAACGCCCCCAAACACCATCGTGAGATCCACGCCCACACACGCGGCCCTGGCACAGCAATACCCCGACTAAATTGATGACATCCGCTTGAATGCAAATGTATGTGGTGGACAAAAACTGTAAAATACGGACCTCACCTCTTCCCAATTCCAGCCGCCTGCTCTTCGATGAACACGATCTGGGCAAGAGGAACGGCCATGCAGCAGTCCTGGGGGGAGACGACAGAAGCCGCGGGTCACGGGACTGGTCAGGCACCCGCGGCTTACAGCGCTTCATGCGGTGCCAGGACCTCCCCGCCACTTAATCGTAAAAACGGTGAAAGCACTAGGTTACTCTATCCCCGAAATAAACGTAAGGAAAAACGGGATGAAAACAGCACCGTGGTAGCATTTTAGTGGAAGAACAGAAGAGGTTTAGAGACAGCTGTGACTGCCATTGACTTTATAGTAGGTGCCTCTTTTTAAAAGCAGTATTCGTATAAGACTTTTTACATGTAATACATCTTACATGAAAAAGAAAAGATAGAACAGATAAATCGAAACAGCTTTAAGGAGTGTTACTGATCTTTCTTCTTTATAATTTTCTCTACTTTACTCACCCACACACCATTTTTAACAGAAAATACTAATGTAGCTTTCCTTTATCAGTAAATTTTTTAAAAATTTAAAATTATTATATATGACTAGCATTCAATGGCTGGCTTAAAGATTTCTAAATTAGTCTCATTATATAATAATAAAAAGTTATACTAAGATTAATTTAAGACACACAGCTTTTTTCTTTTTTCTTTTTAAACATACAGTTTAAAGATATCTATCCCCCCAAAAAGAGTTCTTTCCTGAAAGTACATTTAAAAGAATTAGAGAACATTAATAGTTTGGGGCACGCATTATCCACAACAGAAATATCATCAATAAGGGGACAAAAAATTGGTTCCTGAGGAGCAAAAGGAGTCTTATGTTTTGCCATAGTTAGTGACCTTTCGAAGAACCTCAGTACAGTCAGCAGGGGTGTCCACCCTTTTGGCGGCTCTGGGCCACCCTGGAGGAAGAATTATCTCGGGCCACACATCAAATACACAAACACTAACGAAAACTGATGAGCAAAAAGAGGTTTTAAGTAAATTTACGATGTTGTGTTGGGCCGCATTCATAGCCATCCCAGGCGGCGTGCGGCCCGCAGGCTGCAGGTTAGACACCCCTGGCACGGATTATCCGTGGAATTAAAGTTTCATGGGGGGGGGGCACTATTATACAAATAACATAAAGGACATTGTTTATTTTACTGGTGACACTGAAATTTACTCCCAGACACACACTTTCTGGTTAAAGCTCTTTGGCATAAAGCTATCCGCTCTGTACACGTAACTTGCTCTCTCTTGCCAGAAACGAAGAAACGGGTTTCTCCTCCTGCCGAGGGACCTCCAGGCCGTCCTTCTCACTGTCCGTGTAGAAGTGCACACTTCCCAGCAAACCTGTCCTCCTGGTTCTCAACAGCAACCGGGAGAGCGGGCTGTGCTGAGCAGGAATGAGTCTTTTTAGGGGCCCCTGACCACTGATGGGAGGTTTTCCTGTTACACGTGGAACGTCAGGCACAGGGTAGGGTCCGACTGGGGTTTAAAAAGGAGTCAAGGGGAGTCTCAATTGGGTGACTCTGGACTTCTCTGGAGCTGAAGGAGCGACGGCACTAACCCTCTATCTGCACTCCATTTGGGGAGGCCGCAGGGCACGCACCGCCCTGACGACATTCTGCAAAGGAAGGTTCGTTGCAGGAAGGTTCTGTGTATAGTTTTGCCAGAAAGGGGAAACAGGAAAGAAACACTCCAGTGATTTAAAACCCAGAAACAGATGTGAAAAACGGGATCTTACATGATTTTTCTGATCTCTCCAAATCAGCCGGTGCGTACTAAGAAGGAGGGTCCCGGCGTCAAATTTTATCTAGAAAGGCAAGATCATCACAAAATATTAATAACATATCACTCCGTGAGCTCCAGTTTTTCTTCCTCAGAAACTACGCAGCAGTAAATTTTGGAAGGAGGCCTATCACAAATTAAAGAGAAGCAATGTTACACATTTCGTAAGTTTTATGTACAGCCTTGTTAAAATTGGGGGGAACCTGCAAACAGCCTAGGTGTGCAACACCGGGGGCGTTGGACAGGTGGGGTGGAGCGGGCTGCCTCCACACCCGGGACTCCGCGCAGAGACTGAAAAGAGTGGGGAGGCCGAGAGCCGTGCACTGCCACGGGACTCCAAGACACAGAGTTGGGGGGAAAGAAAGCAGCTTAGGGCGTATTACCCATGGTAGGTAGACAGGCAGACAGACAGATATAGATAGGTAGGTAGGTAGGTAGGTAGATAGACAGACAGATAGATATAGATGATAGATAAATAGATAGATAGATAGATATAATCTCCATATTCCCCAACCTACAGGCATACACACAGAAGTCGTAGAAAAAGCTCTACATGGACACTCAGTGACCCGTCAGCAATGACTATCTCAGAAAAATGTGAAGGAATGGGCAGAAGCAAAGGGCCCTTTTTCAAAGACTTCACAATTGATTGAATTTTCCGCATGAGATTGAATTCATGTATAACACTCATATAATTTTTAAAAATAATGTTTAAATACTCAGAAAATCCAGAAACAGACACAAACACAAAGTACGTGTAGGTGGAGACCCAACCAACGGCACCGGGCAAACAGGGCCGCCCAGCAGGAAAAAACGACAAACATAAAGTTGGATTCATACCGAACACACTGCATCAAAGTAAGTTCTAGATGGATCAAATCTCTGAGCTTGAAAAAAGGTAAAATTAGCCCTAACCGGTGTGGCTCAGCTGGCTGGGCATCATACCACAAAGCGAAAGGTCGTGGGTTTGATTCCCAGTCAGGGCATGTGCACGGGTTGTGGGTTCGGTCCTTGGTCAGGGCACATAGAGAGGCAACCAATGGATGTTTCTCTCTCACATCGATGTTTCTCTCCCTCTCTTTCTCCCTCCCTTCCCCTCTCTCTAAATATAAATATATAAAAGCTTTTTAAAAGATAAAACTATAAAAGCATTCCAAAACTCATGAGAGAATTTTAAAAATAATCTCAGAGTGGAGAAGTTCTTTCTAAGAAAAACGTAAAGCAATCAGCATTAGAGGAAAAGATTGATAAATCCAACATGTATGCCCACAAATTCTTCATGGCAAAACCCCCAAGGGCACAGGTAACAGGTTGGAAAAATAACTGTAACCGACATCAGAGATCAAGGGCTGATTTCCTTAAAATATAAAATATTCTTAGAAATCAGTAGGGAAATGGCTTGTAATCCATTAGAAAGAGGCAAAGGCCATTTTTAACAGAAGGTCTACAGAAAAGGGATGACAAATGACACATTAACAGATGCCCAACCTCACTGATAAGAAAAAGACAAATTAAGGGAACATCAGGATACCCCTTTCTTCCATGAGATTGGCAGGGCTCCAAGAGTCTGATGATACTGTGCTGGTGAATTGTGGGGGAATGAGCATTTGCACACGAGGAGGAAAGTGTGTTAAAATCTATACAAATACATGTATCCTTTAATTGAATCATTGCACTTCTAGGAATTTATCCCACAGGTGAATTCGCATGTGTGCACAATGACATACTACTGTCTCATGCGCTGCTGTTTGTTAGAAGCAAAAGGTAGGAAAGAATTTAAATGTCCATCAACAGGGAAATACACATTCACACGTAACATTGCGTACCTCTGAAATGTTTATAAATTAATTTTGTTAAAGCAAACATATGCGGAAACATTCTTTTATTTAAAAAGTCCCTGTGTAATAAAAACCCAACACTTCTGACATGAAACTTTAAAAATTATTTTTTAAAAGTAAGGTATGATGGTATTACCAATATCTTAATATTAGTAAGTATTAACAAATATGGTTAGTAAACTTTAATGGTAAGAAACCCATGAAACCGTGTAATTTAAATACACTCCGTGAGAGATCACTCAACAGCACAGAGCGATGACTACGAATTCCACGTTTTCCTGTGAATCGGAAGTCGAACATACATGCTGCTGTCACTGAGTTCCGAGCGGCTTCAAAGGTTTCGGTTAATCTTGTGTATGTAAAGCCAAATAACTGAGTTTAAGATATTTTTAAAATTGCTTTTTTTGACAACAAGATTTCCCTTTTCCAACATCAAATGTTTTATCAACGTAAGAATACCTGATGCTACATTGGAGCATGAGAGTTCGGACTAAGAAACCGTACCTTATTTTACCGAAACCCACACAGAAGGGTGTGAATTTAAAGGGGAGGCCAGGGTGTGTTCCGTTGCAATGACAATTAACAGGGTACAAATGTAAAAACATAAAACGTTGCTGCTCCAAGTGAAGAAGTTGTGTAACAGTTCCCTTCAGGGGTTCCCAGGGACTGTGAGCGGAACCTGATCGACAAGTTTAGGTTGGTTTGTTTCTAACACCAGAAAAATGTTAACTACTTAAAAGTTGATCTAACTTAGGCGTAGGGTGAATACGCTCATACCCGCTTTCGTTCTGTTTTTTAAAGATTTTTTCACTTTTATTGTATGTTTTTTCTTTACCGTTTATCATCCCCGTTTTATTTTTTTATTTAGCATGTTTTTCGGTTAATAACATACTGTTGAAAATCTGGAAACTATTTTTTAAATCTACAAAAGAAAATGGAATCACTCGATCATATTATGCACACACAATACACATATGTGATGTGAGCAAGCTCTGTCCAGAAAAAGCCCAGCCATTGTTAATGTAACAAGTATGGTTTGCTCGACATCAATGTCACCTGGCAGCCAGGGAGAGTGGCCTGGAACGCACATGTGTGAACAATGACGACTCCGCTGTACTAGTCAGTAGGGGTGGTGCATGCTGTTGAGTGAGCGTGTGTACTGTGTGGCTGTCGCATTCAACATGACTGAGCAAGTAGAGCAACAAATCTGCATCACATTTTGCTTAAACTTGAACATTCCTCCATGGAAACTACTCAGATGATTCAGAAGGCTGCAGCTATAGGCTGGTAACTGGCAGATTCATCACCACAACGTGCCCACTCATGCAACATGTCTCATGCAGATTTTTTGGCAAAACACAAAATCACCCAGGTGACTCAGCCCCTTTCTGCCCAGATTTGGTGCCCTTCGACTTCTGGCTTTTTCCAAAACTAAAATCACCGTTGAAAGGGAAGAGATTTCAGACCACCGATGAGATTCAGGAAAATATGACAGGGCAGCTGATGGTGATTGGGAGAACTGTGTGAGGTCCCAAGTTGCCTACTTTGAAGGGGACTGAGGTGTCATTGTCTTGTGTACAATGTTTCTTGTATCTTCTTCAGTAAATGTCTCTATTTTTCATATTACATGGCTGGACACCTTCTGGACAGACCTCATATATATATATGTGTGTGCATGTGTATAATCCTTAAATAAAATGAGGCCATATTTGTAGTTTTTAACATGCTTTTTCCACTTAGCAGCCTATCATTAGCAAATTCCTCATGCTGATTAGGACACGCCATATTTAATTAACCAATCCCTACAGTGGACATTCAGATTACTTCCAGTTGCTCTACATATCTAATATGTAACATAATATTGCTGAAATGAGCAACCTCATTCACTATATTTTTATGTACTTCTGATTATTTCCTAAGGGTAAATTCCTAAAAGTGAAAACAGCTAGATGAAAGAACAGAAATACTTTCTAAACCTTCTAGTATATGCTGCCAACTTGCCACTTTACATGCTACAAACCTTCTTAAAGTATTTTTTAAATTAGCTGAGGCTATAGTCCTGGCCAGGGGGCTCAGTGGTTCGGGGTGTTGTCCCATACACCAAAAGGTTGCGGGTTCGATCCCCAGTCGAGGTGCCTATGGGATGCAACGGATCTCTGTTGTTCACTCTGTCTCCCCCTTCCTCTCTCTCTAAAAATCAATATCTGTGAATAAGGATTAAAACAACAATTAGCTGCGGCTACAGAAGCTTCTGTGAACGGAAACAAAAGACCCATCTACACTGCTTACGGAAACAACAAATTACCCAGTGATAAAGGGCCCAAGAAAACTGTGACGGTATCAGTAAGCAAGCCCAGATTTACCCACCAGAGGCACCTGGCTGGCGGGGACAGCGCATCCATTCTAGCTCCACCCGTTACTACTGGCTGCGTGACCTGGGACGGGTCAGTTTTCTCACCTACCAGCTGAGGGTCTCAGAGCCTTCATCTTCCAGACAGTGGGCTACATCAAATGTCACAGAAAGAGTCTGGCTGGGGGGACGGCTGTGTTTCTGAAACACGGCATCGCCATGCGCAAAGTACAGGCCCTGGGAGTCTGATAGACACAGACTTAACTCCTGTGTCCCCTGATGCCTATGGGTCTTGGGCAAGTCACCTTCCCTCCGAGAGTTACTTTCCCCTTCAGTAAAATACTCACTTCACATGCCCACTGAGAGGATTAAATGAGATTGGACATGAAGCTCCTTGCACTGAACAGGTGCTCTAATTATTCCAGATTTTTGCTAAACGTGTATTTCACACTCATGAGGAGCCAGAAGACACAAGGGTGAGTAAGGACACTCCAAGAGCATCCCGCTGGTCTTCTAGACAGCCATGTGCGTGCCTGCCTGGGAAACGTGTCGGGAGGCACAGGCCTGAAGGCTACGTGGTCCAGGGAGCCAGTGAAAGATTTTGAAAGGGAACTCAATTAGGTCTGGAGGGTGATGTGCAGCTTCCGAGCATCTTCAGCCACCGAGGTCTGGAAGGCAGGACATAGGACTTTCCCCCAGCCTGGCCCTCGGTCATCATAGCAACAGCTCAGACTATTCCCAGCCCAGGGACCACCCAGTGCGCTGGCTCATCTTAGAGATCCACTTCAACTTCAAGGCACCCACACCCCACCCTCACCACCCCCAGGACTTACAATGGGTAAGAGAATTCCTGACTAGATCAAAGGGTCTCAACTAACTTTCTTAACCCTCCGATACCTACATCTACTTGTCTGCTAAAACAAGAAGCCAAAAATTTAAAGGGAAAACCAGAATTTGCTGGTTTAACAACAGTTTTTCACACACAGGTACTAACAGTTTTGATTAACAGTTTTGATTTTTTATTGTTTTAAATGTATCAAAGTTCCAGTAGGTGTCAGCAAGGTGTTCCTAATTTTCATGCTGGAATTAGACAGAACAGTGGAGGGCTGTGTTCTGCAAAAGCTCGACTCCCAGAGGGCATGTCTGCCCTGGTTGGGGTTCAGTTCTGAGTGCGGGGAGTCATCACACCCACTGCGGCTGGGCAGGCGCATCAGGCTGGGGCATCCTGTTTACAACAGTTCCAAAGGTGCCACCTTGCTTTAAAAAACAAAAACATCTTCCAGCCACTCCAACCAAGAGGTGCACACCCAATTTGAGACCAAGTTCATAACAGTGCTGAGGCGGCAAATGACTTAAAGAGACCTTGGCTCAATAATGGAGACATTATGCCAAGTGAAATAGGCCACATCAGAGAAAGACAAATACCGTGTGATTTTGCTCATTGGTGGAATGTGATGAACAAACTGGACTAATAAGGAAAATAGAGACAGACTTATAGATGGAGAGCAGGCTGACAGTTGTGGGGGAGGGGTTTGAGGGTGGAGGGATGGAGCAAAAAAAAAAAAAGACTCATGGACACAGACAACAGGATGGTGATGGGGGGAAGAGAGGGGGCGAATCTGGGAGTGGGTGTACGGGGAATAAATGGTGGTGAAAAAATACAGTAAAAAAAAAAAAAAAAAAAAAAAACCAGAAAACGCCCTAAGGGACGCAAGCGCCTGGATTCCCCCGCCCCCCATTCCCCGGGCAGCGGGAGGCCTCCAGCTGGCGTCCGCGCAGACCAGGCACAGCTACCGGAGGTATGCAAAGGTACAGAAGGAAGTTCCTTAACAGAACGAGGAAGGAGAAACAGCAAGTGAAACTTCTGGAAACTAAAAACGGGTGTTACATCTTTTTCTGTTTCCAGCTTAGACATTTCTTCCAGGAGAGGACGACAGTTGGCCGTCTGATGGAAGTCCCTGCAGAACCTTTCCTTCCAGCGACTATTTGTCTCTCTATTGGCAAACCCATCTCCAAAGGCTTGTGCTTGGATGACAAGGCACCGCCTACTACAGCTCTAGACAAAACAAAAGTCCTTTCTAAAGTAATTACAAAAAAAAAAAAAGCCTTTAGCTTTTTGGGGTTTCAAAGAGGCATTTCGTTTCAGAAACCCTTTCAAGCGATCCATCTGCAGCCCCGCCAGGCCGCGCCAGATCTCCGGCGTCGCCGGAAGGACCCACGGCACGGGGTACGGGGACTGGACTGCAGCCGCGTCCCAACAAAGGCGGGGCCGGCCAGAGCGGGCGTTCCGCCCGGATCCGGGTCTCAGATGCTGAGACCACCCAAAGTGGGCGCCGCCGCGATCGCGCCACGAACGCATACCGCAGCGCCCCTCTCGGCCCACGCAGGCTGGACCACCCAAAGGTGGATGTCGGGGGGCGGAGGGGAGCGGCCACGGTCCGCGCTCGCTGGGAACCGGGCCGGCGTCCAAGTCGGGCGCAGCGCTGCGCGGGCGCGGACGGCGCCGTGGAGGCCCGGCAGGCCGGCCCGACTGCGCGCCGGGGGCGGGGAGCGCGAGGCAGGGCCCGGCCGCGTGGGGCGGTCCTACCTTCTCCTCGCCGTCGTAGATGCGAACCCCGCGCTGCTGGATCACCAGGGTCTCGTTGATCTCCAGGAGGCCGCTGGTCCACACGAAGCGGTCCATGGTCTCTGCCCGGCCCGCCCCAGCTGCTCGCCTGCACCCCGGCTTGCGGACGGCTAGCGAGCTCTGGGTGGCCTGCGGCGCCCCCTGGCGGCGGGAGGGGAGGGAGCGGCAGGTGGGCGCTCTAGGGAGCGCGCGGGCCCGCGGCTCCCAGGGACTTGCAGCCGTGCTGGGAGCGCCCCCTGGCGGTCATTCGCCAATGGTCGGCGGAGACGCCCACTCTACCCCGTGCCGAGCTGGGGCACAAACCCAGACCATACAAGGGACTTTGATGGACCCTACACCGTTCCTTGGCCTTCCTTATTGTGCATCATTTCTGCGTATCTGTGCCGTCTTGTCAGTTTCCAGCATGTTGCCATGTTCGGTAAAGGTTGTAAATGATTTTTTCCCCCAAATTATATTTATGGCTTGAATTGTTTTTACACAACTGGAATGGAAACCCAGGGTCCTGATTTAACGTGTGATTTTGATTTAACTCGTAGCCCAAGCACTCTATTCCGTGTCTTCACAGCATGCCCTGTAAGCCTTAGCCCTTTCCCTTATAGTTATTAAACCCCTGAGGCAGCAAGAAACAGTGGTCAGGCCTTGACTCGAGGTACGTGCTTTATTAAGCTAAAGACCCGGTCATGGCCTGAGTGTATTTCAGCTCCTGAGCCCTAAAGGTGAAACACCCCCTAGCACATCCTCATGAAACCAAGCTGAGGGACACCACAGCTGACCTCAAGACCTGAAATAAGGATTTACTTCTCTTATCTCACTCTTTAAATTGTTTTACAATTACAGTTGATATTTAATATTATCTCATATGAGTTTCAGGTGTACAGCCACGTGGTTAGACATTAATGTAATTTACAAAGTGATCCCTCTGGTAAGTCTATACCCACTTAGCACCATGCACATAAGTTATGATAATTTTATTATTTTCCTTGTGCTGTACTTCACATCCCCATGACTATTTTGAAATTATAAATGTGTACCTCTTAATCCCTTCATCTTTTTCATCCAGCCGCCAACCACCCCTCCTATCCGGCAATCGTCAGTTTGCTTTCTGTATCTATGAGTCTGTTTCTCTTTGGTTTGTTCATTTATTTTGTTCATTAGATTCCACATATAAGTGAAATCATACGGTACTTGTCTTTCTCTGTCTGGCTTATTTTACTTAACATAATACCCTCTGGGTCCATCCATTTGTCACAAATGGTAAGATTCATTCTTTCTTTGGCCAAGTAATATTCCACTGTAGATACGTACCGCACAGCTCTACCTAACCATCCACTGATGGGCAGCTGGGTTGCTTCCATATGTTGGCTACTATAATTAATGCTGGTTACATGAGCACTTGAATGTATATTCCACTGCTTTGGGGTGAAATGCTCTACAAACACCAATGGAAAGCATCTGGCTTACTCTGTCATTTAAGGCGTCTCCTTTTTGGGTTTCTGTCTGGAAGACCTATCCATTGAGGACATGGCAGGGTGTTACAGTCCGCTACTGTAACTTTATTACTGTCAGTCTCTCCCTCTATGTCCATCGATATCTTATTTATACATTTAGGTGCTCCCATGTGGGGTGTGTAAGTGTTTACAAGGGTTACACCCTCTGGTTGGGCTGGTCCCTTTATCATTATGAAAGGACCTTCTTCATCTGTTATTACAGCCTCTGTTTTAAAGTCCAGTTTGTCTGATATTAAGTATTGTTCCCCCAGCTTTTTATATTTCATTTCCTTTTGCATGAAGTATCTTTTTCTATCCCTTTCAGTCTTTGTGTGTCTCGATCTGAAGTGCGTCTCTTGTAAACACCACATGTATGGGTCTTGTTTTCTTACCCACTCAGCTATCCTATGTCTTTGGTTGGAGCACTTAATCTATTACATTTAAAGCAATTATTGATAGGTATGGAGTTATTGCCATTTTATTATTTATAGTCATGTTCTTCCCTCCCCCCCGCCTTCTTCTTCTTAAAGAAGTCCCTTTAGCATTTCTTGTATCACTGGGTGTTTGCTGCTACCCTGTCTTCCGAATCACTGATTCAGTCCTCTGCTTCATCTAATGTGCTCTGGATTCCTTCTCAAGTATTCATTTTTAATTTTATGTGTTTTTTTCAATTACAGTTTACATTCACCATTATTCTGTACTAGTTTCAGATGTGCAGCAAAAGGGTTAGAAAATCATGCACTTTGCAGAGTGGTCCCCCCGATGCCTCCAGTACCCACCGGGCCCTGTACATAGCTATCTCCACACAGTGTATTCGTTTCAGTGATTGTGTTCTTCATTGCCGACTGGTCATTACTTTATGTCCTCTTTATGTTTAACTCTATCTTTATTGAGGTTCTAAGTTCCTTGAAAATCCTTACAACCAGTGTTTTGAACTCCGTGTTTGGTGGAATGCTTGCCTTCATTTCATTCAGTTTTTTCTGGAATTTTTTTTTGTCCTGTTCTTTCACGAGGGACATGTTTCTTTGTCTCCCCATTTGGGCTGTCTCTCTGTGTTTCTTTCTTTCTCTCTTTTTAAAGATTTTATTTATTTTTTAGAGAGGGGAAGTGAGGGAGAAAAAGAGGAAACACCAATGTGTTTCCTTCTTGACCTATCTGTGTGGCAGTGAAAACCACTAATTACTGAACACGTGCTCTCCCTGCAATGAATTCCTGAAGCCCCGAGGGGTCCCACCTCATCCCTAACTTGGAATGTCACGTGTGCCTCATGTTCTCTGTCCGTGAATCTCCAGGGTATATGGGGTCTCTGGCTCTCTCGTGTCTGTGGGACTTGTGTGTGCACAAAATCAAGTTTGATTTTCACTTGTCGTTCTGTCTCATATTGATTCGATTATTCACCAACCAAAAGAACCAGAGGTCAGAAGGGGCCCTTTGCTCTTCCCACACACTACTGTTCGTTTAAGTGGCTTATGATTACATTTGACGGTATAGATCAGTGTATGTGGGGTTCCCTCAACCCGAGCATGGCAGCCCCTTAGGATCTCACGTGGATGGACTGGCAGGTGTAGTTCCCATCAAGGGCATGTTACAAAGCCCTGTGCAAATGAACATGAAAACTTGATAGAATGGGTGTTGAGAGAACATGAACATTCCAATGAAATTTTAAAACCTGAAATTGAGTAAGTTATCAGAGAGGAATGAACAAACAAACAAACAAAAAGCACTTCAGGACCAAATAATTTCACAAGTGAATTCTTTTAAACCTTGACACAACAAATAATTATTTTCCCATCTAATCTTTTCCAGAGTACTAAGAAAGTTTCCGAATTCTTTTTATGGAGTCAGAAAAACTGATTCTAAAACCCAACAAAAATACTAGAAGAAAGTATAGAGACAGGGGTCATGCATAAGTATGAATGCAAAAATCTCATATAAAGTATTTGCAAAAAGAAATAAACAGAATAGTAAAAGAACGGTATAGCACAATTCGAATGGCATTTATCAAAGAAGTGCAAATACAATTCAACATTAGGAAATCTGTATTTAAAGTATAACCAATAGGTCAAAAAAGAAAGATTAAATAATTATCAAATAGTAAAAAGATATTTGACACAATTCAACATGCCTAATTTTAAAAATATCTTATACTTTCTTAACATATTAAGAACCTTGTCCAAAAACTGACTTGGGCACTAAATAGCAATTTCCTTCCTTCCTTCCTCTCTTTGAAGTTCCTTTAATTAGTTACATATAATTTACATACCATAAACATTTTTAAATACGCAATTTGATGAGTTTCAACTATAGTTGTAACCGCAATCACATAGAGAATATTTTCATCATCCAAAAAAGTTTCCTCTGGCCCCTTTGCATTCATTTCTCCCCCAACTTCTTGGCCTCTAAGAACCAGTGGTCTGCTTTTCATCACTATAATTTTGCCTTTTCTAGAATTTCATGTAAATGGAATCATAAGGATTGTAGTCCTTCATATCTGGCTTAAATGTAATCCACGTTTTTATGACTTGTCCAGTTGTTGCATTCCTCTGTATTTGTCCCTTTTTATAGCTGAATAGGAAGTAGTCAATTATATGGCTCCGTAACAATTCACGCAGTCGTCAGTTGGTGGAAAATTGGTTTTGTTTAGTGTGTGCATAGGCAGTTGTCCCAACACCATTTTTCGGAAAGATTATCCTTCTCCTCCATTGAGTTGTCTTAGAAACTTTGTAGAAAACTGACCGGCCATAGAGACTTGAGCATACAGGGTGTGGCAAACGGAGGTTTACAGTTGTTGGTATAGGAAATAATACAATAATAATAAAACAAGAATAACCTCCGTGTTTCCTGTGCTCACAACTGTAAACCTCTTTTTGCCCAGCCTATGTTTCTGGATCTCTACTGTAGCCTATTGATTTGTTGTTCTTTACACCAATGCCACACTGTCTTGATTGTTATGGCTTTATAACACATTTTGAAATCAGGTGGTGCTAGTGTTCCAACTTGGCTCTCTAACAGAATTGTTTTTCCTCTCTAGATCACTTCCATATCCATTTAAATTTCAGATTGCAATGTCCAGCTGTGGACGCGCTCAGACCTGGGCAAGGGAGGAAGAGATTGCATCCTCCTATCCCTGTTTTTAAAAAAACTTGCCTGAAACCACCCAGCCCAGGCTTAATTCAGTGGCCGGGCAGGGAGAGGAAATGTTATAGGTCCAATGCTTAAAACAAGAAAGGTACAGCCCAGGCAGAACTCCCTAAGTCTCCCCCATACCACCCTCAAAACGTGTCTGGCTCTGAATGATTTTTGTTTTGTGGACTGGGTGTTTGCTAGGCTTTGAGGAAGAGGATAGATATTTTAGATAAGAACTGAAAGATTATGCTAGCACCTTTAAACGCACACCCAAAATCTCTACAACAAACGCTATTTTTAACCTTATAGGAGGATTAAAAAGGAAGGCTCCATCCTCATTTTATCCCTTTCTCTTCCTCTCCTCATTTCTGCATCCGATGACTGCGTAGCACGAAAATAACTTACATCTTGCTGTAATTTCAGTTCCCCTTTGCAAGCTTTGTGGGCAAATAACTTCTGAGCCTGTCCACTCATCGGTAAGACAGGGGATGACGGCGACCTGCTTCAGGAGCTGTGATGCGGCCACAAGTACTGTTTATGAAAGGGAACTACACAGGCTCTCGGTGGGTGGCCGGTGCTTACAGACCCTTCCAGCTCCTTCCAGCTCCTTCCAGCTCCTTCCAGCTCCTCGGTGAACACGCCCACGTTAAATAAGCAACGCGGCCAAACAACCCTTTTCCAGTTCGACTTCCTCAACGGACTGTGGGCGTCTAAAGACTGGTCCCATCTGCTACTAGCAGGGACTCCGCAGGCACACTCCTACCGCGTCCCCAGTCCAAGCCGCAGCGCGTTGTTTTGGTTTGAAAACCGTGGAACCGTCCTACAGCAGCCCTAACAGAAACTAGGAGACGCTGGACGCGCCCAGGAAACCGTAGCTCAAGCCCCGCCCCCCTCTCCCATTGGCCTATTCAATTCACGCCAGCACCAATGGGCGGAGGCGACGGCGCGCCATCCAAAGACAGGCGCCTGCTGGCGTGGGACTGTGCGCGCTTGCTTCGGTCCCTGGCTGCGGAGCGCTCAAGGCGGAAACAGTTGCCCTACTTCGCTCTGCTATGAGCACCCCCGTGGTGCCGCGCGACCTGCAGCTTCCCCCGAGCCAGAGGGCCTAGTTCTCGTTCAGAGGTGAGGGCTGGGGTGGTGGGATCTGCGCCGGCGGCGAGGGGAACTGGGGCGGCGCGGGGGGCGGGGGGGGCCTCGAGCTCAACGGTCAGGACCGTGGGTCCGCAGACTCGCTTCAACCTTGGTTAGTTGTGTGAGACCCCGAACGGGTCCCCTGGCCGCGCGCAGCTGCAGTCCTGATGGAGTGGGGCCCGCGCCGTGGCGGTAATTTGCGGGTTGTGCACTTCGCGCGCCGTCTTTACTGGCCGGCGTGGGTCACTGGAGGCAGAGAAGGGCAGAAACGCGCTGCGTTTATCCAGGGGCGTGTGCGGGCCTCCGGACGGAACCGGCGTCGGGGGCCGGGGGCCGCCTGCATCGCGCGGGGAACGGAATGCGTCCGCGCGGGGCGGCCCCACCTTCTGAGTTGGAGCAGAAGTTCTGGAGAGCTGGGGTGTCTCCTCTGATGCTAACTCTTTAACGCCCCCCCCCCATTATGGAAATCTGGGGTTGGCCAGGTCTTCGGAAGTAATACTGTTGTTTCTTTGGCCTACAAATGAGAAAACAGAACAAAGACAATCTCGTCCAGCTCAATTCTGGTAAATGAGGCTGAACTTGGAGTCTAGTATCTTCATCTCTGCCATTTGATTTCCGAAAGCTTGGCTTTCAGGAACCGTTGCTGACAGTGCTGTTCTCCAGATGCTTCACTGTGAGACAGTGGGTAATGGGAGTCTTGTGCAGCGTGGTTGCGGGACCTTTTATAGCAACGGTCTTGTAAAAATGGGGTTATTTCCCAAAGGCAGTACTGCATTGGGCAAAATTCAGTTACACACTAGATGATGTTAAGTTGGGCATTTGTCGAAGTAAAATCTTCACTTAGTCAGTATTTACTTGATGTTATTACTGTAACTAATGTTGACCTGTAGCTCTTTTATTATTTAGAGCAAAGAAAGCAAAAACTCAAGGAACATATGTTGAAAAGGAAAACTTTTTTTGCATGCAAACAGGAAAATCAGATATTATCCAGGTGAGGTCAAAAAATATTTTTTTTAAATTTCTGATCTGTAAACTTAACATCAGTTCAGAGCTGTCCAATAAAAATGGAATGTGAGCCACTTAATGTAATTAAAAGTTTTCTAGCAGCCACATTTTAAAAGTTCTTTTTTTTTAATGAAATGATATATACAACATCCGATTTAATGTAACATGTCCCTGCGTTGTCATTTCAGCCTGTGACACTTTAAAAATGGAGACACTTCACGTTCTTTTTGGTACTAAGCTTTCCACACTCTCAGCACACCAGTTTGGACTGGCCGATCGGAAGTGCGGAGTAGCCACATGTGACTTAGTGGCCCCGTACTGGATTGATTGCCCAGCATTAGACCATCATTTCTATGTAAACTAATTCACCCTCCAAGAGGAAACAATTTTAAAGCAAAATGTGTATTTTTACCAAAATACTGACTTAAGGTTTATACAGTGCTACAAAGGCCAGTCTTTGTATAATTTATCAAGGTTTTAGTCAGAGCCCACGTGTGTGGTAAGGGGAGTGTTGATCTTTGGGAATTGGCCCTGCTAAATGTTTGAAAATCATTTGTTATTAGTCTCAGTCTTCTATAGGAATATACTTGTACTGTTTTGTTAAAGTTTTAAAAATAGTGCATGGTTGTGATGAAAACAAAAACCTGCACAAGTATAAACAGCAGAAAGTGAAAAGGTCCCCCCACCCTCGCCCTCTGGAGGTAATGCTGGTAACCCCCCAGGCTCTTTCTGTGCAGTCTGAGCCAGTGGGCTGTAGAGGGAGGGCTAAGGACCGGCGGGGTGTGTGAGCCTGCCTCTGCACCTGTAAACCTCGGGGGGCTGCAGGGCCCTTGGGCCCGTTTACTTACATTAAATGGTAAAAAGTGGTACGTGCTCCGCACGTACACAGGCTGAGAGAGAATGCAAATGATAGCGCCGCTGGGGTAGCATGTCCGCAGTGGGCAAAGCTGGGTAAAGACCGTGTGGGTGTTCTGTGAACTGTTTCTGATTTTTCAACTTTATGTAAGTCTGGCATTATTTCCAATTCAAAGTTTTTTTAACTTTACATTTATAAGTTTTACTTTGGAATAAACATTTTCATAAATCCCACAGTTCCTTTTTTAAACCATCCCCCCCAAAAAACTTTTTTTTTTTTGATCTGCATAACTGAGTGGACAATGATACCATATATTGGGATGGGGAAGACCGAGGGCAGAGTGGGGGAATTAGGGGTTCTGTTTTGACCGTGTTAAATTTGAGGCCCCAATAAGGCATCGAAGGGGAGATGCCAAATAGTTACGTGTCTGAAGTTCGAGGGTGAAATTGGGACTGGACGTACAAACTTGGGAATTGTCTGTGCGTAAACCGTATTTGTTTAAAACCCAGGGGTAGGACGAGATTACTAGAGAATAGGCAAAGGGAATGTTAATTCAAATAAGACAGTGACTCAACTTCTTACTTAAATAAAGACTCCCACTGGGTCGTGGGGTCTATAATGATCTTATACACAATCCGAAGAAAAGAAAACTCTGAAACTTTTTCTGGCTTCACCAAGAAACCTCACAAGTACCATATTTACTCATTTCGGAAAACAAATGCCAATGTAAATACTACTTGAACAACAAATTATAAAATAGACAACCAGTCAGTTGCAGCTTCTTAAAATTGAGTTCTTTTTTACAGTCTTTAGTGAGGTATTTTAAGATCTTTTGTTAAGGTAGCCCGTCTGCAGGCAACACTATCATAGCAAGATGGAACAGGACCATATGTTTTCATTTAAGCCTCCACACTGGACAGGTGACTAAGGGAGGTTCGAGTTGAGGTTGACATGCAGTAATGGTTTCAGGTGTACAGCGTAGGGCTTGGACATGTTTATACGATAGGAAATGGTCACCACGATGGGCTGGTCATGCCCCTTGATCCCCTGACCAGTGCTGTCTGTCTTCCCTCCGGCCTGCCCTCTGGCAGCCACCAGCTTGTTCCCCGTGTCTGAGTCTGCGCCTGTCCATCCGAGGATTTTAGTTAGCAGTTAGAAAGGCCGGTGAGAAAGGTCAAGACTAAGGACTGAAGTTCTGTCAGCACTGACAGAAAAAGGGGAGACCCTGAGAAATACAAAGCTAAAAGAAAAAGGCAGAAGAGTTTAAAATTGGAGAGTGGCCTTGAGCCCCAGCGATGGCAGGAAGAAGAGACTGGAAAGAAGTGGACCAGTGAGGCCGGGGAGGGAGAAGGCACTGGGGTCCAGAGGGAGCCAGGGGAGGAAGGTGTTGTGAAGAAAGAATGACTGTCTGTGTCCAGGGCGGTGGAATGCTGAGCAACGTGGAAGTGGGTGCCATTAGGAGAGCAGTGGGGACACGTCCCTGACGGGCACAGAGGAGGAAACGGGCCGTGGGGACGTGGGGACAGCGCAGAGAGGCCCCTTCCGTTGGAGCAGAGTTTTGCTGTACAAAGAAACGAGGCAGGTGCTGGAAGGGACTGTGAAGTTGAAGGCTTTAATGAGACATGATACGCAGTGTTTCTGTGCTGACGGGAATGACCGAGCAGCGGGACAAGTTAATGATGCAGAAGAATAAGCAAATGATCACAGGGACCGAGTCTCTGAGTGGACAGAGGGAGAGCACAGACGGAGAGTCGTACCTTGGACAGCACGGTGGCAGTCTGTGCGTTAGACGGGAGGGGAGCAGAGTGTGGGGTACGGAGGCAGATAGGCTCGCAGTCTTCGGTGGGGAAACACAGGCTAATTCCTACTAAGATTGCTTCGATTTCCTCAGTGAGATAACGTCACAGTGTACTGTAAGCCCAGAATTGATAGAAGCTGAGGTCGATAAATACCTTTATTAGTGAAGGTACCACCTTGGGAGGCACCTGGCAGGTTGACCCTGAGCATCAAACCCCGCCACGCTAGGCCACAGGCCAGGAAAACAGGAGGAGTGTCGGCCACTACAGTAGTGAGTACAGGAGCTTAACCCTGGGAGACGTCGCTGTGCCCTGGGTGACTGGCAAGGCCTGGAAGGAATGGGAAGCCCCTCCACTCGCATATCTAGCTACCACGATGCCCTGTTCAGTAGCACATTCGGGCCCTTCTCTGCCATCGTTGCAAATGTGTGGTGCAAGGCATGTTGAGTTCTGCCTCTTCTCCAAGCGGACTGAGCAAATAGATGTGAAAGTCACCATAACCAAAATGCACAACTAGATAGGAAATTTTGTTGATGCTAAAGCGAACATTTTTTTTTGCATTTTAATATCTCTGAGCTTGGGGTCTGTCTTAGAATCAGTGACATCCAACTGACCCTGTGTTTCCCTTGCGTCACTTGCCGAGAGATTCTCACGGCCGGTGCTGACAGTGTGCGTGTGTGAAACGGAGTTGAAGTCAGATGCATGAGGAGGAATGCTTCGGATATGTACGCAAATGCACTGCCGTGTAGAAACTAAAGTCCGTGTTCTTAATAATCAAGCTATGAGTGTGTGTATGGAAAATTCTAGATTCTTTTTGAGAAGACTTTAAAAAATTTTTTTCAATATGTCTGTTACCAACTAGTTAAAATGAAAACTAACCAGAGAAAGTGCTGCTTAACAAAGGTTTTGAAGACTGGTTTGAATGGCTAGGACAGAGTCGGTTAGAATGAGATTATCGAGTGTTCACATATTCCGTGGGGGGAGGATGTTAAGATTTTAAAGATGTCTTTAAATTCCTCAGCCATCTTGTTTGCACCATTTAATCACCCTATAATAAAAGTTTTGCTTAAAACAAATAAATCTCTTGATTCTTACTTCAGTTTAAAATTATAAAGTCAAGTAATTGTTAATATTCTTTCACCCCTTCCCACCACCCCCAATTTTTTTTTCTTTTTCAAGTAGTGGAAACCAGAGAGTGATGGCATCTGAGGGTCAGGTCCAAGAAGAGACAAAAGTTCTGAAACTTAAGACAAATATGGTAAGATAAGGACATAGTCCTCAAAACTGTCCCTTTCCCCTATTTTCCTTTCCTAACCTCATTTTGAAAGAAGTAAGTTCTGAAATAACTGATTTGTCTCAAATATAACTCTTTTAGGCTGATAAAGAAAATGTCCATAGACCTACAAAGAGCAAAAGTAATATAACAGTGGAGAAAAACTGTATTCCATTAAAATCTTCTAATGAATTAACCAATTCAACTATAGCAATTGATACACAAAACCTGGAGAATAATAATGAAACTCTACAGTCGTTACCAAGTAAGGATGAGCCCCAAGGCAAACGTATGACATTTAGCCGAGCGTTTCACATTAAAAACAATAATAAAAAGAAAGAGGTGAGTACAGAGAAACCAAAGCAAGATGCTAACATACTCAAGAAACCTGTGCTTGGGTCCTATCGTGGCCAGATTGTTCAGTCTAAGGTTAATTCATTCAGAAAACCTGTCCAAGCCAAAGATGAGAGTTCTGCAATGACAAAGAAACTTTCGACCACTGTCCCCAAAGCCACAAAACCCCAGCCTGCAAACACCAGCTGGGTTCCAGTGAAAAGTCACAGAACCTCAGCTGTGACAGCTGCCACTAAATCTGTGAGCACTACGTCTCAGAACCAACAACTTCTGCGTCCTCCCATCAGAAGTCACAGCAGTAATACCCAGGACTCCCTGAAACACGGCGTCAGTAGAGCCTCTGCCCACGTAACAATTCGGAAGGGGTCTCGTGACAAAGAATTACTGCAATCAAATCCAGTTTTATCCAGTGTCAAAACCAGTTCTTCTCAGGAAGGGAAAGGAAATAAGACACTGTCCAGAAGCATCACAGCTGAAATTATAGCCAGGCCTGCTTCATCGTCTAATACTAATGCCAAACGGGTGGAGAAGGCAAAAACCACCGACCAGCAGCGCAGACACACTATAGCAAAAGCAACTATCGATAGTAGATCGGCTCAGCCCAAAGAGACCGCGGAAGAGAGAAGGTGAGTAGACGTGATTGCACTAGCTTCATTTTCAATAGAGTACCACTTCTGAATTTGGTTTATAATTTCCTGGAATGTATGAGAATTTTGTGTGTGTGTGTTCTCTATTATCATATGCAGACAGATTTAAGCAAAGTTGTAAGTGGAACAGTATGGCCTGAGTTACTGTGTTTGAATGTGTTTTATTAGGTTTTATATGACATGAGTTAAAATGCGTAATAAAATTGGGGAAGATTTTATAACCTGTCCCTTTAAAAATTCATTCCTGTGTCTTTGAGCATGTAATTAACACTGATGTGTTTAATGTTTTTTCCTTCCAATTTGTGGACTGTGTGTGGCCGCTAGCACGGAACTCCTTAAAGACCTGAACGAGTTTCAGATTTCCCTCTGATGGTGCTCTCAGGGTACCACAGTAACGTGTATGTACTGCTTCCCTCTGCAGGGCGCGCCTGAGCGAGTGGAGGGCAAGCAGAGGAAGAACCCTGAAAAGGCCTCCCAGCTCAGCAGCTGCCCAGCCTTCGTCTGAAGAGCCGAGTGAAAAGGCGGTGGGGTCCTTCTGGACCACCATGGCAGAGGAAGATGAGCAAAGACTGTTCACTGAAAAAGTAAACAGGACATTTTCTGAATGTCTGAACCTGATTAATGAGGTAAAGTCTTACGTTTGTATAGTCGCTTATAGTTTGCAGATTACCTCCGTAAATGTTATCCCCTTAAACTACGTTGTAGGTCTTTTTTGACCAAGTCAGTGGTGTTACGTAGACTTACTGATGATAATTGTGAGATTATTTCTCTCTAGCTTTTAACGGGCTGCATTTTCATTGAGTTCATAGAAATACTGATATATCAAAGGGATAGATATTTTTTTACTTGAGTTGTGAAGATTGTATTCCTCTATGATGTTAATAATTTACCAAAGACTAGCAATACAGATTAGTGAGTCATTATCACAAGTTAAATTCAAGTTGATTAAAATATTTGCAAGCACTCCCATCAATCTTAACCAACATCGTTCTGGTCTTGAACTCACTGTAATTTTACTGTTTGGACGAAAATTTGACAGGCTATCGTAATTAACTCCAGAATGTTTTCTTTATTTCCTGACTACTCTGTAATCTTGCGTTGGTCACACACCGCTGATAAGCTCCAGAGCGAGACTGAGCACACGGAGTGTGATGTCAGACCCTCCTTAGTCTTTGTGAGCATCTGTACACTTTTCGCAGTTCTGAGGACCAGTGAGAATCACCGTCAGCAAAACCGATTGAATTCTTGCTTCTGCTTAGCTGGAGTTTTTTACTGACACTAGAATTTTTCTGGCCTACTACTAGACTGTATGTAACTCTTACTTACATAAACCATTACAGATTTGTTTAACCTTAGTAACAAACCCTGTCAAATACAATTTTAAAACCTGTAAGCTATTTTTACTCATAAGCATTTGGTGGGTACAAAAATATCTAAATAATTAACAGATGGAATCTGCAATATGTAAGAGGATAAACATAAAGACCAAGTAGAGTGTTAGTCGTTTTTTTGCTAATATTTTTCCCAACTATGATTTTCTTGTGCCTTGTATTTATGCCTGATATGCATCTTACTAACCATTCAGAGTAAGTTTGGGGTAAGAAGCATGATAGTGAATATTCTAATGAATTTTTCTGACACCTTTTTTTCTCACTGATCTTGATTGTAATGAGTTTAAATTAAGTTCATACGTTCTAGGCTAAAAGATACTACTCGCTTCATTTCTTGCTATTTTAGGGATGCCCAAAAGAAGAAATACTGGGCACACTGAATGACCTGGTTAAAAATATTCCAGACGCCAAAAAACTGGTTAGATACTGGATATGCCTTGCACGCGTCGAACCGCTCACCAGCCCTATAGAAAATATTATCTCCATCTATGAAAAGGCCATTCTGGCAGGAGCTCAGGTGAGATTAAAACTTACCGATGTTTGCTTATTACAGTGTAAATTATTCAGAATTATGTGGGACACAGCACAGCATAACTTATAAATTGTGGTTATATATCTAGAAGTAATGAATGTTTAAAGGCCACAAGAATTGCATATTATAAAAGCTGTCTCTTAACCGCTAATATTTGCCCACATCCTAGGAATAATTAGACCTCAGAACATGGATGTGCTGTGGCTGAAATGGACATTTTATGCAATGTGCTGGGAGAAATACTTTAGCACAACTTGTCATTTTGCACCTTTCCTAGTTGAGAAATCTATTGGGGAATTGAATTTTAATATTAACATGTATTTATAAATTATTTACAATGAGTTTTTAAACATTCTTCATTTTAACCTTTCCTTAAGAAAGGTCTACTCATAATAGTCTCAGCAAAGCCAACAGATGCTATTTGACCTTGCACCTGCGTGGGAAAGCAAGTATTCGGTAGATGGTCTCTCGGTGGCTGTTACGTGTAAACACTTTGCTGAAGGGTAATTGTGTTAGGCAGAATCCCACCTGCAAGGGCGGGGTAGGTCCCTACTGCCTGGAAGCAGACGGGTGCTACTTACGGCAGCGTATGGCGGTGTGGCTAGGATGGTAGCCGGAGCTAAGGGTTTGCATAGAGCAGTGGGGTAAAGAGGAAGGTGTGAGCCTGGGCAGAAGTTGGAAAGCAAGGACCAAAATTAGCCCAGGAAATTGAAAGCAGGATGGGCGAGTAGCTTAGGACTAAGTTACAGAGCTAAGAATAAGAGCCAGAGCATCCCACTTATGTAACATCTTGAACATGCCGCGTGAGCGGGCGTGGTAGTTCACAGGAACTCGGGAAGTGTGTGTAATATCTGGCTTACAGTGAACACTTAAGTGGGCTATTCAAAGATGCATTTAATACCATGCGAAACAAAATATAACCGTGCACTTGAATGTTGGAGAAAAGGAGTAAACTATACTTAACACAAATGTCAGTATAATCAGCTCTTCAGTAGATCTTAATAACGTTAATTTGCTACCTGTTTACGAACTTTGTTTACACCAGGCAAGCAGCAGGAGTTACCCAAGGCTGAAGAAAAATTATGGGGGAAACCTTAAACTGATGAAATTCTATCCCTTAAGTTCATTATTATTTTATAAATTGAAAAAGACAGTCGTTTTTCCAATGTGAGTGGCAAAATAAGTGGTCTAAGAACCCCTGCCTTGTTTTAAAACACAAACTTAATCTCTGCATACAACATAGTGCCTTAGAATATGAAACTAATATGTGTCTGCTTCTTTATTTATAAACCAAGCCGATTGAAGAAATGCGACACGCAGTTGTAGATATTCTAACAATGAAGGGTCAAGGAAAAGTTAAACTTGGTAAGTTAGTTTCTTTTGTCTCCTTGAAGTGAATTGTGACTTTATTAAATTTCTTTGCTGAATTATTTTTATTTTACCATTTAAAATTTTTTTAAATATGTAGGTTGATCTTTCCTCATACTTCTGTTGATGTACTCTGGGATTCAGCTTCGTGTAGTACAAAGAATTTTAAGTAGGAGGTCTCCTTCAAAGCCCAGATTTGTCACTGAGTGTCTGTGGAAGGTACCGCTGCAGACCGGAATTTCCTGTTTTAAGATCGAGGCAGTTTACTAGACAAAGAACACGTATGAATGACCCACAGTCATGGACAACAGTGTGGGAACTGTCTGGGAGTGGTGGGGGCGGGGAGGGCAGAGGTGGGCAAAGGGAGGGGAATTAGGACAACTGTAATAGAATAACAATAAAAAAAGTTTTAATTTAAAAAGTTTGATGCAGTTTGAGTAGATGGCCTCTAGAGAGACTTCCTGCCTATTAGATTCTGTGGTGTGTTCTGTGCTATAGAGAAGCCCGTGTAGGAATTCTCTTTGCTAGGAGGAGTAGACGGAGAAGACAGAGGAGATTCCGTAACTGTTAGGTATATAAAATGTAAACATTTTCTAGATTCAGATACAGGCTGTGCCAATTACTATGAATGTTTGCAAGAAATTTAACCCCTTAGCTGTAAAACGGAATAATGTTATCTTCCTCGAGATTCTTGGGACCATTGAATGAAAGGATGGAAGGGTAGGCGGAAGTGGGTTTGTAGTTGTGAGTACACGATCACACCCTGGCGCACGTCGGGAGTTCATTGAACTTTAACCATCACTGACATTAACTAGCTCGGATGAGAGGAGAAATCACGACCTGTGAGTGGGAGCTAATCCGTTCTTTGTTTAGAGCAATTTCTGATTTTTCACTATAGCTCTGTGTCAGCCTATCAGAAATATTTGAGCACCTATTTTACTCCATCATTGCTTGTATCGGGTTATTTTCTTTTGATTAATTTGATTAAAAGTGTCAGTTTGAACTTTTTAAGGCTCCTGATATATGCTGCTACATTGCTTTCTAAAAAATAACCTTACTTTCAAGTAAAAGTAAAGATCATACTGAAATCCCAAGTGTGTTATACACGTTTTGGCTACATGTTTCCTAAAAACTATTCAAGGAGGTTAAGGTGCGTACGGCCGCCTGTGTGCGGGGGCATCGCATGCTGGCACTGCGCTTGGTTCGACAGTGGGTATTCCAGTTTCCGGTTGCTGCTAACATGCCCCCAAGGGAACATGCAGAAGATGCATGTGATCTGATCTTACTGGGTACCGTTAGTGAAGGAGCTTGGGAAGGCATGGTCAGGGAACAGGAGGAGACACAGGGAAGTCTGCTGTCCACGAACAAAAGGAGCAAACTCTGAGAACAACCCAGCCTGGCTAAATGGGTGAAGGGGCCCACAGGCGTAAACCGCTGGCTGTAAAGTACACTAGCCGTGGGGGTGACGCGCAGCGTGGTCACTGCAGTTGACACTGTACTGCATGTTTGAAAGGTGCTAAGGGAGTAGATGCTAAAGGTTCCATCACTAGAAAAAGCTGATTTTGTAACTACGGGGACAGATGTTAACCGGACTTACTGCAGTGGTGATTTCACAATTGTGTAAGTGCTGAATCATTATACTGTACACCTGAATCCAATAAAATGTTATATTTCAATTACACCTTTGTTTTAAAGAAAATTAATAAAAAGAATAATCCTGTGTCTTACACGCTAAAGACAGCAAATTAGAAATAAGAATTTCATTTTAAAAGCCTTATTATTCTCACTGGCTCTAGAGATAGGTAGAAAGAGAAAACAGTATTTGAATCCTATCCAGTTCTCTGTCCTATTTGTCCTTAGTGGAATAGGACTCGTTGGCGGGATCTTTTCTAGCAGGTAGAATGTCCGTCTGGATGGAAGGAGAAGTGCCGTCAGCAAACCCTGGGCTCTCTGCAGTAATAAGAGAGACGGCACCGCTTGTGCCTCTGACACCTGGGTCCCAGTGTTCCCTAAGCGTCGTCTTCCCTTTGGCTCCCTTTCTCAGTGACTGCCACCGTCCACTTCTCCACAGGAGAAATCTTGGGATCCTGTTTCACTCCCTCTTCCCCTCATCCTTGCCCCTGTTCCTGAGTCAGTCAAGTTCAGTTTAAATCCGTAAGCGTCTCTGAAAGTCCACCTGTTTCTCTTCGTCCTTACCCTTACTCCTCTCACCGCCTGGCCCGCCACCCGTTCCCGCACTGCAGCAGTGGTCCCCCGACTTGCCGGCCCCTCTTGCCCTAATCCGCTCCCCACACTGTGATCAAAGTGCCCCCGCTCCCCTGCTTGAATTCCTGCCTCCCGCCTCTTGGCACTCTCCCACTCCTTCGCATCCCTGAACTTCTTTCTGTACTTTTCTTCTTTTCCTGGAAGGGGCTGTACTACCTGTCTTGCTTCTGAGTCTATCCAAGCCAGTCTTCTACTCCTCACAATTCTGCTGTATCCTTTAGACCTCAGTTCAAAGGTCTTCTTGGGGGGTAGCCTTCCCTTTCTTCCCCACCCAGCTAGATTAGATGCACCTGTTTGTGCTCCCTGTTTCATCTCTGTACAGTAATTAATGCACTTGAGTGCTTGTTTGTCTTGTCTTTTAAACTGTCAACTGGATGGACAGGGCCAGTGTCTGAGCTCCCTCAGCGGCGTATCCCCGTGCCTGGCATATGTCAAGCACGTGAATAGATACCTGCTGAGTTAAAGCAGCCCTGTCCCCCCTCCCCACTTCAACGTCGTTTCACTAGAAGAACCACAGTTAGCATATCACGTAACTGAGACTTAGTAAAAGTCTCTAATAGTTCCTCATAATCAAATCTAGAGGTCTTTCCAGCTGGATGGATTTGCCAGATGTCTCACGAGTATTTTACATCTAATAAATACACTGAACCTTGTCTTTCCTCATACCACCATGTCTTCCTCCCAGAAAAAGAAAAAAATTTTTCCTCTGTCATTAAAGACTCCAAAGTAAGAAACTTTTGAAGGGATGCCCCTTACACGTACACACATTCAGACATACACATGCATTCACTTACTAACTCCCAGCTCAGAAATAACTCTTACCTCAGGCTCTTCCTTCTTCCCGCCCTGCTCACACCAGTATAGCAGCTGTGTCTTCTCACCACCACAGGTTCAAAACCACCCTTCATTGTGACCAAACCTAACTGTAGCTCCGTCTCGCGGTGAATTTTTTTCTTTTTGCCAAACTTACTGCATATGAAGTTCATTATACTCGACCCTTCCCACCTTTCTGAATTCATCACCTCCGTACATCCTGACCTTGGTCCTCACTTAATATTCTGAACACACTGGCCCTTTAATGTTGTCTTAATTTTCTCTTTTTTTTTTAACTTCATACCGAGATTATCTTCCTTGGTCTTATCAGGTATTCATTTTTCAAGACCCAGCTTACGTGTCACTTGCGAAGTCTTCCCTAGCCATCTCCCTGTCCCACAAGCCAAGTTAGATGTTCCTGTTTATGGGTTCTTAACTCCTTTATAACCTTTTTATTGTTTTATACTTATCTTCAAGCGTGTTTCTTCCGTGGAATGTGAACTTCTTAAAGGACGGGTGATTTCATTGTTACATTTGTATCTATAGCCCTGCACACAGGTGTTAGTAAATAGTGCTAAACAGTTATTGACAGCCTTTGCTTAGGGAAAGTAATGGTTAGGAGAGGGCTTGGTTCTTTTACTTTGAACATCTGGCTCACTGTGAATAACATTCATGTCTTCTGATTTTGGTTTTCAAATTTGACCAAAAGCATAACCTATACATGTATTCCTATAGGAGGAAACTTGGAGGAGGCTTGTGCAACCAAGGAACCAGTCCAGGAAGTCAGCCCTGGAGATGCTGGTGTTCATGCGGAGCCAGGAAACCCTGAAATGGAAAGTAAACATCACAGGAGTGTGGCATTTCAAGACGGTGAGAAAGAGCAAGTCGACAAAGCCAAAGGTCCAACCAGTGGTGTTAAAACCCCCAATACAGAAACTAGGAATAGTTGCTTAATTAAATATAATGTGTCCACTACACCATACTTGCAAAGGTAAGCTTTTAAAATGCAATGGGCTATGATTTACGCTTAGGATTAATAAACATGGTCGTTTAAAGTCTTTAAGGTAGCTTTCGGATAGAACTGTTTGTTAATAGAAGGGTTTCAAACAAATTGGATGTCATTGGGCCATCACCTTTTAAATACTGTATTTGCTTGCTTTTCCTCAAATACTGCTACTTTGAAAAAGGAAATTTTTATGTCACTTTATTTAATTGCTGTTTGTGTATTATTGGTAACAGTAAGTTTTTGAAATTCAAAAGTTAGCCACTTCTACAGATATTTGCGTATCGATTGTGCATAAGCCGTAACAAATTTGGAAAAGGAAAAGTTCCTTATTTCAAGGAGCTTGCAGTGCACCCCTCTCTGAGATAAACAGTCACATGGTTATACAGTCATGGGTCGATAAGTGGCATCAAAATGCACAGTAAAAATGTTAGCGTGCTTTTTAACTCTGGGAATCATTTTGTGGATTTTTTTTAGCGTAAAAAAGAAAATGCAGTTTGATGAAATAAATTCTACCCTTAAAGAGCTCAAGTTTCTAACACCAGTTAGACGTTCTCGACGGCTTCAGGACAAGACTTCCAAACTGCCCGACATGCTGAAAGACCATTACCCTTGTGTGTCTTCGCTGGAGCAGCTAACGGAGTTGGGGGACGAAACTGACGCTTTCATATGCCGCCCCAACGCGGCCCTGTGCCGCCTGTGTCCGGAGACGGAGACGGCGTCCGAGCAGTGAGACCCTGATGAGGAACGGGGTTGTCATTATCCCTGGGGTCCTCGTTCGTCTGTCCTGGCCTCATGTGTCTCTTAGGTCAGGAGTTGGCCAGGTGCCTAGGTCTTCACCCTTTACCGACACTGTCACTGCCGCAGGCATGGCGGGCGCTGTCCGGGTCCAGGAGCCCGTCCTGCCTCCTCGATCTCAGACTCCTGTGTTCTCCGAGGTGGGGGCGTTGGCCGGCTAGTTTAGCTGTACCTTTAACGATAACTAACAAGTGTCCTTCTAGTTTTGGTGGTATTTCTAAAATAACTAGTAGTTAAACTTGCTTTGTAACGTAAAAACTGAAGTGTTAAATCACGTCCCCCAAAGCGTGATAGTTACCTACTATAAAGTGCTCTCGTCCCCACACACGTGTCATTAATAAAATTGTGTCTTTGAACCAACATTCAAATGGCACATCTCTGCCAATTCTACGTTCACTGCGTTCGATTCTGCTGACTGCGTAGTTGACTGTTAGATAACTTTAAAACTGTAATATGGAAGATCACATACGTTAAAAATCACACAGGCTCATTTTGTTCATATATTCGTTTGTGTAATAGCACCTCCTATTGTCTTCACATGTTCTGAGTAGAATTTTTATTTTTAAACTATGCCTAACATGTAAGCAATAAATTAAAATATCTACATAGTGATGTTTCGATGTCATTTATTTCAACAAACATGAAATGCGGTTTAACCAGTGAATAAATTCAAACCTTGCCTTTGGAAATGTATAGTGGTATTTGACTTGAGGTTTTCAGCACTTAAAGTAAATATGTGCTTAATGGTTACTTTCTTTTGAAAAATAATCTCTGAAATTGTACCCTCATTTTACCTTAATCATTTAGTTTGTTCTTTTCATCCTTTGTACAAGTGGCACAAAATATGCCATTTTGAAATAAACTTCAAGCTAGCTTACACTCTGAGCTTTTTAATACCTATAACATAACATTCATTTAATCATAAAGCATAGCTTAAAAAACCCCTGTAAAGTAGAACTTGAGATAAACTGTTCTATAATTGGACAAGTTTTATGGAGTGTTTTCCCCCTCCGTTAACTGAGGCAAAATTTCTCTCTAGACAGTCATAGTTCTAACGTTTACAAACAAAGGTTGAAGTCCTTTTCAGATGCCTAAGAACAGGCACCTGTGGGACCTAGGGTTCGTTCCAAGCTAAGTATCTCCATGGTGCGTGAGCTTTGTGTTTCAAGAGCCCTATATTCAAAATCCCAGCTCTTGCCTTTCAATAATATGTGACCGTGAAGATGTTACGTAGTGGAAACGGACCTTTCTGAAGGGTGGAGAGAATCCCCTCTGGTCATTCTGTACCATGTTATCTGCCCATCCCCCTGGGGGATTGGCCCAAATGACACCAGACCCAAGCTGGACGGTCAGGGTCCTTCCCATAATAAGTGCTTGGAGTCAGGACCGAATTAGACTTGCCTATGTAGTCAGACCCGATACATATCAATGTGAGGCCCTGGGCGACCATATAAGCACAGGTGTCCAAGCTTTTGGTGTCTCTGGCCCACACTGGAAGAAGAGTTGTCTTGGGCCACACATTTAATACACGAGAAAATAAATCTCACAAGTAAATTAACAATTTTGGGCCACATTCACAGCCACCCTGGGCTGCACATGGGCTGCGGGTTGGACACGTCTGAGGAGCTGTGTAGCGAAGGTCAGCAGTTAATGGAACTAGGAAGTAACTACCCAGGGAAAAAGCAGAGACTGCGGCCTGGGGTTTTCCTTTGTCAAGGAAGCCACAGGCTTAGGATGTGACTACCGGCCATGACTGGCCCTTAGTTGGAATCTTTATCTTCAGACCGCCCCAGGCGTTACTTTCAGTCTCTTGTTTGTAAAGCCCACGATGCAGGCCTCCCCTGAGCCGGTCAGGTTTACTCTGGGGCCCCTTTTACGTCCACACATTTTAAAAGGCTCATGATTAAATTGGGCCCACCAAAAAATCCCCAAATAATCATAGTTTAAAGTGAGCTTCTTGGCAACTTTAATTCTATCTGCAAGCTTAATTCTTCTTCGCTATGTAACTGAATTCATGTACAAATTCCAGGGAGTGGAGCGTGTACATTTCTGGGTGGGGCGTCATTCTGCCCCCCACACTTGCCCAAGGTCATGGCCAGTGAGCCGAGCGCCTGAAACTTAACTACACGGGCCGTTCGCTTAAACTGGAGAGAAAACTGAAGTTACTGGGGGACTCTTGACCCTCGTTACTATTGGCATTGTTCTAGAACCACGTGGGACCAGTTTTTGAAAGGCGCCTTTCGTAGGCCCGCCTACTCCGAGAACAGCGCCTCCCGCCCGGCCAAGGAGGCTTCCTCGGCCGCAACCCGGGAGACGACCGGATGGCCCGCCCCGCGGAAGCGCGCCAGGAGCGGGGGCGGAGGGACAGCTGGGGTCGCCGGGGAAGCCGGTGAGCGGTCTGGTCGGGCAGAAGGACCCTGGAGGGAGTGGCGCGGCGTGGGGCTCGGGCACGGCGGTGTCCGCGCGGGGTGGGGGTGCGGGCGAGACGCACTGGCCGAGCGCCCGCAGGTGCCGGGAGGGGGCGCTGCCCGGGGACCCGGGAGCAGAGGTTTGGTCTCAGGTGGGCTGGATGACTGGTCTGAGTGATGCGGTCATCGGGCGCGCACCTTCCCAACCTCCGCTGTGTCTCGGCGGGGATCCCACTTGTGGCACTGGCAGATCATTATTAGTTTTTGCTGGGCCTGAGCACGCGAGGGGACACTTGTCACATTCAGAGCGCTTACAACTCTTAGGATCCTGTGGGCGTGGTATTAGGCTAAGTGTGGGCCGAGAGCACCAGCTGTGGTTTTCAGCCGAGAAGTGTCGGTGGTTACTGATTGATCATTTACTGTCCTCTACATAGAACAAAGGCCAGGGGCGGGGGGGGGGGGGGTGGGATGCGAGGCGGGGAAAAGAGGAATATAGGGAAATTTGGCCTCCTTGTTAAATCAGGTCATAAATACCAGGGGTCACTTACAATAGTGGCAGAGAACTTTTCCCCATCAGGTCCCTAAGTGCACAGAAAGACCTAACTGTTCTTGAAAAGTGGCCTTGAAGACAATGCATCTGACTTGGTTCAATGGAGAAATTATTTCTAGAGTTACCTGGTAGTTCTATGGCCAACAGGAATACAAACGAAGGTTTACAGACGGCCATGCTAGAGGTTTTGGTGTGTGATTTTTTGCTTTACCTGCTTTGCTGGCCATGCCTCATAATTCTTTGTGGTGTGATTTTTAATAAAATAAAATACAACACTACAAGTTAGCTTTCTGAAAATGAAGTAAATTCATCCAGTGATTTTTATGTAATGAAAAAAATCACCTTTTAAGGTTTCAGTGATAATAATAGTTGTGGTTTATTCGAGGCCTTCTGTGTACCAAAGTATTAGGAACTTTGTCTCCCTTATCTCTTATGTATTAAGCCATCCAACTAGCTTCTTCATCCTGGATGTGTAGAAGGGGAAACTGAAGTTCAAAGACTGTGTTTAATATCTCTTCTTCGTCCCAGGCACCTCCAACTCGGCATGCCTTTCCCCATCCCTGTCCCATCCCCACTGCCAAAACAATCGAACAAAAACCACGCGCACAACCATTGGGGCCTTCCTCTCTTTTGGGGAATGATACCATTATTAACTCAGTTACACCAGGAGCCTGGGAGCCTATCTTGTCTCCCTCTCCCTCCTTGTCCTCTACAAGTTCATCACCAAAAATCTTGCCAATTCTTTGTACACATTTCCTTCCTGTTTTCTCTATCCCCATTCCCCCTACCCTATTCCATTCCATCATCATTTCCCTGCCTTTTCTGTTGGAGTCTCCGCTCTGGCCCTCCCTGCCCCTTTCCCATCCAGTCCATTCACTCTGTAACCAGAGTGAGGGATTGTTTTAACACGCAGGTAGGATTGTATTGCTGTCTTGGTTAAAACCCTTCAGAGACAGCCTATTAGTTACCCCAAGGATAAAATCCAGCAACCTGAACTTGACTTACAATGGCTTTCACACAGGCCCTGTCTGCTTTACCAGCCTGTCCCAGTCTTCTCTGAGCTCCTTGAACTGAACACAATCTCTTTTGCTCTTAAATATGCGGTTCCCTTTGATTCCATCACTGTTTGCCCGCTCTCTGCCTCGCCAGCTTCCATTCATCTTGAGCCTTCAGCTTAAATACTATTTTCCTAACTCCCCTGGATACTTCTGCTAGCTGCCAGCACAGCTCTATCTGTGAGACTCCGCACCCTACACCTGTTGAGACCTGGGGTCCCGTCTGCAGTGGGGCGCCTGTGATGGCAGGGACGATGACAGGCTCACACAGGGTAACAAAACCCAGTGCGGGCGCTCAGTGCCAGGCTGTTGAATGGATAAAGGAACAAGCTGTCCTTCCTGCCATGGTGAGAGAGGCACTTTGAATGAATTTTTCCTTTTGAAAGTGAATGTGATTCTCAAATGTTTCTGTTTTGGAATCTAGTTTTGGGGAGCCTGTGGTGACTGGAAGAGGAGCCAGCTGCGTGGGCGCCCACCATGGATGGCTACACGGTCCTGCGTGTGATCGGGGAGGGCTCCTTCGGCCGAGCCCTTTTGGTTCAGCAGGAAAGCAGTCCTCAGACGTTTGCCATGAAGGAAATAAGGCTTCCCAAGGTCACTGCTACAGAGATTAGCTCATGTTGAACGTGTACAGGGGATTTGTAGAAGAGAGCAAGTTCTTGAGAGTTAAGGTGGAATTGCTCCTCATTGCAAAAGATGGAATGGGTTCGCTCACTGGGTTTACAAGGCCTTGATATATTTCATGTGGTTCTTAGGACGTTGTAATTAACAAAAAGGGAGGAAAACAGTCAAAGGTGGTGACTACTGTTTATCTCGATGAGAATAATTTGTAATAACTGCTAACTTGGTATGCCTAGGGTGTAGGGAGTCTTTGCCAAAAACAACTCAGGTGCAGTATTTTTTTTTAAATCCTCACCCAAGGATATGTTTTTATTGATCTTAGTGAAAGAGAGAGAGAGAGAGAGAGAGAAAGAGAGAGAAAGAAAGATTGATCGGTTGCCTCCTGTATGAGGAGACACCCTGACTGGGGATCAAGCTCACAACCTAGATATGTGCCCTGACCGGGAATCGAACCTGCAACCTTTTGTTGTATGAGATGACGCTCCAGCCAACTGAACCACCCAGCCAGGGCAACTCGGGTGCAGTATCAATGAAAAAGAAACATAAAAGTGCAATGAACAGCAAAGACCTAAAATGCTGATGTTTGGTATCAGAGAAGCTATTCAGCTGTTCTGTTTATAGGTTTAATTTCCATGTATGATGAAGAAGGTGATGATCTATCACCATTTGTCACTCTGTGTCACAGTTGTCATGTGAAAGAATCCATGCCATGGAGGCTGCTTGATACTGTTTTGATCAATTAAAAAAAATACATTTTAATATAATAAAATCCCAAAGTGCTATTTCCCCTCCACCACATTCTTGACCTTGTTTAGTGGTTCTCAAACTTGAGTGGGCATCAGATCCACCTGGAGGGTTGGTTAAAACCCAGATTGCTGAGCCTCACCCCCCAGTTTCTGCTTGAGGAAGTCTGGGTGGGCCTGTGAATTTGCATTTATAATAAGCTACCGGTTGGTGCTGATGTTGCTGGTCTGAGAGCCCTTGTTTCCTAAGAGTAAGGTAAATTATTCAGTATTTCGTCCTCACACAGCACATTAGGGGGTAAACAGTTTTGGGAACTTGCTTTGTGTGTGGTCTTGGCCCATCTCTGCTATAGTGGTACACCAATATACTCTTTTTTAATCTGGGCCAGTGGACAAAGTGATACAGACAGTTAAAACATGGAACCTCTAGTGTTTCTTTAAGGATATACTGTTGTTAATGGCATATTGGCCCTCCAAATCAGGGTATGTCGAGGCTGGTGTTAATACTAGTTTACGTCTGTAATTATAAGGCTATATCAGCCAAAGTATGCAAAATACAGCCGTAGTTGAAAAATCGCCGCATGCTGTCTCTTAGAGTTTGGTAAACTTAAGAAGGGTCAAAGTGCAGGGCTGTAAAACACTGCATCTGGCATTGAAGTACTGTTTAATCTCTACTATTTGTTGGGAAGCGATCTGCTTTCAGATGAAGCATTCCATTTACACGTGTGTGAAATCTTCTTCTAGTCTTTCTCTGATACGCAGAATTCTCGGAAGGAGGCTGTTCTGTTAGCCAAAATGAAACACCCTAATGTCGTTGCCTTTAAAGAATCATTTGAAGGTAAAGAGGAATTCCCCCCGATACGGTTGAGTTAGGGCCACTACACTTCGCTTGCTAAAGAGTCTTTCGTGTGTTCCAGCCGAAGGACACCTCTATATCGTGATGGAATATTGTGATGGAGGGGACCTAATGCAAAAGATTAAACGTCAGAAAGGAAGGCTGTTTCCTGAAGATACGGTAAGAGACAGTCTGACGTGGTTTTCCTCAATATTGGGAAGCGGCGTGTCTCGTGAGGTCTGTATAAGTTAAAATAAAAGCATTGACATCTGAGGATTTGACGCGCCAGGTAGAAAGGCCTCATTTCCGTGTCCGTGGTTACTGCCGTTAGGATGTGGCTGCCTGAGAGGTTCTCAGGAAGTAAAAGAGATAAAAGTTTATCAAATATCAAGGAATAAAATGGCCATGTGTAGAAGATTTTCAAAGTTGTGTTACTCACATTTTGTACCAGATATTTAAATTTTTTGATTTTTGTTGTATTTCAAGTTTATTTTTTGAAGATTTTATTCATTCCATTCATTCATTCATTCATTTATGTTTTTAGAAAGAGGGGAAGGGAAGGAGAAAGAGAGGGAGGGAAAGAGAGAAACATCAATCGGTTGCCTCCCACATGCCCCCAGTCTGGGATCTGGCCCCCAACCTGGGCATGTGCCCTGACTGGGAATCGAACTGGCAACCTTTTGGTTTGGGGGACAATGCCACACCAGTCAGGGCTCAGTTGTATTAAAGTTTAGAGGCAGATGAATTTATGTTGTATTTCCAGATCATGAAAAAAATGAAACCTACATTTCTGTTTCTTGGGAGTACCTATTCTCAATCTTTTTCCTTTCCAAGTTTAGCATATTTCCTTAAGTCTAGAACCACTGCCTTTTTAATGGAAAATTGCATGCTAATATTATTTGAACGAATCGCCTAAGGAAACTAAATAAACAGCTTTAACGGGGTTTCATTTGTTTAGGGTGTAAAACTGTATTGGTGTAAATATTTTTTATTTCGAAGTTGTTTTGTTTAAAACATGGGTTCCATAGAAGGAGGTCAGCATGGGCTTCCCCTAGATGTGCCTCCCAAGCAAAAAGGAAAAAAATCAGTTTGACATTGAATTGTAGGTGCCTGGAAATTCTGGGGATGTGTGAGCCAAATACTGACCTCAAAGGATTGTTGACAATTGCAATTAAATCTTTTAATGTTTATAGAAGAATATTCTGAAAAAGGAAATGAAAATCTGATGTAATGATTGCACTATAAAATTGTAACAAATTCATTTTTCTAAGTGGTAATTTAAGAAATACTTTGATTTGGTTGAATATGAGAAAAATATAGTGGGAGTTTTTTGTTAAAATAAATTGCTGTTTGGATCATACATAAAATGATAAAATGATGAAACATGGAATTCACAGCTTTTCTGACTTTCTGCAGGTAACACTGAATCTTAATTGAATTATGTCATTTTTAGGAGTTCTGGGTTTACGTTATGCAAAACCCAAGTTAACTAAGACCTACAGACAATTCTTTGGAATTTTGGGTTAACGTGAACCAGTTTTTGCATTCTTGCAGATTTGCATCTCTCTCTTTTTTTTTTTTTTTAACAGATACTTAATTGGTTCACACAAATGTGCCTGGGAGTGAATCACATTCACAAGAGGCGTGTGTTGCACAGAGATATCAAATCCAAGGTAAGTGGAATACATTTTGGGACCAAAACCAAAAAACACCCCCAGAACTATTTTTATTTAGTCTTTTTTCTGATATTCTATCGATATTTCCTATCGGGACACTTTTATTTTGTTTAGAAATATTTCTCAACCTACTACTCACACTAGCCAATAAGGTACTCCTACCTGAGAAAAAGTCATTCAGTCCCGGCAGTGTTATATTATGTTTCCTGCTCGCTTAGTGACCCCTTACCAAGTCCGTATGTTCTAGATGGGAAATGGCTGAGGTCTGGCCTGCCCCCGGGAGTTAGGATGCTGACACAGGTTCCCAGTTGGTGGACCAGGGTCTGCTCATACAGCCTGCAGCTGGGTTATTGGATTTCTGGTCAGTCATCCGGAATTCCCAAGTCAGGGGTTGTGCGGCTGGTGAGAGGCTACCTTGTCCTTTGGTTGCACTTGGGGACTCAGGCCTGAGCATCGCCCGCATCTCTGCCCCTAGTCTGCACCGACAGACTGCTTCTCTGGAGACCTCTGCCTCCGGTTGGCACGAGAGAGGACATCATCTGAGCTCTTCTCTTTTTCACGCAGAATATCTTCCTCACCCAAAATGGAAAAGTGAAACTGGGGGACTTTGGATCCGCCCGCCTCCTCTCCAGGTCTGCACATCTATTCTGTAATAGTGGCAGTAGTCCCAACACCCACCGCTAGCATGTTCTGTGCTCATTCTTCGCCTTTCTGTGGTTCTAGTCCCATGGCACTTGCTTGTACCTACGTGGGAACGCCTTATTACGTGCCCCCAGAAATTTGGGAAAACACGCCTTATAACAATAAGAGGTAGGTGCTGTACTGATTTGGTGCGAGGGTGACAGGCACTGCAGCCTTCACGTGAAGTTTGGTTTTAAAAAACTTCCTGAAAGCGGTGTCAAATCTGAATCCCCAGGCTTCTGGGTGCAATTCTAGTTTCCCACCTGCTGGAACCAGAGTGGAGAGGAGCAAATGGTGAAAGGCAGGCTAGTCATGTCTAGGGTCAGTGGGAAGGACATCACTGGTTCTTACACTTTGGGAAGTTGCCACTTTTAAAACCCCCCGAGTGTAGGCAGCAATCATACCGTTGAATCAGAATGTCGGGGTGGGAAGCAGGTGTCAGTGATTCTCCAGGACCCAGTCCAACCTGCAGCAACATTCAGGAGCCTCTGGATTATGTCGTTAACATTTACAGGAGCAGATAATCAGCTCTTGAGTGGTGGGTTAATTGATTGCAAGAAGATACAGTATGAAGACTTTATAATTTAAAACTTAAAAATTTTCTGAGTATAAGTAATATGTGCCCATTGGGTGGGTGGGTGGAGGATATTGAAAATATGGAGATGTACAAGAGAAAAATGGCAATTACCTACTTTTTCACAACTATTAGTAACTTTTTGGAGTTTTTTTCATCCATTCATTTCCCCCATCCCCAAACCTAGTTTGTGTTCACTGTATACAATTTGGTTTCTTGCTTTTTTTCACTTTATATTACATCATATTCATTTTATCCCTTATTTGAGCTCTTCCTAAATATTGTTAGTGATTGCATAATGTTTTACCACATGGCTTTTCCAAAATTTCTTCACATTCCCCTTGTGTTGCCAGTTTTCAATGTCATAAACAGGGCTGTGGTTACATACCTTTTGTGGAAAAAATGCCATTGTTCTGTGTCACATTCTTGGCCTGAATTCTAGAAGTAGAACTACCTAAAGGCTCTTGTCAAGTTGCTTTTTGAAAAGAGTATGATAATTCATACTAAAGAGGTTCCAGAAGAGTAAAATTGAAGTCCTGATTGGGTAGCTCAGTTGGTTAGAGCATCGTCCCAATGTGCCAAGGTTGTGGGTTCAATCCCTGGTCAGGGCACATGCAAGAAGCAACCACTGAATGCGTCAGTAAGTAAGAGAACAACAAACCAATGTTTCTCTCTCTTTCCTTCTTTTTATCTCTCTCCCCCTCCCTCCCTCTCTTCTTTCTTCTCTCTCTCTAAATTCAATAAATTAAATTTTTTTTAAATAGTAAAATTGACTGAATTGGTGACAAAATTGTCTATAAAGTGACCAATGGACAATTGGGAAAATTTCAGTTTTGCAGAAATATTAGATTATATTCTCGAATTCAGGTCAGGTTTCTCGGGTGTGATCATGGCATTGTGTTTATGATGGAGCGTGTCCTTGCCCTTGGCAGACACACATGCACACGTGTAGGGGTGGCATGTTGGATGTCTGCAACTTTTTCTCAAGAGCCTGAGATACAGCCGGCAGAGGGAAGCAGCAGCCAAACCCGCAGATGTTAGTGACGGGAACCCTGAAAGCGGCATGTGGGCACTTAAAACTTTTCCGTAGGTTCTACACTTTAAACAATTAAAATTTGGGGGCAACTATTGCTCAAACTATTAAGTTAAAATACAAAGAGTATCATCTGTGAAGAGTCTGGGGGATGACCTGGGAGGTGAGAACGATGGAGAGAGTGAGTGTACGGGGCAAAGTACGGGAGTCTTGCCTGTTTGGGGAGCTGGGCTGCGGGCGAGACAGTCATCTCGTTCTCTTTGTTCGCAATGTAGCACTAACACGGGGCGGAGCGAGTCCCCAGAAGACACTTTTTGGCTTATGGTAAGGGAGAACACTGTCCCTTAGAGCCATCCCACAGGGGCACAAAACTGTGCCCCAGGTACATTGCTGGCCATCAGGAGGTGCGATTGAAGGCCTGGGGGTAGGCTGTACTGGATGGCTTCTACAGTCCTTCTTTCAACTGTGGCACTCGGGGTCCCCAGAGTCCCTCCTGCACCAAACACTACTGAAGTGGCACCCGCGCCGCCCTGAGGAGGAGGGGCGGAGGCGGGGAGCAGGGAGTTTATCGTGAGCATCACTGTTAGCAAGTTCCTAAGTATTAGACAAAAATTACCATATATTTTATTTCAATAGCTGGGAATTACTTGCAATATCTGTTGTTATTAAAGGTCATTTTTCACTTTCTAATATTGGAAAGTACAGATATTTTCATATGATAACTCATAACCCGCACATTGCTCCTCTCTGTTTCCAGTGACATCTGGTCCTTGGGCTGCATTCTGTATGAACTCTGTACCCTGAAGCATCCGGTGAGCATGGCGGACAGAATGGAAAGGGCAGCCTCTTGTCATGTCCGGCTAATCATACGCCCCGTGCAAAGCCCAGCAGGGTGTTTGCTTTCCTAGGATGAATGCATAGTTTTGACACATTTCCATTGCTATCATCTTTGTCTTGAGTCACTTTTGTAGCATTAACTAATAGGAAATTTCTAGGATTTAGTTTTTTATAGTTCTATATTTAGCTTCCCTTCCCCTCTCTTCCTTCCTTTTTTTTTTTTTTTTTTTTTTTTTTGCCAGTCTTAATTTTTCTTATTTTGGCATAATATATATAACCTAAAATTTACCATTTGAACCATTTCCATTGGGAGACTCTAAAATGCTGGTGCCCAGGCCACACCACACCAATTAATTGAATTAACATCTCTGAGGGGTTCCTGGGCATTAGCATTTTTAAAATGCTGATTCCACGTGGAGAACCACTGTCGTAAACAAATAAAGTTACTTTTTAAATTCCAGTATCTGATGCACGATTATGCTCTTCGTTTCCCTGATTGTGACTTTTTTGTAAACTTTCATATACATGTTCTTATTTTTTTCTAGCAAGAATAAGTACTGAGGAGCAGAGTGCCCTGAATATTTGGCATAGAGTTTGTTCTGTCCTCTGCTTTAAGGCAGCAGCAGTTCTTAAGCCTTTAGGAAATGCAGAAAAACCTGGTAACATCATTAAAAAGCCTCAGGGAAAGCAGACTCAATCGTATTTTTCATTACCTGAATTTTTCCCTTGTCATTTATTGATTTTTTCCTTTTTTATATCTGCACTTGTATATTTATTAATAGGGTACTGCCCTTCCAAGTCAGAATGCCAACCTGTTCTTACAGAAGGATCATCCAGGCTGAGTCTAATGTTAACTTTAACACATGTGTTATCCAATGAAAACTCTGAAAATGTTATTCTGGTGTGCCATTTTATGTTTGTGGTCAAATTTCAAAAGTTAGTGGGAGGCCGTGACAGGTGACAAGCACGTTGCAGAGGGTGTGTAAAATACATTGAGACTGGAAGAGTCTATAGTATGTTTTGCCCGCAAGCAGGCCCGGGGGTTTCTGGGGAGGAGTGGAGCGAATGAACACCGCTCTGTGTAAGCTCCGAGTATCATCTGGCTTTTTAAAAAGTCATATGTATGTATGAGTTTGGTTTTTTAAGTGTGTTAGAAATGCGCGTCTGCAAAAAACCTTGGTGATAAGTAATGGCGTACCTACAGCTGGCCCTGATGGTAAGACTTTCGCTAGATGGGGAAGCTTTTTACCATGACTATTTAAGTTTTTACTTTCTTCTGACCCACCGTAAGATTTTGAATAGTATCGTAAGGACGCCTCTAGGAAGGAAAATGACCGGGCAGCAGATCACCCTTGTAAAATGAAAGTAATTCCTGTGAACTCAGTTCAGCTGGTAGTTTCTTAGTTTCATCCTCCTTCCTTGCATCTGCTCTTACAGTTCAATTTTGCTTTTTAGTTTCAGGCAAATAGTTGGAAAAGCCTTATCCTCAAAATATGTCAGGGATCCGTGAGCCCGCTGCCATCTCATTATTCCTACGAGCTTCAGCACCTCATCCAGCAGATGTTTAAAAGGAGCCCCGGCCACCGCCCCTCTGCCACCACGCTGCTCTCCAGCGGCGCGGTAGCCCGGCGCATCCCGAAGTGCCTCACCCCAGAGGTAGGCGTGCTCCGTGCTGGGTGGCCTGTACATACATAGGTTCCAAGTGTATGGGAAAGCAGTTCGTTCTCTTTTAAATGCAGTTACATTGATATGTGTTTGTAAAAACGCAAAGGCAGAAGTGTATTAAAAAAAACATAAAAAGTTAAAACGTCCTTTCCCTCCTCCTTTCCCTTCCATGATGCCCTTCTGCACATGTCACCGCAGGTATAGTTTTGCACGTCCTTTCAGAGATTTTCCTAGACATACATGTAAGTGTTGGTTGGTCTGTGAGTCCAGATTCTACAGTACCTATGTTAGAAGGCATTCTTACTGTTCAGCGGTGAATAGTATTGTGGGGAAGAATGTTGGTAATTAAACGTCGTGGCGCGTCTGAAGAAAAGGGTATTGCACCTCTTCAGATCCTCTGCTTTACATTTTCAGGTCATCACAGAATATGGTGAGCAGGTGTTAGAAGAAACCAAAAAACCTAAGCAGAGCACATCACGAAAAAAGGGTAAGAATTTTGCAAAGCTTTTTTTTTTCTTTAAATTAAGTGTTCTTTTGATATGTAGTGTAACATAAAAGAAACATGTAATTTACATGTGATTAGAGACGTTTTTCAGAAATACTCCTCAGATCAGAAAACATTTTTTGTTATGTTACTGAGGACGTAATTCTGTAGAGAATCTTCCGTATTTAGTTTGCCAGGGATCAGAAAGCTTAGTTGGGAGATTTTAGCGATGTAGAGATTGTTCTCTGTTTTATTATTAGTGCTGTGTTTACTCTGGTTTGTTAAAAAGTAGGTAGAAGGCTTCTGTGGGCTAGCCTAGGAATCTAGCCATGAAAATATAATGTCAATCTTATCAGAAATTGTATCCCCAAGTTTCCCAAGAACCGTCTTGTAAACAAAATTTTTTAAAACAAGCTTTTATAACAGCTGGAACTGGTCACATGATAGCTGCCCCCAGGTTTTACACGTCTCCAGTCGGTCCCGAGCCCGTTCCCGATGTCACGTGTTGTCTCTGTGGAGGGAAGCGCTGCGGACACCCACTGTTTGGTGTCCATACCTTGGTGCCGGGCACTACAAGCGAATCACTTTGACAGCTGCACTGTCTTCTTCAAGTTAAACTTTCAGTGCTGTTTTTGGAAGAATGTAAACCCTGCTAGGGTGTAAGCCCTCAGTCTTATAACTCCGCCCTTTCTCCATTACTTGCCAGGTAGCCAGTTACCTCGCCTTCAGCAGCTCGTTTCACTGTTAGTTTTTCTTTGGATGCTGTTTGGCAGCTTTTGTTCACGTCGCAGGGTCCTAGGAGGTTAGTTTCAAAATGCAGGGCAACAGCCACAACGAAAACAGTCCAAGAAAAGTTTCCAGGTCATTTGGAAAAGTGTAGTTTTATAGTTGCTACAGGAGAGAAATAAACCAGCGGAGAGGTGCCGCGGTGTCGGGGCCATTTGTGTGGTGGCATCTCCCATGGGTTCTGCAGGCAGACCGGAACAGCGAAAGCTGCGTGAGGGCGGGGACCACGTCTCATGGGCTCACTGTCGGTCCTCCGTGCCTGTCATCACAGATACTCAATGGCAAGTTGTTAAAGTGTTGGGTGAATGAGGAACACAGACTGCGGGCCTCTGCCAGAGGAAAATCAGGCAGCAGCTGCCCTTCCCAAAGGGACCGGGTGCCACAGTGCTCTCCCCCTGCTGCTGGTCCCTTGTGAGGGGCACCTATTCCACCAGCTATCACAGCTGACTCAGCAAAACTCGGCAGCCACTCCTAGCTTGGGCTGAAGGTGATAACGACCTTTCCATCTTCTGAGTATGCAGAGTATCTTACCTCCGAGCGCCCAAATGGGTTGGCCTGAGTAAATAGAGATGTCAGCTTTCAGATGTTAACTTTAGGAATAAAACAGCAGAAAACGGGTGACATTAGTATTACCAGGTGGCTAAAGCTTGATCATCATCAATCAGGCTAACGTTTTGGGTCTTTGATTTCAAAAACTTCACCTGTCTCTCAAGCTTTATGCAAATCAGTTAGGAGCTGGGAGCATGAGGCTTTATATGTGTCCTCTCTGTCTTTTTTCTCTTTAAGCAGACTCCAGCAGAATCAGGATCTCTTTGGAAAAAGAAGCAAACACAGTGGTAAGTGCTTTAAAATTGAATTTATGAAACCAATTAGGTGTTGTGGGATATTTGGAAGATGTGACCGGGTTCCTCCCATTTAGTACCTTGTCATCTTTTGGCATGTGAAGTGATCAGTAGCTATTGTCCTATATACTGCCACCAGAGCCACTTTAGATCCCCACTTATTGTTTTTATTTTTTTCTTTTTAATCATCAATGGTAAGTGCTTTCAGAATAGATGTAAGAGAACTTTGTCCAACTTTTAGTCATGAAAATCTTGTTTCAGCCTGGCTTTTGGTTTGTTTTTTATTGTGGTGAAATATATATAACATAAAAGTGTCATTTTAGCCACTTTTATGCATACAATTCAGTGGCATTAACTCCATTCACCAAACCGTGGAACCATCACCACCGTTTCCAGTACTTTTTCATCACCCCAAACAGAAACTCTGGGCCCCTCAGACAAGAACCCCCCTCCTTCCTCACCCGCCCACCCAACCCCGGTCTCCGGGGGCCTCTCTTCTGCTGTCTCTCTGAATGATACAATTTGCTGATCTAGACATTTCATGTAAGTGGAACCATACACTATTTGTCCTTTTACATCCGGCTTCTTTTGCCTCGCATAATATTCTCCAGGTCCACCCATGTCATAGCATGTATCAGAATTTCTTTCCCTTTTATTTAGGTCGCTATTTTGATACTGGCATGTTTCTGTTCAAAAAGTCTTCGTGCCTCCACATTGTCCCATGAATCAAGTGGACATTTTTTGGCCCGGCGGTCAGGGGCCTGTTGGTCTTGGTTGGCCCTAGGCAGCCCTCTCAGGAAATTGTGTCCTGCTGATGATTTTTTGTCTTTCTTTAGCATTTTAATAATCTTTAACTCAAAAAGCAAAAGGTGTTACTAACAACAAATTATTCTCTTTATGGAATGTACTAGTAATTAAACTCGTAACTTTTTTTGAATGAACCTTGGTTGTAAATAATAACAACATGCTACTATCATGTTACTACAAATGGAATACATCCTGCCTCTGTACTCCCCCCAACCCCCCATGGTCATTATCTATTTTTTTCCAGCTTTATTGGGGCATAATTTACATGCAGTAAAATTTACTCATTTTTTTGCATACCGTTTGATGAATTTTGGTAATTTTGTACAGACACATAACGACCACCGCATTCAAGGGGAAGAAATCCCATGTTCGTAAAAAGTTTCCTTGCGGCCCTTTGTGGATGATCCTGGCTGTCATCCCAGGCAGCCACCGCTGTGATTTCAGTGCCACCCAGAGTAGCTATCAGTCCGTGTGCTTTCACAGAAAGGAAAGGGCACACCATGGGAACAGAACGGAGAAAGAGCCATCGAGTACATCGGGTGACAGGAGAATCGAGGGAGGAAGAGTCCTGGGCAGGCCCACAAGGCGCGGAGGGCGTGTGGGCAGAGCCAAGCGGCGCTGGGCCAGAAGTGGTGCCGGACGCTGCTTTCTGTTGGGCAGTGACCCTCCGTGGGGATGGAAGATGGGAACTATCCCTCCATGCCACCGGGACACCTTTTAAAACTGCTCATCACGACCACCTCGCCAAGATTTTGACGTCTTTGTTTATGGGAGGGACCTCTGAAGTCACGCCCCCTAGACGAATGGGGAGAGGGGTGTGAGGATCCCTGGGTGGAAATAAGAAAACAGCGTGCCCCTGCAGCCTCCTGCTGAACCGACTGACTCCTTCCGCAAGTCATGCAGGGCCCCCGTTGGGGAGGCCGGCCAGGCCCTGGGTGTGTGCTCCACTCAAAACACTCGCAGATTTAAAGACGTGGTAGGGTGTTGCTCTACCTCATGAAACCAAGAGCTTAGTTTGGAAAAATATTGAGTTAAGTGGGAACATAGCAACTTTATAAAAATATCTCATTTTGATATTTCCAGCATGAAAAAGCCCAATATAGCAAACCATATTGCATTTTTTAAATTATTTATTTCCTCTAAAAAGACCTCTGAAATACTTGTCATTTTTATATATTCTCTTCATATTTGCAATGATTGATTATAACAGCTAGCAATGTCTCGCTATTAATATACATACGAGGTCTGTCTGGAAAAAGTCCAGCCATTGTCGATGTAATGAGAATGGTTTTTGTGACATCCATGTAACCTGGCAGCCAAGGAGAGGGGACTGGAATGCACATGTGTGAACAATGACGACTTCACTGTGCTAGTTGGTGGGGGCCGTTGAGTGAGCATTTGCACTGTGTGGCCATCGCATTAAAAATGACTGAGCAAGTAGAGCAATGAACTTGCATCGAATTTAGCGTTAAGCGAGAACATTCCTCTGCAGAAACTACTCGGATGATTGGGAAGCCGCAGCTCTGGGCAGCTGGTGTTGGGCAGCTTCATCACCACAGCAATGCCCACTCATGCATCACATCTCGTGCAATTTTTTTTTGCAAAATACCTAACCACCCAGGTGACTCATTTGAAGGGGACAGAGGTGTCATTGTCCTATGTACAATGTTTCTTGTCTCTTGTATCTTCAATAAATGTCTCTTTTTCATATTACATGGTTGGATATTTTCTGGACAGGCCTTGTATATTAAGTATGATTTTAATATACTTATGTATAATGTATATGGCTTTTATTTTTCTTTTTGTGATTTTTATTTATTTATTTTTAGCGAGAGGGAAAGGGAAGGAGAGAAACATCAATGTGTAGTTGTCTCTCGCATACCCTAGTCATGTCCCCTGACAGGGCACCTGGCCCGCAACCCAGGCGTGTGCCCTGACTGGGAATCGAACTGGCAATGCTTTGGTTTGCAATCCAGCGCTCAATCCACTGAGCCACACCAGCCAGGGCTGTATATGGCTTTTAATATACACTTATACATAGGGATCTATAGTTATTAATGTTTTTAAAATGTTTCATTAATCTTTATTTAAAATTAAAAGAGCCAACTTTGCATAGTTGTTTACCTTTTTTTAATAGTGATTCAAGCATTACTTAATCCACATTTTTCATCTCTCTTAAAGCAAGGGGAAGAACAAGGTAGAATGTGTGGCCACACTAACTTAGAAAGCATGAATAAAGATTCAGTTGCAAGCGCATCGAGGAGAGTAAACAGAGAAGAGAAAGGTAAGTTATTCAAATTCTGATCGTTGTGTAAGCGAGGGGTTGGGAAGTACGGTGGGAATGAGCAAGTGTGTACGTGCAGATCTTTGTTTGCTTGTCCCGTATTTTATTTCAGGAATGTCTTATTTGCCCATAGAAAAAGAGAGAAGAGTGTCAATTAATAAGAGCCTTTAGAAAAACTAGGATTTGTTAGGCACTTCACCGTCAGAAGCACGGCGTTCAGTATGTTTCCGAGCCTTCTCAGGGCTTCATTCTTTTCCGTTGTCTAATGTGGAAAGATAGATACCCATATTATTCTTAAGAACTCACCTCACTGATTTGTTTTGCCTTTTCATCTGGATTTTTTTTTCATTTCCTTTAGTCTTGAAGAGCATTGTTGTCAGGTCTGAGTTTGAAAGAGAAAAGCACTGTTTCGCGTGTGGATGCAGGTAAATAAGTGAAAGACTATGCTCAGCAATCCTCTTCTGCATTTTAGACCCGGAGAGCGAACCAGCGCATCCGAGGCAAGCCGGCTCAGCCAGTCCTCCCAGGCGGCGGTGGGAGAAACACGCGCCCGTGGCCATGCTCGAAGCTTTGGAAACCGCATCCGTTCTCACCTCCAGTTTCACCGCAGAGGATGACAGAGGTTAGCAGTCTGACAGAGCACGATTACGGCAGGACGTTTTCTAGTCATTGTTTAATGGGCTAGGGATTTTTTTTCTTTTTCTTTTTCTTTTTTTGTATCACTCTGCGAAGGCTATTTGGTGTCATACAGGCGAGTGAAGTAGACTGCAGTAGAGAGTACAATATAATTAATTTTGCTTGAAAGGTGAGCTGGAAGATACGTTCTGAAAATCTTTTTTATTTGTCCCTAATTTTTATCTTTTTCCACCTAGGTGGCTCCGTCATAAAGTACAGTGGAAATAATAGCCGTAAGCAGTGGCTCAAAGAGACCCCCGAAACGTTGCTGAACCTTCTTCAGAATGCCGACCTCAGCCTGGCCTTTCAAACATACACCATATATAGACCAGGTGCTTCATGTCTGTTACATAGGCGTGGAAAGCGTCTGAATTTTTTTAAAAATTGTGGTAACATCTACATAACGTAAAGTGTGCCGTTTTGACCATTTCTAAGCATACAGTTCGGGGACATCGAGGACATTCCCAATGTTGTGTGGCCACCATGGCTGTCCATCTCCAGAACTTTTCCCGTCTTCCCAAACGAAACCCTACCCACCAGACAGTAACCCCCATTCGCACCTCACAGAAGCCCTTTCCCTTTCCAGTTATAATGTAACTTACAGGGTTCTATTTTTAGGTTTTCTCGAATTTTTGCTAGCTAGTCGTGAGCTATAACTCGAATTTCCCATAGAGCTTTATTACTTCTTTTTGCTCGTGTGTTGCCATATTTTAATAAGCATGTGGCTACTTTCTTTGCAGAGTAGCTCAGTTTTTCTGTGCAAATACACTGGTGACTCTACAGTTCAGACTTCATCACAGTAAGACACTGTCATCTGACTATCCAAAGATGATTTCTAATGCTTCAACGTAAGTTCTGACACTCGAGGGTTTTGATTGCACACTGAATTCTTCCTCCTGAAGAAAGTAGTATGTTTAAATGTAATACGTGCACCGGTGCCTGCCGGGCCCGCTTCGTGCCAGACGCCCTGCTGGGCGACGCGGGAGACCCTGCAGGGGACAGAGAGCATGGCGTCGTCCTCTGGCAGCCAGCAAGCTTTTCGAGAATTTTAGTCCAACATGCTGGAAATTAGTAAATACTGTTTAAATTCCCATGTTTTCTGTCACTGTTCCTCTGAAGGCTCAGAAGGGTTCTTGAAGGGCCCCCTGTCTGAAGAAGCAGAAGCATCAGATCGTGTTGACGGAGGCTATGATGCTGTCATTTTGGATCCAGAGCGACTCGAGTCTAGACTGGACGAGGAGGACACGTATGTTGGGATACACCTGGAAAGCTTTCGTTGTGTGTGTGTGTGTGTGTGTGTGTGTGAGATTTAAATTATACCTTAATAATTTCAGGTTTAAGAGGAGCTGGTTATATTATTGTACATTATAAATGAATATTCATATCCTGCTCTCTCATCGGGGATGGGTAACACATAACGATAATTAATGAATTCCTGCCTGAGCCCAATGTTTATACTTGTTCAGCGTGGACTTACTATTTTTCAATATACTAGATTTTTATGTTGAAAATATTATAGAAACAGTGGAAGAAGTGGTCTTTTGGAAGAAATAACTTTCTCTCTGTTCAGTTGCTTTGCGGAACTCATTTTTCAAAAATGTAAATACTGTTATGGTCTTGTTCGACTTTGAACCCATCAGCAAATACTTACCGTACCCCTGATTTGGAGGCTTACTGTCCACACTGTTTTTTCGCAGGGACTTTGAGGAGGAAGACGACTTCGATTGGGTGTCAGAACTGAAGCAGCGAGCTGGCTGGCCAGGGGCGTCCGATGCCTAATGACCAAGGAGATTCATGTGCCTTAGTCCCACCGAGTGTACACTGAAAGTGAGGAATTAATGTCTGGATAATATTCGCTCACGGAAGGTAGATTCCCTTGGAAACAGAATAAAGAGGGTGTGGGGAGGACTGTGAATATTTAAAACTGTTCCTGATTAGTGTTAGGAGGTTTAAAAAAATCTACAATATGGTGAACTGTGAACTTCTGTGTTGCTGAATTTTAGCAAAAATTCCATGAGATGGTTGAAAGGAATGTCAAATGTTTGAAATGCAAACTCAAAAACTCTACGTTGTGATCACCTTCTTGCTTGCAGTGAATCTCATTCGAGAATACAGGTGATTTTTCTTTCCTAATTCCTTGAAAAGATATTTCTGCAGTGAGTCTTGTGTCTTCTTTAAGAAAGGTTATCAGCTCTGTGGTTAGTTTCCCACAGTTGATAGAAATCTATCAAAAACATCATAATATAATTTATAAGGAAAAAGATTGTTTTTCAAAGGCTGCAGGAACAGGAAAGAAATAGCACTTCTTATTGGGATAAGCACAAACACTTAAAGCTAGTCAGACTGCAGGTAAATGCAATATAGTGTTCAAAGCCTATACAAATGAACAAAAGGTACATCTTTACTTCCATTGTCGCACAAGTCAAGTGGTGGACCTGCATGAGGGCTGCGCTGTGGCAGTTTGCTGGTCCGGTGTCAGAGTTCGAAGTCCTTTTTGTGTATTTGACCCGGTGATGTGCACATCCCAGATCATTTCAGTTCAAAAACTGAAATTAGGACAAAGACTCCATATAACAAAGCACAAGGATATGCTACTGGAAGTTGCTGCCCGTTCACGGCTCATTCAGAAACTTAAAACATTTAGAAATCATATCCCAGGTTTTTTTTAAAACAGATTTTTACTTTTTGATTTGAGAGAGAGAGAAAAAAAAACCACATTGATTCATTGTTCCACTTACTGAAGCATTCACTAGTTGATTCTTTATGTGCCGTGACCGGGGACCAAATCAGCAAACTTGGCATGTCAGGATGCTCTCACCAACCGAGCTACCAGGACCAGAAATGGAAATTTTGGAAGCAGGAAAACTACGCCATCCGAAGATTCCAGCAGTGAGAACGATTCCTACCATTCCTTGCAAAGAAAACATCACCGCAAAGCTGGAAGAGGCAGTATCTCAGTACTCTTGCCGCACGAGCGGATGATGCACCTGCCACACCCGTGAAGGTTGATAAACCCTTCCTGGACATCCAGTTGCACTGACCCCATGTACAGCCATGCTGGATTTTGCCAGCCAGGAACAACATGGCTCCAAAGTCAAGGCAAAAGCCCTGGGTCCTGCCAGATCAGCCTCATTCGTGTTGCCGCCATCTGCTACTTTTCATGCATGTACCCCTGTTAGTGTTTTTTGCCAGATGTGGTCAAAATTGATTCCTGATTCTTCTAGCGAAGGAGGTCATCCTCAGAGTGGTTTCCATAGATCGGCTGAGGTGTAGTGGAGTATATGTGCCTGAGCTGGTGAGACATCTGCCAGGTGTGTGGCCCTGGTGGCTGCGGCTGCATCTGCATCGTGTCTTCTGGGATGAAGGGAAGTGCCACAAGGGGTCATAGCCAGCATGCAGTTTGCCGCGGGGTCCTCCACTCCCTCTGTAATCACAGGACCGCTGTGATCGGTCATCAGCGCTGTCACTTGTCGGGTAGAAATCCGTGTTTAAGTTATCAAAGCCCGACATTGCAAATGACAGATGCGACAACCCCTGGACTCAGCTTACGACCCTGAACTGGCCCTGTTTCTCAGTGTCACCGGCCAAAGAACTGCTGATCATTTTTAAAATAAATAATGGTGAGTTTCAAATTAAAATGGTATTTAGATTCCATTGGCTGTATTTTACTTGTGTGTTTACAGTTGCTGGAAATGACATCCTTTTCAACTGCTAAGCATGTACTGAAACGTTTGAGACAGCAGCTTGATGTGCCGTCTGCAATGGGGAGTGGGGGGGAGGGGCGGGGGAGCGTGCTTGCCGGCCACTGGGCAGCGGCCAGTTTTGTAAGAGGACCCCACAAGAGGCCGCCAGCCGGGGCCTGCAGAGTAGGACTCCGTTCCAAGTCTCCATCTCAGGACAGTCTTTGAGAACCTGCCCAAGAAACTTCCTGTCTCAGTTCCGCTCATTGGTAAAACTGGGAGTCCGCTACCTTGCTGGGTTGTTGCAAACAGTAGAGATAATCGGTGCAAAGCCTCCGGTGCGGGAAAGGTGTGCTTGCTGCACGTTAGCAAAGGAGATCTGATCTAAAGCAACGGGAAGTGACAGAGCTGGGTCTTCAATCTTCCTGGCCTCCCACCCCTCTTCCGGGTGGACAGTGTGGACCCGTCCTCCCATGCTCCAGTCCTGTGCCCCGCCCACATTCCCTGGAGCAGCTCCCCCTGGCTGGCTGGAGACTAGGCGCCCCGGGAACCCTGGTCCACCGGAACGCGCCTGTCGCCCCTTGGAGCAGGTATGCAGTGGACGGGCCACACCTGTCCTCACCTGAGCTGCCCCCGCCAGGGTCCTGGGAGCCCCAGGGATGGGGATGGAGCCCACACTCTGCAAAGGAGCGTTCTCCTGTGCGTTGGTCTCTATGGCAACGCGCTGCGCTCCTTTCCCGGGCTCCGGAGCGAGCCCTGCCACCTTCCGGAGCGTTCCTTAAGGAGAAAGGAGAAAGTCCCAAACCTGGGGCTTTCACCCCGCCCTGGTGCCACCTGAGCGGGAGTGGGGAGTCCGCCAGCTCCCGAGCTGCTGCCCTTGATTTTCGATTCCCTACCCGCCTGCCTCAAAACTCGGGAGTTGGCAGCCTCGTGGGGTGCGCAGCTGGTGCCAGGCCCACCCCATCCAATCGTCCCCCCTCCCTGCCCTGACACAAATTCCTCAAAAACAGAACCTGCCTGCTCGGTCAGTTTATAAAAGTCAGCGTTATACCCGAGCCGTAGTATAAGGGGGGCATTTAAGGAAACAGTTCATAATGACGTCGCATTTCCATCTGCAAATGTTTGGTGCTGCAGCAAGTACCGCTGATGCAGCGGATGATGGTCACAGCGGGTGATGGTCTCAGCGACCAGGGGCAGCGTGGCCAGCGGAGGCAGGACTTCCCCAAAACGGTGCACAGTTCTCGGTAAAGTTCCGAACAAAACATATTTGTACAAAGCCCTGGCCAGGTGGCTCAGCCTCCCAGTACACCAAGATTCGGGGTCCCATTCCTAGTCAGGGCACATACAGGAATCAACCAATGAATGCATCAATAGGCGGAACTAAACCGTGTCTCTCTCTCTCCTTAAAATCAATAACAAAAAAATTTTTTTTAAATTAAGTGTAATCAAGCCTTGATTTTCGTGTAGTCGCATCCCTCTAAAATTCTTAATTAAAGCTATGTAAATAATACCTTGTACTTAGATGTAAAATAGAGTTGGGCTCTAGCTGCAGATAAACGGATTTTTCCACAGACATAAATGTGTGGGAGACTTTCTAACGTTGTAGGCCCGTGGGATTACCCTTTATTATGTGGGCCATCCCGCTGGCATCGCGGAATCTTAGTACCCCATACCCCAACCGCTCCTGAATGCTGCAGTGTCTCTCCATCCCTGCAGAGAAGTGGGGAGGGGGGACCTCCAAAATTACCAAATGTCCCCTAGGGGGCAGTACTTCACCACCCAGAAAGGTCGGGCTGTAAAACTACACGGGCAGAAGGACTTTCCTGCTTCACGGAGGTGGCCATGCTGAAGACTGCACCATGGTGTGCCAAAGCTGAGCTGCCACCCAAGCCTGGTCTCCAGCCCACGGAAGCTCCGTCTCACTTTGGTTGTTACCTGTGGCCACTGGGAGAGTAACTTGACTGTGTCCTGGGTGAGGTTGGAAGGAAAGTTTTAGCAAAATGGGTTCTTTTACATTTGAGTGATCAGTTTTCTGACTTTGTTAATGTTTGTGAAAAGTGTGCAAAAACATTTCATTTCTCTAAATTTCAGGAACCCGCGTGCATTGGAGGCCATGGATAAATATGACGTGATTAAAGTGGTCGGGGAAGGTGCCTTTGGGAGAGTGTACTTGGCCAAAGGGAGATCGGACAGCAAGCACTGTGTTATAAAAGAGATCAATTGTGCAAAGGTACAGTTAAGAAATGCAAATTCCTCTTCACACTCAGAGGCATATTCAGCTGGCTTTTAATCCAGTACGAAAAGGAAACACATTTTTTTTGTTGTTTTGTTGTAAATTTTTGTGTTCTTGTTCAATTACGGTTGTCCCTGTTTTCCCCCCTTTACTCTCCCCTGCCCTACGCACTCCCACCTCTCACATTTTTATTGTTGTTTTGTTTTTAAAAGTATGAATGAGTTGACTCTTGTTCACTCAACCTCCTAAATCCATTATCCAAACAGCAGCCAATGATCTGATTTTAGGGGGGGAAAAGAATAAAGAATAAAGAAAAAAAAGGAAAGAATTTGTATCACCCTGGCTCCTATGAGGCTCTAATGAGACGTGCTCTTGCCTGTAGCTGACTTTTCTGTTTCGCCCTAGGGTGGTGCACTTTCCCTGTCTTATCTCTTGTATTATTATTGCTTTATTCTTATTGTTTACACGACCACAGATGTTCCCATACCCCCTTGGCCCACTTCTGTGCCCCCCTCCCCGCCCTCTAGCTATTATATGTCCTTTAGCTAATTAATTTGCCTTCTTTCATCCAATTCCCCTCTCCCACCTCCCCACTCACAGCTGTCGGTCTGTTCCATGTGTTTATGCCTCTGTTCTATTTTGTTCATCAGCTTATTTTGTTCATTAGATTCCACATATAAGTGAGATCATATGGTATTTGTCTTTCACCAACCGGCTTATTTCATTTAGCACAATGTCCTCCAGATCCATCCATGCTGCCACAGAAGGTAAGATTTCCTTCTCTTTTATGGCCAAGTAGTGGTATTCCAGTGTGTAGATGTGCCCCAGCTCTTTTGTCCACTCATCTACTGAGGGGCATTTAGGATGTTTCCAGATCTTGGCTATTGTAAATAACACTGCACCGAACATAGGGGTGCATATATTCTTTCAAATTGGTGTTTTGGGGTTCTTAGGATATATTCACAGAAGTGGGATAGCTGGGTCATAAGGCAGTTCCATTTTTAATTTTTCAAGGTATCTCCATACTACTTTCCACAGTGGCTGCACCAATCTGCATTCCCACCCACAGTGCCCAAGGGTTCCGCTTCCTCCACAGCCTCAGCAACACTTGCTGTTGGCTGATTTATTGATGATAGCCATTCTGACAGGTGTGAGATGATATCTCCTTGTGGTTTTAATTCATGTCTCTCTGATGATTCATGACACTGAGCATTTTTTCATGTTTATAGGCCGTTTGTATGTCTTCTTTGGAGAAGTGTCTATTCAGGTTCTTTGCCCATTTTTTAATTGGATTATTTGTCTTCCTGGTGCTGAGTTATATAAGTTCTTTACCAGATGTATCATTGGCAAATACGTTCTCCCATACAGTGGCTTCCATTTTCATTTTGATGATGGTTTCTTTTGCTGGGCAGAAGCTTTTTAGTTTGATATAGTCCCATTTGTTTATTTTTCCTTTGGTTTCCTTGCCCTAGGAGATGTATTGGTAAAAATTCTGCTACAAGAGATGGCTGAGATTTTACTGGCTATGTTTTCTTCTGGGATTTTTATGGTTTTGCAGCTTACATTTAAGTCCCTTGCCCATTTTGAGTGTATTCTTGCTTATGGTGTAAGTTGGTGGTCTAGTTTCTTTTTCTTTTTTTGCATGCACCTGTCCAGTTTTCCCAACACCGTTAATTGAAGAGACTGTCTTTACTCCATCGTATGCTCTTGCCCCCTTTGTCCGGCTCTCTCACGGTTTTCAGGTCACCTCCACAGGGACGCCTTCCCCAAGCCCAGCCTCAGTCACTCCTTACCACACCACCTACTTTTGTTACGTTTCTTTTCTTCTCTGTCTTTTTTATTTTTGCCCCTTCCTTCCTTCCTTCCTTCCTTCCTTCCTTCCTTCCTTCTGTTCAAGAGGTAGCCACTAGTCATTATGGAACACTTGCAATATGGTCAGTGTGACTGGGGAAATGAATGTTTGCTGGTTCATTTTTAAATAACATTTATAATTACTTGGAATTACTTTGCTCACTTATTTCTTCACTTGTTTGTCTGTCTCCCTCAGCATGCCTGTAAGAGTGAAATGCTAGCTCTGACTGTCTTAATTCTAGCCTGCGTATCTCCCATGGCCTTCAGGCTAACAGCTCCTTCTGCAGATATTAACTGGTGGAATCCTGCTGGAGGCTTGAGTTTTTGCAAAAACAGCCCCTTGTCAGAAGGTGCCAAGGGCCCTCAGCCACCTCTCGCCGCGCCCCGCCTCGCTTGCCTTGACACGGAAGGAGCCTGAATTCTAGGCTCCTTAAGATGGGTTTGTAGAAGCCATAGGCAACCCCATCCTCTCGAGCTGAGCCTTCTCAATCAGAAAACTTTTTCTTACTCCGAAGTATGATGTTTTTGAATATTGGCCTTTTTTTTTGGAGCACAGGAAACTTGTATCTGTATGTAACACTCAGAGCACCTGACACATAATAGGTGCTCAAAACTATCTACTGAATGCATTGAATAAATGAAGGAAAATCATGTATTCTTGTTAGTCTAATGATTTTTGTAGAATAATGGAACACATTTAATTACAAAGGAATCATTTTTGCTAAATTCCCCTTGGACCGTGTTTATGTCACCCTCTCTAGCGATGCGTTCGTCTCAATACCTGTGGAGACAACAGTGTCCATTGTGTGCGAGAATTTGTTTTAAGGCCAGTCTCGTTGGTTGCCTCCTGGGGGATTTATAAGTGAGAGCAGCAGGAAAAAATTTATACGTAATGGGTGCAAAATGGAGTACTCAAGTTGCCCAGTGCAAGTAATGCCACTGAATTATACACCTAAAAATGGTTAAAATGTTACAAATTTTGTTATATTTATTTTATCACAATTTTTAAAATTGCGAAGAAGGAGGAGTGAGGACTACCCAAACTTATGTTAAAACTCGAAGTATAGATGATCAGCTTCCAAGAGAATGCTTTATTTACCAGTACAGGTCCCTTTTCAGGGATCTGTGGCTTCTTCTCCTAAGGTCCTCTGATTCTGGTGTCCTGTTGTGCTGCCTTCTGTGACATCACTCCACTCACTGTTTGGTTTGTGTGACAGCACTTCCTCAGACCTGTCTGTCTGTCTCCTCACCCTCTGTGTGTCCGTCGCCAACTCTCCTCTCTGTAACCACTGCACTTCAGTTTCCCACTAAGCAGATCACTCTGAATACTCTCTCCCTGGCCCTGTTACCTTCCAGCGCCCTAGTCCTGCGTTTCATCTGCCAGCTAGATATCGAGGAATGTCTCCCTTGGTAACCTATTGTGGTGTAACGCACTGCCTCAGACTTGGTGGCTGAAACAACAAACATCCATTATCTCGTGGTTTCTGTGCACCCAGAGTTAAGGGTGAGGCTCATCCAGGACTGACTTGGAAGGCACCACAGTCATACCCCAAACAAAGCAGAAACTCCTCACCTTTCTAAGCTGGCCCGCTTCACCTGCTGTGTGCTGAGCTGTGTTAATGACCCCTGTGTCCTCCAGCTGCCCAGGCTCAAAACCTGGGGGTCACCTATGAAGCTTCTTGCTGAATACTGTCCACCCTGTCTCTTCCTTGACTCTGCTTCCTTCCTTTGGTTCACGCCCTGGGTTGCTGGGATTGCTTCGGTAGCTTTCTCCAGGCTCCCGCTTTCCTGCAGCACAGTTTCGATGATGCTCCAGCTATGTCCCCAACACGTCACTGCGGCAGAAGTTATAAAGGGAAAGAGGGCTCAGCTTGACTACATAAAGATATGAAACTTCTGTGTGACAAAAAAACAAACAACAACAAAAAAACACACCATGTAGAAATTGAAAGAAAATTCACAAAATGTCCAAAATATTTGCAAGTATTGACCAAAGGGTGCTAGCTTTTTATAAATAAAAGAAAACCCATAACTGAAGAAGTCATTATACAAGAATTTCAAACTCATTAGTAAACTAATTAATGTAAGTAAATCAATCAATACCACTTTTTGTTTATACAATTGGGAGGACTAGAAAGAATGTAACAGTCAGGGGCAGCAGGTGGGAAGGTAAATTGGTACTATCTGGAGGGGAATTTATCCAGATGTATCAAAGCCTTGGAAGGAACCATCCCCCGTCTGCATTACTGACAAGGAGTGGCGTCCACACTGCTGTAAAGACGAAAAGAATCAGGCCGCAGCAAGCGGTCCGTGCGTGTGTGGCGGGCGCACCGTGGACGTGCACACACACGACTGCAGCAGCGGTTGCTGCCGGGCGGTGGCCTTTCACCTCTGTCGTTCTTTCTGCACCGTCAGAGATTCAATGTGGAGCAAATATTATGTAGTATGTTTTTAAAATTATGAGTTGTATTACTTTTATAAGCATAAAAAGCGATCTTTATTTTGAAAAAATGAACCCCCCCCACCCTAGGATCCAGTAGTTCTACTTTTGAGAGTTTATTCCAAAGAAATATCCAGAAATGTATAGACAGTTAGGAAATAGGCACACACACACAAAGAAAAAAAGATGCACTCTTTTTGCCTGGGACTTTTTCATTGTTTCACTCTTCCAATTAGTTTTTTCTTTTTTTTTAAATTTTATTTATTTATTTATTTTTAGAGAGGGGAAGGGAGGGAGATAGAGAGGGAGAGAAACATCAATGTGTGGTTGCCTCTCATGCGCCCCCTACTGGCAACCTGGCCTGCAACCCAGGCATGTGCCTTGACTGGGAATCGAACCTGCGACCCTTTGGTTCACAGGCCGGCACTCAGCCCAGTGAGCCACACAAGCCAGGGCCAATTAGTTTTTTCTTTAATCATCCAGTCCAACTTTAGTCCAACTTTAGTTTATAAGCAGAAACTGCAACGTAAGAGAGGTTAAGCAACTTGCTAAAGGCTACACAACTGGTTACGCACACAGCCCTTACTCAGACATGAGTTTACTCCAGGTCCTTTCCATTGTGCCTGGAAGATCCGTGCTAGTCTGTTGCTTTTGCTTCATCGCTTTCTTTTCTTTTTTCTTGTTATTCTATTATGGTCATCCCAATTCTTCCCCCTTTGCCCTCCTCCGCCCAGCACACCCCCACTCCCACAGGCCATCCCCACACTGTTGTCCATGTCCGTGGGCCATTCACACATGTTCTTTGACTAGTCCCTTTCCCTCCTTTCCACCCTTATCCCCCTTCCCCAGATTAGTTTTGACACCCACTCTGACTTGTTCCAAATTCCATTCCTAACCTCCTCTTCACGTACCCTTCTGTTTTGTTTACATTCAAATCCTTCTGACCCCAGCTTCTGTGCTCCTCCGTGGGTCCCTTCCTTCTGAGAAGGTGGAAGATGGCCTGCCCATCTCCAGCCGTCAAGGTCCCACTTGGTCAAGCCTGAGCTCGAAACACTGATTTCTCTTTCTCTGCAAACGCCAGAGCTTTTTATCCGCACTGCCGCTGTGGCACCGATTGCTTCCTGCTTTGGTGGACTGTAGTGGTGCATCCTGTGTCCTCTCCCCCTTCTTAAATTGCGTGTCCTGTGCAGGCAGAGTCCGTGTTTGTATGTCCTGACATTCCACACAGCAGCTAATGATGCTTTGCACCAGCGGGTGTTCAACCAACTCTTACTGCATAAGTGATTCAATGCATAGCAGCTACTTTCAGCTCTGTTGTTAAGCAAGTGCATCCTTAAGAAGTATAAAGTACAAAACATTTAATAGGTTGTCAAATAAGAGTTGTTAGAATTATATAAATATCACTTATAAAAAATCAATATACCACATTAGATGATTCTGTAAAATAAAATCACAAGTTGACAATAACTCCCGCAGTCCACGAATACCGCCCATCAACAGCCCAGACAGCACATAAAAACGAGGGAGACATGGTTTAGACATTGGAACCCAGGTAACTTTGACCAGACTAACTGCATTCTTTCGTCACGCACAATGCATTTAGTACAGCCACTGACAACACAGTTTTAGGCGCCGCCTCCCAGGTTTCCGCCAGTCTTCCGGTGCAGCTCCCGCGGTGAAGTGGTCTTGTGCTCGCCACCCTCATTCATACGCGGGTGCGCCATACCTACATCACACCTGAAACGATTTTACTTCGTGATTACACCTGTTAATATATTTGTATTGGCCAGATGGAACTCCTCCACTGGCGACAAAGTTTAACAATTAAAGAAAATTCTTGAAAGTATAGCCTCGTTTGTTTAATTGCATTTTTACTCACCCCCCCATTTACATTTTTGTCATTATTTTTTGCCTCTTTTGTGTGTGTTTTTGTGTATCCCTTAATTTACTGTTGTGATTATTCCTGATCTTCCTACTTTTGTCTTTTAACCTTTGTAGTAGTGTTAGTGTTGGCTGACCACTGCTTTTATTGTGTGTTTGCCTTTGTCAGTGGGGATTTTGTTCTTTGTCATTTTTTTAATCACAGTTTCTTGTTCTTAAAGAAGATCCTTTAGCATTTGTTGTGATACTGGCTTGGTGGTGAAGAACTTCAGCTTTTTCTTGTCCAACTGAACTTTCCATACAGCAAAACTTCACCAGAATTTTTTGTTGTTGTTTTTTATGATTTTCAGTGACAAACCACGGATTCCATCCAGGACACTTTGCTAATTCTAGAAATTTTGTTTCCTGAGGTGGAGAGATCAGTTTCAGAAGTGTTGTTCAAAGCCAGTGAAATCCTGGAGAACTTTGGGTAGGAGTGAGCAGGAAGCATGTTGAAAGCAAGTCATCTTTACAGACTCTTCTGTCTCTTAATATAATTTAGATGCCGACCCAAGAAAAAGAAGCTTCCAAGAAAGAAGTCATTCTTCTGGCAAAGATGAAACATCCTAACATTGTAACCTTCTTCGGTTCATTTCAAGGTTTGACTTTCTAGCATTCTTAAAGTATTTTAATGAAGTACCAGCTTGTAGAATTCTATAAAAGTTATGTTCCTGAGAATTGTGCATAGTTTTCGTGAATGGGTTCATTTTCCCATTTATTTAAATTGTCATCTGAGACATAATCTTTATTTCTGTTAGAGTGAACTTTCGCAGACAGCTTTCCTAAGCTTTTCCATCTCTTGTTAATTCTTACTCCCTCAGCTAGCTAATAATTGGTGTTTTAGCTTTGCCGCAGCAACAGCGCCCACATTTCTGTGGCTACAACAATACACATCTGTTTCTCATTCGTTCCATGTTGGCCGTGGGTGGTCTGGGGTCTTAAGTCTGGGGTCCAGGCTGAAGGAGCAGCCCAGACTTGGAGCACACCGTTCTTTTGGGCAAGGGGAAAGAGCAAGACACTAGTGCCCGCCACACCACCCGTCTCAGCCCTGCTGGGGTGCAGCAGGGCTCTCCTATTCCCTGTGGGTTCACATTCCTGTTGCAAAGCAGCTGTGCAGCTAACCTTGATAATGGAGTGGGGGGGTGGGAGTGGGCTTTGCCCACGTGACTCCCCCAAGCCTGCAGCAACAGGTGGGGCTGTCCAGTCCTCTTACAGAGAGGCAGCTAATAGCCAAGTGCCATCGTCAAGCAAATGGCAAAAAGAGGGGCAAACTGCAAGGAAGCAATCCCTCCCTTTGTGCACCTGAATACAAGATCTATTCTATCTCTACCCATCACCCTACTCCAAAGGTAGTCCCGAAACCGAACAAGCGGTCCAGTAAACATGAGAAGAGCATTGGTCAGAGGTCATTCATTCACCCAACAAACATTTACCCAGTGCCCACTACACGCCAGGCACTGTTCTAGGTGCCAAGAGCAGAGCAGTGAGTAAGCCAGGCGAACGCGCCGCCTGTCCGCAGAGAGTGTGCGTTCTAGAGGGAAGAGACAGACGACAAACACACGCAGCAAGTCAGGTGTTTATAGGCTGTGGAGGCCCGAGTTCACTGGGGGCGGGCGGGGTGGGGGGAACAGTCCCGTCTCAGCCCTCAGCATGGAGGGCGTTCATAGGCGCAGGCTGTAAGTATCCACAAGCAAGGGTGTCACCCAGATATCCTCAAGCGCCATCAGGGGCTGAAGATCAGTACATCAATAAACATATACTATGTTTTGAGCTTTTACACTGTGCTGGGCACTGTGTTTCTGATCGAAGAAAACCGCTGCATTCAAATGGTTCTCTGTGTGCAGCCCTCTTCAACTACTGGGCATTCAGCGGAATTCTGAGAAGCCTTCTGGGGAGCTGAGTGGTACACGGTGTTAGGGTGGTTGGTGATGCGGGCTGCAAAGGAGTTCACAAAGAGAAGAAAGTGAAGGGAGTAAAGTTTTTATTCACTCTCCAGGAAAGGAGAGGAGCATGGTGTGGGGAGGTACACCAGCATTGGAGGGTGGGGGCTTTGAGCTCCTGTTGGATTATAACTGCACTAAAAGGGTGGGGTGCTGTTGTGCGGCCCTTGGGCAGTTTGTCCGATGTTATCTTCCACCTGTGGCTGTAGGGAGTGGTTAGTTCTCTTCTTGCTTTCCAGTCATTTCCAGTCCTGGGGACAGAAGCTCAGAGGAGTAAAGTGGCAGTCATGTTTGACAGGGTCACAGGCCTGCTCAGCAAATAGTGCCACAATAGCAAATGGGACCGGCTTTGTCCTTTCACACAGGAACAGGAGATCCCGTTGGGTCAAAAACTTTTAGGGGGCCGCCCCTAACTCTAGTGCCTGCATTCCCCCTCTTCACTGCTTCCTAACACAACCACCCTAAGACCATCTTTATCTTCCCCATTATTTCAGCTGTTATTGGGACTCCTCCATCTGGCCACCACCCCCTCCCCTCAGGCCTTCTCTGACATCACAGCTCAAGTGACAGCCCCCTTTCCTGATCTTGCCTAGCGCTTTGTACTTGTATTTACTTGTCTGCGTACAGCTGTTTATATAAGCAATTACAAGCTGGTGCAATATTGGTCTCCCTTTTAGAGGACACTTACTGGATTCTTTTGCTCTCCACTTGATCCTCAGCCTCCAGCACCTACTAGGTGCTCACTACAAGTTTGCTGAATGAGTCCATGTACTGGACCCCCTTTAACAGATTGGAGTATGTCTTTTTACCATGCAAAATGGGTATTTGAAAACAGCATTTCCCTGGATACTCATAAAATTAGAGGTCATTTTTACAGCATAAATAACCTCTGCTGAGTGTGCTTGTATTATAAGCTGAAATTTTCTTACAACAGCTCTTTTTTTTTTTTTTTTTTTTTTTTTAAGTTAGAGCACCCTTGTGTTTGGGAAAACAAGAGCTATTGTGCTGCCTTTGAGTTTGCCTGGAAGATTGTTGGGATTTGAAACACCAGCTTATCCAAAAGCCCCCGGTGTTCCCACGGCACCTGTTAGTGGAGATAAAGCCTCTGCTACCCTCAGACAACACTCTCCGAACAGAACTCTGGCTCTAGTTCATTAAATATCTGTCTGGGGAGAGTGCGGAAGGTTCACGGCTTTGAAGCAACATACAAAGAACAAGGAGGATGTGGGGAGATATTCCCAAGGCTGAATTAATTCCACTTAAATTCCTCCGGTAAATATTTATCAAGCCCGTATCACAGGCCAGGCATGTTCTAGGTCTTGGGGACATGTCTCCGTGAACAAAAGAGATAACAATCCTTGAAGGGTTGTTTTCTGCTGCCGCCTAACAACGACCACACATTCGGGGGCTTCCACCAGCTGCCACGTGTCATCGCCCGCTTCCTCTAGGTGGGAAGTCTGGGCTTGGTGTAACTCTGCTCAGGGTCTCACATAGTTGAAATCTGAGGCCCAGAGTTCTCTCCCACGATTATTCAGGTTGGTGGCAGAGTTCGTTTCCTTGTGCTTGGAGGACTCAGGAGTCTGCATTTCTGCTGGCTGTTAACGGGGTGTGGTTCTGTGCGCCTAGAGGCCAAGTTCTCTTACCTTCCAGGTGGCCCTTTAGGAGGCCCTCTGCTGCTTAGAATCTCACACTTCCTGTGTCCCCAGCCTCTAACACCCACATTTAAATGGTTCCTGTGATTAAGTCAGCCCACCTGGATAATCTCCTTTCCTATTGACTCAAAATCAGCCCACTGGTAACTTTCATTATATCAGCATAACCCCCTTTGCGAACATAACATAATCCTGGAAATGGTACCCCATTATATTTACAGGTTCTACCCTCACTCACGGGGAGGGAGTTCTGCAAGGTGTGCACACCGGGGCCTTTTGCAACCTTCTAGCTACAGCTGCAGGGTTTACATTTTAGGGGGCAAAGGTGGGGAAAGACAGACAATAAGGGTAATCGCAACGCATACAATTTAGATGGTGTGTTAGAAGGTGGTAAGTGCGGTGGGAAAGCACAAGAGGGTGAGACAGGAGTGGAGGGAACAATTTCAAACAGGGTGGTCAGGATGGGCCTCGTTGGAGAGGTGACATTTGTGCAAAGACTTGAAAAGTCCCGTGGAGACTCACGGAGTCGTAGCAGAGGCAAGAGGCAAGAGCACATTGAGAGCCCTCTGGTTGGAGCACAGAATGTTCTTTTTCCCACGGGCTACCCTCCTTTATTACTTCCAGCTTCTTTTCTGTAGAGTCGAGTGAGAATTGACGGAGACTCTGCGCCATCCTTTTAAAGCCTGCCCGGTGGTTTTCCCATCCAAGATGGACGTCAATGACGTCAAGCTCTTCGCTTTTACCGACTCCTCCAAAGCATTCGGTGTAGTTTTTGTAGGAAAATCACATCTTTCTTTCCCCATTCACGTTTCATCGGTTGGGTAATAATTACAGTAACAAGTATGGCTGGCGTACGCTGACCTGGGGCCGCGGGCACAGCAATCTTGGTAAGAATCAGCGGGAGCTGAGGTCGGGCACAGTACGTCTGTCTAGCGGCCCCCAGTGGCCTCCTGGAGTGGTCCGACGGGGCGATTGTGCCCCTTCCTCTGCTGACTAGGTCAGGCAGGGGGCGGCTGGAAGAGTGATTATGCTCAATAATGTGGTTGAATGTGTCATATTAATAAAAGCTTCGGCCCAAGTTCAAAACAGGTCTGTTTACCCTTCCTGGGGTGCTGGGGAACACAGCTGCTATGTTGCGGCTGACTTCTCATCTCTTGCTTCAATGCAGCCAACACTTACGGAACTGTCGCAAGCTGGGAGCGCTGCTCTGAGTATCTGATGTGGCTTCACGCAGTTAAATCGTTACAACAATCCTAAGAGGAGTTTCTATATTATTATATTCATTTTTCAGCTGAGGCCTGAGGCACACAGACATTAAAATAAGTTGCTTACAGTCACAGAGTTAAGAAATGTAGGTGGTGAAGCGGGATTAGAACCCAGTCTATCCTGATTCTATAGCCAGAGAATTTAAATACGTGTATGTAAGAAATATATATGTATATACATATATACACTACATGTTTTCTGTAATATTCCCCATCTTCTAGAACTTGAAAGACAAATGATTATATTTTAAATACATGTATGCATTAAATAGATATGTAATACATATATATACATTTTTTCTGTAATATTCTCCATCTTCTCGAACTTGAAAGACAAGCCCCATCTTCTCAAACTTGAAAGATCAGGGAGCGCCTGCAGTGCTCCCAGACCCGAATGGCACCCTCTCTTACAGAGAACGACAGGCTGCTCATCGTGATGGAGTACTGTGACGGAGGGGACCTCATGAAAAGAATCCGCAGACAGCGGGGAGTGCTGTTTACTGAAGATCAGGTAAAAAAAAAAAAAAACACTTCTAATTGGCTTTTTCATTTCAGGTGGGATGATTAAATTTATAATGACGTATGTAATGGACTATGTTTAGGTGAAACATGATTTCTGGTAAAGAATCCAAACCACAAATCAGTGATCAATACTCTTGATAGATTTCCTCCACAATATGTTTGCAACTGAACGTCATTTGAATCCCTTTTCGAGAGTAAAGTTTGCTTCAGAGAACAGAATATCTTAGTTTTGGACAATTTCATGTAGGATGCCCCTGAGATAAATGTTCATGGCTTAAAAAAGAATCTGAATGTGGATGCTCCTTGGCCATAGGTGCACTTAACTAACTTAACTAACTTAAGTTATAACTAACTTAAAATAGTTATAGGTGCACTCTTCTTCCTCCGTGTATTTGATGCCCTGTGTTAAAACAGCCGTCTTGCTTTGCCGGGGAACATAGAAGTTCTTCTTAGCAGTGGCTCTTTAGATTCATTGGTGATAAAGAGAGAGGAGCCAGCAGGTGAGGAATAATGGCCTCAATTCCCATTTTCTCTTTGCACAGACCTTTTTTTTTTTTTTTTCCCCCTATACTCTGAGCTTCCTTCAGACACCTCTTGGAAGGAGACAGGAGTGTCTGTATGGAGAGGAACCGGAATCAGGCCTCGTGTGGTTGGTGGGAAACGCCACCTGCCTGGAGCAGTGCCCAGGAATGGCCCGCGCCTTCTTCCGGCCGCTTGTTCCTTTGTGGCATTCTAGCATTTAAGGGCAGCTGCCCGTGTAACTTCTTCCTGAGTTACAATGTCACATGTAGAATGTAGAAATGATTAAAGAATCAATATCTCTATCCTCTCTTAACTCAATCTAGCATTTTTCCTATGCTCATTCACATTGTATATTAAATTCCATATTTATAGAAACCCTACTTCCCATCTAGGGATTATTTTGCCACATTTTATTTAAAAAATACTTTTCTCTACAAAATTTTGAATTACATTTCCTTTTGCTGGGTGAGAACTAAAATTACAACTGAATTGCAATGTAGTATCTGGAATGTAGCTTTTTTCCTATTGTTTTCCTCTTCCTGTGTACTTTGGCAGACAAAGAATGAACGAAATTTTAGAATACTTTAAATAAGTCTCTATAGGCATAAAACATATTTTACTAAAGTAGGTCATGTCCATCTAAGGTAAGTAACATCATGACTAAGAAAATTAAGCTTTAGCCCTGGGTGGTGTGTCTCAGTGGACTGAGCACCGACCTGCAAATCAAAGGGTTGCCGCTTTGATTCCCAGTCAGGACACATGCCTGGGTTGTGGGCAGGTCCCCAGTAGGGGGTGCATGAGAGGCAACCACATATTGATGTTTCTTTCCCTTTCTTTCTCCCTCCCGTCCCCTCTGTCTAAAAATAAATAAATAAAATCTTTTTAAAAATGTTTTTAAAAAGAAAATTAAGCTTTAAAAAAATTAAAAGTAACTTTTTGTTTTTATGGTATATACATATATAAGTGTTTCCCTAAAACTGTAATAACCTCCCATACTGTCCATTCCTTCCTCTTTCTTTCTCTGCCCTTGGCATCCTCCTTCCACTGAAAATCTGGTGGCACCAGGGTTATCAAGAATTGGGGCCACTTGTCCCCTGTCCCGATGCAGGTAGCTGCCTGGTGTTAGGAGAAAAGGAAATGAGGAGCTGCCTCTCTCTTCTGCTTTCACTTGTCTCTTGTGTGTGTGGAGTTCACTCTGATACCAACACGTCTGGGTTGCTTTTCGCGCCTGCATTTTGCTAGGTGATACATTGATTGGCTTCGTTCAGATAAACCCACAAACCCACGAAGGTAATTATGCTGCTTCCTGCTTTTTGCACATTATCGTGAAGACCCTTCGACCACACCAGATACTCACAGGTTTTGTTTCCTGTTCCCTCCACAGATTCTGAGTTGGTTCGTGCAGATTTCTCTGGGACTAAAACACATTCACGACAGGAAGATCTTACACCGGGACGTAAAAACACAGGTAACAGCTCAGAGAGAGGACAGTGACAGGACTGACCTTTCGCTTCCTTGAAATCTCGCAAACAACGTAGCCTTTTCTCTACTTACAGAACATCTTTCTTAGCAAGAATGGAACGGTCGCCAAGCTTGGGGACTTCGGTATAGCCAGAGTCCTGAACAAGTAAGTACTTTGGAAAATTATTTTTTCTATTTATAACAGCCAAATATGTATTTTTTAATATCATAAGTGAAGAAAGATATTAAAGGCTTGCTTTCAAATATGTTTTGATAACTGTTTATATAAATCCATCATTCAGACGGTGCTTTATCTGAGATTAAAATTCCCAAGATAAGTCTTGGCATAATGGGGTGATGGTGGCAATGTTGTACGGGGTGATCTAAACTCATCCAATGAGGGTGGGCGGGGCAGGGAGAGCAACAGGGAAATCGGGACAACCATACAGAACAACACAGACAAAAAATGTAAAAAGTATACCAGTCAAATGAGGTGTAATTCACTATGCATAAAGCTAGTGAGAATTTAGTGTAAGAGCCAAGTTCACACATGCTGTGGGGAATATATAGGTGTGACTGTTTTGGAAGACAATTTGGTGGTAATATGAACAGATTTTTAAATGTTGTGTTTCTGGGAATTTGTTCTAAGAGGATAATGTGAAATTTGGAATAATTTAAATGCCTAATCATCGGGAAATTGTTAACTGTAATAGAGCTTGCCCTAGCCAGAATCTGAATGTTCTGTAGCCATTAACATTCATGATTTCGAAGACTTCTTAATGATGTGGGGAAGTATTTGTTACATCAGGTAAGAAAAATGGAATCTGAATTTTAAATATACTATGATCACGGTATTGTGAAAAACATGCATGGAAAAAGGTAGGGAGGAAATATATCAGAATTTTAACAAAAATTGGTTTTGGGTGGTAAGACGCTGGGTAATTATTTTTCTTCTGTATTCGCTTTCATATTTTCCAAATTTAAATCATGAGAGTGCATTTCTCTGCTAACTGGAAAGAGGGGACTCTTCCAGCATCTGGGAAATTTTTGTAATATGACAACTGTACCTCTGTGTGGAGGCTTTAGGCCCTAAAATGTTTTTAACGTGCAGATTTTGGGGAGCTGAATTATAAGTTTAAAAATCAACTATTTTTATTACTCTATTATAAATGTACAATGTTTTTCATTTATTTTAGTATGTGCATCAAATTTTGTTATCTATTTTTATACTTTTTTCTTGTATGTTCATATCTTGAGCCCTTTTTTACTTTTAATAAACCACATTATTTTACTATTTAATGTAATTTACTAGTTCCATGGAACTTGCCCAAACTTGTGTTGGAACGCCTTACTACCTATCTCCAGAGATCTGCCAGAATAAACCCTACAACAATAAAACGTGAGTGACTGAGTCTGGTTTGAAAGTCCCAGAAAAATCTGATGGGTTCTCTCTTTGTTCTGGTACTTTTGTAATTTCATTTTCTTCACGTGGGAAATGAATACCCCAGTGACTGTCTCTGCCACTTTGGTGTTCCCAGAAACGTTTGAATTTTCTCAGAAAAAGGCAAATGCTCTTTATTTAAAGGTACCAGTGGGAGAAAGGATAGTGCTGAGCACTGCAGGCATTGTGACGTCCGTCCTTGTGTCTGATGTCGACTGTGGCGGAAGGACAGACTTTCCTCCACCCGCACAGCCCTTCTGGCTGGCCTCACAACCAAGTAGACGTTGAGACAGATTAGCAAGAGAAGATGACCAAATGCCATGCATAAGTATGCATGGGAACCCCACGCACGAGAGTGTCAGACACCCCACAGGCAGGAGAGGTTCGGAGACCAAAAGAGAACGTGGGTACAGAAGCCATTCTGAGCTAGGGACGAGGTAAGGTGCCCGAGGGATAAGACAAGGGCAGGCCTTTAGTAAATAGGAGTTTGCAGGGCCCTACAGATAGGTCTGAAGAAGGTATCTCTGCTAATAGGTTATTATGGGCTAGGCCCCCAATTTAAGTTCTCCTAGGTACTTCAAGGGAGAGGCAGAAGTTTCTCTAGAGCCTGTGGCTTAAGTTGCCTTTGGCTCAAAGTAATCTGTATACCACTGAGTCACATCTTGGGGTGGCTCATTCTAAACCCCCACAATACCTTCTAAGCACTGTTTACTTCATTGCAGACAAGTGTTGTGGGTGGGCACCACAGAAGGCCGTGTGGCCTGGTGACAGTGCCCCGGATTAGGAGCACAGAATCCCAGTCTTATGTAGGAGTTCAGAATGAGCCCCCCAAGTTGTGCTTCTGTGGTGGGTGCATTATTGTTGAGCTAAAGGCAGCCAACACCCTGCGGGCTCAGTAGAAACTTCTGCTCCCCACAGTCATGAAGAAGAATTTAAATTAGGGGCCTTGCCCATAATGCTACCAGAGATAACCTTTCGCCCTCTCTCGAGGGCGAGGCAAACTTCTAATTACTCAAAATCTGCTCTTGTCGTCTTGCAGTTGGCCGAGTGGCACACTGCACACCCCCAGGCAGCAGGAGGGAGCATTACACTGAGTGTGGGCAAGGCTAGCAAAAGTAATTGGTTAAGGGATAAGCCCTCCGACCCCCCTTCCCGTCCTTGATTGGGGGTGGGACCAGGGGAAGGCAGGCACAAGTGCCAGAGAGGTCTGAATGGTGGCAGGGGGAGGTGCTGTGTCAGAAAACCATGTCAGTCTAGCCTGGGGAAAAAGAAGGGATTGGTTGGGGGGCCAGACTGTCCTGGAGCACGGGGAACTTGGGGCTGAGAAAAAGCACCTGGCTTGGCCCACACGGGTAATACATATAAACCCAGGGGAAGGAAGAGACGCTCTCTTGGCCCACCTTGCAAAGTGCTGGCTGATGTGTTTGTGGGCACCCGTGGCCCTGGCAGCCACGTGACCAATGGCGGCACCAACAATACAGGCAGACTCCAGGTGGGAGCCTGAGGCTGGACAGCTGCCTGCTGAGCCACCCTGGGCTCCAAAGGACAGATAAGCATGGAGCGGGGATTCTGGGCACTGCCTTGGGTTTTGGTCTTGCTGGGAACGGCTGGGCTTTGCCTGTATTTTGTGGAAGAGATGAGCCTGCCACACTCCTGAATTGTGCAGCATTTGGATAAAGGCCTCTTTCCCTTCTCACCAACCGCTGCCTCCGGAATTGCCCTGTGGGTGGAGACGGGCAGCCGAGCCTCCACTTCGGTTCGGTAACACAGTGGCTTTCCTCCCCTCTGGAACCCCAAGGTCTCTTACCTCGTCCTTAGCTCAGCATGTCACACATACCTCACTTTCTCTTTCTGCCTCTAAGCCTCTCATGTACCTGGGGTTCCCATATGTACATATGTAGTTAAATTTGGTTATTTTCTCTTGTTTATCTGCCTCATGTAGATTTAATTATGAGACCAGCAGAAAGACCCTGGGGGGTACAGGAGAGTTCCTTCCTTCCCCACACTTGGCTCTGTCACCTGCTCGACCAAGTCAGTGGACCTGTGACGACAAGAGTGTTGGCTAGGTAATCATTGACGCATCCTCCACCTTTAAAACCCAACTAGTTTTCAGAGCCTGGTTCTCAGGAGTAACATTAATACACATAGTGATGAACGATAAAGATGAGGTCGTTTTTACCTCCATGTAAGGGAAAGGAAAAGAATTTCACTTCTCGAAGCGTGGCTGCCATTTGAGCCAGTTGGAAGGGGCAGCAAGACTGGATTCCTTTTGCGAGTTAATTGTCCATTTGTTTAGGGAAATGCCCAAGGGCTGTGTGGCTGTTGGACTTTGACAGATAAGTAGAAAGCAAAGCCCAGTTGGGAGAGGTTTACAAAAAGAATAGTGAACATTTCTCTCCCTAGTAAGAGCAGAGGCACTTTGGGGCACCGTGCCCTGGCACTGGAAGGGTTGGGCCTGCAGCTGAGCAGGGATGCGGCGGGCGGAGGGCTGGGTAGAAGGCCAGGCCGTCCAGAACAGTTTAGTGCTGCTGCCGGCTGAGAGCCCTGGGTTAGCAGCACCATTTCGTTTCTTTGGGCTATTTAAGAATTTGGGTCAACATGTTGATTTGGTGCTTCTGAGAATTAGAAGATTTTAGCAACGATCAGCTGCCCCCTTTAGACCAGGAAAACCATTCCCAGGCTCAGCACAGCCGCCACCACACACAGGGAGGCACACAGCACGCAAAAGCTCCCTCGCAGCCCCAGGTGGCTTCCTTCCCCGCAGGCACAGGAATTCATCGCCTGGACCACTGAGGGCGCTCTGGGGCAGAGGAGGAGCTTGGGCCTGGGAAAGACCAGGTCAACACAAAATTCTGGGTGGCGGTGGAAAGTGGTCAGTGAGTTTCTAGAAAGTCTAGGAAAAGTCTAGAAACCAGTTAGAAGTGGTTTCTTACCTATTCCATATGCAAACCTTTGGCATCTCTCTCTGCTCCTCCGGCACACACTGAAAGGAAGTGTCACCGAAGAGTGGAGACATTTACCTCACTTGCCGGAATCCTTCCTGTTTTGACTTCAATTTCTTACTTTCTTGACTTCTCATTGTATATATTTTTTGTCTCTTATATTAATGCTTTTTGTTCTATAAGGTAACTCCTTATTAAACCAATCTCATAGAAATACTTGGGCATGGGGAAAGGGGGACAGCTGTACTTGAACAATTTTTTAAAAAACTTTTTTAATGAAGAAATAAAAGGTAAAGAAATACTAAGTACCAAAGAGCAACTCTCCAATCATATATTGTAAGCACATTTTCCAAGTTTATTGAAACCAGATGCTGTGTTCATCACTTCATTTACTTTTGATTCTGTCAATAGCTTTGAGTAGAATGTACCTTGCCCAATCAACCAAATTGTGTCTTTTGAATCAGAGCAAATTCATGTTTGAGTCCTGCCTCCCCCTGACAAATGCTCAAAATTTCATATACATTTTCTTTTGAGCATACGATGTTAAAGTAAATACTGAGCCATCGGATGGTAGCGAGTGTGAATACCTTTTCTCTGTTAGGGTTCTGACAAACTACAAATTGTATTTACTTCACCTCTTATGTTAGTAAGAATAAGTATTGATAGTGTATCTGAAAACATTTCTAAAAATTAGCCAGCCTGTGTAAGACTTTAAAGATATGCTAATTTAAGGCACTGTAAGGATAATAAGGCTTTTATTAAAAACTGTGGATTTTTTTTAACATGTAAACTCCTATCTCTCCAGGGACATTTGGTCTCTTGGATGTGTTTTATATGAGCTCTGCACGCTCAAGCATCCCGTAAGTACGCTCATCGTTGATTAATGTTTGATTATTGAAACCATAGAAATTAAATTCACTTCTGAGAGCAAAAGGTTACTGTTTGGCTTTAATCGAGGGTTAAAAATTCTGTGGACATGCCCTGGCCGGGCGCATCCTCCCGTACGACAAAAGGCTGCGGGTTGGGCAGAGCGCACACCTAGGCTGCAGGTTCCGTCCCTGGTAGGGGCGCGTACAGGAGACCACCGACTCTCTCTCTCTCTCTCTCTCTCTCTTGCTCGCTCCCTCTTCCGTCCTCTGTCTCTAAAATCAATATGAGTGAATGTCCTCTAAAAATTGAAACAAAATTATGTGGACTAGCTATTAATAAGAATGATAGACCTATATATGATGCCATGGGAAGATGTCCAAGTTGTAATATAACGTTAAAATTCCAAGGTGGGGAATAGTTTATGTAGCATATTTCCATTGAAAATGAGCTGTGGGAAAGTATATAATCAGCAAAGCAAAAGCATGGGGTGCGTGGGGTCAAGGCTGTAGGAAAGTAGGCACAAGCTTCCAAGAGCCTTGCCCAGCAGAGGCACACAGGATGCACCTATCCTTCCAGCAACAAGTTGCGGTAACAGGTGTGAAATGTCAGGTACCAGGGAAGCTCACTGGAGACCCAGTGCCCAGGTTTTGATTGCAGACTGGCCACGTAGGTCCCCTCTGCCTGGCATGTACCACCCTTCCAGACGCCTGGGGAGAAAGCAGGGTTTTGACCTGAACGTCTTGTTTACACGAACAGTGCCGGCGGAGAGAGCCGCTCTGAGTAGGGACTGGTAGGGGCTCTCCGGAAATCGAAGCCCCCAGGTGTCGGCCAAGGGCCAATACTGTAAGCAGGGCTTTCCAAGGAGAGCGGTCGCAGGCCGGCTCTGTTAACTGTTTTCTGCCCTGCCGTCACCATTGTCTTCATCGTTATTATCGCCCAAGGTCATGGCTGGTACGGGTCTTACCAAACCTGCATCTTTAATGCCACTCCTTGCTGCTGAACGTCATGATTAACGTCAGCGACCCAGTCTAAGAAACGTGTCCACAGGGGGTTTTGTCGTTGTGTGGACATTGTGGAGTGGGCTGACACAAACCGAGGTGGCACAGCCTACTCCACACCTCGGCTAGATGGTATAGCCTGTTGCTCCTAGTGTAATGAATACTACAGGCAGTCGTAATACAACGGTATTCGTGTACCTAAACAGCTAAACATAAAAAAGTACAATAAAAATAAGATATAGAAGACAAAGGTATGTGTACACCTGCATGTGGGTGGGCAGGGGGTGGGTTCCCAGGTTCCCCTCCCCTTCAGCCCACACCCCTTGCTCATCCCCAGCTCCAGGCCCCAGCCATCGGTGGGCACGGGGCAGGAGCACAGCACACCGAGCCTCCTCATCTGTTTAAACCACCCAGAGCTGGTGGTAAATTCAGCTTTGTGGTTGGGTCCGGCCTTTTCCCTCAACACTGCAAACAGACTGTTTGCTTATAACACACTACAGTCTGATTGGACCCCTGCGATACGTGTGGCCCGTGGTTGGCCGAGACACCCTTATGTGGCTGTAAGTGTAAATAACTGAGGATTTCACACAACGGAAAACGTTCTGGTTTATGAAGAATTTTTGTGGAAATGTTTACGTTATGTTAATTTAAAAAGCAAGCTGTAAAACTTTATATCATTATGTCCTCAACTCTATAAAATAAACACTCTTTTTTTTAAAGGCCTAGGAGGAAATATACATCTGGATGGTGAAATTGTACACATGTTCCCTGCCTATTTATAATTCCCTGTACCTTCCAGTTTTCTAGGGTATATAAGCATTATTTTGATAAGAAAAATTAAAATAAAAACATTATTTTAAATCACATGGCATCTCGTTGAGTAACTGCTGACAGTATCTCCTCATGAAATGTTAGTTGGTGGAAACAGTTCGGGTGCCGCCACGGTGCTGGCAACTGAACGCTGAAACATTGCTCGTGTCTTGATGTTGCGCTGAGTACTAGTTTTGAGTCTTTCCCTAACGTGGTCTTGCTGTGCCTGTCCTTTCAGTTTGAGGCTCACAACTTACAGCAGCTGGTGCTGAGGATTTGTCGGGCACACGTTGCCCCAGTCTCGCCACGGTTTTCCCGTGACCTTCGGTCCCTGGTATCACAGCTCTTTAAAGTATCTCCCCGAGACCGGCCATCTATCAATTCCATTTTGAAAAGACCCTTTTTAGAGAATCTCATTGCCAAGTACTTGACTCCTGAGGTGAGTCCTGAGGTGGCTCTGCCCGCATGTTGGCCGAGGTTTCGGCTAGCTGGCCCCTGACGGGTGTATTTGGTTGTAGGTCATTCAGGAAGAATTCAGTCAGCCCCTCATGCACAGAGCAAGACCACCAGCACCTCACTGTGCTGGGGAGATGGCCCGAGGTAAGAGTGATTACACGATGTGATCTAGCACTTTTATGATGTGTGTCTCACGTACTGTGTTATAATATAGGGCTGACAGCATTAGCAGGGAGACTCCACCAAGTACATCAGACATGGGCATTTGAAAACACACAAGCCTTGTACACAGGAGAAATATCATCTTGTCCAGTGGGGACCAGCGGGTGTGCCTACACATCCAGCTCAAGGACCACCTGGGGACGTCATTTCCTCTCTTTTCGTTAGGCAGGCACACTTCACGAGGCAGTGCATTTGCTAATGAAGAGGTGTTTGAAGAGGGAGAATCCAAACTTCACTTTTGTGTAGGGAAGGTAGAGAGAGTGAGAGAGGGTTGGACCTCATTAGTCACAGTGGCAGAACCATAACTATGGGACTCCCAAATAAAACGGGATACATTATGGTAGTGATAAGTAGAAAAAAAATTAGTGCCAGGAATCAGCTGATGACGTGATGAAGCTGTGTGTGTGCATGTGTGTGTGTGTGTGTGTGTGAGAGAGAGAGAGAGAGAGAGAGACAGAGACAGAGAGAGACAGAGACAGAGAGAGGAGAAACAGAGAGAGGCGGGTATTAAATAAGAGAAAATTACTAATTCAATCAATGTTGTGAAAGTAAGAGGGGCAGGTCTGAGGGGCAACCGCACGTCTGAACTTAAGAGATGAGCAGCAGTAAGAAGTCCCTCTAAGGAATCAGTGATAGGGAAACACTGTCCGCGGTGGTAGAAAAACTAGAACCGAGACAGCCGTAAAGGGCAAATGAATGAATTCCCCCTTTGCTGTGTGTTCTTTGGTTTGGCATGGTTCTGTGTTGGTTTAGGTTGAGAACGTTAGAAAGGAGGCAAGGAGAGGGTGAGAGAAAGTGCAGTGGCTGAATCTTTAACGTAAGAAAGATAGGAAAACAAGAACACATGTGAGGGTGACCCAGAAAACGTATCAGAAGACCTACGCGGCCCTTCCAGACAACAATGTCACATGCATGGCGTGGCCCGATGACCCAGGCTGTGATGACCGCCTTTAACTCCTGCGACATTATCTGATGCAAATTGTTTTTGTAAATGTTAACATCAACTTCTAATGTTTTAAAAAGTAGCATTACATGTTACTGGAAATATGCCCAGGGTCCCTGGAAAAAATGGTTTTCTCCAGTCAAAGAAAATGCATCATAATTTTGCATCAGCGCTTTTCTCACTGGGAATAAATATCTCTGGGCGAAGTAAACGTACCACGCTGTGGAATGTCCCGTATGTTTATACTCTCGCAAGCGTCAATATTAAAGATGCGAAAGTTTAAGAACATTGAAGTTCTTTTATTTTGCTTACGTAAGATTCTAAAATCCAGAACGTGAGATCCCAGGGGAAGTGCCTCCCAAGAGCAAGAATATCAGTGCCAAAGAAGAGGAAGGAGTTCATCTATAGAAACGAATGGAGACCACCAGCCAGAGCCCCAAAGCCCCCATTTGTGAGTCGTACGAAAGCCTTTCTCTGGGTGTTCAGCAGGTGGTGTGTTCTACAGACCTCCTGACATGTGCTCCTGTGTGCAGGCTCATCACTGTGGAACTCACCAGTTCTATACTCAATAATAAAATCTTTCTGTGATGCGCATTGGACAATTTGTAGTTGTTAGATTTTTTTTAATGCTGTATTTTCTTACAAGGGTTCTACACATCAGTTTTGGTCTTCTTTTCATAAGTCAAATTCTTTTCATTTCTTTGCATAATTAAGGTTTTGTATATAAGATAAATGAGTGGCATAGCATAGTAGCAGGAAATAGTATGCATTTCATATTCTTAAATCTGACATGTTATATATCATTAAGAATTTTTAATTATGTAATCACTGATTTTTTCCCCCTAGAGATTGTTTATGCGTAGTTATTTGAATACACCTCAGCAGAGTGTTGAATCTTTTAGTTCATGCTAGTGAAATGCTTCTGGTGTATAAATAACAAAGTGGCTAATGTCTTTCAATTGAAGAATTGTATTTGTAGAGAAGGCTTATGGTACAGTTAGAGGACCATTTGGAAGTACATTTACTAAGTGTCTACTTCATATATAGACATTTAGAAAATGTGTTGGTATATAAATAGATTTGTGAAACTTAGTTAAATTATTGCTCTTCATTTTGGTAGAATGTGGCTGAACTTAATTTCAGAAATTTTAAAAGCTTGTACAACATATTGCATTGTGTGTTCGCCACCTCAAGTCAAATCTCCGTTGATCTTCATTTTAGCCCCTGCACCCTCTCCTCCCTCCTCCCTGACCCCTTCCCCTCTGCTCCTCACCATGCTGTTGGCTGTCTATGAGTTTGCTCCTTTTTTTGCTCAATCCTTTCGACTGTCACCCAGCCCCCAAACCTCCTCCCCTCTGACAGCTGTCAGTCTGTTCTCTGTGTCTGAGTCTGTTTCTGTTTGTTTGTTACTTTTTGTTGTTCGCTAGATTGGCTGTGCAAAACCTTTTTAGTTCGATGTCATCCCATTTTTTATTTTTCCTTTTGTATCCCTTTCCCGAGGAGATATATCAAAAAAATATATTGCTATGAGAAATGTCCCAGATTTTACTGCCTATGTTTTCTTCTAGGATTTTTGTGGTTTCAAGTCTAACATTTAAGTCTTTAATCCATTTTGAGTTTATTCTTGTGCACAGTGTAGGGAAGTGGTCTAGTTTCTTTCTTCCTTTTTTTTTTTTTTTGCATGTATGTCTCCAATTTTCCAACACCATTTATTGAGCAAACTATCTTTACCACCTTGTATGTTTTTGCCTCCTTCGTCAAATATTAATCGACCATAAAGGTGTGGACTTATTTCTGGGCTCTTCTATTCTGTTCCAGGGATCTATGTGTCTCTTTCTATGCCAGTACCAGGCTCTTTTGATAACTATGGCCTTGTCGTATAGTTTGATATCAGGTAGTATGATTCCTCCAACTTTGTTCTTTTTTCTCAAGATTGCTGTGTCTCTTCCATATACATTTCTGGAATGTTTGTTCTAGTTCTGTGAAATACCCCACTGGTATCTTGATAGGAATTATGTTGATTCTGTAGATTGCTTTGGGTAATATGGTTTTATTTGGGTAATATGACATTTTAATAGTTTTAATTCTTCCTATCCGAGAACACGGTAACACAGTATATACTTCCACTTGTTTGTATCTTCTGCAGCTTCTTTCTTCAGTGTCTTAGAATTTTTCAGGTATAGGTCTTTTACTTCCTGGTTAAATTTATACCTAGGAACTTTTTTGGGGGGGCTGCAATACTAAATGGGATTGTTTTCTTAGTTTTCTTGCTAATAGTTCATTATTGGTATATGGGAACACTGCTGATTTCTGGATATTTTTTTATCCTGCTACTTTATTGAAATCATTTATCAGTTTGAGCAGTTTTTTGTTGAACTCTTTAGGGTTCTTTATATACAGTATCATGTCATCTGCAAATAATGACAGTTTTACTTCTTCCTTTCCAAATCGGATGACTATTATTTTTTCTTCTTGTCTGATCGCTGTGGCTTGGACTTCCAGCACTGCACTGAATAAGAGAGGTGAAAGCGGACGTCCCTGTCTTGTTCCTGACCTCAGGGGAAACACTTGTATTTTTGGCCCATCGAGTGTGATGCTGGCAGTGGGTTTATCGCACACGGCCTTTATCATATTGAGGTATGCTCCCTCTTTTCCCACTTTGCTGGGAGGTTTTTTAAAAATCATAAATGGGTGCTAGATTTTATCAAATGCTTTTTCTGCATCTATTGATATGACCATGTGATTTTTATCCTTTATTTTGTTTATGTGGTGTATCACATTTATTGATTTCCATATATTCTACCAACCTTGCATCCCCCAAATAAATCCCATTTGATCATAGTGTATGATCTTTTTAATGTATTGCTGGATCTGGTTTGCCAATATTTTGTTGAGGATTTTAGCATCTATGTTCATCAGGGATATTTGCCTATAATTTTCTTTTTTGTAGTGTCTTTATCTGGTTTGGGAGTTAAGATAACGCTGGCCTTGTAAAATGAGCTTGGACATTGTCTCTCCTCTTAAATTTTTTGGAATAGTTTGAGAAGGAGAGGTGTCAGTGCTTCTTAGAGTATTTGGTACGACTCACCTGGGAAGCCTTCCAGCCCAGGACTTCTGTTTGTTGGGAGTTCTGTGATCTGCTTCAATTTCACTACTGTAATCGGTCTTTTCAGATCCTCTGAATCTTCCTGATTTAGTCTTAGTGATTGTGTGTTTCTAGGAATTTATCCATTTCTTCCAGATTGTCCAATTTGTTGGCATGTAGTTTGTCATAGTATTTTATTTGTATTTTTTGGTGTCAGTTGGTACTTCTCTTTCATTTCTTATTTGTGTATTAGGTCCTCTCTCTCTTTTTCTTGATGAGTCTAGTTAGTGGTTTGTCAGTCTTGTTTATCTCTTCAAAGAACCAGCTCTTGGTTTTGTTGATTTTTTTTTTTTTTAGATTCTATTTTGTTTGTTTCTGTTCTGACTTTATTATTTTTTCCTTCTACTCACTTTGGGCTTTGTTTGTTGTTCCTTTTTAAGTTCCTCAATGGAGCCATAACGCAATCTTCAGTTTGTGGCTGTGTCCTCGGGGCCTGGGTGTGTGCGGAAGGACCCAGCTGTGCACCAAGCCTGGCTTTTACTAGCTTCGGGCCCAGGGCGGGTCAGCAAAAGCCCCAAGGAACCTCAAGATCTGCCTCCGCCTGCCTCCACCTTCTGGTTAAATTCTTTTCTTTTAATTCTAGAATTTGGAGATTCTAAAATTATTTTAATCTGAAAATAACAAAAATATATTTTCAAAGTCTTGGCTTAGCTATGGTCACTATCAAACTGTCAATTATCATAGATTTGTATTTTTTTAAAAAAACTTTCCTTCTTATGAACCCTTTAGATAAAAATGGTAGAAAGGCCCCAGCCTGCTGAGGTGTGTGGCCGCTATGGTTATTACTACGCTCAGCTTGACTTGTTGAGGAAGAGAGACCACGAACCGAGTTACCACCGTGTTCCTCAGAAGACCGGAGTGAAGGGGGATTGTCCCCAGGAGGAGAGCCACCGTCAGTGCCCAGGCCAATGGTACTGTCATTGACTAATTTATACCTGTCCTCTGGAAACATTGTGAAATAGCAGCATTCTTGACTCTGCCATCTTTCCAAATTCTCCCAAAACGAATAATCTGAGAACTTCCAGACTCTTCATTTCAAATACTTAACTTACAATTCCCTTGACCAGTTTTATTTTTTTAATTTTTACTAATTTTTTTGTTACAGTTGACATTCAATATTATATTAGTTTCAGGTGTATAACAGGTGATTAGACATTTATATACCTTACAAAGTGACTATCTCAGTAATTTCCTGACCCTTTTTCATCCCAAGTTTGATGTAGCTTCCTATTCATGCAGCCATTTACCTATGAGTACAGATTCGTGTGCTTGAATTTTTAATATTTTTATTTCTTGCTAGTAAATTCTACTGCCTTGGACTGGTGAAGATAGCTGTATATGTTTCATATTACTAGAGGTTATTAATATTCATCACTAATAATTGAATTATAATTAAATGATCATTTGAGACATTTGGAAAGTGAAATATATTTCATTCAGAATTTATATTCTTAGGGTTTTCCAGAAGATGGATATATTAAAAAGAAAATAATGTAATTAAACTGCACTTAGGACAGACTTTCACAAAATTCACTCCATAACAAATGTTTGCATATCTGCACTACTTTCCATTGTTTATTTCACACCAATATCAGTGTTCTTGTGTTCAGAGTAATTGCCACCCACCCACAGTCCTGAAGACCCACTTCTGAGAGTCATTTTTTAAAAATGTTTTTACCATCCTGAACCAACCTAATTGACCCTCATCCTCATACCAACCCCAATGAGATAGTGGTGCGCCCGCTCTATCCACGGGGAGCGAAGGCCCAGAGGCCGTCATGAGCCCGTCATTCCATCATCTTCCTAAACCACTGCGTTATCATCTTGACTCTTCATAAATGGGTCAGCTCACTACATGTTCCTGAAGGAGTCATTTCTGGAGCGACACTTCTGTCTTTGGAGCCCTGGAATTTACTGGTATTCCAGAGAACTTCATCATACAGCTCATACTGTAGTCTGAAATGTGGTCATTTTTATTTAACAAGCAGCGGTTACAAAAATTCTTAGCAAAAAATTTGGCAAACAATTATAAAAACATATATGTGTATGCATATAAATATACATAGAACATAGGCATAAAGCTGAAAATGGCTTGGCTGGAATTGTGCTGGGAAAATCCCTTAAACACGGTGAGAGACGGCTAAAGCCCGTTTTTCATTCACTAAGCATTTGCGTGAGCAGCAGAGGTAAAGTGACGGGACACCACCTGGCCTCACGGAGCTCCCAGTGCCGTGCAGGAAAGAGTTCAGCGGCCACCAGTCAGACCAGGGGTGACAGGCGGTGGGTTAGACCCCTGCCCAGGGCATGAGGGGGTCCTGACGTTAATGGCCGTGCATCCTTCCTGGGTCAGAATATTTTTGTTTCATTCTCTCCGATATCCCCAGTTGTTACTGTTCTCTTTCCCTGCTTTTCTCCTGGGTTCCAAAGACCTTCTTTTCCAATGTATACATTCTGAAACTTTGAGCTCCTTCTTGAACTCAGAATACCAACTCACAGGAATTGCGTATCTCGTTATTAAACAAAAAACCCAATTGTCAAATCAGTGATGAAGACTAGTTAAAATTGCTGTACTCAAGCTGACCATTTTTATCCCCTAAGGCCTGCTGAATTCCTTCAGAGGAAATTTGAAGCTCAGCAATATAAGTTGAAAGTAGAAAAGCAATTGGTGAGTAAAATACCAAATATGAGAGGCAATTGGGGATTTCCTCTTGGTGTCTTCATTCACAAATATTCATGGACCCTTAAGTCAAAGTTCATTCCATAGAGAGGATCAAAACTACCTTCCACCCTTCTCAGGTCTTAATAACTGAAAAAGAATAATGGGAATAGGCTTGACTCAGAATCCTGGTTTCTTCCCTGGCTCTGTCTCTTGCTGTGTGACCTTAGGCAGGTCATGCAGCCTCGATTTCCTGTTCTGTAAATGATAGTTTTGGAGTAGATAAGCTTCAAGTTCCCCTTCCATGCTGTAAGTCTGTGATTCTATTTTAATTAGAATTCTACACGTTAAAAAAATGACTATTGTTTATTTGAAATGGAAGTTGACTTTTACAGTTAAGTGTAGCGTCAAAGTTTGGGAGCTGGGGAAGGCTGGATATGCACGCTCTTATTCTGAACTGCTAAAAAGCTCCAGTTCCAGTCCCCTGGCCTAGTCTCATGCTCCAGGGGTTGCTAAACTTTCACTGAATTTTAACTTAACAATTATAATTTGCCAGTTCAGAAAATGAATCTAGGGGTCTCATATGACAGCATAAAATTTTGGTTGCTTTCAGTAAACACCACAAATGGTTTTATTAATGGTTTTATTAATTTTCTTTAGTTTTTTAATGTTTTGTACTTTAGAAAATTCTTTAAAAAAAAAAAACCTCCCAAGCACTGAATTTAATTGGTAATATCATTCTTGTTTGAAGGAAAAGGTCAAGGTCAGATCAGAAAATGTTTCCGAAAGCAAGTATGTTTTATAAATTATTTCATTCAAATAATAGGGTCTGCGCCCATCGTCTGCTGAGCGAAATCGCAACAGGAGACAAGAGCTAAGAAGTCGTGGAGAAGAACCTCGATTCCGGGAGCTGCCGTCCAGGAGAAACAAAGCGAAGGAACAGGTTAGAACCAGGCTGATTCCAGGGCCACCCTTGGACTCTCATTGACTCTGGACTATAGTTGGGAGTTACTCTTAGTGTCTGCAGTTCACACCTGGGAGAGCACGTTGCACAAATACATGCTGGACTCACCTGCGTGAAGCACCATGCTGGGGGCTCTAGGGGACACAGGGACATACCTTCCCTCAGAAAGCAACATAGCTAAGCCCACAGGCTTCCTGCATGGATGCAGTAAGTGCAGTCACGAATGGTTCTGAAATCCGTATCAGTGACTCAGGTCTGCCTGACAGTGCCACCCATGGGGTGGTTTCAAACAATGGGAATGTACCATCTCACTGGCTGGAGGCCGGAGGCCCAACACCAGGGTGTTGGCGGGCCCTGCTCCCTCAGGCACCCATGGGGGAGCCCCCTTCTGCCTCATCTTAGCTTCTGGTGGTTTGGCAGCCAACTTTGGCAATCCTTGGCTTATAGCCACATACCTCTCTCCTCTGCCATCGTCACATGGTGCTGTCCCTGTGTGTCACTGTCTTCACATGGCCATCTTCGTCAAAGGACAGTGGTCACACTGGATTAGCGGCCCACTCTACTCCAGCGTGACCACACCTTCGCGTAGCTAATTACGTCTGCAGTGATGCTCATCCAATAAGGTCACAGTCTGAGGCACTGGGCGTTCGGGCTCTGACATGTCTGTTCTGGGGGGAGAAAACTCTACCCGTAACAGGATTGCATCTGAAGATAGGATACATGAAGTAACTGTACGGCATGAACACATTTGAGATTATATATGGGAGTGACATCACCCCAAGCCACTGCGTGACAGGGAGTGATGCGCCACAGCCAAAGCACAAGGCGCGTCATCATCTTTGGGAGCAACAGGTTTTCCAAGTCTGATCACACCTCACACACTTGACAGTGGTAGCTGTGTAGACACTGTTGTGTTGAGCTGTCCACAGACATTGAACATGTGGGGTTGGGATTGCTTCCCAGGAATACTGGATGCAGTTCGAGGACATACGCCAGCAGTACCACTATGACGTGGAGGAAATCCGAAAGAAGATGGGGAGTGAGCTGGAGGTCAGTACATAAGCTCCTTCTCCCAAAGGGCACCTCCTACCACTACCGACTGAGAGCTAACTACAGTGAGCCACTACTAAAAGCAATGACGGTCTCATAGAAAAGACAGCTTTTTACCACGCAAACTTTTTTTAGCAGGGAAGCTGTAGGGTCTCACTGAAGTGTTACCCTGTGGGGTGCACTGGAGGCCACCCACACGGTGGGGGGGGCGGCTGACGTTCTCAGTGAGGAGGGGGGTTATGAAGAATGCCCGTGGATTGTCTTTCTCATGAGTCAGTCCATAGCTATTGACTGAGCAGCCAGACTGTGCCAGGACTGGGTTAGATGCATGAGGTAAGGTCACGCCCGTACGGAGAGGAAAAAAGACCAGCATTTACTGAATCCCGCTTTTGGAAACATGTCATATGCGAGCGTAAGGCTCTAAAATTCATCAAAGGCGACATCTGAGTGCAGCTGAGATGATTCTTCAAAATCCCTTCAAGGTATCACATAAAACACGCGTTCTTCATCTTTCAAAGCACAGTGTTTTCAGTAGAATTCCCGGCCAAGTAGCTGGCCTGGGTTTGGAGACACAGGATACAACACTCTCTGTGCCCCAGAATGCTCTTCCTACGAGGGGCCCCTGGGCACTGGGACTGGACGGGACCCAGCTGGGGCCCCATCGCACCTGCACGTGAGCCACCTGCTCACGGAGTAAACCATTCACACTGCTGAAACCGGCCTTTCCCTCTCTCCCCGTCTCCCCAACCCCTGCACGCATACAGATGAATTAAAGCAGGTGAAATGAGCACAGGGTCCAGTGCAGCTGTAGGTCCCGGAGCTTCGTGTGCTTCATCTCATTCACTCCCTATACAGAGAGGTAACCCACCCACATGAGGCCGTCTAAATAAACTCCTGATCCTAAAACCTCTGCTCTTCTGGCACATGCTCTTCGATGCATAAATAGTTGGGAAGAGAAGACGTACATGTATAAAGCAATTTCCTTTGTATAAGATGGAGTGTAGGTAGGCTCTGTAAGTGCGTAGGCATATGGAGGAGCAGGCGAGGGTTTTTATGAAGAAGAAGGGAGGAGCCTAAATTGGGTTCTGAGAAAGAGCAGAGCTCCCAGAGGCAGAGCCAAGGAGGAAGGTGTTCGGGAAGACCCAGGCAGAGGTGCAGAAGGAAGACCTTATGTGCTGGGAGGGGCAGGCTGGAGGCCATCTGCTTCAGAGCAGAGGTTTCGTCAATGGGGGAGCGTGGTACCATCGGCAGCCTTATTTTTAAAGTTGGCCGGCGATGGGAAACCTGAGTCCAGGGAAGGTGGAGAGCCCACGTGTCTAGAGAGACTAGGAAATAAGCACTTGGGGAATGGGGGAGTGCCAAGGCGGCCACAGGGAAAAGGAGCCAGGAAGGGAGCTCCATCCAGCCGCTGCCTGGGTTCATCCTGGAACAGCAGGTGGAAAGCACTTCCTCTCTAGACCCCATCCAAACCTGGCCATGGTTCACGTTGTAAAGGCCCTCAGAATCCCTCTCGCTGACTGTGTGTCATTTGTGTTAAAGGAAGAGTCGAAGATAAGTCATCAAACCTATGTGGTGAAGAAGAGTGACCTGGCTATCCACCAAGACGCACCTGAGGAAGACACACCTGCGCAGGTGATGGGAGTTGTTAGATGCGTACATGCTTCCCAGTGAGTTTTCCCCGCCGGGTGGTGCTGGCCCCTCAGAGTGCAGTGTGACCCTGTGGGAAATACTTAGAAACTCCAGCGCCTGGTCTGGGGTGGGCCCAGCCTCGTGTTTTCCGAAGCTGGCTGGGCGATAGTTCAGCTTCCTGGATGGTGTCTGAGTCGGTCTCAGACCCATTGGCCAGGAAATCTGATGCGTAATTCCTCTTCTGTTTCAACATCACCTGTTTGGTGGGAGCAGGGAACTTTTCCCAGCTGGATTATCAAATGGCTCTCGAGAGGGTTCTTCCCCCTTCCTGGGAGGTTTTTTGCCTCTATTTTCAAGGTGCCTCACGGCTTGAGGAAGGGCGGGTGAGGGGAACCAGTGTTGAGAGAAGGATAAAAGGCCTCCTTGAATGTCTTCCTCTGTGAGAGACCCTGGGGCCCTCACAGGATGTCAGAGTGACCCAAAGTGGCCTGAGGCTGCATCTGCACCCAGGGAGGTGGGCGGGGCTTAGGGGGTCTCAGACAGTTGTATTTTCAGGAAAATAAAGCCATATCCTCCTTCTTGTGCAATTGAGACTATCAAACTACACAATCAAATCAGACAACCACCTTCAAAATCTAGGCAAGATACACAGTCCCAGGCCTGCTTCAGAGTTTGTGGCACTTTCAAGGCAGAAAAGCGGCCTCCCTGAGGTCGCAGGGCAAACAACTAACAACGATCAAACGGACACATGTTTTATGGGAAGTGTATACAAAAGCGGTGGTAATACAGGTGAGCTGTAATTGACTCTAGGGGACAGGTGATAGGGACCTACTGTACGAAGGTTGAGAGAAGAGAGCATTAAAACACACACATGGAGAGACACCAAGGAGATCGTGCATTTCTGACCCGAAAGGGAGAGTAGCATCTCCGAAGGTGGGGAAGAGAGCGGGGAGTGAGCTTGTGATGGTGGGGAAATCAGGAGTTCCTTCTGGACCTGTTGGTTAGAGAAGACCTGAGATTGCATACCTGCCTCCGGGCCTCTGCCCTGCTCTTCCCTCAGATAGAAGATGCTTTCCCCAGGCGTCCTATGCCGTGGCCCAATACCATTCCTGGGCGTAGAGCAGATGCCAAACAGTCTTTGCCTGCATTACGCTCACCCCCTACTCTATGCTGCTGCCCTGTTTTACTTCCGCTAGAGCACTTAACACTTTCTGAAATTATGTTGTTACTTTGTTAACTCATTTGTTACCATCTGCCCTACTCCAGTAAGTTCTGTGGGGGAGGTGACCTTTGCATCGCGGCCTGCACTGGCCGGTGGGATAGCACCTGACCATGGGGGGTGCTCAGTATGAATTTATGGGATAGATATAGAAGTGAAGGTGATGCTGAGTAGGCAGTTGAATGTGTGTCTGAAGCTCAGCAGGGAGGAAGGATCAAACCTGAAGATAAACATTTGAGAGTCACTGCGTAAAGATAGCTTTTAAATCCTTAGGGATGGCTTACGCCCTCTTGGATGGAGGAAGGAAGGGGCAGAGGCCTGGGCCTGAACCATGGAAAAGCTCAGCGTGTAAAGTTCACCTCCCAACTGTTTCTTCGAAATTCTTGTCAAAGTTTAGAGCCCTCTCCTTTCTTTATAATGTAATGTGCTGCGCACTTTTCTTTTTTTCCTGATTACGTTCACCAACCTCTTAAGGAAAGGATGCTGTGGTCAAAATTGCGTCTGAATTGAATCAGGTTGTGTTGATTGGACTGGCCTGGAGTGACAAGCATTGCCACGTTACAGAATTGTACCCTTCGCAGTGCCGGTGTCCACTGAGTTAATGGACACTGTCCCCAAGTTTTAGTGAGTTATCATTAAGGGCGTGTGTTCATTCTAATGTCAACCATCGGATTCAATCCAGAAATCAAAACATGTGAACATGCCATGGTGTGATTTCAGGGAGTGTGAGAACACAATGGTCTGATCAATAGTAAATGCTATATTGTAATTTTTCCCTAAACTTTCAGGGTATTGAGAGAGACTTGAAACAAATTAGACTTCAGAACATGAAGGAAAGTGAACTTCTGGAACATAACTATAAAGCTAAGGTAGTAAATACTTTGTCTTTGGGTTTCGTGTTAAGAAGCCGGAGGGGCGGGTTACCTGCGGGGCTCTTCCTCCTACTGTTTCGTAGAATTGCTTTGGTTTGTAACATGCGACTATTGGTTTTCAGTATTATAATGTCAAACAGCGAGTTAAAATGTTAAGGTTTTTATTGGATTGCGGAACTAAGATTTTTTGTCTTGCTTTCTTCTAGAGAGGGGTAAAGTTTGAAATTAATTTGGATGAATGTATTTCAGATGAAAATACTGTCAAAGAGGAAGAGGTATGTCGTTAAACATATATTTCCACTAGTAGGCATGAAAAAGTGAGTGTCTTAGTAGCATGTTTCATGAATTTTTTCCAGAGGGAGTAAGAGGAATTTTCTCAAATCTTTCTAGAAGGACCTCTGATGTTCAAATAAGTCTTCCAAAATACTTTTTATCCTCCCATTCTTTTTAAAATTATGGTTATTCCCTTACATGGATTATTCCAATTTAATTTATTTTTCTTTTATAAAGTATCTATTTTCCTATGATATTGATTTTTAATCATAGCCAAATTAAAATAAAAGACATAATACATGGTCAACAGCTAATATACTTACCTAAGATAATTGAGTGGGTACCCTGAAACCATACACTTTTATCTGAGGTCTCCGTACTGGTGTTTGGCTAAAGCTCAGTTACGCATCTGGGCTCTCTTTGACAGAGCAATAAATGCACAGTTAGAGTCAAACCTCATTCTATTGCTTGAGTTCAACATATTTTTTATTCCCATTTTTTACTAGACCTAGTAACAAATATCACAATTAACTGATTTGTGTTTCCATTTCACCTTCTCTAAATTTGCCCTTTTTTTTAAAGGTTTTATTTACTTATTTTTAAAGAGAGGGGAAGGGAGGGAGAAAGAGAAGGAGAGCAACACCAATGTGTGGTTGCTTCTTGAGTGCCCCCTACTGGGGATCTGGCCTACAACCCAGGCATGTGCCCTGACTGGGAATCGAACCAGCAACCTTTTGGTTCGTAGGCCGGCACTCAATCCACTGAGCCACACCAGCCAGGGCAAAATTTGCCTTTTAAATGACCAAAAGTTAAATATGTGTATATACGTTCTATTTTGTACCTGATAGCCAATTCCATTCTTTCATTCATTCTTCATTAGCTTAAAGCTTTGGAATGTTATCGTTTCTTTCAGATTTGTGTGTGTGTGGTGAAGGACACATTTGTTTGCTTGTTTGTTTGTTTGTTTGTTTCATAGACTTTCCCATTTCAACGCAGTCACAGCAACACGGAGTGGCAGTGCAGAGATTTCCCATACTCCCCTGCCCCCACACATGCATAACCTCCCCCACCGTCAGCGTCCCCCACCAGAGTGGAGCACTTGTGACAATCGAGGAACCTACACAGACACGTCATAACCACCCAAAGTCCACAGTTGACATTAGGGTTCCCGCTTGGTGTCGGACATTCTGTGGGTTTGGACAAATGTACCATGACAGGTCCAGCCACCATTATAGTGTCACAGTGAGCGGTTTCACTGGCCTCACAACCCTTCGGGCTCCACCCGCCTTTCAGATCGTTGCTGGCGCTTTGCTGCACAAGACTTCATTAGGCTGCCGACGATGAGCGCAGCCCTCTGCTTCCCTGTGTGGTCTCTCAGTGTCCAGAGCTGGGACGACCAGAAGGGGCAGAGACAGGGCCTGGTTCTGGGTCAGAACCTGAGGGGTGGCCCACCTTGGTGCGCCCATGAAGTGAGGCGCCAACGCTGGCCTGCGAGAATCAAAGCATAGAGTCCAAAAGATTTTGTCCCCCAGAGTGCTCGTCCTTTATTACTCTGTGCTTCGACGGGCTTGAAACACAGTGGTCACTTGGGTGTGGACTGTGGAGTGTCAGGAGCAGTCCTAGGGACACAGTGGGGAACCTTGTGTCCGTAAAACAGGGCACAGAGATGACAGCAGTGGGGATTCTGTGGAAGGAACTACAGTAGCATCTCACTCACGTTAGGAAGTGTGGGCCTAAGTAAGTTACCGTGTGGTCAGTGCTGGTCACTGTTGACAAGGAAAAGCAATGGAAACATTCCTGTTTGTATCTTGTTCCAGCACAGCTCCACTTTCAAAACTCTACTGACTTATTTGCTTAATATCCAGGGTCCGGCGGAAGTAACGCCCGCGAGAGTGTGGTTGGTGGGGCAATAATATGGGTGACATAATTTATCATTTTAATTAGAACATCTCACCTAAAATGTCCTATGGTGTGTTTAGTGTGCTATTGCTATGTTCCAGAATCACATGCTTATGAGTTTATGACACAATATTTTGTGATAAAAAGCAGGGGCGTTATTTGTGCCGGACCGGTCGCAATATTGAATACCAGCTCTGTATCTTGGTAAATGTTATTACTGGGAACACAATGTTTTGTTTTGCTTTGTTTTCAAAATATGGCTTATTTCCCCTGAAACACTGTGGAATTGTTTAGGCCATGGATGTGCTAAATGAAACTTTGACCTTTGAGGATGGTGTGAAGTTGAAGGAAGATGAGCGGACGAAGGAGCCTGAGGATTACCCAGAGGAAGCATCTGGAAAACAGTGCTGTTCAGACGCAGGTACGAGCATGCACCTTCACAGCTGTGGGTGGGAAGGAACTGTTTCATCAGCCATGCATCTCCAGCTCTCCCTGCAGCTCCGCCGGCCAGGTCCCCCTGGCTCTCCCCAGCTGTGCTGCCTCTGCCCACCCCCACCGGCCCGATGCTCAGATGCTCACTCGCAGCTCAGCTCTCCTCCCTTGCTCAGTCCTTGGGTGGTTTCACCTGCCCCTCAGCTTCAGGTCTCCCAGCCAGCAGCACCACATGCATCCGTTTTTCTCACTTTCTGCTGGAAATGTCCCCGGTCGAGTCCCACTAGCATCTCAAACTCAGCATGGGTGCCGCCAAACTTGCGAGTCCTTCCTTCTCAGTGAGGGGGGTGGGGGGGGTTGGTTTCCACACTGTGATGTCTCTGGAGTCTCCTTCCTCCACCCCACTCTCTCTGCTGCTGGTTCAGGGCCCGTCATCTCTGAGCAGGGTGGGGGTAGAAAACGCACAGGCTTTGGACACCCGCGGGAGCTGGAATCCCAGCTGGCACTGCCACTTTCTGCTCCAGTGGCCTCTCACGAGTCCCTTAAACCCTCTGCATCTCAGTGCCCTCCTAGGACCAGGGGACGGTACCTGCACAGGCTTACTGCTAGGACTGAGTGAGACCTGGTGTACAAAGCACCTGGCACATGCTAGGTGCTGGAGGCACGCCAGTCCTTTGTTGTCCCTTTCTCTTCCCCTCACTGACTAGGCTGTGTACCCTCCTTGTCTGTAGTATTTCCCTTTTATTCTCTAAGTGATTGCCAGTTGTGCTATCCTGTTATTCCCCTGCTCGGAAAACGCTTTCAGTTTCGATAATGCCTGGAGATACAGTCCGTTCCACGCAGTGTCACGTTTGACACTGAGTGGCCCGATCCTGTGGCGACCCACCTTTCCCACCCCAGCACGCCCTCTTCCCTTCACGGATGAGGGGATCCATCCACAGCTGTATGGGCGCACCTGGCGACGTTCCCCTTCCGCTCACTCTGGAAAGATTTTTATCTGATTCAGCAGGCATTGTGTCGATAATCTCCCTTGGACCACAGGCACTGTGCTAGGTGGTAGGGACTCTCCAGGATGAGTGAGACCACAGAGTCCCAGAGGTGCTATGAGCCAAAGGAAGGAGGCACAGCGCATGTGTCCCGAGTCCAAAATGCGAAAAAACTCGCTGGAGTGTGAGCTGGCTGGAGACTCGGAGAGGTGCCTGCTTTTATACAGCTTGGCATGCCGAGGAGCTTGGGCTTCACCTTCTGTGACGGCTTTCAGTTCGAGGGCATTAACCCCTGTTTGTGGGGGAGAACGATCACGCTCACGCTGGCCATAGTGTGCAGGACGGGTGGGGGGCGGGACCGAAGGCCGGGGAGGAGTCCAGGTGGGAAGTGACTGGCGTGCAGGCCAGAGCAGGGCCGTGAGAAGGGACGCAGATTGTGAACCGCTGAGTGGGGGCTTGAGGATGGGGAGAGGGTCCAGGACCCTCCCAGTTTCCTAGTTCAGATCAGTGAAGCCGTCACCAACCAAACAGGCACACACGGAGACATTGCTCCTTTGGTTCCAGACCGCCACCGTAAGTATTTCAGTGAAGCGAGTCACAAGAACTTTTTGGCTTCTCGGTGAATATAAAACTTACAATTACACTCTACCATAATCTTTAAGTGTGCAGTAGCATTATGCCTTAAAAAATGTATATTCCTTAATTAAAAAAAAACTTGATGGCTACAGAGTGCTAACCGTCCTCCCGGCTTCAGGGAGTCATGATCTGTTTGCTGGAGGAGGGACTTGCCCCATGTCCACGCTGCTGACTGATCTCAGAGGCGGCTGATGATGGTGGGGGTAGCCATGGCGATTTCTTAAAAATAAGACAACAATGAAATTGGCCGCATGGGCTGACTCTTCTTTCACAAGCGGTTTCTCTGTAACATGCGGTGCTGTTTGATAGCATTTTCCCCGCAGTAGGACTTAGTTCAAAATTGGAGTCAGGCCTCTCAGCAACTGCCACTGCTTCGGCAGCTAAGTAGAAAAAACAGAGGTGACCCATTCCACCCCTGTCCCCCCACCCCCCGCCAGCCCCCGCACTGACAGGGAAGAAGTAGCTCTTCAAATATATGTAGGAAAAAATATCAGAGTAAATTAGTAATAGCTTCAACTTTAACAATGAACAGTGTCGGTGGAGCAAATAGTGCCGGCCACTACCACTGTCCCGTTTGATGGTTTGTCCGGGGCAAACAATCACAAAGGTCCACAAAAAATGTAGCTGCCATTGCGTTCATTATAGTGTTATTTATAACGGTGAAAAAGTTTCAGCAACCTAAAACTCCAGCCAAAACCCCCTTAGTTATCACATGTGAGAGAAAACTGTTTGCTTTCAAATGGCTGTATAGGAGAATGTTTAACAATCTGGATAGGATGTGTTGCTAACTGAAAAAAGCCAGCTGTGAAAAGGTGTGTGGTAGGTGGCCCAATTTTTGTTTCAAAGCAAAGCAAGAACTATAGGCAGGGGGGAAATTTTGAACTTTCAATAGTCTCCAGACTGTGGGACTATGGTTGATTTTACTTTTCTTCTATGTATTTGACTTTTAAATTACCCGTAATCTAATATCTGGATAAATAGGAAATGGTTAACACACGTTGTTTTAGAAATGGAGATTTTGGAACAGATGCATTTGCATGGAAACTGACCAAAGTAAAAGTTCTCAGAAACACCCCAAGGAATTCGCCCCTTCGTTCTTTAACATTTAGATACGTCGGCTAGTCAATCAATGTTGTTAATAAAAGCGAAGCCATTTTAAACCAGTTTATATAACTTTTGTCTGAGAAGTAGGATTGATGTCTTAGTCAGTCCAGGCTGCCACAGCAAAGCTATTAACTGGATGGCTCCGGAGCACCGTTGATTGCACAGTCCTGGGGGGGGCAGGCTAGGAGCGTGGGGCTGGTGGACTTGAAGATTGGCGAGGGCCCGATTCCATCCTTTTGCTGTGACTACACGCAGCATAAAGGCCGAGGGAGCTCTCTGGGGTCTCTTTCATAAGGGCCCTGAGTGTGTGTTTGAGGGCTCCACCCTCAAGACACAACTGCCTCCCAAAGGCCCCACCTCCCGACACCCTCACACTGAGCATCACGTTTCAACATACAGGTCTGGGGGAGGGGGTGGAAATACAAACAGTTAGTCCACGTGAGAAAGGCAGGGGTGGCTTCTCTGTTTCTGAAGGGCCAGCTGATGGACTGGCTCCAGGTTTCCCAAGAGCTCTTTGTTGCAATTAGTCACATTTTGGCTGCTTTTCAATTAACGAGCTGTTTTCTTATGCCCAGAGTTGTTCCTGCAGGATGCTGCGGCTCCACAGCACAGGAGACGGTGGGATGCTGGAGCCCCTCAGACTCTGCTGCAGAGGATGGCGGTGGCCGACATCACCTCCCCCGGCTGCACCAGGCCTGCGGGTGAGTGAATTTACATCAGTCACCACGCATCCTGGCAAGAGGAGACCGAGGCCCCACACACGGCCAGGGCTCGCTCAGTACATGCTTATGGATTTGGCATCAAATTCCTTCCAGGGATGTTGTTTTGGTTCCTCCCCTACCTCTGCCTGCTAAGTATTCTAGATCATTGACCACCTGAGCTATGAGAATGTGAAGGAGGAAAAGTCCAGAATCTCTCCTTCCTCACAGTGAGAGAGAATGCCCCAGAAAGAGCGGTCAACCGGATCTGCCTTCAAATGCAGCCCCGTAACTTGGTTAACATTTCTTGGAGGGTTGATTTTTTGAATCAATAAAATCAGAATTAAAATAATAGCTATCCCACAAGGTATAGAGAGGTAACAGCACCAAGATAACATTTAAAATTGCTTTGCAAACCAATGTGCTATTTAAATGTTAGCAGTGTTTAGTGTGTGATGAAAGTTTCAGTCTGACTTCCTTTGTTTACCTGTGAGCTCTGGCACAGTCTTTCCTAAGGTGAGGGTAAGAGCAAAATCCAGGTGTTACCTCCATAGATGGTGAAGACTTTTATTACTTATTTCCACGTTCCTTTTGATAACACGGGGCCAGGGGGAAGCTAAAATTTATAACTGTGTTATAAGTTGAAGCATGTAAGTACATCACTGAAATTAGTAACTATGTATGGACTGACATATTTATACTACTACAAACTACTGAGCTCATCAAACTGGTAAGAAAAGCCTTGCAAATGTATTGTGGTACAACTTAATCCATTCTAAGTAGTCAATGCGTCAATAAAAGAGGACACCGAACTCAGAGTCAGCAAATAGAATAGAAATGATAACACACCCAAATAGCCAGTTAACGCAAAAGGAGACTGTCCTACCCACCAGCTCCATGACAACAGGTCACTAAGATTTCCTCTCTCCATTCTCTTCCTAATAAAAGGAGCAGTGGGATGAGGTTACCTCCAAGGTTCTAATTCTGTGGTTTTATAAAAACTCAGACGAAGAAGCATTTTTACTTGCGATAACACTGTCTCCTCTTCAGATGGCCAAGTGCTGGTGATCGACGGTGGACCAGAAAATAGGAAGCAGTGGGGGCGTGAAGCTCCAGGAACTTTAATGAGTGTCTGGGCAGCAGCCCAGTTAATGAGTAGCTCATTTTCTGCCAGCGAAGGAGAATCTGGTATGTAGTTTATTTTTAAGGACATAACCAGTCCCCTGGGGAAGTCTGTCCAAGACTCGTCAATGTAGAAAGGGAATAGCAACACCTATAGTCTGGAGAGAGAATTGGGCGGGTGTCTCAGCCTTTTTAGAAGCTGAGTGGCTTTCCCAAGCCTGTTCCCAATGCCATTCACAAAAGACCTGAACTTCGGAGAAGGGTGGGTAGTTGTTTAATGTGATTGGTTGACAACTGATAAAAAGTTAAGTAAGGAGGACTAGTGGCTTTGTAGGTGATGAGCTCCTGCTGCTTAGCTTTACCTGACCGAGTCAGTCTATTCCTTTTTTTAAAAAAAATCTTCACTTGAGGATATGTTTTTATTGATTTGAGAGAGAGAGAGAAACATTGATCGATTGCCTCTTGTATGCACTCCAATTGGATCGGGGATCGAACCTGCAACCTAGGACTGTGCCCTGATTGGGGATTGGACCCGCAACCTTTTTGGTGCCCCGGACGATGCTCACAGCTACTGACCCACCTGCCTGGTCAGAGTCAGTCTACTTCTGACATCTATTCAGCGCACCCATATCATGATCCTATGGGCAAAAGTACATTATAATATGTATAGTGTTTGTCTTCTGGGTTTTTTGTCTCCAATATTTAGCAAGATTGTGCTTGTGTTTACTGTAAGGAAAACCAGCGATCATTTTCCAAAGTGTGAGGGAATTGCTAGCACATTGGGACTTTGTCCTCTCATAGGTGTGCGGGGCCGAACCGCTACAAGAGACGTCATTGTGGGCGGCAGGCATCCCACAGGGAGCCTGCACACAGGTGCGGGCCGGGCCCCTGGTGCCGTGGGGATGCGAGCTGGAGGCGGCAAGGGGGCAGAGACACCAGCCAGACAGTGAGGTGGCCGAGGAGCGCTTCCCAGGGGAAAGGGCGGCACAGAGCTGTGGACAACAGAAGCACTAAGCGTAATGCCAGGGTCACCTGACTGTTAAGGGAGAGGGTGTCTGCCAGCTCATGAAGCCCGAATCTCTGTGACAATCTCTGTGACGCCTGTGGGAAGCCGAGTCACAAACAGTGTTTGGGGTTTGACTGATACGTGAGGACATTGCAGGTGGGCGATGCCTTGCGGGGAGGCACAGGCCCGTGCTGCTGACGGAGAAGACATACGGTGCCGCAGTGTTCATTTAAAAATCAAAGGGGCAAGTTTTGGTATTTTTGCCATGATAAAAAACACACACAGGCATCAGTGACTTAAAAAGTAATTCAAAATTCTTTGTCATTAATTGTGTTACTATAGTCTCTTTGGATCAGGATCTATAAAGGTTTAGCTAGTGTGTAAAAAAATGAGCAATTCGGAGGAGTAAGCCTCTGAATGTGAGGAATTTTAGTTACACCTTATCCAATTTGTTTCACTTATATTTTCCTTTTCGAGTGTACAAAAAGTGATATGTGGTGGAAAAATACAGGCTCAGCAAGGACTAAAAGAGCGGCTATAATTCACATTTGTAAAATGTAAGTCGTAGGGTGAGGAAACACTGTGCCGATCTATCGGGGGCGTTTTCTTTGCTATCTGTGTGTGAGATAAAAGCGCAGCTTATAGTTAGAGGAGGCTCGAAGTTGTGGAGGGGGCTGCAGTGCCATGGAGAAACAAAATATTGTGCTATCTCCAGTCTGATCTTTTTTCCAAGAGAAAAAACATTCCATTTAAATAACAGCAATAAATCCACCTCCTGCCACCAAAAAAAGATAACGGTGTGTGTGTGCTTTGAGTTTTCCTCGCAGATGTTCACAATTACGATGAACAATGAGCTGGATACTCATTTCGTAGAAACAGTGAGGAGTAGGGTGGTCCAACAATGTCAATATTTAAGCTTTTACAACACAAGATTAAAATATATATAATTTTTGTACAAAGCGTCTACTCCCAAAGTGGGAGTATTTTGTTCCTTTGTCACCGATCCTTATTCTGCTCACTCTTTCTTGTCTCCGGTGTTGCCCGCTAGATTCAGTACGAAGCTGAAAATAGTTGGGGTGTCGGTTGTCATCTGTCTTACTTGTTTTCAAACCTTTCAAAGGTTTTGCCAGTATGGCTGACGTTCACGATAGGTTTGCTGGTACATATACCCCTCACCAGGGGTACAGGCTGGGAGGCTTTAGTCTCTCTCCCCGTTCTTTAACAGAGGGAACATCGGAAAAACGGCTTCCTAAAGAAAGTGCGCAGACGGTGGAAATGGCAACTGGCCTTGAAGTAGACGAGGACCAACTGGAACCAAGATCTGATGATGACGATACGTGAGTAGGTCCTATCTAGATGCTGAAGTGACGGGAGAAAGTTACATGCTGTTTGCACGATAACCACAGAGACCTAGCCTAAGGAGCTCAGGTGTTATCATGTGTGTGGGTCTGTCCCTGGGCTCTCCGTTGGTTCCCAATGGCATTGACCTCTATCTCCACATCAAGGTTCTACTGTAATCACTGTGGCTGTATCAGACCTTTGGATATCTGGCAGGGCCAGTCCCCCACCCCCCACCGTCTTCTAGTCTCCAATCTTTCTCTTTAAACTTATCTTAGCTGTTGTTGCCTTTTACTCAACATATACATCTTGGCATTCTCTTGTGAAGTGTCATGAAAAATCATGTTGGGATTTTGATGACAATGTCATTACATTTGATAGTTTATGGGACTTGACATCTTTGTGATTATAAATCTTAACAGCCATGAATACAGTATAGCTCACCATCTATTCTGTCTTTTTAAATATTCTTCAGTATTTTGGTAGTTTTTTCTTCATGGTATAGATGCTACTTAATTTTTGTTGTGGTGGTGGGGGTTGCCATGGTGAATGGAGTCATTTCCCTCCTCCTGTGTTTCCAGTCTGGCTCCTGCCAGTGTGTGGAACACCATTGTGTCTTGTGACCCTACCAAGTTCTCTCATCGGTTCTAAAATGTGGAGTCCTTCGAACTTTGCTATTTTATTATACTTTACTTTTAAAGTGGGTGAAATATCCATGTGGTTCCAAACGCAGAAGGTGTGCTCTTTCCATAGCTTCACGCTGTCGCTGCCTCAGCCACACACTGCTCTTCCCAGAGCCCCCACTCAGGTCTCCTTGTGCACACGTCTCCTGGAGAATCGCATTAAGATGCAAGCAACTAGTCCCACCTTGCATAGGTGTGCACGCTTTTTCTTTTTTATAGAAACAGTTTCATAGTGTATGTGATATTGTGAGACTTCCTTCTTTCCCCCAAGGAGTGTGTCTTCAATGCATATTATCATATACAAATAGTTGTGTCCATACAGACAGCTGAAATTCCCAGAACAGCAAAGTATCGGGTCAAGAGTATGTACTTTTGAGATTAGATGTGGTCCAACTGCCCTTCCCAGAGGCCGCACAGACCAACGCTCCCCTGACAGTGTATGGAAGTTCCCCACCCATTTTCTTGCTCTCTGTTACCAGACTTATGGCTCATAAGTAAGAAGTAAAAATGACACTTCGGGTTAGTTTTAATTGGCTTTCCTTTTAGGAATGAGGTTATCTTCCCATATGCTTGATACCCATCCTAAGTTCCTTCTGGGGGAGCCATTTATTAAATAGCCTTAGCCATGTAAAAATTGTAGACTATTAACATTGTACTGATTTGGGGAACTTTTTTATTTTAGAGAAATGAGTCTTTTATCTGTAATATGATTAAAAAATATTTTCTCCAATTTTCTGGTTTGCCTGTTGCTTTTATTTACCCTGGCTTATGAAAGTAGGAGTTTTTTTTTATTCTTGCACACCCCCACGACGCAAGGTGTGTACACCACATTGTGTACCCACCATCAAAGTCAAGCCATCCTCCATTACGCCCCCCACCCCCTTTCCTCTGGAAAGCACCACACTGCTCCTGTGTCCACAAGTTTCAGTTTTGTAACGCACAGAGGAGTAAAATCGTATGGTTCTTAACTTCTGACTTGTCTCACTCAGCACAATATTCCCAAGGTCCTACCCACACCGTCACAAAGGGCAGCACTGCGTCGTTTGTCATGGCTGAGCGGTACTCCACTGTGTAGACACACCACGCCTTCTTTATCCAGGCCTCTGTCGAAGGGCACTTTGGTTGTCTTGGCCACCGTGAATAATGCTGCAATGAACACAGGGGTACGCCATTGTTTATCCTGTAAAGGAACAAGGACAAGGGGAAGGTCTCGTGTAACCACACACCTCAGTAAAGATAGCTTAACAAATGGAAGCTGCAACTCGTGGTCCATCCCAAATTCATGATCTCCAGTGTTAGTGGGGGCCCCTGAGCCCTGCGCATGGACCCCCACCCCCCCTTGCTGTTATCATGTGATTGTGCCTCTGGCTTAACAGAGACAATATGGGGTTTGCAGGTGGAATCGTTTTGATTGTCTAGTCGCATTACTTCTCCATATCCATGTGAGTCCTTATCTCCTCTCTCCATGTCTCCTTTTCTGAGAAGAAAAACTGTCCCCCTTTCTGTTGGAAGCCCATGCTTGCACAGATGCTCAAATCCTAGCGTCTCTCCGAGAACTTTCCCCTTTATTTTCAATGTCTGTGGCCTACTTTTTCTCAGCATATAAACATGCCCAAATCTCTCTCATCCCGAAAAACACCAAAAAACAAAAACAACCCAACAACAACAAACCATCAACCCCACCTTCTGGCAATAACACTGTCCTTCTGAGCCAGTGTCCCCTGGCCCCCAGGAGTTGAAGCTCACCGGTACCACTTCCTTACCTCTCTCGCCTTTCTCCGGGGCTCCTGCTGCATGGCACTCTGACGTACTCTCACAAAAGGTCATTGATCATCCTGAAATTGCCAGGTCTGATCATCACCCCTCAGTCCTCATCCTATTGGTGGCTCCCTGTTTCTCCAAATGTTCTGCTCCCTGGGCTTCCATGATGAACCTTCCTGGCTCTTACCAGCTCTTCCTCAGTCTCATTCACTTGTCTCTTCAATGTGAGTGGTCTTTGAGACTGTTTTCTCTGCCTTCTTCCCTTATAAAAGCATCTGCATTGCAGCTGGAGACACAATTCCAATTCCTACTCCTACTAAGCAGTAGCTGTGAGACCTCGGGCAGATGTTTTCATCTCTCTGAGCCCGGACTCTGTATCCATTGATGATGACAGTGTCCGCTTCCAGTTTGGTGTGGGAGGAAAGAGTTTTTGGAAAGTGCTCTAGGTCAGTGACTGGCATATAGTAAGGGCTCACTAGGTGGCATTTTTTTCCCTTTATTCTCTTCTCACTTCTCTTTTTACACATAAGAATAATGGGTATTAATAAATATATTGTAATGAAGGTTGTTGAACGCAAGACCAGCTAAACAGAGAACTGATTCTCCTAACGTTGGTTGTCTTTCTTAGAAAAACCACACTGGTACGATCAGTAATTCATTACCTGAGTGGAAATGTAACTTTCATATTGCTCAGATACGGGTGGGCATGAGAAGGGAAACTAATTTTCCTGTGTATTCTTCAGTGTTTTGGTATGATGAAATTGATTTTTACTGTTTATTATTTCAGAAATTTTGAAGAATCTGAAGACGAGTTGAGAAATGACATAGTAGAATCCCTGGAGAAACTCACTGCTTCCGAAGACGAGGACGAAAAGGAGGCGGCTTCCAGTTTCTCTGCGGACACTGAGAACTTAGGGTAGAGGGGCAGAGTGCAGAAATGTGCAGAACTGAAGGAGGGTGCGGAGACCATTTCTACTTCATCTAATGGCAAAATTTTTATTGTTGATGAAGACCAAGGAACATCAACCGCCAGTCAAAATATGCAAGTGTGATTATTCTTTTTTTCTTAAGCCATAAGTTTGTATCTTGCCAATATACAAAACAGTCAAATGTGTAGAGAATGTTTGTGAGTTTATTTGAGCCAAACTGACAACAGTTGCCTGGAAGCAGAACCTCAACAAACAGAAATGCCCCGGGGAAAGGCAGTTTAGCACCTTGTTTTATAGGTTACAATCAGAAGAGGAGGTGTAAGGGGGTTACAAGAAATCCACTGGTGGGAGATTAGGGAGGGGGGAGAAAGCCAAGCTGGTGGGGGAACCTCTGGGATTGGATAAAAAGTAAAATGATAAGACACTTCTACACAGGTGAGCACAGGAGAGTTAACAGTCACCAATTAACACGATAAAAATACCAGTGAGGGGATGTGTGGTCTCCCCCTGGTGCGGTGCCTGTGCTTGGAAGGGTCGAGAGAAAGGAGATCTGACCTCCCAAAGGTATGTTATCATAGATGCAACAAGACAATAGACGGGCTCAGTTAAGGTAAAGATTGACCTTTGTTAGGGGAAACAAACCAGCCCAGGACGTGCGCGCCTGCCACGACTGCTTTTAGTTAGAAAGTTTGAATTCAGACCATCCTGGGGGGTTCCTTGAGGTCTCTGAGTTTGTAAGGCCGCCACGCAGGCCTCTCCTGTCTTGGCAGGTGTCGCATGCGGCCCTTTTCGTCCACATACCTATTAACTACAGTGTCTGTTTGGGTACAAGTCATAAATACTCGTTTAGTGTAAGGCTTTTCCAGTAATCCAAAGGATTTACTAATTCTCCTCTCTAAATTTAGACAATAGAACTAATTTTGAGTGCGAAAAGTATTGTTTTCACTTCAAAATTTAAGAAAGTTTTCAGATAATGTATGGGTTAGGCAGAGGAATGTGCTCCCCCTTTCCAAATGTGAACATACGATGTTAAATGCAAAGGGGATTCATGTGGCAGATGGAATTCAGCTGACCTTCAAATAGGGGGTTTAGCTTGGATTATCCAGGTGGGCCCAATGGAAGGGGGAGGCAGAAGAGAGAATCAGAGGGCAGCATGCGAGGGAGTTGGCCTGATGCTGCTGGCTTTGACCACAGAGGAGAGGCCCAGAGTCAGCCAAAGAGAGCAGGCAGCGTCTAGAAGCTGGGAAAGGCAGGGAAAAGGGTTTTCCCCCCAAAGCCCTGCCGAACTCTTGATTTAGCCTGGTGAGATCCACTTTAGGCTTCTGACCTGCGGAACTCTGAGATAATCAATGTGCATTGTTTTAACTTAGTTTGTGGAATTTGTTAAGAAAGTGACAGAAAACTAATACAACTCATTGATTTAAAATAATGGATCTGCCATTGTATAAAACCATGATTTTGAAATTTCTTGTTATATCGAATACACTTTTTTTGAAGCTGAAGTTGAAGCTGGAGTAAGATGATTGAAGGAGGAGAGGAATAAGGCATGTCGTTAATTATACACCAAAAAAATCATTTTATTATGTTTTATTGAATTATTTTGATAGTTTCAAATGTATAGGTTATACACTCTTATAATGGTCCTTTAATATATAGTGCCTAGCACAGTGCCAGAAACGCTTCTTGAATGAGTAGATGCTGCTACAGTTTCCTCAGTAAGACTGTTAAACTTTTCGTCAGGGAACTGGATGATTTTTTATATTGATTGTACAGAAACAATCCCAGTGCTGAACACTGTGCCTGCGGCTTAGTAAGAATTGTTGATTTATCTGCTGCCATGGAGGCCAGGGTTGTTCCACTCCTAAGTAGTAGAATTCTGCCCGAAATATCTGCTAATAAAAACAAAACCAAAATTGCACACTGATACCTTGCGGAAGCAAGAAAACAAAGGTGAGGAGGGGTTGGTCAGATTACTTGTAAGGTCTGCTTAGTGTGTCCATGTGGTGCAATTTCATTAACTGTGAGGAATGCACGTATCAGGGGTGTGTCCATGTCTTTCTTGCCTTTATTTTCCTGGTAACATTTGGGGGACCATTCTTTAAAGTTGGGGTATAGAGTTAGATTCTACCCTTTTAAGGAGAGTGCTCGGTATGGTCACACCATGAGGCTGGGACTATTTCAACACTTCTCAGCATCGTGTGAATTTCAAACTAGGTAACACATGTCCCGGGGGACGGGAGCATCAATAATTCTACACCTTTTAGTGGTCAGTGGAGACACACTTAATTCACTTTTGGGACATTATCTGGTTCAGACAATCCAGTCCGCCAGGGTCTGCAGGTAAATCCTCATTCTGTCTGCACAGCATCCGAAAGAATGGCACACGCGGCGCTTCCTCAACATCCCCCAAACCCACAGACCAGTCAGCCCCAGCGTGCGGGGAAAATAAAAGGAATGAGTGTTTGAGCGTGAGCGTGTCAGGTTTGCCCCAGCGACAGGATGCTTGGCTGAAGTCTCCCGTAGGTAACAGCCCCCAAGCCTGGTGATCACGCACTCTAAGATACGAGTTCTGTGCTGTAAATTACATAGTATTCATTGTGATACGTACACATGCCTGCAAGGTTTTTCAACCCGCTTCAGCCCCTAATTCACCTTACCCACCCTATTACCTAATCACATTCCAGAGTCGGTTCTGATGACTGTTCTCTACTCCTCGGCGTGGCCGCATCTGTTAAACTGAAACTATTGAGCAGCCCTGTGTGCACTTTTAGAATCTATTTTATTAGAAAAATCAGGCATCTCTATGTATGCTAGCTATCAACTGGATCATTCTTCCAATGGTACTAGGTGTGTCAAGCCTCAGCTCCCCTTCTGCGTGTCTTGCAACATTTACCTACAGTCCAAGTGAGCACACAGCACCAGAGCATTCGCAGTGATGCATCCCCGAAGCCAAAGGCGCCCTTCAATTTAGGTGCGGAAAGAGGAAACATGGGGAGCAGGGGCACAGTGGGAGAGGCAGGGCTGCTTCGAGTGCTTGCGTGACTTCTTATGGCGTAACACAAGTGTGGGGAGAAGGCAGCTTTCCTCTACCCTTCAAGGATCTTCCAGCTGGTCTAATAATTAAAGCTACATGAGACAGAGTAACAAGGAAAATAACCAAATTTAATTGCAAACGTGTGTATGGGAACCCCACATACCGGGGAGGTTCAGAGACAAAAAGGGAGGATGGGGTAGACAGGGCATTCTGAGCCAAGGATGCCATACGGCACCCTGGGCTTCAGGGGGAGGAGAGCCACTTGCTGGACATAAGAGTGGATGTGCAGTAACTGGGAGTTTGCCCTGCCTGCCCTATGAGAGAGGTTATAAAGTTACTTCTGGCGATAACTCTTACGTGGGCAAGGCCCCACATTCAAATTCTTGAAGGGAGAGGTGAAAGTTTCTCGTGAGCCCCATGGGGTCTCGACTGCCTTCAGCTCAAACTGACTCGCACGCCACCAGTGGCACATTTCGGGGAGTTTGGCTCTCCGCCCCTTCAGGAGTAGTTTTTGTGCCCACTAACGGATCTGGCACAGACGTGCTCTCATTTGCCTATTCACGTCACAGCTCTGGAGTCTGGGGTACGTTTACATGTAATTCATCAATATTCTGAAAGCACTGATAATCATACTGGCCCCTATCTTGTAATTTTGTCTCTAAGATAATTTTGTAAAATACCCTGAAAATTATTAAAATAAAGCTCTGCTTCACAAAGATGTTTTGTATGTCTTAAGTATTTATTTTAAAAAGTTATTTAAAGAACCTGCCAACCTATTCTTCTTGGGTACAAGAGGCAAGATGATTTTGTTGCCTGAAAATTTTTTTTCCCTTTCTTAAAAACAAATGTTCTTGGCACGTGAAGCTTGATGATGACAAACAATTCAGAACTGGGGGAGACTACGCGAGGGGTGTAAACATACCATACTGGGAACAGTAACCAAGGAATGAAAATCACTTCTCCAGATCATAGTTAGATGCAGACAGTGATTCTGTACCTATGAAATCTGAGTCACATCTAGACACAAACAGATTACCAAAGAACAGGCACAACTGGAGACAAGAATGTGCGTCACCACGGCTGCGGGTTTCCAGCAGCACCTTACGGAACAGGCGCTCAGAACTTCTCCAGGCGGTAGCTGACACTGCTCTGACACTGTTGATGGTTCCGTCATTCAGGGAAAAAATGCGGTACTACCACATGATGAACATCAAGGTGACCATATGCAAATCATTTTCCAATTTAGTGATAAATAAAAACAAATTTGGAGAAACAAGTCTAAAAAATATTTAATGGAATTTCAGATTCCTTTCTTCCTTACCACATCCTCTACTCATGTCCAGTTTCAGTGTCTTTATCTTTGCCCCATGATTTTTTTCTTTGGGTAGAGGGTTAGGCTGAATCCCGCCTCAAAGTCTGGGTGAGAGATAAGAACGCCCAGGTTATAATCCTGATTTTGTCACTAAACAGCTTTGTGATGCTGAAGGAGTCTCAATTCTTTCAACTGTTCTTATCTGTAGAGTTAAAAGTAAAATTGGACTTTGTAGCACTTCTGGCATTCCTCCCAGCTCTCATTTCCACCAGTCTTTCTGTTCTAAACCGTGTCACCTCCAACACAAAGCTATGCTGCTGTGTCAGAACACCCCGGGACTCCGTTTTGCTGCTTTCTAATCTGATGACAATAGATGGCCTGCAGACAAATCAACAGTGCAAGTGGGCGCAGATAATAAATGGCTGGCCGAGGAATGGGGAGAAGACTGGAAGGAAAACACACCTCTTTAACCTGCCCCTCACACAGACAGACAGCAGGCGGGGAAGGAGGTCAATTCCCGAACCAGGAGCTGAATAGGTGTGCGGAAAATGCCAAGGGGTGCAGGTCCCCACAGCCACACTGCACGTGCACACATGCATTTTTGTCTGCCCGTTCTCGAGGACGGAAGTATTGCTAGTTACACTGGTCCTAGCTACTGGTACAATGACCTAGCCTCTCCACAGGGTCCCCATGCAGTGCTGAAGATAGCATTACAGAAGACATGTACCATACGGTACCTTTAATCAAACTAACTTTCATCATTTTCAAAGTACTTCTACCTCCTTTCCATTTGGTGTCGGAGCTTGAAAAGGCAGAGAGGACGGGCATTACCTTGTCCAGGGCATAGATGAGGTTCAGGAAGACTAGGGAACAGCTTTGGCGTCACAAGATCAGATGTTTGTGAATGATGAAGCTGAGGTCAGGCCCCGGTAGGCGAACTGCCAGGCCAGTGCTCTCTTCAAAATGCCACCGTGTCGTCTTAGAGTGCGGAGGCTGCTCACAGGGGCGTGCACTTGGATCTGTACCTTACGTGGTCACCATCAGAAAAGCAACTGCTTGCGATGTTCTTGCTCAGGCTCCTGAGAGGCGTGAAGCTGACTCCCAGCCTGTGCGAGGCGGAGACGTTCGGGAACAACGAAAGGCCCAGACGTGCCGGCGCACCGGACAGACGCCTAGTCATGGAAAAGCGCACTGGCAGCATCTCGGGCTCCAGGTGCCTCCTTCGCACTCCCACGGAGCAGTCACAGGCGGTTCGCCTTTTGACGGAAACGTGGTCAGGCCTGCTCAGAGTTTCTTCTTCCTTTTAAGAAACTCACTGGACGTTTTGAAAGAGGTTATCTACAATACTGTTTAAACTTTAGATGTACCCGCATCTTTCTGTTCCAAATATGTCAGAACAACTCTAAAGTACTACTCAGTGATCAGTCCTCCATCTTTCTTTCAACATTTCATTTTTTCTAAAAGGAAATTCTCTGTCCCGGTTACTAGAGTAAAGGGGTTTGACAAACGAGATTTGAAAAATATGGATTCTACCAAAATTAAAACTATGCATTATTTTTCCTTTAAGATCCATACTTTTCAGATTTTGAGACCAAGCACAAATCTAAAAGTTTTACATTTAAACATATAAGGTCACCTTTTCCACTTAGGTAATTTTGCCTTTTTTCCTTGAAATAAATACCTTGCCTTTATATCTAAAGTGCATCATGCTGAGGCTGACTTTATCACAAGATGGAATGAGTTTAGAAGAGCATTAGCACGTGAAGGCGTTCACCCATCATGTAAAACATCTGACTCAGATGTACAGATACGGCGTTATTTAAACAGCGTCTCCACAGACGACAGGAAAGCCGCTTCGAACTCCTGGTCGGAGAATCTGCTCACAGAGGCGCGGGCACTGTTTCGGATTCGCAGCCTCTTTTCCTCAGACATGGAAAGAATGTGAGCCATCGTCTCGGCGTACTCGTCCTCACCGTCCGCCAGAAACCCGGTGACCTCCCCTGCGTGCGGGACGACAATGTCGAGCTTCGGGCCCCCGGAGTTGTGCGCAAGGACAACGGCGCCGGCTGCCATGCACTCCACCACGCCTGAGGGAGAAACAAGCCACGCGGCCTTTTAAGTGTTGGACGCGCTCGAAAGAACAAGAATGAGCAGAAATCTCCAAAAATGTTAAGACTGATGAGAAATTCTATTAGATGTATGCATGTCTGTAAATGTGCTCATTTAACTTCTATGGTGCAAAGTAAAATAACTGTAAGGTTTTTGGTTTTCAATCCTTCACAGTAGTGCTTTGCTCTGAGGCGAGCAGCTCAATGAGGGCCAGGACTGCCGACGCTCACGTCTGGGCCTGGATTCCTCGCAGGTTCGGGCTAAAGGGAAGTGTTGGTTACTTCCCGTCGAAGAATGTGGGGGAGGATGTAAGCTACGCTGGCCAGCATTTCTTGACCACGCTCCCAGAGAGAGTTAAGGCCGTCTGAAAGTGATTCAGTTGACCGCAGATCTGAGAGCCCAGGGGCACAGGAAGGGACGCAGTGGAATCAGCACCACTGGCTCTTCAACACGGGGGGACTCTGGGGAACGGACTTTTCTGCTGGTGGTGTATTTGAATTCTTAGTTGAAAACTAGGGATCGTACCATAATAATCTGTTCAAGGCTGGATACCACTCCCCTGTCCTTCCTCAGAGACCTCAATGCATCAGTTCCATCGCCTCCCTCCAGGATTTCCCACCTGTCCCTCCCTACCGGCCTCGTAAAAAGCAGTGACAAAATAAAAGCACGCGTGCGCTGACACCCCCACTCTCTCTCCAGGTCCTAAGTCCTCCCCTGCTACTGTCTCTTCTTTCGTCTCCCTTTCAAGTCCCTTGAACTTCTGAAACTCGTGGTCTGCACTAACCCCACCTGCTCGCCTGCACTCAACGCTCAACTCACCACAGTCCAACCCTCACCCCTACGCCTCCACTAAACCGTCCTCACCCAGGGCGCCAGTGCCTCTTCCCCTGGCCCAGCGTCTGGGGAGCACCGGAACCTGCTGCCCTTCCTTTTCCTCCGCAGACTCTCTCTTCCCTCGGCTTCCAGGACACTGCACCATGCTGGTGGTCCTCCTCCATTTCTTCTCTTCTCCTCTGCCCGCCTCTGAGCTATTACTGTTCTCAGCAGTTTGTACCACGGGCCGTAAGCAATCTTACCCACATCCACCAGGGCTGCAGGCACTACCTGGACAACAGCTACTCCTCAGTCTGTGTTCCCAGATCAGGTCCCTCTCCACACGTCAGACTCACATAAGTAAGTGTGACACACACGCCCCTCAGATAACCCAGACTCTGCACGCTCGAACCGTGGCGCATCAACTGCCTCTCTCCTGGGCTCCCTCTCTAGGTGGGTGCACCATTCACACACCGGCCCAAAGTAAAACCCGAGGCAGTTGTTTCTGACTGCTCTTTGTCCCTCATTTAAAACAGCTAATCAAGCACCAGTCCTGTTCAGTCAGTCCTCAGCACTGTGCTGGCGTGCTGGGAGTGCCGCACCTGCCATCCAGGCTGCTGCAGCAGCCCCCCAACTTCCTGCCTTTCTACCTTGCCCTTCCTGTTCCCCACCAATCCATTCCCGGTACTGCAGCCGCAGTGGAGTTTAGGAAAAGGAAAGCTTTTAAATCCAATACTTAAAATCTCTGCATCTTTTTCCACTGGCTTAACAAGGCCACATGACTGGCTGCAGGTCACTTCTACACTGTCTCGCTGTTCCTCCTTCCTGCCCCAGCCGTACCGAACTCGTTCCTTGCACGTGCCTGCTAGTGCCCCTTTCCTGACGCCTGTCACCATGGTGTGCCTGCCCTTGCCGCAGCCCTCCCCTCTTCTGCACGGCTAACTCGTAATTGCTGTTGGGGTCCCAGCTTGAGTGTCACGTCCATTCCTGGGCCACTGTTCCCCGGCCCCACGAGTCCATGTCAGGTTCCTCTGTGTGCTTCCACATCGCCCTGCAGGGCACTCGGCCACAGCACAGCCAGGGATGTCTAACTCGTCTGCACCGCACACAGCTGCGAGCCCGACGGCAAGGGCACTGCCTACTTCTCAGGCATTCCCGGCACCCAGCCCGGTGCCCGGCATGGCACGTGCTCCACACGCTCTGCGGAAGCAAGCTCGGGAAGGCGGCCTCCACGCAGAAAGTCTGCGCCCAGCTCTCGCTGTACGTCTGAGCGTAGGGCTGTGCTACTGACGAGGGACGGAGAAGAGTGCCAGAGAAACTGTAGCCTCAGCGTAGGAGGCTTCGCTCTTGCTCTTCTGTTCCCCCATAACACCTCGCAGTATGGGGCAGAGTAGGCACTTGTGACACGTTGAACCAAATTAGACACAAAACAGTACTTGATTTTATACCAAAATGTGTGTGTAATGGGAGGTCAGAGAAGAGAGAGCAATTAGTGCTGGAACAAACAAGGCTACATTAGAGGGCAAGGAAATTTAGGTTGAACACTCATAATGGGATTTGGCAGGAAGAAAAGGAGAGGCCACTCCAAAAATGAGAACAGAGTTAATAAACGCAGCAAAGAATTTCAGGGAGAAGGCCATCTGAAGACAGTGGTTCTCAGCTTCTGATGCAAACAGATCACTGAAGCTGTACCAGGATACCCAGACCTGGGCCCCGCCCACAGAGTCGGACTGGGTCCCTTGGTGGGATGGGGCAGGGCCCAGGAACCTGTCCCAGCTGTAGATGGGGGTAGCGGGGGAGAGGACTGTGGTGGCTAAGAGCAGGGGCTGCCTGGGTTAGAGGGTGGGCCTCTACCTCTCTACTGTGTGACTGAACTTGGGCACGTTCTAAACCTCTGTGTCTGAGTTTATTTATAAAATAGAAAAACTGCCAGAATGTTATCATTTTATCCAAACATGTTAAAGGACAGACTCACCAATCCCAAAATGCTCGTTCCACATGGTATGCAGACCGATGGTTCCTTCAGACAGGTAATTCTTCAGCTCATCAAACGGAATATTGATTTTAAATTCCACATCTTCTTGAACGCCTAGCTCCTCACAAAGCCTTCTCAGCTGGTTTACCCTAAGTTCATCATCCTGGTTACGGCAACCTCCAATGAGGACAAGTTTAAGTGAAGGAAGGGACTCGGCCTTCTTCTTATTCAGCAACTTAGCAAAGGCTCTAATCTGCAAAGGATGATTCTTTTCAGGCCTGAACTGGCCAACGGACACCAGTAAATGCCCCGGGGTCGTCTTTTTCTCCCGCAAGGGAGCATCCAGAAATGTCTGCACGTCACAAGGTGGGTAAACGGTGGTGGTGCAGTGCCCGACCTTCCACAGCAAGAGGATATGGTTCAGTGTCCAAGAAGAATTGACCATGACTACATCACTGCAAGAACCCACGAGTCCGTAAATAAAAGCAAAGAAATAGTAGTAGAGGAGCTTTCCTGTGCTGAGAACAGGGTTCCTGGTGATGAAGGCCGCGTTGTTAAATCCCACACTGCGACTCTTCACCACAGAGAGCATGTCAGTGCTGATCGTGGGATAATGAACGTAGCTTCCAACTCGGCAACCGCCTAAATACTTAAACAGAGGCAGCGTGAAAGCGTAACCCATCGAATCGATGTAAACGTCGGGAACACAGCGCATCAGCGCTTCCCAGCCAAGCAACACGGATCCTAGACTTTGGAGCAGCAGCGTGAAGTGAGGGTAGAGTGAGTCTTCCACAAGGTAGCGCTTCCTCAAGAAAATAAACGTCACCGGGTGCATTAATCTGATGTTGAATCTTCTGAAAGCACCTTCTAGTATCTGCTCACTGCTGACATTAACATCGCCGGTGTAAACCACATAAACTGCTGTAGGGTACCTAAAACAGGAGAGTTAAGAAGTTCACTAGTTTAGGTTAAAATCAAGCCAAAAATTGTAGACAGTTTTTTTCTTACAATCCTAAAAAGCTTATTTTTTAAAAAGTTATAAAATGTTGTAAAAACATTTTATAAAAAAAAATGTTTTCCACTGTTTTTTGTTCATTGCCTTTGGGCTACTGATCTCCTTCTTTCCAGCCTACAAGTACAATGTTAGTCTTTGAAGTGAGACTTCTAGTTCTTTGCTGTCTCCTCCACTAAGAGTTTTGCATAGAGCAGACACAAACAAAAACTGATTTATAAATGAGATGTTTACATTTTCAAGAATTAAAAAATATTTTGACAACTTTCTCAGTATAAAAATGGTAATGAGATATTAATAAAATACTCTAAACAAAAATTAAAATTCACTAAAGAGATCTTTAGATAGGATTGTAGATGCTAAAGCACTTCCCAGTGTTACCTGAGAAATGCAGGAAGGTTTTAAAAGCTAGAGCTTGTGCCTGCATTGCAGTAAAATATATTATACTAGAAATATGGCGAAGTATACTCTGGCGACCTTTTAATGCTTTGGCCTCCCTCTTATTGTGTTTGTAATTATTCTTTAAGTCATAAAACATTAAATGTCTAGTATGAGCTACTAAACTCTGGGGATTGAGAGTTTTTATCCTCAAGCTCAATCCGGTGGAGAAAAGATACATAAACGGCACAACTGCGTGATGTGTGTTGATGAAGAGCCATCAGATGCTGGGGAAGCCTAAAGGACGGGCATCTAACTGCTCCTCCCTAGCCCCCTCCCAGCATCCAGAATGACCCTTTTAAAATGTGAAAAGGAATGTCATTTCTGGTACCTTAACGATGGCCACAAAGTCTTTGATGTGGTAGGTTAATAAGCGGTGGGTGCTAGGTCCCCTCCCTTGGAGGAACAGTGGGCTGGCTCTGTGACTGTTTTTACCAACACAATTTGGCCAAACTGCTCCAGTTTCTGGACCCAGGCTATGCAGCTTCTATTTCACTCTAGGGGACTCGGCTGTCATATAAGAAGCCCCACTATCCTGAGACCGCTGTGGTGTATGCAAGCCCCAGGTGGTCACCTGGAGAGGCTGCCAGGTGACGGGGATGCCTGACCGCCCCCAGCGGGTCCAATCCTCTCGGCCCGGGAAGCAGATGTGAGGGGAAAGCCTCCCGACGACTCCAGCCCCAGCTGCCAGTTGTTGTGACTGTAACAGAGGAGTGCGAGGGATTCCAAGCAGGGCCCCTCGGCCCCCCAACTATGAGAAATAACAATAAATTCTGAAGCCATTAAATGTTGGGGTGGTTTGTTATGCAGCAAGAGATAATGAGACTATCATTTCTTTGCTTAGAACCCTGGGAGTGAAAAAGGTGATCTGATCTGATCTTAAATTCCTAACTGAGCAGCTCACAGTGGGTTTTCAGTCCGGCCCCAGGCCTGCATCTTATTTACTAAAAGGTTTATCTTTGCCTAAGACAACCCCTGTCCACTGAGTCTGTATATCTAGGTCAAGGCCTCTTTGAAATGCCTCTTTCCAGACCCGGTCTTCTAAAGGGTGACCGTCCTCAAGGGAGCGTAGGATCTTTTTTTAATTCTCACCCAGGGATATTTTATTACTGTATTATCCTATTTTAATTTCTTACACAGCACTTCTCACCATCTGATACTTTTCTCCTTTGCTTATTACCTTGTCTCTCTCAAATAAAGTCCAAGGTCCGCAAGAGGGACTTGGTCTGTCTTGTTCCCCATTTACTTTCAATTCCTTTTACAGCACCTGAAACCAAGTGGGTCCCCCAAAATACTGCTAGGTTGAGTGAAAAGCATACTGTGGCTTATGCTGAGTCAGGAAAGACTTGTAGAAATTAACTGAAGAGAAAAAATTATTTAAAAAAAAAAGGGAACACTATATGAAAAGGCAAGGAATCTGGAGGAAGCGTGATGTTCCCAGTTCGGTTTGCTGGAGCGGAGTGTATGTGAAGGAGCAGAGAGGGGTGAGAAACAAAGTGTTGCAAAAGCAAGACCAAAAAGCATCTTCTGTGTCATCCTCATTATTTAGATTTTTTTTGTATGTGAGTTAGGAATGATAGGGGTTGCCAGGAAGTGTGTGTATAGATCTAAAAGGTTGCCTCTGCCCTCAAGAATTAGACAATCTCGTTAGAGAGAACAAAGGTACTACAGAGTCAAGAGAACACTGCAGATTAAGGTGGGAAGGGCTTCATGGAGGTGGGAATGCAGCTAGGATTTAAGAAGACTCTTTGGATTTAGGCACTTATGGAAGACGGGAGAGGAAGTACAAGGGTGGTGGCTGTAAACCAGGATGGCCCAAGGACATAGAAACATAGAGGTACGGGAATTACCTGTGAAAGTTTGGAAGTAAATGAAGGGCATGTGCCAGGAAGCAGAATAACCATGAATGATGGACAACAGTTTTTCTCATGTGATAAAACAATAAGGGAGCCTGCAGTTTACTCTGCCTTTTCTCTTCTAAAAGGGAATCTACATTCTAAAAGGGAAAAATATTTCCGGGACAGGTGTGAGGGGAAAAAAAGCCTAAAACATTAAATGATTGTATATAACACCCTATTCTTTCTAAGATGGCAACTTACTTACTGAAAACTATCCAACCGACAATGCCATCAGAACTAGAAGCAAATAGATGCTTCCTAAAGGTTATTTCGGGTGGGCCACCACTGACGGAGGTGCTCCATAGTACCTTCTGTTTAGTTGAAAAGTGAATTCCTGGCTATGAATGTGGTATTAGAGAAAAATGATTCTGGGTAGTGGTTTTTCACAGATGATAACAGTACAACAAATCAGCTAGGAAAGGCGCATACCTACTTTTTCTGCAGGGCCCTTAACGCGCACCACAGGACTCTCTCCCCGCCGCCGCCGGCGTTGCAGTACGGATGGAAGAAGGCAATCACCACTTTTTGGCCAGTCGGCGCTGAGGTTTTCTTTCTCTGTAGCGTGACTCTGACTCTCCAAAGTGTGAAGACCAAACACAAGCATAAAGTTCCACATACGATTAGCCCAGGGAAGAATAATGAATAAAAAAACCTGAAACAAGAGGGAAAAGGTGAAACTTGATATAATGCCCATTAAACAAAAATAGGACTACAAAGTACATACCCACTTTACATATTATATATTAGTAACAGAGAAAATTGTTATAGCTTGCAAGTCTGCTAATGAAAATACTCAATTATTAAAATTCTAATGTGACAAAATATCCAGTGATAAAAGTGTAAGTCCCCTTTAATTCCAATCTCCACAGTAGTGTTAGCAATTTAATGTATTTTTCCTTCCTAATCAGCAGTAAAAATCAAGGTTGAGCTACCTTTCCCCTAATTCAGCATATGTGTTAAGGGATTAAAACAAATTTAATTATTAATCTCAAGAAGACATTAATAATAGCACCTGACCATCAAATGACAATAGGTAACTACCCAGAATGACTTCTTGAATGATTAATATTCCATTAGTTAAAAGTTTGGGGAAACAGTACGTTATTTTTATTCTCTCACTTCACAACAAGTGGAACAATGTCTGAGGTGAGAGGGATGGAATTTAACTTTCTCCATTTCTATTCCGAGGTCTGCGTCTGATCTGTTTACATGACCCTAAAATCACTGCCTTCCCCTACTTGCCTCTGAATGAGCCGCCCAAACCCCACTGCTGTTCCCCCTCACGCACATTAGTAAACCTACTCCCATACTCCTACTAACAGGCCCTCTGTCACTGCCAGGTCGGCCGAGGCTCTGCAAAGACAAGGGCCCAGCCTTGCTCACCACCACACCCCGTAATCCGGGCACAAATACGTGTCGACTGAACACGAAATTTTATTCCCTCCTCAGATGGCTCTTAAATTATGTTGAAATAATTTCTCATAATCTCTTTCTCTTAGGGTTGGTACCCAACTTCGTGTTTGTAATACCATGCCTACCCTTTATAAAGGATTTGAGGGACTTATAAATCACAAAAACATAAAATACTAAAACAGTAGAAAGGCAGGGACCAGGGGAATACAGAGTTAGTGTGTTTCAGAGGGGAGATGACAGGCTGGTGGGGAATAGGTACGCAGGCTCTGAGTCTGCACGCAGGACTGAACAGGAGAGTGGGCTTGGGCTGCGTAACGACCCAAGCAAATGTGGGCATGTATTGTGTAGTTACGTAGTTTTCACTGTCATACAAAGAGAACACACACCTTTTTGGGAAAATAAGTATCTTATTGATAATTCAGTTTTGAAATAAATTTCTCATGTGGAATTGCCTTATTGTGATCAAGCCCTTGAAGAGGTATTTCACTTATTAAAATGATTTGGACTCAGGATAACTTTATACTCTTAAAAGTTACTGAGGGCCCCGTATAGCTCTTGTTTAACATCAGGTTTTCCCAGCCCTGGCACTGTAGACAATTTGGACCAGGTAATTCTTCGTTGTGGAGGCTGTCCTGTGCAGCAGAGGATGCTCAGCCGTATCCCAGCCTTGAGCCCCTGGATGCCAGGGACACCCTGCCAATCCAAATTGCCTTCAGACATTGGTAAAGGACCCTCAGGGGCAAAATCGCCCCGACTGAGAACCACTGGTTTACAGTGATTATATCCAGCAACATTTAGCATATTAGAAATGAAAGCTGATGAATTACAAATATATATGAATTCATTTAAAAATGACAAATCCATTACTTTTTAAAATTTTTATTTCAAAGAACCTTTTATTTTCCAAAACCAAAAAAGACAACTTAGTAAGGATGTTGCTGTTTTAGTTTTGCAAATCTCTTTGATGTCTGGCTTAAGAGAAGATAGTGGCTTCTTGTATCTGCTTCTGCATTCAACCTGACATGTTGTTTGACTGAAGTATATGAAGAAAATACAGACTCACTCAGTTATATAGAAAAAGGAGAATATTTAATAGCCTTTTCAGAGAGTTGGGGATATTTTTTTGATACTATACTAAATGAGAAAAGTGAGGTATTCACTCAGCAAACATTTATTTAGCCATTATTATGTGCAAAGCATTGAGTTAGGGATATTTCAAATGACAGGGAAGAATATGAAGGTTCTGAAAACAGACTTTCCCGTTCAAAATGTTTTCAAAAGTCATTACCGAATTTGAAGTACAAGGGACAAAAATGAACACTACCTGAATTTTGGAGAGAATACGTAAATATTAGTATTCATTTCAACTTGAACTAAAAGGGCGGGACAAAATCAGGTTTACAGGCTTAAGTAGGCAAAACAGTTTCTTCTTATACTATTACTTAGGAATTATTGTGTTATTTCTCGTATGCACAACTGTAAACCTCCTTTTGCCCACCCTGTAAGTGGGTGTTAAAAGAATTGATTAGGTAGAATAGACCTAATTTTTTGTTTCATTAGTGTAGGGCAAGACAAGTAAAATACCTCACTAGTTCAGTAACAAGTGGGGGAAAAGTCTAGTTTTCCAAATGTTAACAGTCGTTATCTCCGGAGGGTAGCATTCCCGGGGAATTCTCATTTTTGCTCATTTCCTAATTTTTCTGTAAGAAGCCATTTATTACTTACATAATAAAGGTAAATACAGTAATATTTTATATAACTATTCTTACATTAATTAGGAATAAAGATCAATGGATGATCAAAAAGCAGGGGATTCAACAAAAACTTGGTATTTAAGTGACTTATGTTAACGAGAAAGAGAAACTAAGGCATGAGAAGGAAGATCCCTTTTCTTTACCAAAAAGACAGACATGACAGATTGGAAAATGAGGAACAGCTAGGGATAATTTAACAGATTAATGGAGTGCAAACAAGAGAAAGAAAAAATTGAAAAGGGGTAGGAAACTCAATCCCTCAGCCAACAATGGGGAGACGAAGAAAAGGCGGTAAATTGAGTCTAAATTTAATCCAGCCGGCTCCAGTCTACCATGAAGACCCCAAAGTGAGAGTACAGCGCTCACTGGCCTTAAGAAAATAGGGCAGATTCGTGACGAAGAAAGCGCTTCCCCGCAAACTTCAATTGCGTGGACTGACAAGTGCCGCAACACAGCAACCTGGGAGCCCATACCACCGACTGCTCACCTGAGTAACTCGCACCAACTCCTCGCAGCAGCCGCCATGTTTAGTCGACCCCACGATTCGGGAAGCGCTTCGCTATTTCTCTTTTCTATTGGCTACTGAGGAAGCATGCGCTCTTTCCCCGCCTTCAAAGGGCAGACTCTACGTTTCAATTGGTTTACGATTGTAGCTTCCCACGGCCTTTCAACCAATAGAATATCTAGAGGTGTGGCCAAGTTTTTGGCGTGTCATATTCGGGTTGCGCGGCCCATGGGCGGGGCTGTAGTGGGAGGTGGGATGGAGGGGGCGTGGCCGGTGATGGAAGGCTGGTTCTCCCGCCCTTGGACCCCTCCCCCACTGGAACCCTGCGCTCCGGGGACCGGCCCCTGGCCTAGTGCCTGCCACCCGTTGGAGACCAATGGGAGGTCCTTGCATGTCTCGGATAGATTTTCCAGGCGCTGAGTTTACTCCCGAGGTGGCTGCCGCGTGTGAGGACCGCAGTTCCCCGGAGTCAGGCGCGGAGTGGGAGAGCAGACCCCACGCGGGCGCCCGCTACACCGCACTTCCCCCTGCCGCGGTGGGCGAGCCTTGGGATCAACATCTTTGGCCCCGGTCTGCCAGGCTCGCCCGCCCGCCTTCCCTCCCCAGCACACGCCAGAGCTGAAGACCAAGTCCGACGCGCACCGGCTCGAGGTAGCGGAGACGCGGGAGGGAGGATGGGCTCCTGTAAGGGTCCCGGCCGGGCATCAGCAGGCCGGCCTCCCGGTGTGGGTGTGGGTGTGGGTGAGGCTCTGAGGCCCACCCTCCAGTCTCGCTCTTTTGCCCGCGTCCCCAACGGCCCGCGGTGAGATGACACGCTACTTTGAATTAATCGGTAGAGTGAGGGCAGCCGATCCCCTCGTCGAAATTCTAGGACCGGTTCCCAGGCCCCGCATCAGGTTAGAGCCGAACCAAGAAGATGCCATTCACACCCCGCTCCTCCTCCCTCTGGGGTTTAATACCTCGCTGCTTTTTCACTAACCAGGTGATCTTTGGGCAGCGGACCGGATCACAGAAGGAATTGGTTTCTCCGGGAGAAGATGCCTGAGCAGGAGAGACAGATTACAGCTAGAGAAGGGGCCAGTAAGAAAGTAAGTTTCCTTCCCCCCGCGCTGTGTGAGCACACTACCTGGAGGACTTCCCACGTCCTCACCTGCGTCCTCACTTCGTTCCTGAGGGTGCCCTGGGAGGGCGGTGCGCCACAGCCCTACCCCCAGAAAAGTCAAGGTCTGGACGAAGAGCACCCTTTAGAAAGGGCATGCCTTTACCTCAACTGCTTTTTAGGAACAATTTAAAACCGGGAACTTTCCCTTTCCTCTTTATGCTGGGGAGGTTAAGTGAGCGTTGAGTTGCTGGGTAACAGCCCTAACTGCTCAAGAGGATGAAATCAGAAGATATTCAGAGTTGGTGTGTAGACCCCTTTTTGGTCTTCCCAGGTCCTGCAGCTTTTTTTTTAAAAGAGCTATTTCCTATTCATTTTCCGTAGACAAGTAACACATTATTAGTACAGTCTCTTAAAGTGCAAACAGTACAGGAATATTTAGCATGTAAAGCAGATCCATTTTCTAATCCTTTTGTATTTATGTCCATATGTCTTCATTCGTTCAGCAAATGTTTATTGAATACTTACCAAGTTTCAGGCAGTGTTGAGCTGAAAATACATATCATGTATATTATATCATATCCAGAGAAATCTTTAGGTTTTATGCAATTTGGAGCATTCAAAATTTTTGCTTTATACACGAGATCCCATAGTGTGGATTCTCCGATCTTTTTTGCCCAGAATAACAATTTATTTGGGAGATTGTTTCATGTTAGTACATAAGCACCTGTCGTGTTCATTTTAATCTCTACACAGTATGGAGGCATCTTAATTGTGCCTATTGCTTCCCAGTGGGTGGACATTCTGGTTGCTTCTTCCCCACCCCCCGCAACAAGCCAGGCTGTAGTAGACATCCTTGTGCACGATTTATAATGCTGTCACGTGAGCATTTCTTTACAACAGACACCTAAGCCTAGTGTGCTGGTCTGAAGAGTAGGCTGTGCCTTTTCTATGGATTCCTGAAATTAATCCAACATTATTGCATGTCCTATTGTAGTGAAATTCATCTAGGCTTTGGTGGTGTAGAAATGAAGTCTTGTGTATTGATGGGTGAGTAGTTTGGTTAACCGATGATTTGTAGTGTGATGACTCGGCAGCTAATGGAGGTACGATGAGGCACGTGTGGGGGAGGGCTGGCCTGCACTGACCCCACCTCTCCACCCATCAGAAAAATCTTCAGCCTTCCAGATCAAGCTTAAGACCTGCCTCTTCCCTGAAACTTTGTAACTGCCTCTGCCCACATTGGCCTCATCCTCTTCTGGATTCCTTTGATAACAGTAGTAGCCAACGTTACTGAACTTACTCTGCACGAGGCTCTGCTGTGCCTCATTTCCTGCGAAGCTGTCTTCTCCATAGAGAAAGTTGGCTGTCCAGCCTCCTCCATGTCCAGTGTCAGAAGCCAGTGACAGTTGTAACAGCAGCACAAGGCATAGTTGGGACACGAGTAACTGACTAGGGGGTGAGAGAGCTGTATTTCAGGCGCTTCTTTACCTGACATCCATTTTCTTCTTTACCGCAAAGACGGAGGTGGCCCTACCACGTGCTCTGCACTGATTCCATAGCATAGGAATCAAGGAAGTGTCCGCGTTCAAACATGGGCAGTATAGTCTCATCTCAAGGATTGGCGTTAGTGCTGAGTGAAAATCTGGGATGTCTGTGGGTTTTTATTTTTTTAACTGAGTTAAAGGAAAAAGTCTGAACCGATCAAAGGTTGATGAGATAAAATAGACGGCAAAGCAGAGAGTGACGTAAGTAGCATAGCAAATAAGACAGAAGCAATTGTGCAAGCTGTGCTTTTGGAATGTAAAAGTTTTGTGGGGGGTTTTTTGAAAACGCAGTTCCTCTAGAAACTGAAAATTACAATGCATTGGGTATTAGAAGCGTTTCAACTTGTTTTTAAAAATTATTATTATAAAAACAAGTTAACTCCGTAACAAAAGTTTGAAAATAGAGACCAAAGGGGGAAAATTGACTTTTCCTCCAGCCACTCTCAGGACAGCTGTGGTCAGCACATCTGTAAACATCCTTCACTGTTTGCTTTTGCTGCATCTAGTTATTAAGCTTCAGAAATAAAAAATATATATATTCTTATATATATTCTTGCCATGCAGAGATAACCAAAATTAGCATCTTTGGTCCATTGTCTCCTTTCCCTGCCCCGGGGGGGGGGGGGCCCTGAGTCCCCTGCCCTGCTGTCCAGCAGCCTTCCCCGCTCCTCCAGCAGAGGGAGAGACTTGCTAGGGAAATTCAGGCAGTCAGGTGGCTGGTACTGCTCTCGGTTTCTGATTTCTGGTTGTCCCTGCGAATGCCTTTCACTTGTTCCTTGTTAACTTCCTGTGCCCCTGACAAACCATCACCACTGGCAGCCAGCCCTGTGCTCCATCCCTGCCTCCTCGTGTTCTCAACAAATGAAATGGCCTCAAGTCTTACTGTGAGCAAATTGACACCATTGTGTATGAGTCTGCCTATCTCTACACTCTGCCTATCTGTACCCCACCTTGTCCCCAAATTTTATTTGGAGGTACAAACTCTGGTCCCAGGACAGGCCTGCCTTCTTTTAAAGAGTCTCCTCACAAGCCCTGACTTACAGCTTCTCCTTATGTTTCACTGGCCAGAACTTTGCAGCAGTTTTCAACATTTTAAGCTTAGACGACTTTATATTGTATAAAACTCAAGCTTCTTAAGTTCTCTTAGAATTGTCGACGGAAGAAATGTCCACACCTGTAGACAGTTTTTATGAGTTTATCTGAGCCAACCTGATAACAATTTATGGGAAGCAGAACCTCAACGGATTGAGAAAATGCTCCAGAGAAGGGCAGTTTGCTGTTCACTTGGTACCCTACTGTCAGAGGAGGAGACGTAAAGAGAGTCACATGAAATTCTTTGGTGGCAGGTTAAGGAGGTGGGAGAGAGCAAAGCAGGGAAATCTCTGGGTTGGGTAAAAAGTAAGATGAAGGAACAAATACTTCTTTTACATTGGTGGGTACAGGAGAGTTAACAATGAACATTTACAGAACATAAGGGCCACAAGATAACATGAGGGGTTCCTGTGAAACCGAAAAGTCAGTGTTCGTGCTGCCTGTCACCACCAGAACCAAGAAACAGACAGGGATTGAGTCTTCGTGGGCTCTTTATTCAGATGGCCGGCCATCTGAGAAGAGGGCGGGTTTGTACCCAAACAGACTGTCTTCAGTTCTGGTTCAAACCGGCCCTTTGTATAAGGAGAAGAAAAGTGTAGGTAAGGGGTTTGGAATTCAGGGAAAAAGTTGAACAGATAAAAAGCTGCAGCATTCTTCTGTGTCCCGGGCGGTGGGCATCTCGCCCTGGAGCACGATGGCCCAGATACCATCTTGATGGCTTGCAGTCCTCCCGAGGCCCAAAGCTGGAACTGCTTCTGGTCTGGAGGGGGTGGGGGGGGGGGGGTCCTACCTTCAGTTCCTGAAACAATAGCTTTTAACATACATTGATTGATAAGCTTATTAGCTATTATCTGAAACTAAATTTTTTCCAACATCTGAGTCTGCTATCATATTCAGATAATGATTTGCAAACCAGGAACATACCCCTGGCATGAACTGAGAATACCCTCCAAAATGGAGGGTATAGGGCAAGGCTGTTAGAGGCACAAGTTGTAAGGAAGGAGCTGATGATCTGAGAGATGTGTTCCGGGGGAACAAGACCACACACGCAGCTGACTCAGTGGTCAAGCAAGTGGGGTTTTGAGGTGAGAACGATGGGTAATGTATGATCAAGCATTTAGCAAAGTCCCAGTTTTAGCGCAGGCCTTTAGAACAAAAAGGGGTCGTTGGGTTTTTTTTCTCCATCACACGATTATAGTACAGGGATTGTTATTTCTCAGGGGTCATGCAAGGAGTATGATTTATCAGAGAGTACAATGAGCCTAGGCGGGCTGCGTGCTCTGCAGGTGGTTTCAGAGCCAAAAGGGCAAAGTCATGCCTTGCAAGCAGTTTCAGAGCTGAAGCTGCAAAAATCCAAATGTTGGGCCACAGGTTACCGTGTTAAAGTCGTTAGAAATCCTCACCTGCTCATTTAGGTCATTATGCCTGCTCTTGGCAGTATTTGAGCTCAGACTCCTGGCTTGGAGGCTGAGAGAAAGGAGTAAGTGAAGGAGGAGAGAGCCAGCGCTGCACGGGGCATCTTCCGAATGGAGTGTTGAATATTCATCTGAAAGTGTAGTGGTTTATAGCACTGATCACGTTCTGATCTGTCTGTGTTTACAGCAAACAAATACGTTTTTGTTGGGCATTCTCTGTCATTGATTTATTCAATAAATATTGAGAGACTTAGGTATAAGCACCATTTTAGTGCTGGGAATGCAGCTGTAACGGAAGAAAATAGAGAATTGTTGCACTTGTGAAACTTACATCCTAATTGGGAGACAATAAACAAATAAGGGAAATATGTATCTTGTATCAGATGGTAGTTGAGCGTTCTGGGGAAAGTAATCAGGAAAGGATACAATAGTGGGGAATGTTTGAAATGTTAACAGGGTAAGGAGGGGAAGCCACTGAGTTTGAGCAGACCTGGAGGAGCTGAGGAAGGGGGTGGTCTCCGCGTGGGGTGTTGGGGAAGGAACATTTCTAAACCAGGACGCAGCCAGTACAAAGGCCCTGAGGCAGGCGTGGACCTTGCTTTGTTCCAGGAATGGAAAGAGCAGAGTGGTTCTAGCAGAGTGAGCAAGGATGAGGGGTGTGAGGATAGGTGGAAAGCTAATGATGGGGCAGATTCTAGAAGGTTGTCTAGGTCATTTGAAGGAATTTAGGTTTCACTCCAAGTATAAGGAACTGCCCTGGAGGGATTGTCCTTATCTGACTTCCTTTTAAGGGCATTCCTTGGGCTTTTGTGTTGGGAAGAGCAGAAGCCGGGGCTCCCTTAGGAGGTTACTTTAACAATGCAGGTGAGCCACGCAGGTGGCTTGGGCTACTGTTCTAGTGGTAGAGGTTGAGTGGCTGAGGTGGCTAAGAAAGGACCAGGAGCCAGGAAGTCTAATTAAGGGCTTTTATGGGAGGCTGAGCTCTGCTATCTGGTGGCCTGAGTCCAGCAGATTGAAGCAGCAAGGGAAAGGGTAGGAGGGTTTTTAAGGGTGTGTAGCAGATCCCCACCCCCACCAGGGTGGGTCACCCTACTGATCTTCCCCAGTGGCCAGGGTGTAGGTATTTGCGAGACAATGTCCTCTGTCTGGGAGATGTATGTCCTTGCTTCTGGGAAAAGCTCAGAGAGAGGGAAGGGGCAGTGAGGGTTCCAATGGTTTCCAGCAGCAACACTGGCGGCTGTGCCTCAGCTGCACCTGATAATAGGGAACCTGGGGGCAGGTATTCAGCTGATACCCTGACCTTCCTTGTTCCTGCAGAGGCGGTGGCTCAGGTCCTCCGTGTGCCGGCACGTTCTAACAGTGGAGGACCTGAAAAGCGGTTGGGTGCTGGATGTACTTTGAAGCTGGAACTGACAGGATTTGCTGGACATCTGCATGTGGTTTGAAGGGAAATGATTCTTGTCAACAGTGAATCTAAGACTTTCCCTGGGCCGTGGGAGGGGGAGTTGCCTTTACTAAGATGAAGAAGCAGGGAAGGGGTGGAATATTGGGAGCTCAGTTGTAGCCAAGTTAATGTTTGAGATGCATGATACATAGCCGACAGGAGGTATTGTTTCAGCATTTGGGTCAGTAAACGTGGAGTTTGGGAGTTGTTGGCTGTAGGTGGTAGTTATGCTAGTTACCAGTAATTCTACTGGTAATTCTATTAGTTAGATCTGAGGGCCAAGCCAGAGCCACTCCAGCGGCTGGGGAACTGGGGGGGACACCGGGAGGGGTGGGCACGCGGAGGCTGGACGGGGAGCAGGGACAGCTCCCTGGGCAGGGAGAGGCACTCACCCAGGCCGGGGGAGAGGTGTCTGCAGGTCCTTGTCTGGCTGCTCCTGTTGTTTCAGTGCAGAGGGAGCAGGCTCATCGGGCAGTGTGAAGGGTGGGGTGGGGGTTCGAGGATGGGGAGGTGCTGGGAGGTGTTGGACCACCGGCCAGGAAAGTGGAGAGGACTGGGCAGAGGTGGTTGCACTGCCGGTGGCACCAGAACCCTCTCCCAGTTCCTTGTCATGAACCAGCGTGGTCGGCCGGCCAGCCTTAGTGCGGTTTGCCTCATCCCTGTTGGGCTGCAGGGACACAGACTTGGGGTCTGTTGGCACGTGGAGACAGCCAGTGTCGGAGTTGAGCCAGGTGGGCGCCAGGTGAAGAGAGTGGCCACGGAGGTCGAAGGTGCAGATGGTAAGCGAGGAATCAAAGCACTGGCGTTTACACTTTGATGATCTCAGCCTCTGTGTCTCTCGGTGGCCCTGTCCATCTCTCGTTCATTTAGAACCACTGTAGCTCTTTCCCCGCCTAGGCTGTTCAGCCGAGCGCAGTTTCATTTACGAGCACTCCGGCTAGTGAGCCTGCCCGGGCGTTCTTTGTGTGTTTGTCTCCGGTCAGTATGCTGGTGTGGACGTCATGCAGGGCTAACCTGTTTTAGTTCTGAAGCCGCCAGGTCCTGGGGGAGTGAGGAGCGGCCACGCAGACCTCCGGGCCCACCAGTCCTGCCGCGGGCACGTCTTCCAGGGTACCACTAGCCTGCAGCAGCACCTAACGTGTGGGCAGCTTTTCAGTATTTTAATGCTGTCCTCTACGGTTCTTCTCACCTAACCTGCTGATACAGTCTTGAGGGCAGAAAGTATCTTCTTTTGTGCATAGCTCTTAAATATTTGGCTCTCAGGCCCTAAACTGTATTTATTTATTAATATTCTGCCCCCATTGTGAAGGATAGGCTCTTCGTTCTCCTCTTTCTCTCTGTAAGGGAGCCCTCTGGGCCACTGTGTCCCGGCACACAGCTTAGTGTCAGGCTCTGTGATTCTGTCCTGTCCCAGGATCCGGGGCTCCTCTGCTGGTCTCGGGAGGACGGGCCCGGTGGTTTTTCTGAGCGCCGCCCAGTGCTAGCCTCTGCTGGGTTGAGCAGGCCATTTTTGTGAGTGTTGAAATACTTGAATCAGATGTCCTCCCTCCAAACAGGGTCCTTTGTCCTGGAGGCTCGTGGTAACAGGAGCTGCCCATCTGCCTCGGGCCCAGGCTCCTCAGGTTGCAAAGGGTTGTTTAGGACACCAAAGGGGTTTTTAATTTTACACAGAAGAGAGTCGCAGAAACTGGGAAGGTGGGTCAGAGATACACAAGGTGAATTTTACTTTGGAAAATAGGATTTGCACGTGCGCGAGGCAGAGTAACTCAGTGGAAGGAGATGCTGGATGACCTGCAGTTCCGGGAGGGATGTGTGAGAGGGGAGGGGGTTTGCCCTCGCTTTCCAATAAGGCCTAAATGCATCTGGAAGTTCCAGGTGGAAAGCATATTCTGATCTGCCTGCAGTCCAGCTCAGCCAGCGTCTGGTTAGCATCTGGTACTCGTTCATCCCCACGTTAGGTCTGTGGGCAGAGAAGGCCGGAGAACCTTGTCTCTGGGAGCTTGCAGGGTTTCCAGGTGCTGAGCACATGCTCTGCATCCGTGATGAGTATGGCCCGACCAGAGTGGAGGGAGAAGGCGTATCCTCCAGTATGCGGACCTAAAGGCTGCCAGCCTATAGCCTTGGCAGGACTGGTGCTGGAGTCCAGATTGGGAGGGAACCCTGGTTGGGGGTGGGGAGCGGGGAGAGGCCCTTTTCGGAGAGGCGGGACTTAAAGGATAAGGAGGATTAAGTGGGGTGGGCGGCCACCTAGGGGTCAGGTGTGAGGAAAGGGGAGGGAGCCAGGAAGAGGAGTTTGGACCTGATTCCCCAGTCTGGGAAAGTGGCTGGAGCCCTGACTGTTTTGTGGGGTTCTATGGGAACATTACCCCCAGACATGCTCCCCTCCACTGCCCCCCCTATTCCTCCTCATCTCTGCAAACTGGAAGTGGCATTGCCACCCTCCCGGCCTCCCTTTGTGTCACTGGCTGTGATCAGTTGATGCTGAGCCTGGAGGACTCCTCATGCCTTTATCCCACTCTGCAGTTAATTTCTTTACTCCTTGTAACCCTCCCCCGAGTCTCCATTCTCCCGCCTGCCCAACTGTGTCTCTCAGTCACAGATGCAGTCATGTAAGTCCTCTGCTTAAAAACCGATGATCTTCCATAGCCCGCAGGACAAAGTCTTCATGAATTTGAACTTTACGCCCTCCTTTGTAGCCTGGGCCCTGCCTCCTTTTTGTGGCTTCGTTCTGGGTCTGAGTGCCCATTTAGGAGAAGGAAGCATTTTACAGTAAAGTCTTTAAATTTTTCTGTAGCTCACGGTGCTAACAGGATGGACTTTTCAAAAGCATTTGGGACGTGTGGTGCCAGCATACTTTTCTTAAAAACCGCCCATTGCTACAGCACAGAAGCATCTTCATGTATGACCTCACATCACCAAGGAAAAGTTGAAGGAAGGGGAGTAACTCATATTTTAAAAAACAGTAGAGCTTTGGTCAAGTGGCTCAGTTGGTTGGAGCGTCGTCCCCTATACCAAAAGGTTGTGGGTTCGATTCCCTGTCAGGGCACATATGTAGGTTGCAGGTTTAATCCCTGGTCGGGGTGTGTATGAAAGGCAACCAATTGATGTTTCTCTGTCTGTCTGTCTGTCTGCCCCCCCCCCCCCCCCGGCCCCGACAAATCAATAAACGTATCCTCGGGTGAGGATTTAAAAAAAAAAAAAGACAGTAGAAAGATAAGTGACACCTTTGGGGAGGTTTCCACTCAAAATGGCAAGAAGTTTTAAAAATCTGGTGCTTAAGGAGATCAGCCTCAGGTATCTGGAAGGCCTGCTTGTCGTGCTCAGTAAAGGAAGCGTGAGGTGGTCAGCAGGCGTCCGTTTGTCCAGACAAAGCCTGTCAGGAAACGGGAAGGTCAGAGGTAAGCAAGCAGGAGTTGCGTCATCCCGAGGGAGAAACCTCGAAGGCTCCAGGCCCATCTCTGCTGGCGTCTGCGTGGGGCGGGGGCCTGAGGCCCTCAGCATCAGACATCCCTTCAGGTCTCGGACTTGAATGGCATTTCTTCGAGGTGGAGGCAGGTTGTTTTTTGGCTGAGCACAGGAAGATAGGAAGCCAGCCCAGACCCCCTTAGGAGCTGGCTGCCCTGAGCGTGTTCCAGAAGTGGGGCTGGCAAGGGGCCAGGCCACATCCCCACAGAAAGCCTGGGAGGCAGAAGGGTCGGGAAGAGCTGATCTGTTGGTCTGGGGTCCCTGGGGAGGAAGAGCCTTGTAGGCAACTCTTATAGAGGCAGACACCCAGTGGCCTTGAGCAGAAGGGATGTGTTCTAAATGTCCTCACTGGATACACCATCCTGGGACACCCCTCCCCCAGCAGCACCTTGTTGCAGGGGGCGACTGATGCGGAAGGACACGGAGGGACTATCTTACCAACTGGCTCGATTCGGTCCTCAGTGTGGGCACTCCATGTGAGTTTGCTCCTGGAGGTGTTGCCAGGATTAGCGGCTGGGGAGCTGTGCCTCGTGGGGGGAGGAGGCCACCCCTTTACCACATGGTCTAGTGTCTCTCTTAATCCTCCTGTGGAACAAGGGGCACCTGAGAAGCCTGAATGCGTGTTCGCTCCTGGCTGTCCTGCCACGTACACACCACGGAAAAGCCTTCCTACCTGGCGAGTTTCTGCACTCAGTTCTTACTGAGGTCCGACCACTGGTCCAAGAGCACACAAAGCTGCATGAGATATGGGACTTTCTTATGCCTTGAAGGTTCAAGTCACGTTGCCCTCCCCTAGTGCTCCACACACCGGCAGGCCTGGAGCTGTGGAGGAGGCGGCTGAAGGTATTCCAAGAAGGTGCTGGATGTTTGGTAATCCAAAGAGGCCTTTCTCCCCTGCCTCTGGGCTGGGTTTTGGAAGGGCACGTGGCCAGAAGGAAGCCTTGCGTTGGGCTCCTGGCCCTGCCTCCAGGTGTCCCAGCAGCCCTGTGCGTGGGCACGTGCGGGCCGTGTGCAGAGTCCCCGTGCCGACTGCAGTGTGACAGCGAGCGAGCAGGTACACACACAGGTGCGCGGCCTGCCCCACTCTGTGGCTCGCTGCCCACCAGACTGCAGGCGCCAGCAGCCTTTCCGGGGCTGGCTTAGGAGCCCAGCGGGGGCCTGCAGGGCTGAGAAGGTGCCTTCCCGTTTGCTAGGTAGGGGGACGCTTTTGAAGCACTGCCTTTGAAAGTGACCAAGTAGTCTGGTGAAGGTGTGACCCTGGACACAGCGATGGACAACGCAGGGGGGGAGCCGCCCCGGAGCCCTAAGCAGTCCTTCCTGGCGACTCTGCGTGATTCCCAGGTGATGCTGCTCTCTGTCCGCCGGTGGTGGTCCTTCAGGAGGAGCCCCGCAGCCAGGGGCGCCCCCAGACCCACGTCCTTGGAGGAAGGCTCTTCCCCAGCAGAGGAGGGAGAATTTTCCCAGCAAGTTTTGAACGGGACCCAGGAGATCCGTTCCAGTCAGGTCAGTGCCTTTGCAGCAGGGGTGAAAAGCCAAGGGGGTGGGGGCTGGACCCAGTTCACAGACAGAGGTTCCTTCCACCCGAGGGTGGGGTGCGGGTCGGGGGTGGGACGTGAGGGGATGAATGCAGCACTGAGGCCGGCAGTCAAGGTGGAGTCTCTAGAGAAGAAGTCCATGGTGGATGAATCTTGGGTTGTTATTGCTTTGTATTTTCAAATCAGACAAAAATGGATCTCCCCCGCCTTTTTAAAAAAAATGGGCACCTGATTTTATTAACCTCCATATTTTGACTCAATAAACATATTGAAAATGTTGCTGCAAGATGAAGCTGCTCTTAAGCAAAGGAAAGTTTTGTGACGTTCAAAAGGAAGGCCATGTAATATTTTGTGAAACGATGTTTTAGTAGGAGTTCCTGGTGGGGCTGGGGCCAGTGGGGGCTCTTTTTTGCTGCCTTGTGCTGGTGGGGGAAAGGCTAGTTGGACACCTAGGGACGCTTTCCTAAGTGCTGTGCCCTGTTAGGGGTTATTTTTGGTTTTTGTAGTGTCAGTTTAAAAAGTCCCCAGAACTAAAGGGAATTTTGTGAAAAGAGATTTTGAATTTGTATAATGCAGTGGATTTATGTAGAAAGAGGTTTATAAATGTGCATTTATGCAGTTCATGGTCAGCTTTAATATTTTTACCTCAGTGTCTAAGATAGCAAAATAGCAAATATTTTTGAAAAATGCTTGAGAGCACTTCTTTAAAATGTCCAGGCGTCTGTCTGAGGTATTTGAATGTGAAACTCTAATGCCTTTTGATGGCCAGTGCTCAGCTCACAGGACGAGGGGGCCGTTGGCGGCCGCCCAGGAGGCCGCTGTGGCCTCGCACTGGCCACGGCCCGGCGCTGGGCCCGGCAGCTGACCCTGAGACTCCTCAAGCTTCACATTCCTCGTTGCCAAGTGGAGCGATAGGTCCAGCCTCTCAGGATTGTGAAAACACTTTGTAGAGTCCTGTATAAACGCAAAATACTGTTTTCTGCCAAAATCAGGGTTTTCACTAGAATTCCCACCTCGCAGCCGGGCTTGATTCTCTGTGTCTGATAGAACCACGTTGGCCAGTTAATGTCTGAGCTCAGTTGTACCTATGTTTTTTAAAGCTCTGATTATAAAAGTAATGCGTGTTTATTATACGAAATGAATTTAAGGTGCGACATGAGGAATATAGAAAAGGATAAAGAGATAAAAACAACCCAGTGCCCCAGCTATTTTCTCTTTACACCTGTGCATATGTGTGTTCATATGTGAATTTGTGCATTTGTCCATACATGTATTTTTTATCAATATAGGGATCAGGTCATATAGTATTTATATACCTTGTATTTTTTACTTACTAGTTTGCGGACAGTTATCCCATGCACGTCTCAGCATCTGTTTCATTTATAGCTCCACTTTCAAATTTAGGATCCGTTCCAGGAAGCATTTAGATTGTCCTGCAGTGGGGGGGGGTTGCAGTGGCTGGTGTACGATGAGGAACATGAAACTGGACGTCAGCTGCAGTTGAGTGTGTTCACGGTTAACATAGCAGTGGGGCAGCTCCAAGTCTGTTAGGAATCCCACTCGCTGTGGGTCTCAATATTTGAGAGCCAGCTTATGTAGCACTTGGTATGTGGAAGGGACCTTGCTCCTGTCACTTCTTTTAATCATCACCCACCTTTCAAATCACCGTCCCCTTTTCTCAGACCGAAAGCTGAGACGGAGAGGTTAGGTAATTTGCCAGAAGGATTTAATCCTGGACCTGCCCAAGGACATGCCCCTTGCTGTGCTGTTGGGGTGTGGAAGTATTGTTCCATATCCCGGCCGAGACAGAGTTTGGAGAATGCCTGCGAACACCGGTGAACGGGAGAGTGGCTGATTCACCGTGAGCAGAAGGTCGTCTGGCAGGCACCTTGTTCGCAGAGGTGCAGGTAGCCCCTGTGAATAATAAGACACTTCACAGTCCTGGCTGTGGTTAGTGGTGTTCTGCGCTTCCCTTTTACATTTCTTACACGTACAGCTTAGATCGGGGTCATGAAGTTGAGCAAGCTGTAAGTTTCTTTTGTGTTTTGGACGGGCAGGAGGGGAAAATTTCTTTTAAGGCATAGCTCGTGAAAACATGAAGGCTGGGGAAGGCAATCCCCCCCCCCCCCCCCCATTTATTAGCAGACTCAGCAGGTTGGCTGAATAACAAATATTCCGGGGGCGGGGGGATCACATTTTCTTTATCCATTCACGCGCTGATGGACACTCAGGTCGTTTCCGTGGCGTGGATGTTGTAAATAATGTCACAGGTGCACGTGGGGCTGCAGATGCCTCCTCAACGCTTCCTTCAGATAAACTCCCACCAGTGGGATTGCTGAGTCATGTGGTGGTTCTATGTTTAATTTCCTAAGGAAACCCCATACTATTTTCCATAGTGGCCACACCAATTTACATTCCCCGCATCAGTGCTTTTGAGGGCTCCCTTTTCTCCGCATCCTCAGCTACCATTGGTTATCTTTTTTTCTTTTTTAATTTTTCCCCATAAACTTGCATTTTATTGCTACTAAAGAGTTTATAGTATTGTGGTTAGGATCTTCCAAGGAGGCCTTCAAATAATTCTTACTGAAAGGATGAAAACTGTGAGTTTCACTTTTTATTATATTAGTGAGGTTATCTTCTTGATAACCGCGATTCTAAGAGATCGAAGGTGGTAGGTATCTCGCTGGGGTTTTGATTTGCATTTTCCTGATCATTAGTGATGTCGAGCATCTTGAACGTGTACCTGCTGGCCATTTGCATGTCTTTAGAAAAATGTCTGTCCAGTTCCTCCGCTCGCTGTTTAATTGGGTTATTTGTGTGTTTTGGTGGTTGCGTTGCGTGAATTCCTTATCCATATTGGATATAGGCCCGTATCTCATGTATAGTGTTCCCGCTGCAAGTCGTCTTCCCTTTGTTGTTTCTCGGGCTGTGCAGAAGCTTTTCAGTTTGATGTAGTGATGTCGCCTCCCTTGTTTTCCATGTTGTCGATTGTCCTTAGGTTTCACATCCAAAAAAAAAAGAAAAAATCATTAACAAGACCCTGTCAAGGAGCTTTTTTCCCTGCGTTTTCTTATAGGAGTGTTACGGTTTTCCTTATATTTAAGTCCGTGAACCACTCGAGTTAATTTTTGTGAGTAGTGTAAGACTGAGCCCCACTTTCATTCTCTGACACGGGACTGCCCAGTGTCCCAGCGCCGTTTATTGAAGAGACTGTCTTGTCTCCACTGAAGTATTCTTGGCCCCCTTTTCAGATATTAGTTGACCAGATATTATTTTTTAAAAGGTTTATCAACCACTTGCATTTCTTTTTCTGGGGATTGTTTTAGGTAGGAATTTCCTACCATGAATTTATAGAGTAGAATAAATTATAAACATTAGGTTTATACCTAAGTCTCTCAAAGGAATATATATATTTTAATGTATAGCCTGTTATAACTGTAATTCTAGGCACAAACCAGTACATTCATCAGCGACAGGAGTGTATGTTCTTGTGTATAAAATACAGCATTACTTCACCAAACCTGATAACCATATGCAACTTATCAATAATAATAATAATTAAAAACAAAAATAATCACAAGTTCAGTGACTTCTGCCATATAATATAAATACCTGAATTAACTTAATATCCTTGGTGTGACATTTCTTCTAACCAGTGATAACATTGCACGCACCTAATGTAGGTCTTTTAGATCACGATCTTATTATAATTCTTGGCGATGACATAAGGCATTTATGATCCCATACTTCTGACTTAAACTATTTCTTTCAAATGCAAAAAAATATTCCAAGATACCGACAGTTGCTTGATAGTAACAGGTCCGTTATGTAAAATTTCTTTGTTTGGGAGCGAATATTCTGAAGAAGGAAAAACAATGCTGTTGATTGACAAAAGTCTGATGAAGTAATTGTTACAACACATAGATGTGAAAAGCAATGGGGTTCTCCGAAACAGTTGCTGTGTTTGGAATGAGAGCGCAAATGGGTTTTCAGAGGTAATACTGCGGAGTGCTGCTTGGAGAGGTCTTCCAGTTGGTGAATTTCTAAATTTTATTTTGTTGTCTGTAGAAGACTCTCATGTTTGTATGTGTGTGTTAAGGGCAAATAGTGGGTACACGGCACCCAGTCTCTCCATAAGGGGTAATAGTTTCTCCTCGCTGTGGTCAGGAGAAGGGGACAGGCCATAAACGGTCACTTGCACGGAAGTTCCCTGGAGGGCACACCCAGCACACCCACCCGGCCCTCATCCGACTACGTAAATAACAATCACTGGACACTCTTGCCGGACCTTTGTTCAGTAATGATAAAGGGCAGCGCGAAGGGGTTAAAGTGGGGGTGGGGGAATATGTACACTCATTTTTTTTAAAGATTTTATTTATTTATTTTTAGAGAGAGGGGAAGGGAGGAAGAGAGGAAGAGAAACATCAATGTGTGGTTGCCTCTCGTGTGGCCCCCACTGGGGACCTGGCCCACAACCCAGGCATGTGCCCCAACTGGGAATCGATCCAGCGACCCTTTGGTTCACAGGCCGGCACTCAATCCACTGAGCCACACCCGCCAGGGCATGTTTTTTTTAATTTAAATTAAAAAAATTGGAAATACAGGGTGGGTAGGGCAAAGGTAGGTTTACAGTTGTGAGTACATGAAAACACCATTTATTCCTTATATTATTCTTACATCATTATTTATTAATCATCATGTTATTTTCTATACGAACAACTGTGAACCTTCGTTTGCCCCACCCTGCATATAAAGGTAGTAAAAAATCAGGATGTCCTAGCTTACCCATAAATAACCTCAAATTTACGGATTATTACTTACACGTATGTACCCCATGAGTCTGTGCGCATGCAGGTGTAACACGCATCCCACCCGCTCTGCTCACGGGGCTGCCTTGAGTGCATGGAGTCAAACAAAGAATATTGTAGAGAACAGGGAGCACTGGTTTCTGCGGAGGGTTTTCTGAAGTGCCGGAGACGGCCAGAGGGGGCAGACCCCGAGGGAGGAAGGCAGGCTCGGTCACGGGCAGCGGGGCTGCTGCATTCAATCCGGACTGCGCCTTCCTTTTGCTTTTCCGCTGGCCTCTTCCTGTAAATTAGTGTGACTAAAAAGAAAAAGTAACCTCCAAAGTTGTGGTTTTTTGTTTTTTTTTTTTCAAAAAGAGCACTCTAGACTTTGAGTTGGTAATTTAAATTCAAGCTGTTACTTAAATGGATTTGGGGCCTCGGATAAATCTGTGAGTCTGTTTCAGCAGTAAAATGGTGATAAGAAGACCTACCGATAGAATTGCAGTGAGTGTTAGGGACAGAGGGTCTCGTTCTCATAAAATACGCTGAGAATGATGAACTGTTTGCTATCACTGGGTGTGTGTACGTACAAACGGAAAACATCACAGCTTTTCTGTTTTTTGAGTTTGGGAGAGATCAGGAACATAGAGTTGTCTGGGTGGAGGTTCTGTGTGGGAAAAGCCGCATACATGCACAACGTTTTTGGCTTGTAAGTGCTTAAGGGTGTTAACCTTCAGAGTGAAAGAAATCTCAAGGGGAAGTGGGCAGGTGGTGCCCTGTTTAAGGGGATCCAGGTGGGACTGAGAGATGGCAGAAGTGGCCAGTGGTCTCCCATTGCGTGTGTGGTGGCATTGCCCTTCGACTTGTAATCACAGTTCTTTTCTAGGAGGCCTGTCATTTCTGGGCCTTTGAATTTCAGCCTGGCTTTGAAAACTTTCATCAAAACCTGCCACATCGTTTCCGGTTTCTTCATACCAGGTTGGCCTACCTGCAGGTCTTGTTTTCCCCTTTCCTTGCCCCCTCTTGCTGAAGCAACAGCTTCTATTCCTTTACTTATCTTTTTTTTTTTTTCTTTTTAAACCCTGGCACTCTCAGCAAATTCCATGTGACCTGGTGCCTAGAGAGATAGCAAAGAACAGAAATTCATTTTGGGTTTTCCTCTGAAATCCTTCTCTCCTCTGTGTTTCCAGTCCCTTCTAATCCCAGAGCCTATTATATTAATAGTTTGTTAAAAATTCTAAAGTGGGCAAAAGCTCTTCCACACCCTGGTGTTGGGCCTGCACAAGTCCCAGATGTTTGTCCCCAAGGAGTATGTATGACTTAGTGAGAATGGAGGACCACCAGGGCTTCCCCGAGGTTTTCCCTGGGCGCAGAGTTTGTGTCCTGGGCCACTCTCCCCCTCCCGTGACTGCATGATGAACCCTTAGACCTACACGTTTGTTTGAACTCACTCTGTGAGAGCTTTTACCACCAGCGGTTGTCGGAAGAGTGGGATGGAAAGCGCACACACGCCCCCCACATGTGTGCACACACAGACTATCCAAACAGCCGGCCACTGTTAGGAGATGGCCCCTAACCCGCAGGTGCCCGGGTGTCTGGTAAAGTCGTGTTACTTGCGAAGCTTTGTCCTCTGTAGTAACTGCTTGTCGTTAGAAACCTGCCTGTCGGGAAGGGGGCCTCTGGGTATTGTTCGCTACAAACAAACAGCTCCCAGCGCTCTGCACACCCTTTTGGCAGGAACACAGAATCAGTAATCCAGGGATTAAGTGCCAGCGTTGTGATTGGGGGTTTGGTGAGTTGTCGCTAGACCCAAGGCCAAGAAAAATAAGTTGGGCAGAAATGTGTTTTTCCAGCGGACTGGGTGAGGGAGGGTTAGGTCTCATAAGGAGGCAATTTTTGCTTATTAAGGCACTATGTTAAAGAGAATGTCTTCGGATGTTTTCTTAGTTTTTCCCTTGTCTGTTCCAGTTAAACATGTATTTAATTAATACCTATTACAATCAGGTCACTGTTCTGGATTTCCTTTTATGCTTATGTCATATATTTTGATTTTTAAATTAATGATTAGAACTTGGTAGCACGTGTGTAAGGCACAGGACGTTGTACAGTGAAAAGTAACTCTTCCTTCCTGCCCCTGCCCCTAGGCACCTGCTCCCTCTAGCGCCCAGCCCCCAATTCCGCCCCCCCAACTCTGCCCCCGTTTCTTACCCATCCCCCCAGAGGTCGTCCAGGCATGTGTAAGCATCTATGCCTTTTTCTCCTACACACAGTGTCGGCCTTCTGTGGCACACTTATTTTGGTGGTCTTCCCAATGAACTACACACACCTCCTTGTGTTTAAGTCCTTATGTAATTCCCTCCTGGACTGACTGAGCATGGGCCCTGTGACTTGGCTTTGACCCATGGCGAACTAGGAAGTGTGATGCAGGGTCAGGCTCCCTAAGTGCTTGCCCTTTGGGACCTGTCCTCGGGGAATGCACTCTGTGGCACGCCCTGTCAGAACCCACAGGCCACCAGCTGTGAGGTCCCCAACCTGCCAGTGGAAAGGCCCCACGCGAGAGGACTGCGGTCTTTGCCAGCAGCTTCCAGACCACAGCCGGCCTCACCAGCCAGGCCTGGGACAGGAGAGCCGGTGTGGAAGGGGAGTCTCTTGCCCTGAGCCATCCACACCAGAACTCGCTGTGTGGCACAGAGCGGGCTTTCCATACAGAGCCCTGTCCAAACTGAACAACTGATGCATTCGTTATAAGCCACTAAATTCGGTTTGTCGCGCAGCCGCAGATGACTGAGATACTGTACACCCTGGGCCCTGTGGTTTTTCACCGAGCGCTGTGTCTGGTATTGGCCTCTGTCAGTATTTACAGCGTCGCCACGTTCTTTTTAAGAACAGGGTAGAATCCCACTGTATGGCTGTGCAGTAATTTAACACCCTTCCTCGCAGACGTGTGTGTCGTTTCCAGTCCTCTGTTGTGTGCTTGTCTCGCACATGAACATACATGTCTATTGGCTAAAGTTTTTGGTGCAGAGCTGCTGGGTCAAGGCGTCTGTGAACTTGTAATTTCCACAGGCATTGCTGAGTTGCCTTCTAGGGAGCTGACCCTCCTGCCGACTCTGAGGATCGGGTCCGGGGCGCCGATGTGCGTGCGTGGTGCAGACAGCGCCACAGTGAGGTGGGAGTGTCACCTGCCTCCTTTAACCGTGTTTTCATATGTTGAAAAGCCGTCTGCTTGTCGCTTTTAATGGACTGCCCTCTTTTTTCCTTCTCTGCATTTTACACCCTTGTGCTCTTGGAACCTTTTGACACCAGGGGCACTGTTTTCCATTTTCTCAGGGCCCGACAAGCTGGGATATTTTAGAAAAACGTTCGCATTGAGGATAAAAAAAAGGTAATTTCTTTTTCTTTTAGATCCTGGCTCAACTTTCTCTGCCCTCGCGTGTCTGCGAACCAGCCATGAAGCAGAGTTTCGCCTTTGACAACGTTGGCTACGAAGGCAGCCTGGACGGTGCGAGCCCTTTGCAGACGGCCACCGGCACCGTCCGCCTTTCAGGCCTGACTTGCCAGTCGTGTGTGGCGTCTGTCGAGAGCAGGGTGGCCAGTCTGAGAGGCGTCGTGGGCGTTCGGGTCTCCCTGGAACACGGCAGCGCGGCTGTGGAGTACGTGCCGTCGGTTGTCAGCCTGCCGCAGGTTTGCTGTCACATTAAGGACATGGGCTTCGGGGCCAGCATCGCGGAAGGAAGGGCCGAGTCCTGGCCTCTCAGGTCCTCGCCAGCCCTGGAGGCCGTGGTCAAGCTCCGGGTGGAGGGCATGACCTGCCAGTCCTGCGTCAGCTCCATAGAAGGCAAGATCGGGAAGCTGCAAGGGGTGGTGCGCGTCAGGGTGTCCCTCAGCAGCCAGGAGGCCATCATCACGTACCAGCCTTACCTTATCGGGCCCCAAGACCTCAGGGACCATGTGAATGACCTTGGATTTGAAGCTGTCATCAAGAGCAAAGTGGCCCCTGTCAGCCTGGGACGAATCGATATCCGGCGGTTACAGAGCACCAGCCCCAAGACACCTCCCCCTTCCAACCAGAATGTCAACAACTCCAGGACCTTGGAGCCCCCAGGGAGCCCGGTGGCCACCCTGCAGCTGCGAGTGGACGGGATGCACTGTAGGTCCTGTGTCCGCAACATTGAAGAAAACATCGGCCAGCTCCCAGGGGTTCAACACATTCGAGTGTCCCTGGAGAGCAGAACTGCCCGGGTCCAGTTCCACCCTTCCCGCGTTGCCCCAGAGGCCCTGCAGAAAGCCATCGAGGCGCTTCCACCCGGGAACTTTAAAGTTTCCCTTGATGACGGAGCAGAAGGAACTGGGCTGGGTGACAGGTCTTCCGCAGGTCACTCCCCCGCCCCCGCCCAGAGAAGCCAGGCGCCAGGCGCTGGCCAGACCGTAGGGCTCGCTATCACGGGCATGCGCTGTGTATCCTGCGTCCAGTCCATCGAGGGCCTGCTCTCCCAGAGGGCAGGGGTGCAGCGAGTATCCGTGTCTCTGGCGGAGGGGACCGCCACGATTCTCTATGACCCCTCCGTAACTAACCCTGAGCAACTCTGCGCTGCTGTGGAAGACATGGGCTTCGAGGCCTCGGCCCTTTCTGGTGCGTAGCTGATTCGTTAGGCCCGCACCCTGCCTCCCGTGGGGGTGGAGCTCACAGCTGGCCCTTGGGTGCCGGGCTTTCAGCGCAGAGGAAGTAGCCTTTCCACGTGCTTAGATTTTGCTCTCTCATAGCTGGGACTCACACGCTGAGGCCCTTGGGTCCTGTCTCCCTTTCCGAGCAGAACTCCGATTCCGGGGTTGGTTGTTCTTAGAGAGAGCACAGCAGGGGCGCCAGGCCCCTCCTCTCTGACCGCAGCACCCACCATCCCTTTCTCTGAAGATTTCTCTGGGAGGCTATGAACTATAAAAATAACGTGGCTCTATTCCCACCGCCTGCAGCCCATTCCCTTGAAAGAGGAAATTTAGGGAAGGGTTCAGGGATGATTTCCTTTGTGCCCCCCACAAACCACCCCCTGTTGACGGGTGTGCTGACATCTCCACGAAGCCAGGTGTCCTCATACCTTGATGCCACCTGACTTGACCGAGTTTCTGGGGTTGTGACCATCCCTGCTCCCCACCCCCTCTCACTGACCACTCACCTGTCAATTTTCTTGCATTTTCCTCCCACAGGAGCCCAGCACAGGATGCAGCATCCTTTCCACTGTGTGCCAGGGTTGCAAGTTGTGGGCCGCTGAGTGCGGGCCCGCGGTGTCTCCTGGGAGCTTAGGTTGCGGTGGAGGGTCCCCAGGGCAGGGCTTGGAGGGGCAGGTCCTGTGCGGGCCCAGGCGTGGGGGCCTGAGCCAAGCTGTGGGGCTCAGGAAGGGCGCCTCTGGAGGGCGAGTGGGCATGCGAGGCGAGGGGCTGGGGTGGGTCGGGGAGGTGACAAAGCGTCCTGGACAGGGGTCTGAAGGCCCAAGAGGCAGCGCAGTGTGCTGGGGAAGCCGCAGAAGGGACTAGAGGGGCTGGGTGACGGTGGGGAATTCTGACGCGCCCCACCATTCTTCTGACGTCGTTTCTGCAAGTGTGACGGACTAACACATAGTCTGTAGATAAGCAGCATGTTGGTATGAGAATCCTAGGAACTAACTTTGAAAGACACAGACTCCAGCCTTCAGGCATCCCAGCTCCGGGACACATGCTGACCTTCAGCCATGGAGCCAGGGCGATGTAACACCAGGGTGACGTGGGCTGGATGGCTGAACCAGGATGACCCACACTGGACCGTCGCTTGACGTGCCGGAATGGACTGTGCTCGTCTGCATGTAGAGAACTTCGCAGCCACCTCCCTGATCTCTGTGTTCTGTTCCCCTCTCCCTCCTTAGAGGAACCTCTGTCTCCTCTGAGAGGGGGAGACGGGCTCTGAGGTGTGAATCCCCCATCTTCCCGGGAGACAGGCTCTGAGGCCTGAGTGCTCCATCTTCCAGGTGGCCGGCACCTGCAAATGTGGCTTTCAGAGCAGCAGCTGGCCGGACTTCCTTTCGGTTGCAGCTTGAGTGACAGCTCAAAGTGGTGGGACAGAGCCTGGGCCGCCTCACAGGGGCCCTGGGAGTCACGCTGCACGGGGGCTTTCCCGCAGAGGCCAGGGGTGTCAGCAGTGGGTGTCGGGCAGAGGGAGCACAGCTCCGATGGTGCTGTAGAGGACCCGTCGGGTACAATGTGGTCGAGTCAGCGAGGCCGCATGGGGGGCGGGGCGAGGCATGGTGTGTGGGGGCTACAGAGCAAGGACGGATCTGGAGGACACTCGGATCACAGCCACCAAGCTCGGGGTCAGATTAAGCGTGGGCGAGGCTAGGGAGGAGAGGGAGAGCTTGGGGGAGCCCCTGCTGAGGTAGATGCTGGAACGGCTGGGCTCACAAGTTCTGAATTTTGGGGTGAGTGGGGCTAGAAGTGCAGCTTTGGGTGGCGGGAGCCAAGGAAGGTGCCGGAAGACCCAGGAAGAGTGTAAGAAGGGAAGGGCCTGAGGAGGAATGTGATGACCCTGGTGTGGGGAGGGCCACCTGCAGGAAGAAGATCTTGCAGACAGGTGACGGAGAAGAGGGTGGCGTCCTGGGAATAAAGCCAGAGGGTCGGCGATGCTAAGGGTTAGCAGGGAGAGGCTCACCATCCTGTAGGTGGTGAGGAGGTGCGGACCTGCAGGGGCCAAGGCCCTGAGGAACAGAGGGCTGGCTGAGAGAGAGGCTGAAGATGAGGAAGGAGCGAGGGACGTTTTCTGAGGGACCGTGGTGCGGGTGGTAATGTTTTTACTGTTTTGACCCCAAGACACAGGCCCTGCGCGGCAGTGCGCGTGCCGGCGGGACTAGGGCAGTTTCTTCAGCCCCGGCTGGAGCTTCGCACTGGAGGGGAGAGCTCGTGGGCAGAGCCCGCCGGCCGCAGTCAGGGCGACTGCATTGAGCGTCCCACATCATCGTGCAACCACCATGAGATAGTGTTTCTCCTGGGGCAGTTTGCTGAGTCCTGCTATTTTCCCATCCCACCCCCCCCACCACCCTTTTTAAAGGGAGTGGGTAGGTCAGGTGGCCTTACGCGGCCCCTCTTTGTCTCTGGGCCAAGTTTCAGGAGGGAGGTGTTTCTTCTTTCTTTTTCTGTTTTTTTCATCTGTGTGAGTTTTTAAAATAAAAATCAATAAGAAAAACACAATAGAGCAGGAAATCCTTCACTCAAAGGCAAGTCATCATCTGCTGTAGCTGCATGAGGTTTGACATCTTTCAACAGTGGAACCAGGTGATTGGCAGTAAAAAGAAATTTGCGTTTAACTATATAATCCAGACTAATTAGATTTGATTAAACCTGAAAGAAAAAACAGTGGTTTTTCTTGGCCAGAGTTATTAGAGTTAATGTTTATCCTAAGAGGTATTTAGAGCATCAGATTTAGCAAATAAAAGTGGGGGCCACCTAGCTATCTTTGATTTCAGATAACAACAAACGGCTTTTTGTCATAAGTATGTCCCAGATACTGCAGGGGACGTACGTATACGAAAACACTATTCGTTGTTTATCCGAAGTTCAACTTCAGCTGGACATTCTGTACGTTACCTGCCAGGCTTAGTTCCAGATAAACCAGAAGTACGCTGGTGACTACCCTTTATGGCCACTTCATGTTAAAAAGGCATCATTTGTATGAGATTGTTCATTCTGGATTGAGTAGGAAGTCCTGCGGGGCAGTCTTCAAACCACAGGACTTGTTGTTTCTCCTTTGAAGTAGCCCCCAGCGTGCACGGTAGGCGTCTGTGAAGGAGATGAGAAGGGAAGTGATGGGTCAGTACCAGTGGGTCACAGGGTGGCCCTGGGGAGGGCTCTAATCCCGGGAACTGCCCTGTTTGCTGTGTATAATGCGCTCCCATGTATAATACACACCCAAGTCTTTGGCCTGAACTTTCAGGGGAAAAATCTTTTGTTTTAATTTTGTAATTCAGTTTTTTAATTTATATTATAGAACAAAACTGGTTACCATATTCCAGGGTATTGTTTTGCATACAGATATTGTCATTGCTTTCTAGAGTTACACTTTAATGCATAAGCATAAATGATTAAAAACACTTATGTAGATGCAGAATTAGTGCTACCCATGTATAATACACATCCTTATTTTTCCCTCAAAAATTTGGGCAAAAAAGTGCGCATTGTACACAGCAAGATACGGTATTTACAGAGATTTTAAAGAGCTGAAAACCAAACAATGGGAAGGAAACCCAACCCAAGAGATTAATAGTAGCAGAAGCCAACCCCCCCCCAAGGGGAGTCTGAGGAAGGGGTGTTCCAAGAGCCCAGGACAAGGTCTCCCAGTGGCAGCTGGTGACACTGCCACTGCGAAGGGAAAGGCTGTGACCAGGAGGTGGGGTCCCAGTGGACAGATGGGTAACACTCCTTTTTCCTCGTTTCTCTACTATCATTTCCCACTATTTTTAAAAACGGGTTTTTTTTTTTATTGATTCCAGAGATGGGGAAGGGAGGGAGAAAGAGAGGGAGAGCAACATCAATCGGTTGCCTCTTGTACACGCCCCAACTGGTGACTGAACCACAACCCAGGCATGTGCCCTGGCTGGGAATCGAACCCACCACCTCTGGGTTTGCGGACGACGCCCAACCCACTGAACAACACTGGCCAGGGCTTCATTTCCCACTTCCTAGCTCCTGTGTGCCAAATTTAATCAGAAACCAGTTCACAAGGGAGCCTGGGAAAAGTGGTTTGCTGAGATAGAACCCCTGACGATGGAGCAGAGAGAGGGAAGGGAAGCGTCTGAGAGCGGTAGGCAAGTGCCAGGCTTTGAATCTCAGCTTGTTTTGCTACCAGACTGAAGGGGACTGTTTGCCTGTGTGCATCAAAGCCCAGTACGACAGGAACAGGAGTTCTCAGCCAAGAAAGGAAGGATTTATTAAGGAGATGGCACTGTTCCCAGAGTCACAGGTAGCTCATGCTCAAAGACCTGGCTTCCCAATGGCTTCCAAGGGATGGATCATACGGAGAAAAATTGTCAATCGTGGTGACAAAGGGAGCCAGGGTCGTCTCTGCTGATTGGCGGGTGCTAGGGTCGGGGTAGTTGATCATTGCACTTGGTCTCGACATCAGCTGTGGAGGTGATCTGTCCAACTTCGCAAGGGTTTGTTCTGTGGACTCTTCTGCTTTCCTGAGTCAGGAGCTGAAACACAGCTGAGGCCCCCACACTGCCTTTCGCTGGATTGGAAACTCTGCCTCTGTGGTCAGTAGAGCAGGACCTGATCCTAAGGCTCCCGTGGGCTGACCAGGACCTCGGCATCCCGCAGGCTCAGTGGTTAAGCACGGGAGAGGGAGGCGGGTGAGTCAGGGCATTAGGGAAGGACAATTACAGCCAAAGGGAAAAAAGTCAAAATAAGAGGCCGGATGAAAGAAAATAAGGTTTCTGCGCGGTTACAACTTGACAGCTAAAAACGCATTTCGCCCTGGTTTCTGGCTAGAAAGCAGCTTTGCACCAGTTCACTGACTTCCATGGGAACTATTTTCTGAATGAACGACTAAGTGGACGGACAGGTGGATGGATGTGTTACTAAAGTGCGAGGACAAGTCACCTGTCATGTGTCACGCGGTCCTCTCACTGCTGTACGTGTGTAATGCACGAGTGAGGATCTGGGCCCCGGCGCTGTGCCGGCTGCCATGGCGTGCTCACAGGCAGCCCAGCACCTCCCGTCTGTTCTCACGGGGTCACGGATCCCAGGGATGAGTAAGGTGTACTGTAGGTGAAGTGCTCTCGGGGAGTAGGAGGGAATCCAGCATGTGGTTGTGGGACTCCCACAGACTCGCCGGTGGAGGTGGTGTTGGAGCGGCGCTTGGCTGGGGTCTCAGAATGACGAGGGTCCCATCAGGCACTCTGGGCAGAGGAGACACAGCACAGGCCACGGGCAGGCGTGCTCCAGGTGTGGCTTGCGAGCAGTCAGGCGTGGATGGTGCTTGGGTATAAGTGGCGGGAGATGAGGTCAGACAGGCCAGCACCCGGGCCCACACCACTGTCCCGTCTCCAGGATCCCGGAAGAGGTTCTGCTTCCTGATTTTCAGCCTTGCAGTGTGTTCCCTGCCCAGCATTCACAGAGATGTAATCCAAAACCCTCCCGTCTCATCTGGTAACATCTCACCTTGGAGGGGGGCCACAAGCCCCCTCTATCACCCATGACCTTTCTGACCCCTTTGATTCCTCGGGTCAGGCTTGTCCTCCCCCCGGGGTCTTATACGCACTGTCTTCTCTATCTGGAACTCTCGTCCCCCAACGTCCGCACGGTTCACTTCAGTTCACAGCACCCACAATTTATATTTAGAAATATGTAGGTTTGTATCATACCTCGTTTTGTGGTCTCTTTTCCTCTGCAGTTTATCATAATCATCCTTTTAAATTCCGTTCTCATGTCTACAGCACCACACCTTCTGCAGCCACACAGCACTCCCTGTGTGGTACCCTACTGGCTTCCTCTCGCACGGCTCCCATCTGTTTTGTGTGCTGGTGATCCCAAATAACACTGATGGGCATCGTTGAGGCTAAATCTTGTGCAGGTACTTATTATGGAATATCTGAAAGTGGAAATGATGGGCCACAGGGTATAAACATTACTTAATTCCGTCACAAATATTTATTGTGCCTCTACTAAGTACCAGGCAGTTAAGGGTATTGTGTTTGATAATACATATTGCCAAGGAGACTTCCAGAAAGCCCACTCAGTTTACATTGCCCACCATATGGCTAGCATAGATTAATAAAGGTTCCAGTAGCATATGCTTGCTTGGGTCTTTGTTAATTTATTTCAACTTTCTTTCGCAATCTTCCAAAGCCCAGAATTTAGTTGAGTCCAACCTCAGTGTTGAAGAATAGCAATATGTAAACTACAGGTTAGTATGGGTATGAGATTCTCTAACAGCACGAATATTACTGGAATTGTTGGCCGTAATATTTGGGTAGAAAGGCAGGTGAATCCAGGAAACAGGTGATGGACTGGGAGAATGGCGGGGGTGGGGGCTGCACAGAAGTAGGAGAGTCGACGGGTACAGGAGGTGGAGTGTTAAGAGGTGGCCATAGAATAGATTTTGTGAGTTTGAGATTCCAGGCGTGGAGTCTTTCTGAACAATGATAAAGTCAAGGAGGGTGACCTGTGTCCATGGGTGAGGTGACGGTCTCTGCACCAACACGGTGGGGACCCTGGAAGGCCAGACTACTGGGGGGTCTTCCACAAATGGGCTGAAAGTTTTGATCAGCTGGACTCTTGAAGTGAGCAGAAATAGCTTTAGCACATTTCAGAAGATGAGCGAAACACCCCAAGATGTGAGATTTATTCAGAAGGGAGACTTAAAAGTCACTGTCTGTCATCAATACAGGATAATGCCACCTTGTATCTTCTGCGGCTGTGGGTTTGCCAGTGGGGTTTCGTCATTAAAGGGCGTAATTGTCTTTTCTACATCCTCTTGTAGGTGTTTTGAGTCACCAAAACAATGTGACCTCCTGCAGTACTGAAAACATTCTGTGTCTTTATGTGTTTGAGAAAACTACTCACATCGCTGTATATATAGGTGAAAGGCAGAACAGTGGCCCCCCAAAATGCCTGCACCCTCGTGCCCAGAATTCAGTGGGGGAAGGATGCTCTTTTCTGTGTGTGGAGGCAGGTCAGTAGGATACCCAAGTGGGAGGAAATGACCCTTGACTGCCGCCTCACACACAAAAGCTAATTCGAAGTATATCATAGGCCCGAATGTGGAAGTTTATTAAAATAATAAAGCTTTTAGCCCTGGCCGGGTGCTCAGTTGGTTGGAGCATCATCCCGTACACCAAAAGGTTGTGGGTTCAATTCCTGGTCAGGGCACATACCTGGCTTGTGTGGGCGATCCCTGGCCAGCGTGCGTATCGGAGGCAACCAATCAATATTTCTCTCTTTCTCCCCCTTCCTCTCTAAAATCAGTAAACTTATGCTTAGGTGAGGATTAAAAAATAATAATTAAAAACAATAGAGCTTTTAGAAGAAAACTTCATGAATATTTTCACAGTGTTGATGTAGACAAATATATATTGAAGTAGCACAATGCGGTGACCACGGACGGACGTTGTTCAGTTGATTGCCGAGTTGGGCTTCATTAGATCATGGACGTCTTTGATCGAAAGAGACTTCATTCGATGGGAGTGAAAAGCCACACCACAGACTGGGAGCAGATAATGTGCCATTCATTCCGCTGACAGAGGAGTCATGTCGGGAATACATACGGGACTTTTGCAAACCATGAGAAAAAGACACACAACTCAGTAAAGGTGTTGGGTCATTTCGATTGTCGTGGGGAGAGAGCGAACCTCTGCTAACTAGGAAGTGACTGCAGTTAAAGGAACAGACCCTGGAGCTAAACAGACCTGGTTCCAAGCCGGCTTCACTGCTTGCCACCTGAGGGGTTTGGGTCGCAAACCCAATTATTTGTTAAGAAATTATTTAATTTCTTGCAACTTCTGTCTTTATCTACAAAATGGGAATGATAGCAGTATTTACCATGTAGCTATTTTCAGACTAAAGGAGGTCACACGGGTGCTTAACAGAGTGGTGGGTGAGTTCTTCTCATTGTTACCCTCGTGTGATTACAGCATTCATCTAGCCAGAACTTTCCATTCTTGAAGTGTCGGCTCATGTCACGTGTCTGTGATCATGCGCCCCTGTCGCTGGCGGTGGGGAGAGAGAGTGATTGGAAATGACAACCAACGCGGCCTCTCCACGCCTTCTGCTGCATGCTGTCAGGCTGGCACTCCCTGCGGTGAAGAAAGCCCCTCCGAACGATTTCTGACCTTTCATTCCAGGCAACGGCTCTGGCAGCCACGTTGGAGAGCTCAGTGCGGCGGACGCCCCGGCGCAGACTGCGGCTGGCACGCCTGTGTCCACGCAGGCTGTGGCTCTCCCCTCCAGGACGGCCCCCCCAGTGCACAGCCCTGGCCTCTCGGCAGAGTCCCCGCCACAAGCCCCCGCCTCAGCGGCACCCCAGAAGTGCTTCTTACAGATCACGGGCATGACCTGTGCGTCCTGCGTGTCCACCATAGAGAGGAACCTGCAGAAGGAAGCTGGTGAGAGGCCCGCACCCGTGCTCCCCGGGGGGCGCAGCCACTGGCTGTGTAGCGCTGCGGGCTCTCCCTCCCTGGTCTCCACCGACTGCGTGTCTCAGGAGCCCCTAGGACCCGGTAGCATGCACCCCATGTCACAGGATAGGTGTTCGTCTAACGTCCGGGGGCCGGTGGCATCTGTTCTTTAAGGAGTGTTCAGTTTGCTTGAGACAAAATGTGTCTCCACGTCAGCTGCGGGAGGCCAGGGTAGAGCTCACACAGGTCCCGTGGGAGGTGGTCTCCTCAGTTCGCTTGTCCTCACAGCATCTTTATCTTTCTCCTTCGATCCTGTTGACCTCTCACGATCCAGTGGATGAACAGCCTGTGTTTTGTGAAGTTCCGGTTTCAAATGTTCTGTCTTGTTGTCTCTGTACACTGCAGAGTGCGTGGAACTGGCCAAGTCTTGTGTTTCAAACTACATTTTCAATATTCTCTTAAACCTGAAAGTGCAACAAAAATCCTGTCTCGATTTTTCGTATGGAAAATATTTGAACCACGACCCTCCTCTGCCACCAGAGTTAGAGAACTTTTTCCTCACCCCCATGGCTTCACGTGTCTTTCTGGTCTGTCTCCCTCCCTGGCTCTAGGAACCAACCCTGAACTAGGACGACACTTTTTCCAGCCTCTCTTCGCTTCCTGGCGCTTTAGAATGATCATGCTCACGTTGAGGTGTCCAGGGCTTTCCTGTATCATCCACAGACCGGCTGCCCGTAAAACTAACCTGTCACCCGGTGCCTGTGCTGGGTCCCTGACTTGAATGCTTCATTTGCATCCCGTACAGCTTTTTTCTAAAGTTCATCATTGCTGTCGTCCATTTGAATGAACCGTGCCCCCCCTGAAACTAACACAATGGCGTTAGCCAGAGAGTCAGTGGGGTTCCTTTTTCACTTCTGAAAGTGATCAGAAACTGGAAAGCAGGATGGGAAACCATGTTGAAATTTATTTTTCTTTATCTGAAGGTGACTGGAGAAAAAGTATTGTACAGGGTCCAGCACAAATAACACCTCCTTTTTTGCTACGAAATCTTTTATTACAAAATCATAAGCATGCAGTTCTGTAACTTAACACTATCCCACTCAAGCCCACCATTTGATGTTGTAGGTGAAATGTTCACAATAAAACTATAAATCATTGCATATGTATTACTATCCTATCGACCACACCCAAGCAGGCGTTAACTTCCGCTGGACCCCATGTATCTGTTACATAGCAGCAGTTGCGAGCTGCGGACTGGGTCCCTTGCTTTGAGGTGCATGCGCCCACCTGTGTCTTCTAGGGCCTGACCCGAAGGGGCCCCCGGGCCAGCAGTGCCCGCATCGCCTGGGCGCGGGGCCGACTGGCAGAACCTCAGACACTGCCCCAGACTGACTGAACCAGTCTGCCGTTGAATAAGGTCCTCGGGTAGTTCACATGCCCTTTAAAGCATGAGAAGCATTGTTCCAGAACAGTGGTTTACACACCTGGCTGTACATTAGACTCACCTGCGGAGCTTCAAAGACAGACACCTGGGACTCCCTGAACATTCTGATTCATCGGGTCTGGGTCAGGGGCCAGCGCGGTGGTGGTTCCTCGAGCGATCCCCATGTGCAGCCGAGTTTGAGAGCCGCTGTTCGAAAGACCGGGGGCACATGTGGGGTTTTTTGGTGGTTTCAGGTATTCTGTCTGTGCTGGTTGCTTTGATGGCCGGAAAGGCAGAGGTCAAGTACAACCCGGAGGTCATCCAGCCACTGGAGATAGCTGGGCTCATCGAGGACTTGGGCTTTGATGCGGCAGTGATGGAGGACTACAAAGGCTCCGACGGCGACATCGAGCTCCTCGTGAGTATGCCGGCCGGCTTGGGGCTGAGCCGTGGGCTGTGCCCCACCAGCGGCCCCCTCTGCGTCTGTCCTGCGTGCTGTCGCTGTTGGGCAGTTTTGTTCTGTTTTGTGGTGGAGCCCACAAGGGCTGGTTTGTTTTGTGAAGGAATGTCTGTTATGTCAGAGAGTCGCAGGGGTGAGTCCCACTGGACACATTCAGGTACGAGGAGGCAGAGGTGGCGGGAACATTGGAGGAAGATGAGCCTCCTCCAAGTGGCGACCGCCCTGAGTTGGTGGTTTGAGGGAGTGGGGTGTGAACACACCCCACAAAGCCTGCATGGAGGGGAGCTGGAATGTCGGTGGCGTCTCAGGGAGGGAGGCGGTGAGTCCGCATGTCGGCCTGCACAGACAGACAGGGCTTGTGCGTAGGCAGGGGACGTCTGGAAGGCGACACCATTGCTCCACGGCACACAGTCTGCGGTGAGCACCAGGGGTAGCTGCTGCTCCCAGTGTGGGGGGGTGGCGGGGTGGAGGCTGCGGTGGGGTTGCCGGTCTGTCCCTTGTCACCAGCTGCACGTGAATGAATCGTTGAAATCAGCAGGCATGTCTAGTATTTCGAATATGCAGTGTTTACAAGCACTTACGTGTGCAAAGCTCGATTTGCGTAAATAAAGCAGACGTAGGAGAAACGCGTGGAAATTGAGGCGTGTTGTTTTACTTAGGTGAAGGGTCTTTTCCTTCCTTACTGTGTCTCGCCGCTGCCATGGTAAGTGAATGTTTGAGGAGAAAGTACCAAGGACACAGGTGGCGCTTGGAGCTGCTGACAGGCGGTGTCTCTGGGGAACGAAGCCTCTGCTCTGGATGGGCCTCCCCACATGTGCAGCTCCAGTTGGCCCCCACGCAGGCCCTACTGGGGGAAATCTGAATCGAGAATATTGCTGGGGAAGGTGAAACTGTTTGGAGCCTTTTTTTTTTTTTTTTTGTATTAGTGTGTGTGTTTTTTAAAACTAAGCAGTATCAGTAGTTGTATTACCATGTGTTCAGACACTTGATGTCTGCATTTAACGGTATTCTGGGAAGAGTGGGTTGTCTGGTTTGCTGCCACATTTTACAGGGATGGAATGTCCCACTCCTGTTTCTCGAGTCAGGATGCACAGCATGGTGTGGCAGAGTGGCACAGCGCCCACTGGGCTTGACTTCGGGCTCTGACACTGCAGGGATGTGTCCTCACTGGCTTGGAGACGGTCCCCTCAGCGTGCTCTCTGCAGCAGGTGGGAGCGCAGACCCAGAGCCCAGCTCTGCCGCTCCCTGACGTGTGACTTTGGACACGTTCCCAAACCTCTCGGGGCCGGGGGTTCTGAGGCCTGCTTTTCAGGGTTGGTGTGAGCAGGATAGTGCCTGGCAAGTTGCAGGTGTGCAAAGAGTCGTGCCTATTATTACCATAAAAGTAGAAGGGTAGCTTACAGGCACCGTTGACATAGTTGTAGACCTTGCAAAGTTCTGTTGCGCGCCCCTGCCAGCTGGTAAGCTAGCCTCTGCTGCCCCTCCCTTTCCTGCCTGTTCCTTGGGTCCCATGCCAGGGTGCACGCACGCCGATCACAGGTGAGCTCGCCTCTCCTTTCCCCTATTTCCACATCGGACTCTCCCCTCTCTGCTAGTACTTGATTCTGGGGTCACTGGTGCAGATTTCCAAGGGCAGCTCTAGGCTCGTTCTGGTGCTCCCGACCCTCCCAACTGCCCATCAAGTCCTGGCTTAGCAACACTCTCCAGTCAGGTGCCCAAGAGTCTTCACGGGGACCCAGCTGACGAGGCGCGCTTCCACCCCCACCTCCCCGCCCCTTGCACATCCTGTGCCCCCGCGCCCCCCCCCCCCCCCCCCCCCCCCGTTGGCTGTTGATGGTTGCCTGGACACGCCGTGCCTCTGGTCTTTTCTCGTGCCTCTCCTTACTTTCACCTGAAGTACCCTGTCCATGCTCTGGGATCGCCTCAAATCCCATCAGCTCAATCACTCAATTTCTAAATTCTTCCCTCCTGTCGATAAGGAGCTGTTGACACTTGCCCTTGGAGTGAGCAGAGCCTGTTGTAGAGGGGCCTCAGCAGCAGCCGCAGACAGGAGGCCAGCAATACTTGGGACAGCAGAGAGTGTTTCGGGAGCCCAGAGGGCGTGGAGAGCTGTGTGTCCTGGCCCCCTTGAGGCAGGGAAGGTGCACGTGTCATTATTCTGGAGCTGCTGGTGAGGCGACTGAGAACGGAGTGTGGATGGCCGTGAGAGCCCATCGAAGTCAGGCCTCCGTTGCTGCCGTCTGCTTAGTCGAGTGGCTGCGTCTCATGTACCAGAGTTGGGGGGACCCACTGCTTCTCTGCCTGAAGCCCCTGGGGGAAGGTTCGGGGTGTGGAGGTGGGGGTGCGGGGTCTGGGGGTGCTGTGGAAGGAGGACAGGCTCGGAGGCTGTGGCAGCCCGGGCGCCCCTAGATCCCGGGTGAGCAGGGTTTCTGTCATTTGTGCTGCAGGTCACCGGCATGACCTGCACTTCCTGTGTTCACAACATAGAGTCCAAGCTCAGGAGGACGAACGGCGTCACCCACGCCTCTGTGGCCCTCGCCACCAGCAAAGCCCACGTGAAGTTTGATCCTGAAATTGTCGGTCCGCGGGATATTGTCAGAATTATTGAGGTCAGTCAGTCGTTTGAAAAAATGTACCTACCTTAAAAAAAAAGTCACCTAAAATCTTTGGACTTTTCCAATGGAAGTAAGGGGAGTCATTTTAAAATAAACTGAAGTTAAGCGAATAACAGATGTTCTAAGGGGGAAATTCAGTGAATGGCTAAGAAAACATTGGGGAAAAGAGACGTTATTGTTTTAGCTTCAGATATTCCTGCAAAACATCAGTACCACCCAGACACCTGGAACAGCACATGGGTAAAATTGCCCAACTGTACTTTTTAGGTATGATCTGTGTCCGTACCAGGTATCTACAGAGCACAGAGGGGTGTTGTTGAGTCACACTGCATGTTGCCACTTTGCGAGGCCTGCGTTATAACACGGCAGTTTGGTCATTTCTCCTTTGGAGAATCGGTTAGAAAGGTTTGCACGTGCTCCTCCCACTCTGTTCCCGCTCGGTCTGTCCACAGACGCACCGTTTCCTTGTGAAGGTCTGTGCGATGCCACGCCAGGAGTGGGAGAGCATGAGCGGGTGTTGTGAGTGGGCCAGGACAGCCAAAACCAAACAGGATTAACTCCCAGCGACTAACAGTAAGAGTAAAGGAAGCCGAGTGTACTTACGAAGCGGAGCATCTTGGAGCAGGTTTAATCTGCAATGTTGTCTTCATTGCCCGTGTGCCTGCGCGCACTGCATGCAGGAGAGAGATGTCCATTGCAGGGCCGAGCAGAGCTTTTTGGCGTGCAAATGACACCGCTGCTCCATGCTGCTGGCCAGTGCCTCACACTCAGAGGCAGATGGCCAGCTTCTTTATCAGACGAGGAGAGATCCCAGGTGGGGTTGAGTGTTTTGCTCACTGATGCCCAGCTAAAGGTTGCCGGTTGGCTTTCAAACCCAGGTCTTCCCTTGCCACGCTCCGGGGGCCTGTCTGCCCCTGCTGCCCCGCAGGCCTGTGACGTGGCCCAGTGCACGGAGTCGTGGGCAGAGTCGTGGGCAGAGTCACGGGGTGCTGTGAGCGTGGCCTGGAGCCCTTCTCAAGTACAGTGTCCCATGCTGGCCTCCGCCGAGCCTGCCGGCTGTGGTGCGGCCCCTCTGTCCTTCCTTGAGGAGGACTGCCAGTGTCTGGCCTCTGTTCTTGTGCTCCTGGGGCATCTTTTCCTTGTATAATTAGGCCAGTATTAGTCGTAAAAGGGTTTGTTTTCAGACGGTCTTTCTCCCACCGTAATTGTAATTTTTGCATAAAATCCCAACACCAGGGTTCCGAGGCCCCTCTTCATACTGTGCTGGCTGACAGGACGTTTGCTGGCAGCTTCTTCTGTGTATGTTCATATCTTTTCTGAACATACACAGTGATCAGATCAAATAAGGCAGAGAGGGCAGTGGAGAGAGGCGGTGAAGGAAATGATGAGTGAATCCCTAAAAGCAACACCAGCTCAAGGTGCGAGCTCTGTCTGGTCCCAGTGGAAGCCAGGGCAGGCTGGAGCGGGGCTTACTGGGGCTAGGTCTTCTGATAAGGCTGTGCCTCTGGGCAGGGTGCTCAGCCTCGCTGCCGCTCAGTTTCCTCGTGCCCAGTGAAAGCAGCTGCCCACGCTGTATCTGGGAGTCCTTGACTCAAAAATTCTGAGCTTGCAACTCAACACTGACCATCTTTGGGGCGCGCTGCCGTTGCCTCCCGGAACCTGCTGCCTGTGTTGACCGGAGGGACAGGAATTGCCGTCGGAAGCCACCTCCTCGAGGATGATGCAGCCTCTCGGCACAGATGGTGCTGATCCTCCGAGAGGGATTTGGGTAGAGAGTTGTGGGAGGAAAACCAGCGCACTCCTCCGAGGCAATTTTGGGTTAACGTTCTAATTTCAAAGGATGTACAACCCTTTCTACCAATGCATGCTCTAACCAAACACCTCCTCCTCGTTTCCCACCCCTCTCTCTTCAACAACAAGGAACTCGGCTATGGTGCTTCGCTGGCCCAGAGGAGCCCCAGCGCCCATCACCTGGACCACAAGATGGAGATAAAGCAGTAGGTAGAACAGAGGAGATCTGCTGAAGCTCCTGTCTGCTTCTCCCTGGGCCTGACCCCGCCTCATTCCATGCTTATCGGGGCCCCTGCTGCGCTGGCTTCTCATGGTGCCACCCACTCGGATTGGTCGCCTTTACCCTTGGGACGCTAACCCTCCAGGGCTGCCTGCAAGAGCTGCTGTGACAGAGAGCTCTGTGTCCGCACTGCCCAGTGGGGTAGCCTCTAGCTGCTGAGTGCTTGAAATGCAGCCAGTGTGACTGAGGAACTGAATTTTTAATTGCATTTAATTTTAATTGATTCTAATTAAACAGCCACCTGTGGCTGGTGGCTACCAGATGGGACAGCCCTTAAGCTGGAAGGAAGGGAGCGTGGATTTTTTCTTGTGCGGTATTTTAAGACTCTATTTGAGTGGGCTCTAGAACTAGGACCTGAGGACCAGGATCGTGGCCAAGTGGAAAGCAAATGGCCTGGGAAGCAGGAGGCCTGAGTACATTCATTATGTCGGATGTTCACACAGTCGTCCAGCAAACGGGCAGCCGCCCTTGTGTGCAGGCACCGTGCCAGGTGTAGGGGATGACGAGAGTGTCCCTGCTTCTGCGGTGCCCACGCCCCTGCCGGGCAGGAGTGGGTGAGGGCTGGGAGGCCAGCTGGAGGCCGACCAGCAGAGGACACGTGCGTGATCTGGTCCTCAGAGCGAGTGGAAGTGTCCCGGGCTGAGGGAGTGGGGTCGTGGGGTGCAAGTGAGGGTCTTCCAGGGGCACAGGGGCAGGGCGGCTCCAGGACTCCTCGGCGGCTTGCTGTGGTCGGTGTGCCTGCGGCATCGGAGGGACTGGCAGGGGAAGCGAATGAAAAGCTAGTGAGGGGCTCATTCTTGGGACCTTGGGTGGCCCCCGAGGGCGTGAGACCCTAGTCTCACAGGCAGTGGTTTCCAGAGTGCGGTTACGGTGCGCCCCACTTTCCCCGGCCCCTTGGTGGGAGTTTCGTGGGTGCTGAAGCCCATGTGAGGCCACAGCTGTCACTCGACGGCCACCCCCTGCCCCTCCTGTCCACCTCTGGTATTCAACAGGACAACTTCCGCATTCTCTCTGACTCTATTGAAGTGTACAACTGAGTTAATACTAACAAAAGGTTGCTTTCACCTCCTTTTGGCGGGGAGCTTGTATGGGATTGCATCTTGAAAACAGATCGCCACACCTGTAGGTTGAAGGAAACACGTCAGCCACAGGCAGGCATGGGCTGGTTCTGGACGTCTCAGGAATGCCCTTGCTGGGAAGTGTAGACCTTCAGAGGCTCCCTCAGGTGGCCTGGGTCAGGGAGAGAGCCTGCCTTGCGTTATAGCCCTCGGCGGTCTGTCCCACACAGGTGACAAAGGCAGGTCTTAAGCCGAGTCCTCAGGAGGGGCCCAGCTGCAACCCAAGCAGCGGGCAGTATGTAACCTGTCTGTGTCGCCCGTGGCTTTCCAGGTGGAGGAATTCTTTCCTGTGCAGCCTGCTGTTTGGCGTCCCTGTAATGGGTTTGATGGTCTACATGCTGGTGACCAGCAGGGAGCCCCACAAGCCTACGGTCCTGCACCACAATATCGTTCCGGGACTGTCCATCCTGAATCTCATCTTCTTTATCCTGTGCACCTTTGTCCAGGTGCGTATCGGAAAGGGGTCACACCTCTACCCTACGTGCCTGAGCGTGACCAGCGCTGTGTTGCCGCTCTCCTCACCCGCCCCAGCCAGTTGCAGCCTTTTTCCATCCTGTGACCGTGGGCGGCATGACCTCTGACTCAGAGGACGTGACAGACCTGTTGATCACAGGTGGTTGACGTCTCCGGGGCCCGGCAGCCACCGTGCTGCAGGGGCTGGTGCCCAGTTCTCTTCAGCTTGCTTATTGTTTACCTTAACTTGCCTTTGTTGTTAGAAGCGGCAGTCGGATCCCATGGAGCTCGTGCTTCTCTTTAACATGTTGAGTGGCAAAGGTGTGGCCCTGAGGAAATTATAGTTTAAAACAGACAGGCCTCATGGGACCTCTGGGGGTAGCATTAAGGAACTAGCCGCGTTGCTGTTGGGAAGTGTGGCCTCCGATTAGTTTGGAATATAAAATAAAACTGATTTAATAATGAAAAATTTAAGGCTATCTAGGGGCAAATCTTTGTAGTCCAGATTTTTTTTTTCCTCTCTTCTTTTTAAAGATTTTATTTACTTATTTTTAGAGAGAGGGGAAGGAAGGGAGAAAGAGAGGTAGAGAAACATCAAAGTGTGGTTGCCTCTTGTGTGCCCCCTAATGGGCACCTGGCCCACAACCCAGGCATGTGCCCTGACTGGGAATCGAACCAGCGACCCTTTGGTTCACAGGCCAGCACCCAATCCCCTGAGCCGCGCCAGCCAGGGCTGTATTTTCTCTGTAATTCGAAATGTAATACACATTGACTGTAAACGGTCCGAGCCACACTGAAGTGGAACTAGAAAAGAGGGAGCTACTCTTGCTCGCACCCGGCCTCCAGCCCGATGCCATGCCCCAGGGTGGCCTTGCCATCACTTGTGGGGTGTGTACCTTTCATTCTATAGACGATAGTTACGTGAGAACGCACGTGTGTCTGCAGCTTCCCGTGAGGTAGCCACAGCGCATTAGATGTACTGATTCATAGCTGGCTTTCCCACCTAAATGAGTGTCAGGGGCATCTGACACTCCAGGGTTTTGCAGACCCTGCACATCCTCCTTGGGGACCCCGGAGCACTGGCCACGGTAGAGTGAGTGTGACGTGGGTCACCGTTGTCACCGTTCTCCTGTCGAGGGATGTGCAGCTGGTGTACTCAGAGCTTTAAAGGTCTCCCATGCCCTTGATGATTCGTTCCTGTGGCCACTAGTCTCCTGAGTCAGGAAATAATTTCAAAAATGTTGATCACAGAGGAAAAAAGTAACGTCAAAATTGGGGGTGAGCCCAGGGGCCTCTGGGCCTCCATTTGCTCCTTGAACACCAGGCCCTGCTTGTCCCAGCTCACTGTCCGCCTTCTGCCTTTCAGTTCCTCGGTGGGTGGTACTTCTACGTGCAGGCCTATAAATCGCTGAGACACAGGATGGCCAACATGGACGTGCTCGTCGTGCTGGGCACAAGCGTCGCCTACATCTACTCGCTGGTCATCCTGGCAGTGGCCCTTGCCGAGCAGGCCGAGAGGAGCCCTGTGACCTTCTTTGACACGCCCCCCATGCTCTTCGTGTTCATTGCCCTGGGGCGGTGGCTGGAACACGTGGCCAAGGTAATTGCAGCTTCAGGCCGAAAGCACCACTGGGACAGATCCGATTCACCCGAACACCGTGTAGACTTACTAATTACACACGATCTAGAGAAAGGCTCAAGGAAATGTGAGACCTGCCTGTAATTAGGTGCTTCGATCACTAAGCTCCAAATTGGTCGCTACTTCTGAAATCCCAGCTAATCTGGTAAATTATTCAAACTTTTGTTCGAGTGCACCGGTCTTGGCAAGAAACCCTGGATTTCAGGTCAGAGGTCACACCACCTCTTAGTACCTACGCAGTATGTGGCTTCTTAGCCCAGAAACGCACACTTCCTGTAGGGTCGTGCCCCTTGGAACACCCTGCACTGTACACAGCATTTTAACTTGTCTCCTGAACAAGGAGGGCTGTGGCCCTGGAACAAATGGGATTGAACCTGAAATAATCTGTCAGTGGGTAGATGGGTATTGCTTTTTTTTTCCTTTCAGTCTGAAATGTAGTTCATTGAACTAAGTGGCAGTGGCACGTGCAGCGTGGCGAGGGCCTGACTGCGTGCCGACGGGCAGCGCGTCACACCGCGCGGGCCAGCCCTTTGGTGTGCTGTGTTGGGGGCAGCCGTTTCCTGCAGGCATCAATTTACAGTAGTCCTTGGTTTACATTCTGGTTATTTCTTAGAGCAAAACCTCGGAAGCCCTGGCCAAACTCATGTCTCTCCAAGCCACCGAAGCCACCGTGGTGACCCTTGGCGAGGACAACTTAATCATCAGGTGGGCTGCCTTCACCCAGAGTCCTCGGTCAGTGTCTGTCGATCCGGGTGACTCACTTCAAACACCTGTCATGTGCAGCACGGACCTCGTGCAGGCGGGCGAAGCACATCCAGGGAGGCCCTCCTTCAACCCAGTTACGTGCACCAGGCATTTAAATAGCAAGAGACAAGCCCGAGTTCACGGTGTGTGTGTGTGTGCCGGGTGTGGGTGAGAGGCGCTGGACTTCAGGAGAGAAGGTCTGGGCCGGTCACAGTCAGGGACAGCTTCACAGGGGGCGTGGGGTGAGAGCTGGGCCTTCCCGGCGAGGTTGGAGGATGCACACGGGCTGAGAGGGACGGGTTTCAACTTGCCCAAGGATAAAAAAGGAAGTAGTATTTTTCTTCTTCCCAAAGTTGGCTGATACTAAAAATAATTACTGTTTTTATTATTGGTGGGACTTATATGGTATTTACTATTTGCCATCTCTTTGTACTTAACCAAAAAAAAAAAAAAAAAAGCTTGTGAGGAAGGGACCATTATTAGCGCCCTCATTTTAAAGGTGAGGAAAATGAAGTTTTTGCCCTGCTGCTTCTGGATGAGGGGTCTGAGCTCCCAAGGTCAGGGCCACACCTGCCTCGCTCACGCTGTGTTCCCAGCACCTGGTTCTCGCCAAGAGGGCGGACCCCAGTGAGTGGCTGTGTGTGTGACTTGAGGGCTGTTTGTTGCAGGGAGGAGCAAGTACCCGTGGAGCTGGTGCAGCGGGGTGACGTCATCAAGGTCGTTCCAGGGGGAAAGTTCCCAGTGGACGGGAAAGTCCTGGAAGGCAATACCATGGCCGATGAGTCCCTCATCACAGGTTAGTGGCTTCCTTTGTGTTCCCTTTGGTTGGGTATTGGTGCCATTGCTGGGTCTCATGAACGGGGCTCCGTGCCCGACAGTGGCCTCGCTTTCCTCCTCTAGGTGAGGCCATGCCTGTCACTAAGAAGCCCGGGAGCACGGTCATTGCTGGTTCCATGAACGCGCACGGCTCTGTGCTCATCAGCGCCACCCATGTGGGCGGCAACACCACCTTGGCTCAGATTGTGAAGCTGGTGGAGGAGGCTCAGATGTCGAAGGTACAGAAAAAGTACAAAAAACAGTATCACTTCTGCTTCCTCATTTTAGAAATCACCCCAAGAGTTCCACTGAAGCAGGCAGACGCCGAGCGGAGAGTGAATGAGGGAGCGGAGGGTGCCAGGCCTTGTCCGTCCCCGCGGGTCGGTGTGGCTGTAGGCTGTAAGTGACCGTGGTCTCGGTGTTTTATATTCGCAGGCTCCCATTCAGCAGCTGGCCGATCGGTTTAGTGGCTACTTTGTCCCATTTATCATCATCATTTCAACGTTGACGTTGGTGGTATGGATTATAATCGGTTTTGTCGATTTTGGTGTTGTTCAGAAGTACTTTCCCGTAAGTTGAACGCCGTGGGCTGTATGGTTGTTGGGTTTCAGACAATCTATTGCCATTAACTCTGTCCTTTCAGGTCTTCAGCTCGCTGGGCCTTAATTACTCGTTATGTTTCGTTCGCTTGCGTTACTCACTGGCAGCAAATTTCTTAGCAGGGGGGGGGGACAGTCACTTCGCTTCTGGAGGTTTTTATTGAAGATGGCCTTTGTGTCCTCATTAGATAATGTCGCAAACGTGGCTCTCAACTGCAACACTTAAAGCATTTGCCTTACGCACTCCTGTCCATTCGGGGAGTTACGGAGCACACACTGCAAAAAAAAGGGTCACTTCAGGTTCTGATGGCATGATGGTATCATTTAACACATTTTTAGAAAATTATATATATTTTTGCTGCCTGTGTCCATAAGTATCATCTTTAACCTTGCAGCTTCCCAAGCAAGTGCTCACAGCTCTTTAGTGAATGTTTATTTATTACACATTATAATGAGGCAAATGGAATATGCATTTTTGAGTTTAAAAAGTAGATGAAGAATACCATCTTAAGAAATGTCATTTTATCAAAATTATAAAAAGGCAGAAAATGCAAAAAAAAAAACCCCAAAACTTTTCTGCTTCAGACATCCATAAAAACCAGTGATTCGCCACGGGAGTGATTTTGTCACCCCAGGGGCACTTGGCCACATTTGGAGGCTCGTTCGAAGTGGCTGAGGAGGGGAGGCTACTGGCATCCAGTGGGTGCAGACGGGGACGCTGCTCACACTCGCAGCGCACTGGACAGACCCCGGGACAAAGGACGACCAGGCCCCGAGCATCAGCAGTGCCGAGGCTGAGAAACCTTGGTGCGCGGAAAAAGCTGATGGCCACTTACAGTAGATTTGATAACTGCCTAGTGAGCAGAACAACGTTTACCTATTTTTCAACATACCTCACGCTTAGCCTGGGGGGATGTATGTTTTACCCTAGAGCCATAGAATAAGAAACTGCAACTACAGAATGGATAATATTTTTTGAAAAATATTTTTACCCCCCCAAATATTTTTTTTACCTGTAATTAAAGACGTATCATATTCTTGGGGTGCATGCCATTCACGGAGATGTCATTTTCTCCCTCAAATTTCCTATCTTGAAATGAAAAATGCCCAAGTTGTACACGTTGTGACATTTGAGGAGAACTCAGTGCTTTTAGGGGTAACCTCTGACTGTATTCCTAGAATTTGCCCCGGCTGCCTAAAGCTTCGCTCTCGCGGGAGCGCCGCGCATTGGCCTGTGGCTGTGGGGAGACCCAGCCCCGACCAGGCTGGGACATGGGGCTTCCTGCTGTTCCCTGCCTTTCCGTCTTACTTTGGCTTCTTTTGTTTTATCTGCATTATCAGGGAGGACTCTGGCAAACGAGGTACTGCATGTTCCTTTAAGATACTGTCATCGCCCTGCTCCCTGAAAGTCACTGTAGGGACAAGACTCGAGCCACTTCTAGGATTCACCCAGTCCCATCAGAATGGCGGGTGTTGTTCTGATAAGAACTACCGTCTAAAAAACACACGCACGTCGTTTTTCCCTCTAGGGATTGCAGTATGTCTTAGGACAATGTGTTCGTCTGCCTAAATCCAACTGCTTCTATGAAAATTAAATGGCCCTTTGGTAATATATCTTATTTCAGAACCCTGCCTTTCACAGTCAAAGAATAAAGGGTAGATGGAAGCTAAGGAGGTTGTGTTCTGCATCTTTGATTTAGAAAACATGCTTTTTATTGTAATTAAGTGAATATGGTGTCTCCTGATTATACTCCAGAGACACTAGCCATTTTTAAAAATAAACCAGCATGACTCGAGATGTCAGAATGCAAATAATAATACCAGCATGTGCCACCAGGCTTGGACAGGAGACCCATCTTTTGTTTTGGGAGATTTACAAAGAAGACAGCAACGATTAGGCTTCTGTGTGGTTTTGCATTTCACTCTCTGCCCGCCTCTCTCTCCTCTTTGCAGACCCCCAGCAAGCACACCTCGCAGGCCGAGATGGCCATCCGGTTTGCCTTCCAGACGTCCATCACTGTGCTGTGCATCGCCTGCCCCTGCTCGCTGGGCTTGGCCACGCCCACGGCGGTCATGGTGGGCACTGGTGTGGCCGCCCAGAATGGCATCCTCATCAAGGGCGGCCAGCCTCTGGAGATGGCCCACAAGGTGGGCCCCGGGGCTGCAGGGCTCCTGGCCGACCTTCGGGGTCTTGGCTGGGCTGATTCTGTAGCTGTTTCCTACATGGTTTTATTTTTTTAACTTAGAGGACTGGTGCCAATAGTATGTGTGTGAATCTCATGTGAAGAGAGACACTGAAGCGAGGCCGAGCCTAGCACTATTCATTGAGTAGAACAGGAAGCCAGGGCTAATGGATGGTAGCTGCGCAGCAGCTGCTAACCGTGGCAGAAGTGACACTTTGTGAACCGCATTTGATTTAATCTCACTGACAGCTCTGAGGTCTGAGCTGTGCCCTTTTTCCAGAGGAGGGAAGTGCAGCAGGAGGGGCGAGCCATCTTGCCTGGAGGCCTGCACTGTGAGCGGCAGAGCCGGGATCCACACCCGCAGGGCAGGGCCAGCTCGGCATCTGTGTGGTTGGCGCAGGGGTCCTGTGACCATGGGGAGTGGAGTGATGGGCAGGGGTCTATGGGAACCTTCCCTTGGCCACGTGTACCAGTCCTTAGCCTTCTGTTGGTGTATTCAGTATGAGCTGAGCCTTTACTGCGTGCGGGTCCTGTGCTGGGCCCTGATCACGGTTGGTAACAATCAAGGGCGCCAAAAACAGGTGCGCAGTGCAGACGGCAGGGTGCGAAGCTGGCAGGTCAGTTTGACAGGGGCTGCCTTAGATGTCCATGTGCTGCACTGGGCGCGAGGGGTGGAGTGGGTGGCCTGGGAAGGAAGCGCACAGGTTATCCTGAGAACTAACAGTTGTGTGAGGGTTAGCCCGCAAACGGAGGTGGGGGAGAAGGTTCTGGCAGTGGGGACAGCCCATGGGAAGGACCTGGGGAGAAGGGGCCGGGTAGGGGGCGCTGTACTGCCGAATGGTGGGCTCAGTAAGATTGGAGACAGCTAACTTCTCACTGAGTATCCCCAGCACATTGAGCACACCCGGCAGTTATTTGCTGAATAACAAAGGAGGAACTGAAGGAAAATCATTGAGAGACACTGATAGGAGATCGGGCTGCCGAGGGAAGAAGGCGGGGACAGGGGGCCTTGAAGGGCCTGGGAGGGTTATTAAAAGATTTGGAACCTAACCGGAAGAACAACAGGGACCTGTGGAGGGGTCCGTGTCATGTGACCGGGTTACCTGTTGGCAAGATCTGGATGGGCTAACGGGAGGCAAGACCTGTTGGAGGAAGACCCGGGGATAGCGTTGCAGAGGCCAGCGCTCAGCCGCAGAAACAAAGTGGGAGCTGCTATTTACTGAATGAGGAGAACAGTGCTGGAGGGTCACAGTCTGAACTTGGCCAGCAGATGACCTTCCCTGGGGTCACCTGAGTCCAGGGGTCGGTGGGCTCTGGCTGTAGAGATGCAGGTTCCAGTGTGGCTGTTGCTGACTGGCTGAGCCTGCCCATGGGGACTGGTGCAGAGCTGCCATTGACCGAGTGGGACAGGCCCAAAGACTGGCTCAGGCTTACTTGTTACCATGGCCGGGGAACACTCCCTTCCTTGAACTTGGAGTGCAGGAGCTTTATTCTCCGCAGGCTTGTGCACTTGCGCAGGCCAGAGAAAGCCACAGTTGTCCCTGCAGACGGCAGGAGATAGGGAGACAGGCCGAGTTCCAGAGCCCTGGCTCCTGACCTGACCCCAGGGCAAACCCGCCGTGTTTCTGTTTCTGTCCAGGAGATGGTGACGTGCCGTCTCCTGTTGCTGCATCCACGGGAGTTTCTGGCTCAGCAAGGTTAAGGTCGAGCCACAACGTGGGGTTTTGACCGGGCAGAGAGGGGACCTGTTTCCGCAGGGGGTGGTGGAACGTTGGGGCTGATTGCGGATGGTCCTGTCAGGGAGCAGACAGGAGTGTTGCCTGCTTGCGGGCGTTTGAGTGAGGTTGTGTCCCCAGGTTGCTTGCACCCGAGTCCCTTCCAGCTGTACTTGTGGTGACCGGCCTGTGCTTGTCCTGGCAGATAAAGACCGTGATGTTCGACAAAACCGGCACCATCACCCACGGGGTCCCCAGGGTCATGCGGGTCTTGCTGCTTGTGGACCCGGCCACGCTGCCGCTCAGGAAGCTCCTCGCCGTGGTGGGGACCGCAGAGGCCTGCAGCGAGCACCCCTTGGGTGTGGCCGTCACCAAGTACTGCAAAGAGGTGTGGAGACCTGGGTGTTGCTCATCCCACGCTCCTCCCCCACCACCTCTCCCCACAGCTCTTTCCTCCTCACAGGCTTTTCCTCCCAGCTGCCTGCGGGGAGGCCTTGGCTGTGGGGTCTGGGACACCCCCGTCTCAGGTCTCTGTCCTGCCTCCCTCTCACCTCCCCTCTCCCTGTTTTCTGGCCCCTTGCCCGGCTCCCTTCCTTCACAGGAACTCAAAACAGAGGCCTTGGGATACTGCATGGACTTCCAGGCCGTGCCAGGCTGTGGCATTGGCTGCAAAGTCAGCAATGTGGAAGGCATCCTGGCCCACGGCGAGCACCTGAACGAACGGGCCCCTCACCTGAATGGGGTTGGCGGTGTCCCTGCGGAAACAGGTATCCCTGGCCTTTGTCTCTGCTGCTCGGCCTGCCAGGCTGGGTCAGGTGGCAGCGTGCCAAACCACAGAGAGCACCATGCCAGGCACGCCACCTGCTTCCCCTTCTGCACCTGCACGCCTCCCTCCCCAGGAAAGCTGCAGCTTCTCTTCTGTTCTGTGTTGCATCTGAATCTGGATGCTAACCAATGGCAGACAGAAGTAGTCCGTTAGGTAAATCTATAGAGTACCGTTCATAATTGGAGTCTCCTCTTTCTTATCCCGAGTTAGCCTTGCTGCTCGTGAGCTACCAAGTAGACATGTGGGAATTCTACTTTGCCCTTCCAGACAGGAAGCCAGCCACATGGTAGAACTCGAGTAGGAAGTTGTATTTCCGGAGCTGGCAGAAGTCAGGGGAAGCTGATGGGAATGGTCCGTCCATGCAAAGAAGGGGCACTGCTTGGAGTGACGGCTTTCGAATATGGCCTGTCTTATTCTAAGGATAGCCTGGTAGCCTTCGGCATGGGAGTGTGGAAACACCCCACCCCCCAAACCAAAACCTGCGTCTAGTGTTTCCTCTTAAGGATGTCGGTAGTTGAATCTTGCGGTAAACTTTACTGTTAGAAGCCATGTACCGCCTTCTAGCAATTTAAATAAAGCCCCAGGCG